>NW_027507785.1:238475051-239075051 GCF_037356315.1 Lithobates pipiens | reverse complement strand
AAAAATCGCTGATCGCCACCATTAGTAGTAAAAAAAAAATATTAATAAAAATGGCATAAAACTATCCCCTATTTTGTAAACGCTATAACTTTTGGCAAACCAATCAATAATCGCTTATTGCTATTTTTTTTTTTACCAAAAATATGTAGAAGAATACGTATCGGCCTAAACTGAGGGAAAAAACGTTTTTTTATATATTTTTGGGGGATATTTATTATAACAAAAAGTAAAAAATAATGCCTTTTTTTTTTTCAAATTGTCGCTCTATTTTTGTTTATAGCGCAAAAAATAAAAACCGCAGGGGTGATCAAATAACACCAAAAGAAAGCTCTATTTGAAAAAAAGGACGCCAATTTTGTTTGGGAGTCACGTCGCACGACCGCGCAATTATTCGTTAAAGGGACGCAGTGCCGAATCGCAAAAAGTGGTCTGGTCTTTGACCAGCAAAATGGTCTAGGGCTGAAGTGGTTAATGGTCAGATTCATGCATAAGTCCAATGATGACTAGTTGAATTGAAATTAAAGCTTCTTAATCTTCTATTCACAGAGAACAGAGCCATCTATAATACATCATACTGCACATTTTTATGAAAAATACACTTAAATGAATTTTAGTGCACAACATAATACCCAATATTGCTGATAAAATATAAAAGACAATTTTGTGTCAGGTAATTCATTACCAAACGCCAAGATTTAAAATTGCACACTCCTGTGAAAAGGCAACAAACTAAGGTACCTGAAATTGTCCATAGGCCACACACAAAAGCCTTTATAGGTTATCTGATTAGAGTTAAATGTGAGTTCTGGCTTTAGAATTATTGCAATCACTGTGAGGTTCACAGCAATACCACACATGTGTGGTGCAATTATTATTATTTTTTTTTGTTACTTTTTTTTTACTTTTTTTAAAATTTATTTTTTCATTCAACTTTATTGCTATTACAAGGGGTGGACAAAACCCCTTGTGATAGCTTTGGGCAGTGACAGCCAGGTACACTTCATGGAGAAATCAGGGGTCTGTTGGATCCTTGATCCCTCCTCTGCCCCGCAAGACAGCTGATTAGATAGAGGTCTGCTTTTTACTGCACACATACACACTATAATACACATTTTTTTTTGCTAAATATAAACTATAATGATGCATCAGGTAAATATATACCATACAATGAAAAATTAGAAATTCTAAATGCATGTGAAATAGTGACAAAATACGCTACCTAAAATTGGCCATGGGCAATGATTTAAAAACCTTTACAGGTTATACATTTAGAGTAAAAGGCAGTGGTGGTGTGTCTATAAAGGGCGCAGGAGCGCTGCCCCCCCTCCTGTCACTCTCTAATCACTAATCTCTAATCAGTGGCAGCATTGGGAGCATTGGATGGCACAGTGGGAACATTTGATGGCACAGTGGCATTATTGGGAGCATTTGATGGCACAGTGACAGCATTGGATGGCACAGTGGGAGCATTTTATGGCACAGTGGCAGCATTGGGAGCATTTGATGGCTCAGTGGCAACATTGGATGGCACAGTGGCAGCATTTGATGTGCACAGTGGCTGTGTTTGATGGCACAGTGGCACCGTTTGAGGGTTACAGTGGCTGCAACTGAGCAGCACAGTGGCTGCGTTTGATGGGAACAGTGGCTGCGTTTGATGGCACAGTGGTGGTATTTGATGGCACAGTGAGGCTGCAATTGATGTTTTTTTTTTTAGAATTTTTTTAATTTGTTTGCGCCCCCCCAAAATTTTGAGCACCAGCTGCCACTGGTAAAAGGTGAGCTCTGGCATTTAAAATTATTGTTCACAGCAGTACCTCATTGAGTGATGCAATCACTGTCTACATATGTGTGCAAGACCTACATATGCATTTGGGTGTGTGAACAGGGAACAGGGTGGTTTAAATTTTTTTTCATATTTTAAAAATAAATAAAAGTGAATGGGCGGTTGTAAAAATTGATAACAGGATCATGGCTGCTGCTGCACCCATAATCCTAGTATAACCGCTTTTCATTCAGAATGTACAGTATATATACGTATGCTGAATGGCAATTGGTTAACATATCAACTCTAAATAAACAATTTGAAACTGGTAGCAAAATTAAATTATTTAACAAGGGTAGAAAAGGAATGCTTCTCCCCTTTAGCCTAGGTTCACACTGACAGCGGGACAGATTTGACATGTAATTTGACATGTCAAATCGCATGCCAATTCACTGCAATGTGAACCAGGGCTTATGACCATAGTCAACGCCCAATCCTAATTTTGCAACTTTGACATGTGGTGTTCATAAAACTGTGCATATCATCATAACTACTTGTATCCAGATGGATTATACTGTACTTGTTTTTTTTTTTTTCAGGACAGCTTTCTTTAGGTGGGAAATGTTAAAGGAAATCTCCTGATTTTTATTATTATCAAAGGGAAAACTGGTCCAAAAAAGTAGAAAAAAAATAATTCTTTGACCAATTTGTATCCAGGCCAATTCTGACACTTTGCTCCTACATGTAAAAATCTATTTTTTGTGCTAGAAAATTACTTAGAACCCCCAAACATTATATATATATTTTTAGCAGAGGCCCTATAGAATAAAATTATGGGTGTTGTAATTTTTTATGTTGCACTTTATTTGTGCAGCAGTTTAACAAACTTATTTTTTGGGGCAAATAATAAAATAATAATAATACATTTTTAAAAAAACATAATATTTACTCCAATTTGTATCACGTGAAAGATAAAATTATGCAGAGTAAATAGATACCTAATATGTCACACTTTAAAATTGCATCTGCCCATGGAATGGCAGAAAACTATGGTGCTTTAAATTCTCCATAGGCAATGCTTATCAGTTTAGAGTTACACAGGAGGTCTGGTGCTAGAATTATTGCTCTCACACTGATGTTTGCGACAATATCTCACATGTGTGGAACAATCACCCTTTACATATGCATTCGCATTTGCACGTAAGCACAGTGGGATGGGAGTGCTTTAATTATTCTTTTTTTTATTATTATTATTTATTTTATATAAACTTTTTATATATATATATATATATATATATGTTTTTTTTACACTTTGCGTTAGGGAAAGGCAGCATAGGGAGGGAGGGGGGACCCCCTTCCACCACCCGCAGAATTTATTGAGTGGCTATTTAGCCACTTGAATCACTTCTGCCATAAACAGCATTGCTGGCTGAAAAAAAACATACTAGAATGAGGCCTGTAGGTGCAGACATCATCCCGGTATGACTACTTCAACCCGAGGACTTCCATGGATGTCCTACAGGCAGGAAGTAGTTACATTGTAATGTCCTAAAATATACAGTTACATTTATCACTACCAAAAAAAACCTGCAGAATAAATTCTCCTGTTCCTGACGATCGCAGCGATACCACATATGTGTGTGTGATTTGTTTTTTGTGCCCATAATAGAGCCAAGAAACAATAGTATGTATTGTAAGAACACATATATGGAGCACCCAGGTTTAATGCCCATTTCCTGGATGCCTCATATATGCATTATGTGGCCATGAAGGGGTTAATATGTTACAATTGACATACCTGTTGGGTCCCGTGGTGGTATGTCACGATTGTTGCGCCTTGGACGTCGGGGCATCTTGATGGTACTAGATGGTATCGCAGGTGAATGAAGGTTTACCTAAAAATGAATAGTATTAATACTAATAATAATATAGAGCACTATAATAATAAGAGAAATGTAGAATTAATGTAGTTTATGGAGGTAATCGCTGGAGTCTGGCTTCAGAGATGCGTCTCAGTCGAGATCCTCTTCAGTCTGCCTGTCAGGACCCCTAGAGGAGCCCCAAACATCTGCGCCTGTGCAGAGATCAGCTGCCAACCAATCACAGCGCTGGCCTCACAGTAGCTGCCTCGTTCCTTTGCCTGAAATATACTGGCTCATACAACACAGTAACCAAATGAAATTGAGCTTATTCCATTGTTATTAAACAAATAAAGCTTTATTATGGTATTTAATAAACACTAGGTTTGATAATTTCATAATATAAAGGAACTGTGACAGTTGCTCTGGTATCAGGCAGTGATAAGGACAGACTGGGGATCCTCTGTGGGGACTGTAGGGGAACCAGGAAGTGGGTTATGAATGGAGTTGGGTTGAATGTTGATCCAGTCAGTACATATATCTGTGTTCTGTGTGTGTAGTATTGTGTATGGAGGGACCCGGGTCACTTCTGTCTGCAGGCAGGCTTGGCTTTCATATTGTGTGGTGGCTGAGCCCTTCCATGTCTGAGAGAGTGTCACTGGTAACCATAGCAACGGTGTATACCCTTCATCCCTGTGTTTACTACATAACATAACCCTGTGTGTGTATAGAGCCCCCTAAAACATACATACCTACCTGCATACTATGTGTATAGGGCACCCACATCTACCTTCCTGTATACTGTATATATAAAACCTACTCCTGTGTACCTACCTGTAACCTGCGTGTGTAGAGCCTACTCCTGTATAACTACCTATATCCTGTGTGTATAGAGCCTACTCCTGTATACCTACGTATATACGGTTTATAATTGGAGCCTACTCATATATATTGAACTTTATACTGTGTATATTGAGCCTACACATATATACTGTACCTACCTGTATACTCTATAACTGATTATTGCGAAGTCATTGCAAAGCTGTACCCAAATAAAAGTAATGTCCTTTTTCCCCACAAATAGAGCTTTCTTTTGGTGGTATTTGATCAGCTTTGATCATTGATTTTTTTTTGCACTATAAACAAAACAATTCTGACAATTAAAAAAAAAACAATATTTTTTGCTTTCTGCTATAAAACATAGCCAATAAAAAAAATTAAAAATCAAATTTCTTCATTAATGTGGGCCAATATGTATTTTGCTACATATGTTTGTTAAAAAAAAAAATCCCAGTAAGTGTATATTGATTGGTTTGCACAAAAGTTATAACATCTACACACTATAGGACATTTTTATTTATTTGTTACCAGTAATGGTGGTGATCAGTGATGTATAGTGGATTTTGATCTTGCGCCAGACATTCTGACACTTTTTGGGGACCAGTGACACTAATATTGTGATCAGTGCTAAAAATATGCACTGTCATTGTACTAATGACACTGTCTGGGAAGGGGTTAACATCAGCGGTGATCGAAGGGTTAATTGTGTGCCTCTCCAGTGTTTATGTGAACTGTGTGAGGTGCTTTTACTGAGGGAAGAGAGGGAATGTAGCAGGGACACAAACGCCATGCCTTCCCCCTGTCAAAATGGCAATCTGGCTTGTTTACTACCCGACGATCGACTGGCAGACATCTAGTACCTTTCACCCACCGATTGGCTTTCGCTGTGTATAATGAAGCGAGGTGTTGTATTTATACATGATCCAGCACACAGCTGCCACCCTGTAGCAATAAAGCTGGTATAGGGTAGTCCGGAAACGGTTAAAAGAGAAGTCCAGCCTGGGCTCATTCGGTACGGTGCTGCATCTGCCTAGGTAAGTATGAATATGGGATAAAAAAATTCCATACTTCTCTTTTAATATTCAAAGTAAACTCACTCATCCATACGTGTCTCCATGCTTTGTTTTGTTGAGAAATCATTTTGAAAAACATCCCCAGAATTTATAGAAATGACCTTCTTTTGCTGTTGATTCATGTAGCATTTACTACCTGGAACCCATCTGCCCTTAGTTCAGGCATGCAGGTAGAAGTGTGTGCTTAGCTGAGAAAGCCTCTCCTTCCCTCCTCCAGATGAAAGAAGAAAATACCCATGAAGTCTCCTGGGAAGTAAGACATCATTTTAGCCTAGTATAAAAAATTATAAAATATATCATATATATGTGAAATATAATTCATACAAAAGATCGTGCAAAAAAAAAAAAACGTCCGCACGCCGCTCCTCCCTACGCCGTTTCGTTAGAGATAACATCTTTCAGTGGCACTGGTAGACTTTATCTCTAACGAAACGACGTTGGGACGCTGAACCTGGAAGCGACGGGCAGCGTTACATGAGCCGGCCGGCAGAATTCTTTTTACTATTTGATGCGAGTTTCTTATGACATATGTAAGTGTGATTCTTTATTTTTATTAAAAATCCTGGCAATATTATACTACGGCGATTCCCCTTTTTTTTTATCTATGTGATTGGCAATGAGCGGTGTGGCCGTAGGAATATACCAACATTGGAACAGAGTGGAAATCACAAGCAAAAAAGATGTTCATTTGGAGATGGACTATTACTTTGAATTTAAGTTCCAATTATAGTAGTGTATATATTCATTTTTGTACTATTTATTTAATTTTATATATTAAATTTATTTTTTGCACGATCTTTTGTATGAATTATATTACACATCAATTGATCTTTTTTATAATTTTTTATGTTATTATATATTCAGTGATATTGAATTGGATTATTATAGCGCAGCTTTTTTCGAAAAATTGGTATTAATATTGTGGGTATCTCACATTTAGGTTGCAGCTTCACTTTCACAAACATTTTTACAGTTTGTCAATTATTTTAACTTTAGATAGCGCTGTATTACATTTTTTTATTAATCATTTTAGCCTAGGCCAGAAGCCAGGAAGCAACTGAAGAAATGTTAAAAAAAAGATTAAAATAAGTAAATATGATATATCTTCTTATCTATTTACTCATACTAGCAGCATAAACATTTAAAATAGTTAATGTGATTGAGATAGTTTAGTTGCACATTAACGACTTGCTTACTAGGCACCTAAACCCCCCTCCTGCCCAGACCAATTTTCAGCTTTTAGCGCTTTCCCTCTTTGAACGACAATTACGCAGTTATGCAACACTGTACCCAAATTCAATTATCATTTTTTTCCAACAAATAGAGCTTTTTTTGGTGGTATTTGATCACCTCTTTTTTTTTTTTTTTTTCTTTGTTAAATTTTTAACAAAAAAGACCAAATGTAAAAAAAAAATACAAAACTATTTAATATTTTGTTAATGCATTTTTGAAACAGGTAATTTTTCTCCTTCATTGATGTACGCAGATGGGGCTACACTAGGGTTGCCACCTGTCCAGGATTTACCCGGACATTTTGGGTTTTGACTCATGCGTCTGGGTTTCAGACTGCCTGAAACCCGGACACATTATTCAGACTGGACTATGGCTTCCCAGCAGGGTTGCTGGCTACAGTTGTCTAAGCTGGGAGTGTCTGTTACACTCTCTTTCATGCTGCCCGAAGCCAGCACTAACAATCCCCCCAAACACACACAGGCGGGAGAGGAGCTCGATCTGCACCTCTTCCTCCTGCCTCTACCCCTCTGTGCCTGCCCACACTCCAGTCCCCAGCGCTGTGCCTCAGAAAAGGAAAGTGGGGGCTGGTTTTTGAAGTCCAGCAGCCTCAGATACATCTGGATGAGAGGTGCTGACTGCCAAGGGGTGAGTGAGCTCACCATCCATTAGGGTTGTCCCGATATTCGTATTGGTATCGGGACTGATCCCGAGCATTTGTGCGAGTACTTGTAATTGCGCAAATGCTCCCGATGCCAGATCCGATACCTGGGAGAGATGACTAAAGTGACCTGGTGCAAGCGGAAGTCAACGGCTAGGAACAACGGAAGTGACACTGTGTCGACGTCGGTGGTTGGACATCCCGATGCCCATCTTAGTACACCCTACACTTGGCTGCAGCAAGCCAGCAGCAGACATCTTATCACACCTAGCCCATATAGTTGCCCATAAATGCCACCTATCAGTGCCCAATGCACATAAGTTCAGCCTATCAGTGCCAGCCACCTGTCAATGCCATCTATCAGTGCCAGCCACCTGTCAGCGCCATCTATCAGTGCCCGCCATCTATCACTGCTGCATATCTGTGCCACCTAATCTATATTGTGCTTTGAAAACTGTCACATAACATTCAAAAAAAGTATCGGTAATCGGAATCTGCAAGTACTTGGAAAAAAAGTATCGGTACTTGTACTCGGTCTTAAAAAAGTGGTATCGGGACAACGCTACCATCCTTCCCTATTGCATCAGAGTGTTCCCTATTACATCAGAGTCCTCTCCATACATCAGAGTTCTCAGTGTCCCCCCTTAATACGGGGCTCCCAGAGGATCCCTTATGTTAGAGTCCCCGGAGTTCTCCAGTGTGAGGGAACTCAGCGGGTTTAGATGTATAAGGGGAACTCTGTGGACTCTGATGTAAAAGGGGAACTCTGTGGACTCTGATGTAAAAGGGGAACTCTGTGGACTCTGATGTAAAGGGGGAACTCTATGGGTTTAGATGTCAAAGGGGAACTCTGGGTTTAGATGTAAAAGGGGAACTCTGTGGACTCTGAAGTAAAGGGGGGACGATTATTATTACTTCATATGATTAGAAATGTTATTTATTATCAAAATATATGTATAAAAAAAAATTGCTGTGCAACACATAAAGTGACCAGTTTTGACTTGAAGAAAAGGTGGCAACCTTACGCTGTCGCCGTGAGGAGAAAAAAAAAAAAACGATTATCTATTCTCTGTTTACATCACGTAAACACGTAATCGACCCCTTACTCCGATCAGTGATCACCCGAGCCTCACCCCCCTGTAGGGGCACAGCCAGCTTGCAAAGGGAAGGACTTCTATTGATGCCCTCCCAGCAAAACAGATCCGCGCTGTAGCCATCATTCGGCTATAGAGCAGATCTGAAGGAATTAAGACCCCTTTCACGCTGAGGCGGTTTTCAGGCATTTTAGCAATAGAAATAGCCTCTAATTAGCACTTGAAAACTGCCTCCCAATCATTTTAGTGTGTCTGTTCACACTGGGGCGGTGCGTTTGGGGGATGTTAGGAAAAGTCCTGCAAGCAGCATCTTTGGGGCAGTGTGAGAGCGATGTATACATTGAAATGAATGGGCAACGCTTCCAAAGCACCTGAAAAGCGATTCGGAAGCGCAGAAACATGGATGGTTTTTAACCCCTTCTTTGGGGTTAAAAGTGCCCCGCTAGCGGCCGAAATGTGCCACTAAAACAAGTGGCGCTTTAGCGCTAACATGGATGCAGCCCCAGTGTGAAAGGGGTCTAATGTATTTATCTTTGATTGATTGACAACACCTGCTCACCACCATCCCATATAAGAGAGTGGAGAGTCTGGCCATCTTATATGAGAACACAGCGCACCTGGCACTATGATATGGCAATAACAGAACACAACGCGGTGTACTGCAGCTTTTATTGTATGTACACTTTGGACTGTAAATCTAGCCTTTTTTTCCTTTCTGTTTTTAGTTTGAATATTAGTTCAAAACTTTGTTGTGTTTTTTTATTGCTCACTTTGTCACATTTATGACTAATGCCCTGTACACGCGGTCGGACATTCCGACGACAAAATCCATTGGACGGATTTTGGCCCAAACTTGTCTTGCATACACACGGTCGCATAAAGTTGTCGGAAAATCAGACTGTTCAGAACGCGGTGACGTATTACAAGTACGACGGGATTATAAAGAGGGCAGTAGCCAATAGCTTTTGTCTCGTAAATTATTCTGAGCATGCGTGGCACTTTGTCCGTTGGAATTGTCTACACACGATCGGAATTTAAACAATCGGATTTTGTTGTTGGAAAATTTTAGATCCTGCTCTTAAACTTTGTGTCGGAAATTCCAACCGAAAAAGTTAGATGGAGCAAACACATGATCAGATTTTCCAACAACAAGATCCAATTGCACATTTTCCATCGGAAAGTCCGGCCGTGTGTACAGGGCATTATTCTGTCCCAGTTCCAGCTACCACAGCACCATTATGCTATCATCGCCATGCCAATTCATGTTTTTTTTAACTCTTTATTTATTCCAGATATGCCAGGAAATAGACATAAAACTGGTCACACGTTAGACTGACTACAGATTGTTTCACAATTGAAAACAAGATCCACAATCATGAGAGATCTTCCCCTGAAACAAGGTGGTAGAGAATTGACTTTCCAGGTCATTTCAGCAAATAGAGAGGAAGCCCCAGCAAATACAGACATGATTATGAATTGTGTCATAACACTTGACCACCATTAGGAGACGCTAATGACATGACATGACATTACATTCCTTATTTTAGATGTCATTATAGTACATTGTTGTGTTTCTGTGCTTCTTTATGCAATGCAGGCAGATCATGGTTGGTGCGAGGTGCTGGCATGGAGCTGTACATAGCTTCCTGAAAGCATCTTTATAAATATAAGCATTAACAGGGAAAGGGGAATTGGGGAGAAAAATAAAAAATATGAATAAAAGAACCTTCACATAAAAGACCTCAAAAGAAAAATTGTGGGTTCAGTTGGACTTTTTAGGCATAAAAGAAGTTGTGAACACAACCAATATATTCAAGAGGAATTATTTCTATTTATTATTAAGACAAAAGTAGAAACAAAAAATAAAATAAATAAAAAAAAATTTCTTTTTACAAAAAAAGAATTATTTCCTCCTTATAACTACACATTTGAGACCTAATTGACATCCTATCAAAGGTAGTAAAATCCACTTAAAATTTCCAAAGGGGAAAAAACGGCGTCGAGGCCGGTCGGACGCATCGTAGGAGACGCTGGTCGGGTAGCTGAACGTCACTTCCGCCTAGTGCGGAGTGACGTCACTACCGGGACGGACACACATAAAAGGACACACATGGCTGGTGTCCATGAATAGCGGCCATTTTTTACAAAAATAAATACGATAGGGGTGAACGGGCTGAATAGCCTGCCTGCTTGATTCCCCCTCTGCCTTCCCCCTTTACCCAGTGGGAATTCGGTTCGCTTCACTGCACTTAAAGGTAATTGGTCTGCATAATTGTATGTATCTTTCTTTACTTTTATTGGATGTACTTCCTAATCCCCTCCAAACTATCACGGTGGGTTTCTCCTAGAGCACTGGTAATATAATATTCTATTTTTAGTTTCTACTGTATAATATTCTCTGCTGGCTCTTTTTCTAATTCTCCTTGGTGTTTGTCAAACAATTGGTGTTTCACCTGACTAATGGGTTCCAATTTATCTCACTCTGAGGGACACTTTTTATGTTTGGACATTCTTTATACCAAATTCTAAAACACCCCCTTTTTCATTATGCTTTTTTATACAGCTCAGGGGATACTCAGAGTACCCATCATCATTTAACTTCTGGCTACCCACATTTTAAGAACACCCACTAAAAATTAAATGTTCGAAGCCCCACGGGCTCAACACATTTATGAAGTGATTCCACCAACTTTAAATTCATATCTGCATTTATTGCTCAACGTCTACTCCTCCTCCCCCCCCTTTTTCCTTTTTGGAGAAATGGGTGTTTGAAAATCGTGCCAACTTCCCTACTCTCCTCCGGGAACGGTGGTCTCCCTATTTGGGACACACTTTATGAAGGAATGTAAGTATTTATGGCTTGATATAAGATATGAAATAAGAATGTTGTATCCGCCCCCACACTGTGCCCCCCCCCCCCCTTATTTTTATTTTTTATTTTATTTTTTCCCAATCTTATGGAACACCTTAGCATCTTGATAGGTGGTATAATGAAATATGTTATGTGTATCTGGATACATGTAGTTTATATTTATGTTTGTATATGTTTTTAGTATTTTATATATATATATGTTTTCTTTTTATTTATTTATTCTTTCTCCTTACAATATAGAACACCGTTATCAGCTCCTGAAGAAGCGTCATCTCCAGACGCGAAACATGTAGAGCACCAGAATATATGTACCGTATATACTCGAGTATAAGCCGAGATTTTCAGCCTCTTTTTTGAGGCTGAAAGTGCCCCCTCGGCTTATACTCGAGTCACCGCTGTCTGCCTGCTCGATCAGCGTATCGAGCAGACAGACGGCGGACATTAAAATTCAAAAGCCGCGCCTCCTTCTCCGCCTCCGCCTGTGATAGGCGGAACACTGAATTTCCCAGCAGTCAGTGTTCCGCCTATCACGGACATCCGTTCATTCTCATACTACGGACGAGTATGAGAGGATGTCCGTGATAGGCGGAACACAGGCTGCTGGGAAATTGAGTGTTCCGCCTATCACAGGCGGAGGACGGAGGCGCAGCTTTTGAATCGTAGAATGGCCGCCGAGAAGAGCGGCGATCCATCGGCACGACACGGGACGGAGGAGGCACGGGACAGAGGAGGCACGGGACAGAGGAGGCACGGGACAGAGGAGGCTCGGGACGACGACGGCTCGGGACGGAGGCTTGGGACACAGGTAGGCTGGACACACACACAAGGCTGCACGGACACACACACACACACACACACACACACACACACACACACACACACACACACACACACACACACACACACACACGGATGGATGGATGGATGGATGGATACACACACACACACACACACACAGGGATGGATGGATGGATGAATACACACACACACACACACACACACACACACACAGGGATGGATGGATACACACACAGGGATGGATGGACGGACACACAGGGATGGATGGATGGATGGATGGATGGACACACACACAGGGATGGATGGACGGACACACACACAGGGATGGACGGACACACAGGGATGGACAGCCATGTCTCACCCTCGACTTATACACGAGTCAATAAGTTTTCCAGTTTTTTGGGGGTAAATTGGGGGCCTCGGCTTATATTCGGGTCGGCCTATACTCGAGTATATACGGTAACTGTCGACTGTATGGTTGATATCCTTGATTCTATATTTATATAGATATGCACTTTGTTTTTTCCCCTTTGGAAATTTTAAGTGGATTTTACTACCTTTGATAGGATGTCAATTAGGTCTCAAATGTGTAGTTATAAGGAGGAAATAATTCTTTTTTTGTAAAAATAAATTTTTTTGTATTTTTTTTTTTTTTTGTTTCTACTTTTGTCTTAATAATAAATAGAAATAATTCCTCTTGAATATATTGGTTGTGTTCACAACTTCTTTTATGCCTAAAAAGTCCAACTGAACCCACAATTTTTCATTTGAGGTCTTTTATGTGAAGGTTCTTTTATTCATATTTTTTATTTTTCTCCCCAATTCCCCTTTCCCTGTTAATGCTTACATTTATAAAGTGATAACCAGGACGTGGCATTCTGTTTAAACTTTTCAGTGTATCCACAGACACCACCCTATGACAGATACACATTTTTTCATTTAAATATTCCTGAAAGCATCACCACATCCTCCCTCAGTGCTCTTCCTAACAACCCTCAGCCCTGATGTAAGCAGTGTGTTGGCTCTTGAATGAGTTATGCAAAAATGCCTTGGTGCACGGATGGCAATCTGGAGGAGTGGGTCTTCCTAGGGAGGCTTTAGGGAGGAAGGAAAGTCCACTTTTTTAACTTGTCCCTATAATAAGGCTTACCTGTAGGTACAGTGAATATCTTCTAAACTTGCATTGTTTAGGAGAAATTCACATGGGATGCAGCCAGTGATGTCACCGGTGCATGCGCTCTGAAGGGATGGCAAACCCTACCCAGAGCATCTATACAACCCACAAACCTAGACGGGGGAGGATGGAAGCACAGAGGAGCTGGGACAGCACTGCGCTAGAGGACTCCATGTGCGGGTAAGTCTGTCATAATGTGCTAGTATGCAGAGCCTACTAATACATAATGACTTAAACCTGTAGGTGGCCCTGTTTTATATATATTTGTGGTGGTTTACTATCACTTTAATTAGCTGAGGTTTTTCTTTAATTTGTTAGTCAGGTCCATCTAAATCTGCTAGTACATCTAACACTACCCTTTTCCCAGATTGACAATGCTGTTGTCCAAACGTGGAGATGCCCTTAAGCTGTACAAAAGTTCTTTGTACATTCAATCAAAAAACGCAAAAAAAATAGAACAGAAACCTTTTTTCAAATTGGTGTGACACCGCAAAGTAGGAGCCGCACCAATTTGAACCATTGCCGTCAGTAGGCAGAGACATTTCATGCGATTTTGAACCGCATGACAAGAAGCACTGGTGTGAACAGGGGGCTTAATGATTTGTATTTCTGCCAGTCCTGAGAATTGCACAGTTCTGCACAACACAGCCAGGCTTGAAGTATATTAGATCTGATTTTTCTCTGCTGCCTGGATACTGAAAAGATATACTGTAGTCTGATGAGCTTGTTTCTCTGTTACTTTGCTCTCTCCTCCCAAAACTGACTGGCTAACTATGCTGCTTCTCCCTCCCTGATCTGAGTTCTGCTGTACAGGGACTATAAGTGGCTGATACCAGATTGAATAGAGGTGTTCGCCAAAACTAGTCTGCTGCTGACTGTACTCACTGAGAAGGCTTGAAAATAAATATGCTTGATGTTATGGAGTTGCCGGCTGCTTCTTTTTTTAGATTCATTTATGTAGTTTAAAGTAGCTAAAGGCAAAAACCTTTCATTTGTGACAGAGTAAGGGAGGGTTATAATCCCTGTTGTATTTTATTATTTTTTTGCCATTTGTGCCCTATTGGGGAGCTTTTCCTTCACTTCATACCGCATAGCCAAGACAGGAAGTGAAAGGAAATCCCTCCAAAATGAGGGAACCACTGGTTGTCACCAGGGCCACCAGAACTAGTGTCCTCATTGGAAAATGTCCCCTCTATTACTGCTTTAACTGCTTCCCGACCAGCCAACACAGTTATACAAGGGCAGGTTGGCTCCCCTGCATGAGCCGTCGTAGCTACACGTCGGCTCGCGGGGTCAGGATAACTGCCAATGCTTGTGGCCGACAGTCGCGATGACCGCACCCACGAGCGATCATAAGCAGGAGACACAGAACAGGGACGAGTGTGTGCAAACACACACTTCCCTGTTCTGTTCTGACAGGAGTGACAGATTGTGTGTTCCTATTAGGTAGAAACCACGATCACTCACTTCCTCTAGTCAGTCCCCTCCCCCTTCAGTTAGAATCACCTCCCAGGGAACACAGTTAACCCCTTGATTGCCCCCTAGTGTTAACCTCTTCATTGCCAGTGACATTTTTACAGTAATCAATGCATTTTTATAGCACTGATCGTTGTATTAATGCCAATGGTCCCAAAAATATGTCAAAATTGTCCGCTGTGTCCACCATAATGTTGCACTCATGATAAAAATTGCAGATCGCCGCCATTACTAGTAAAAAAATAAAAAAATAATAAAAATGCTATAAATCTATTTCCTATTTTGTAGACGCTATAACTTTTTCTTTTTTTTTTTTAACAATCTTTTTATTGAAAGTTTCACAAATTAACAATCAACAAATACATGTGCAAGGTCAATTAAACAAAAAGGAGTACATATCCTGTGCAGTATCATGAAAGTAAGGTAGCCGAAAATACTAGTAATTCCTTTTTTCCTATACAAATGATATACATTAATGGTCGAGTGTTTGATAAACGGCTAGATAATGTCAACGTAGGAATGAGATATTTGCAATATTTCAAACAAGTCACAACTATTTTAGCAAATAAATTTAACAATTAAATTTAAGAACGACTTCTATATTTGTCCCATAAGGCCCATTTCCGAAGAAAGGGTTGTAGTCTATCTTCCTGATACGCTACCGTTCTTTCATATTCAAACGAGTGGTCAACTAGGGCCACTACTTCTGACACCAAAGGGGAAGCAGTAGATTTCCATTTTCGTGTAATGCTCAGCCGAGCTGAAAATAACATATGTGTCACTAATGTGCGCTCTGGGGTGGGATAAATATCCAAATCTACACCTAGAAGAGCTTGTTCTACTCTGAGGGGATTTAAGATTCCTGTTAACATAGCTATTACCTTACTTATTTCCCCCCAGAAGCTTCGTAAAGATACACAACCAAAATATGTGTGCCAGATTTCCCACCTGGCCACATTCTCTCCAGCACGCGTTCGTACCCTCTCCTGCGTATTTCGCTATTATGTAAGGCGTCCTGTACCATCGAAATCGTAACTTATGTGCGCCTTCCCTAAAATTGGAACAACGAGTGGAATTGTAACTGCTCTTAATAGCTCTGACCCATTGGTCTGGGGATATAGTGATATTTAGATCCTCTTCCCACTTGGTTAACTGATTGTACATCTCAAAATGCAGTTTACCGTGAAGGAGATTGTATATGGCCGTAATACCTTTCTTTTGTGCTGAGGTTGGCTGCCACAGCTCCCAAATACATTCCGGGAGGCTAAAGTACTGTGTACAATCGTAAGGGATCATGCTAGTCAATCTGGCAAATGTCAGAAATTCAGTCTTAGGAATGTCCTGAGTGGCCTTCAAGTTTTCAAATGACCGTATATTACCCTGCGTTAAAAGTTGGTGAAGAAAACAGAGTCCATAGTTTGCCCAATGTGTCACTTGTAAGTCAGGGTTAAGGAAGGACAGGGCCGAGAGGGGATAGGGAGATGTTTAAGGTCGGTGTTGGCTGGTTGGTGTTTGCGTAGGTAAGCCCAGGCCTGCAGTGTCGCGTTTATAGTAGGGTGGTGTTTATATCTTCTGGGGTCCCCTATCGCTGTGGCATATAGAAGCCCTGAGAGATCCTTCTGTTGTGTCTGTTCTAATTCACATATGTGCCACCGCTTCTGTTCAGGTGTATAGAACCAGACTCTAAGTTGGTCCAATATAGCTGCCATATGATAATCTCTCAGCTCTGGAACTCCCATTCCTCCCACCTGTCTATGTTTGATTAGAATTTTAAAGCCGCATCTGGCCGGCTTCCCTTCCCTTAGGTATCTACCCAGTTGGCGTTGTAATGTTCTATAAAAAGAAGCTGGCAACGCAATTGGAAGTGCTCTGAAGAGATACAAGAGCTTTGGTAGTAGAAACATCTTCTACGCGGCCAATCTGCCGGACCAGGAAAGATAAAACTTTTTAAATCTGGACAGCTCACCCTCAAAGCTCGATGGGATAGATTCGAAGTTGCATTTGTAAAGTTGAGATAGGGAGCTGGTTAACCTTATGCCCAAGTATTGAATGGATTCAGATGCCCAAGCATAAGGTAAGGAGTTTTGAATTCGGTTCTGTATATCCGATGGAACATTTATACCCAATATGCTCAACTTAGTTGCATTAATTTTGTAATAAGAAATCTCATTGAAATTTTCCAACACCTCGTACACAGTTTTCAGGGATTCCTCTGGATCAACAAGAGACAGGATCACATCATCTGCATATAGAGTGATAGAGTGCTTAGTCGATCCAGAGCTAATACCTCTAATATTCGGGTGAGTCCTAATCCTCTCCGCCAATGGCTCCATTAAAAGGGCAAAGATCAGGGGTGATAAAGGACACCCCTGTCTTATTCCATTGGTAATGTAAAACTGTTCAGAGAAAAGGCCCTCTGTGAAAACTTGCGCTGACGGTTTGGAGTACAGAGCAGAGATGGCGGAGAGAACCGGGCCCGAAAAGCCAAACTTCAACAAAACCGCTGAGAGGTACCCCCAATGAACCCTGTCGAAAGCTTTCTCGGCGGCCAGCGAGAGGAGGACCACTGCCCCCCCCCCCCCCACCGGACGCCGAGTGAATCAAGTTCAGCACCCTCCTGGTGGCATCCGGGGCCTGTCTCCCCACAACAAACCCCACCTGATTGGGCTGTACCAGTTGAGGTAGAACCTTAGTTAAAGCGGGAGTCCACCGGGACTCCGCGTTTTTTTTTTTTTTAAAAGCCAGCAGCTACAAATACTGCAGCTGCTGACTTTTAAAATAGTGACACTTACCTGTCCAGCGCGCCCGCGATGTCGGCACCCGAAGCCGATCTCTAGGTCGCCTGTCGGGTCCTGCCGCCGCCATCTTGGGTATGGGAATCAGGAAATGGAGCCTTTCGGCTTAATTTCCCGGTTCCCTACTGCACATGCGCGAATCGCGCTGCGCAATAAGGACGCTCCCCGCTGCCTCTGGGATCTGTGTGTTTCCCAGCAGGCAGCGGGGCACTTGCGGGAAGGGGCGGGCACTTGCGGAAAGGGGCGTACGTTACGCCCCTTTCCGCAGAGAGCTTTCCCGGAAGTGGGTGCAGTTACCTGGATTATCCAGGTAACTGCACCCCCCTCCCCCCTGAAAGGTGCCGATTGTGGCACCGGAGGGTTCCGATGAGCGGAAGGTCCACTTTAGGGTGGACCTCCGCTTTAACCTATTGGCAAAAATCTTGGCATATATCTTCAGGTCCACATTTAATAAAGATATGGGCCTGAAGTTCTGTACCCTGTCTGAATCCTTTCCCGGTTTAGGCAGTGTTACTATAGTAGCCGATAACATCTCGGGTGGGAAGGAGGCTGAGGAGGCAGCTGCATGAAACACCCTCTGCATATAGGTAGTCAGAATACTGGAAAATGTCCTATAATACTCCGAGGAGTATCCATCTGGACCGGGCGATTTGTTTTTAGGGAGGGCTTCTATGGTCTTTTGTATTTTGGCTAATGAAAATGGGGCGTTCAACTCCTCTAAGTGCAGTGGTTGCAACTTTGGGAGGTTAAGTATCTGAAGAAAACGTTCTATGGCATCAGGTGTGGGCTGTGCAGAAGAGGCATCTTCCTTCAAGTTGTACAGGCTGCTGTAATACCAGCCGAATGCATCTGCTATTTCTTTAGGGTTAGTAAGTCTAGAGCCATTTTGTGGATGTACTATGTACGGTATTCTTTGCTTGAGTACTTTGTCCTTAAGCTGCATTGCTAAGAGCTTCCCTGGCTTATTGCCATGTGTATAATGGTTAGCTTTGAGTTTATGAATGTTCCTGGCATGTTGGGCCACCAGTAGAGTACGTAGGTCATTGCGGGCTTTTGCTAGATTATTACTTATTGAGAAAGAGGGTGTCGCTTTATTCACGATTTCTAAGTCATTTATCTCCTTCAAAAGGCTATCCATGCGCTGCCTCCTCCTCCTGTTCACCCCCGCACTAATCTTAATCAGGAGACCTCTAGTAAATGCTTTGTGAGTGTTCCATAAAATGAACGGGTCTACATTCTCAACATCATTAATTGTAAAAAATTCTTGCAATGCGGCTGTAACCTCATTTATAACCTCTGGGTTTTTAAACAACTGGGGATCGCACCTCCACCGGTTCGCCCGGGTAGAGAAGGTGCCATCCCCAACCGCTATTGACACCGGTGCATGATCAGTCCATGAAATGGTACCGATCTCCGACCTAAAGATACGCTGTAATAAAAACTTATCAACTAGAAACATGTCAATTTTGGAATAGGACATGTGTACCTGTGAGAAAAAAGAAAAGTCACGCTCAGTGGAGTGCTGACACCTCCACACATCATAAAGGCCAGCTGCTCCCATAAATTTTGCGATCTCAGGCCTGCAGGAGAGCCTCGGGGAGGGACTGGACACGTCTAATACTTTATCTGGAACTGCGTTTAGATCCCCACATAAAATAACATGTCCCTTAGCTGTCTTTTGTATTCTCCCCCATAGCTTGTTAAGAAAATGCACTTGTCGAGCATTGGGAGCATAAGCGTTAACTATGGTATAGGCCACATTATTAATTTCGCAGTTAAGAATTAAATACCTCCCTTTTTTGTCTTGTTGATGGGATATATACTTATATGCAACTGATTGCTTAATGAGGATTGCAACTCCCCTTTTTTTTGTTGGGGCATTACACAGAAATATCGTGGGGAAGTGTTTGTTGGATAATTTAGGGTGGTTGCTTTCTTTAAAGTGAGTCTCCTGCAGGCAGAGGACATCGCTGCGTAGTAGCTGGGCCTCCCTCCATAACATGTGCCGCTTTTGCGGGCTATTCAAACCGTTAACGTTTAAAGGCGATATTTTGAATACCATAACTAGTGAGCTTGTGACTTATCCAATAGCTGAGAATAAATACTTCTAAACACAAAAATAAATTTCTATCCTCTCTCATGCACAACACCAACCAAATGGCTAGATGAACACTATAGTGAACGTGTATAGGAAGTCTTGTTTCCACAAAAGGAAAAGGCAAAAAGAAAAACGGAAAAGGAGAATACAGGAAACGTTGTAAAAAGAGTGAAACGTAAACATTAATAAAAAAATTTAGGAACTGATTCCTAGGAATCTGAGCCAACAGTGGCTGTTGATAACTGGGGGAAACACAAGTCTCGATGCCGATGGGGTCATCCAGGTTTAGGTGCAATTGGATGTAAGCCAAGCATGGTACTCAGGTGTGACTGTCTCAGCCGTCAGGAGTGTCCTTTCTTGCTTGATGAGCCTTAGGGGCCGACAGCTCTGGGGTGATGATTTCCCATTTTTCCAGTAGACGCAGGCCGTCCTCCAGCGTACTGATACGATAATCCCGGTCTCCTTTTGGAGATGACTAAGGTGGCTGGGTGGTTCCACTTGTATGGAATTTTGTGGTTTCTGAGTGGTTTGGTAATAGTCAGAATATTACGCCTCTGCTGCATGGTGTGGGCTGACAGGTCCGCAAAGAAGGTGAGCCCCTGGATGCAGTCTGGGGGATGGACTGCTTGCCTTATAGCAGACATTAGCTTCTCCTTCACTCTGTAGTAGTGTATCCTGACTATGGTGTCTCTGGGAAGTTTCGCCTGAATGTGTTGTGGCTTAGGTAGCCTATGGATACGGTCAATGGTTAGTTCCTCTAGCGAAACATCCGGCAGAAGTTTGCGCATAATAGTAGTGAGGTGGGCCATCAAATCTTGGGGCTTGACTGTCTCAGGAATACCTCTAATTTTCACATTATTCCTTCTCGAGCGGTCTTCCAGGTCCGCTACTTTAGCTTTAAGCCAAGAGATGTCCTCATCATGTTCATTATGAGCGCCCACCATATTGTTGAATGTGTCTGTGAATTCCCCCATCTTATGCTCAATATGGGAGACCCTGTCACTGACCGCTATCACTTCAGTTTTGCATTGTGTCACTAACTGCAGCATGTCAGTATGAATCGCCCCTCTCAGTGTGACCAACATGTCTTTTAAAGTGGAGTCCATAACTGGCTGGTTGTTTGTAGGGAACGCTGCAATTGCATCCTGAAACTCCAGCGTATCATCAATAGCAGCAGCCATATTTCTGTTCCCTCTGTCTGCCAGCTCCTGTGTCAGCTTAGGCTTAGATTTAGCTGGGCTGTTCGTGCTGGAGGAGGATGGGGATACGGCCTATGGTGCTTTATGTTTGTGCCTGTTTCTACTCACAGTTTCCCAGCCGTCCTCAGGGTCCTCCATGCAGGCCTTCTCTGCGGCCTGTGAGCCTCGTGCGCCGGGTGCGCCATCTTGCCCGCCTGTGCGGCCAGACCGGCCGAAAAAGTCCGTCATTTTCCCGGGCTGTGAGCGCTCCCTTCTCCTCCTCGACATGACCGGACACTTCCCTGGACCTTCCGGAACAAAGATCTGCCACTCGTCCGTGCTTTTCGTCGCTGTGATCGGTACTGGATGTCCCGTGTGGCGAGGAGCTCAGGACTCACGCGTCCATGCTCCTTGCGCGCCGGCTCCGCCCCCAGCGCTATAACTTTTGCGCAAACCAATCAATATATGCTTATTGTGATTTTTGTTTTACCAAAAATATATAGAATACATATCAGCCTGAGCTGAGAAAACATTAGCTTTTTTTTTACAAAAAAAAGGGGATATTTATTATAGCAAAAAGTACAAAATATTGTGTTTTTTTTTTCAAAATTGTCGCTTTTTTTGTTTATAGCGCAAAAAATAAAAACCGCAGAGGCAATCAAATGCCACCAAAAGAAATCTCTATTTGTGGGAAAAAAAGTACATCAATTTTGTTTGAGTGCAACATCGCATGACCGCGCAATTGTCAGTTAAAGCAACTCGGTGCCAAATCGCAAAAAAGTTCTCTGGTCAGGAAGGGGGTCCATTTTTCCAGGGCTGAAGTGGTTAAGTGTAAATGGGATTTTCTTTAACTTCTATGGGGGCAAAAACAGCAAAATAAACCCATTGGAGTTCTAATACTTCTACACTCTATCCAAAACAAAACAAAAATGTTGTCTTTATTTATACATTAAATCTGCCCGGAGTGCACCATTAAATTTAACATTTAGGAAGGAGTTAAACATAGCTAAAGTAAAAACATTTTAGTTTTGGATAGAGTGGAGAGGGATGAGAACACCCGTCCGGTTTTTATCGCTGTCTGTGCCCGTTGGGCCCTATTTACACCTGTGCATTCTGGAAATGAACACAGAACACAAAACATGCGTTATGCTTGCAGTGGCATTACTTTTTAATGGCACCCCAAATGCAGACAGCATACAAGCAATTTGTGCATAGCAAAGCAGGACACAAATACGCCAAAATGTAATGTAAAAAACTAATAAAATGTGAAACTTCTTTGGCATGTTTGCCACGCATAGGGCAGCCCATTTAAGTGAATGGGCTGCCCTATGTGTGTTGAGTGAAAAGACGTGAGGTGTGAATGGGGCCTTAGGGAGATTCACCATCTCTATTTGTCCCTTTTAGGTTACCAAGTGTGAAAGTATAAAAATCCCACATTTTATGCTATCACCAAGAAATAGCGGGGAAATCTTTACATGGAGACACTAGCTCTAGAATACCCCCAATATGGAGGTTTTTTTTCTCGCTTCCTCTTTCAGCTATTGAATAGGGATGAGCTTCGTGTTCGAGTCGAACGTACGTTCGACTCGAACATCGGCTGTTCGGGCGTTCGGCGAAATCCGAACTCTTGGTCCGTTCGCGTCAAAATTCGTATGGCGCGCGCGGACCACAATGCACTGCGGTGGCGCAGTGCATTGCTGGCTCGTGATTGGCCAAGCATGCACTGTGACCCCCGCATGCTTGGCCAATCGCAGCGCCAGCAGCGAGGAGAGCCATGATTGGCCACAGGCATCCTGCCTGTGGCCAATCATAGCTCAGGCTGTGTAGTGCACGCCCCACACTATATAAGGCCGCCTTTGAGGCGGCCTCGTGTAGTGTGTTGGCATCTGAAGCAGTGGGTGTTCTGTGTACCTTCAACACAGTTACACACCAATCGTTTTTGGCTGATTTCCTATCTTGCTCTTGTGTAGTGGTTATTGTCTGTGCCCTGACCGCAGTATACACCACTACACTATATTCACCTCACCTATATAGCTAGCTAGTGATCTATCTTTAACCACTTAACAACCGCCCATTGCCGATTAACGGCTTCAGGGCGGTTGTTTAACTCTGAGAGGCCGTTAATTAACGGCCTCCCAGAATTCTGCTCTCGCACGCCCCCTGGGGCGCGCACTCGAGAGCATCACGGATCACGGTCGTCGCGGCCGTTTACCACGTGATCGCTCCGTCAAATGACGGAGTGATCACTTGTAAACAAACCGGCGTCATGTTATGACGCCGGTTCCTCCCTCCCCTCTCTGTACCGATCGGTACAGCGGAGGGGAAAGAGATCGGTGTCAGCAGCGATGTGGGCTGCATCTGCAGTGCCCACATCGCTGCTCACCGAATTTAACCCCTCAATTCCCTGCCAATACTCTGCAATACCAGTGCATACTCTGCAGTACCCTGCCATTACTCTGCAGTACCCCCCATTACTCTGCAGTACCCTGCCTTTACTCTGAAGTACCCCCATTACTCTGCAGTAACCCCCATTACTCTGCAGTACCCTGCCATTACTCTGCAGTACCCCCCAATACTCTGCAGTACCCGCCATTACTCTGCAGTACCCCGCCATTACTCTGCAGTGCAGTACCCTGCCATTACTCTGCAGTACCCTGCCATTACTCTGCAGTACCCTGCCTTTACTCTGCAGTACCCTGCCATTACTCTGTAGTACTCCCCAATACTCTGCAGTACCCTGCCATTACTCTGCAGTACCCCCCAATACTCTGCAGTACCCCGCCATTACTCTGCAGTGCAGTACCCTGCCATTACTCTGCAGTACCCTGCCTTTACTCTGCAGTACCCTGCCATTACTCTGTAGTACTCCCCAATACTCTGCAGTACCCTGCCATTACTCTGCAGTACCCCCCAATACTCTGCAGTACCCCGCCATTACTCTGCAGTGCAGTACCCTGCCATTACTCTGCAGTACCCCCCATTACTCTGCAGTACCCTGCCTTTACTCTGCAGTACCCTGCCATTACTCTGTAGTACTCCCCAATACTCTGCAGTACCCTGCTATTACTCTGTAGTACCCCGCCAATACTCTGCAATACCCTGCCATAAATTGCCATACCCAGCCATACTCGGAGATACCCAGCCATACTCGGTGATACCCTGAAATACCCAGCCATAGACGCCCCCCACCCCTCACCGCCCTCCGGTGCTTCTACCAACTCGCCAGTACGATCAAAGCCAGAATCTTTTTTTTATTTTTTATTTCAGTCTTCCCAGCCTAGAGGTGAGATGTGGGGTCATATTGACCCCCAGATTTCACTGTAAAGAGGACCTGTCACCCCATATTCCTATTAAAAGGGATGTTTACATTCCTTGTAATAGGAATAAAAGTGATCAAAAATATATTTTTGGGGAAAAAAATATCAAACTAAAATAAATAAAGTAAAATGAACAATAAAAAAAAAAAAAAAAAAATTAAAGCGCCCATGTCCCCATGTGCTCGCATGCAGAAGCGAACGCATGCGTAAGCCCCGCCCACATATGAAAACGGTGTTCAAACCACACATGTGAGGTATCGCCAAGAACGTTAGAGCGAGAGCAATAATTCTAGTCCTAGACCTCCTCTGCAACTCAAAACATGTAACCAGTAAAAAAAAATGTATGAAGAAAAAATTACTAATCTGCTAAATTTTATAACAGAAACAAAGAAAAATTCATTTTTTCGCAGAATTTCCGGTCTTTTTTCTTTTATAGCACAAAAAATAAAAAAACTGAGAGGTGATTAAATACCACCAAAAGAAAGCTCTATTTGTGTGAAAAAAGGACAAACATTTCATATAGGTCCAGTGTTGCATGACTGAGTAATTGTCATTCAAAATGTGAGAGCACCAAAAGCTGAAAATTGGTCTGGTTATTAAGGGTGTTTAAGGGCCCAGTGGTCAAGTGGTTAATAATAGAGCTTGCAGTCAGTAGTGTTAGGAGATAGTGCGTGCTGTCTGCGTGCTCTGTACCCAGTACATACCGCTATAATATAGGGCAGGCCCCTACTTTCAAACATCCAACTTACAAACATCTCCTACTTGCAAACGCAAGGAGACAGCAGCAAGTGAGATGAAAAAAGATGGACGACAAAACAAATTATACAGGGGTGATAACCCTTCCCTATGTTTTCCAAAAAGCTTAAAAATAGTTTTTTTGACTGGAGCTACACTTTAAAAATGTACCAGTTAAAAATTACAAACAGATTCAACTTAACACAACAAACCTACACAGTCCCTGTCTTGTTTGCACCGCCTGTATACTGCTGTTCTGAGTATATAGGGCCTGGGGGCCACACGCATTTCCTTTTTTTAATATGGGTACAGGGTTCCCCTTAATATGCGTACAAGACCCAAATAGGCTGGTAATGGGCAGGGAGGGCTACCCATGCCATTTTTCTCAATGATTTTCAACCATATTGCAGGAACCAGATATAACATTAAAACCGCAAGCAGTTTTAAATGGTGTTATTTCCGTTTAATGTCATTTGGTGCAGGGACTGTTCTAAACACGGGAAACACGTGGCACTTCACAGGCATACTACAGACACCCCCCAGGCACCATATTTAAAGGAATATTTCACTTTTTTTTTCACTTTAATCGTCATTAAAATCAGTGCTCCCCCCAAAACGTCCGTTTTTAAAACTTTTTTTTGCATTGACCCATGTCCCCTGAGGCAGGAGTCAGGTCCCCAAACCCTTTTTAGGACAGTATCTTGCATATTAGCCGTTAAAATTAGCACTTTCCATTTCGAACGTTCGAGTCCCATAGACTTCAATGGGGTTCTAACATTCGTAACGAACGTGGGGGCCGTTCGCAAGTTCTGGTGCGAACCGAACCGGGGGGTGTTCGGCTCATCCCTACTATTGAACAGTAAGTGAAGGGAAATCTCCCCAATTGGTAATGGCAAAAAAAATCCTGACAGCCACTGCACCAATGCAAGTAACCTACGGTACTGTGTGGTAATATTCATTCACTATTGCCACACAAGTGGGTGGACTCGGGGCACAGTGCTCGGAGCCCTGAGCCCACCCTTTTTTGAAGCCTATGAGAGACTCTTTAACCACTTGGCGCCCATACTACATCTATTGACGTCATGGGCTTTCAGTGGTTATATCTAAATGATGCCTGAGGCCACAGACATCATTCAGATATTGCCATTTTCAGCTGGCGATTCCCTGCACCATAAGAATGATCATATCGGCTGTTCCGCCGCTTGATCGTTCTTACGGGTGGCGGGAGGGGACACCCCCCTCCCGCCACCCTCCGGTGCTTCTACCCACTCACCGTTTCCATTGGTGAGTCAGTCACAGGATCCGCCAGCCCCAGCAAGTAACCATAGATATTTCCGGCGGACTAGATCGTCCCCGGAGTCTCTATGATCGTTCGGAGGCCAGGCGCGATGTTATGACATCACGCCCGGCCTCTGTATTCAAATTAATGGTGCCGATTTGGCTAGGAAGCCAGGATCGTTTTTTTTTTTGTTTTTTTTTATTCTTCCCAGCCTAGAGGTGAGTTATGGGGTCTTATTGACCCCATATCTCACTGTAAATATGTCCGATCATGCCATATTCCTATTACAGGGGATGTTTACATTCCTTGTAATAGGAATAAAAGTCATCAATTTTTTTTTTTTTAAGTGTAAAACAAAAAAAAAAAATTAACAATAAGAAAAAAAAAATTCAAAGCGCCCCTGTCCCTGTGAGCTCGCACACAGAAGCGAACGCATACGTAAGTCCCGCCCACATATGAAAACGGTGTTCAAACCACACATGTGAGGTATCGCTGTGAATGTTAGAGCGAGAGCAATAATTCTAGTCCTAGACCTCCTCTGTATCCCAAAATATGTAACCAGTAAAAAAATTTCAAGCGTCGCCTATGGGGATTTTTAAATACCAAAGTTTGGCGCCATTCCACGAGCGCGTGCAATTTTGAAGCGTGACATGTTGGGTATCTATTTACTCGGCATATCCTCCTCTTTCACATCAAAAAAAATGGGCTAACTTTACTGTTTTTTTTTTTTTTTTCAATACAAGTACAGTAAAAATACACTACTACGAAGTTAAAAGTAAGTTCTCGCTAAAGGTGAACCTTCTCACACAGCTATATACCCTTCTAGAAAACTTTACATAAAAATAGGGATTTTTAGTTCACATGCATTGCAATGCATGTTTAAGCTGGCCAACTGCGTCAAAGTAATCCCTCTCTGGCCAGGCCCTACACTACACTGTACTAATCTACACTACACTACATTACACTAATTTACTCTACCCTAGTCTGCTCCACCCTGCCCTTATGCTCTCCACCCTGCCGTAATTCACTCCACCCTGCCCTGTAACCCTGCCCTAATTCACTCCACCCTGCCCTCTAACCCTTCTGTAGTCTGCTCCACCCTGCCGTAGTCTGCTCCACCCTGACCTATAACCTAGCCCAAATCCACCCTGCCTTAATCCCCTCCACCCTTCCCTAACCCAGCCCTAATCCACCCTGCCTTAATCCCCTACACCCTGCCCTAATCCACCCTGCCTTAATACCCTCCACCCTGCTCTATAACCCAACCCTAATCCTCCCTGCCTTAATACCCTCCACCCTGCCCTATAACCCATCCCAAATCCCCCCCTGCCTTAATACCCTCCACCCTGCCCTATAACCCAGCCCAAATCCACCCTACTTTAATCCCCTTCACTCTGCCCAATGACCCAGCCCAAATTTACCCTGCCTTCTAACCCTGCCCTAATCCACCTGGCCTTAATCCCCTCCACCCTGCGTTATAACCCAGCCCAAATTCACCCTGCCTTAATCCCCTCCACCCTGCCCTATAACTCAGCCAAAATCCACCCCGTCTTAATCCCCTTCACCCTGCCCTTTAACCCAGCCCAAATCCACCCTGCGTTAATCCTAATAAATATAAATTTTTATAGATATAAGCAAATTCTTTTTTTTGTGTTTTTGTACACTATACTATTATTGGCTCCTCCCTGCCCTAATCCACATACACCATTTTTTAATAGATGCAAGCAAATATACAGTTATGTTTTTTTTTTTTTAATAGTGTACACCAGGCATCACTAAATGGCGGGCCGATTGCAGACCGAATCATTGTCACATCCGGACCTCCACGGTTCCACCATTTAGGAGCCAGTTGTTTATTGCCGCTGTCATCACTTCATGGCAGGCTTGGGGACAATCCTAGACAGAGGTTGGGAGATAAAGCAACTTTCTAGAAAAGAGGCTGGGACTGCTGGAGTTACAATTTTAAGTGTCCCAGCAAGTGATTGGTTGTTAGGATTAAGGGCGGCTTTAGCAACCAATCACCTGCTAGGACACTTGAAAAGTTAACTCTGTCAGTGCCTGCCCATGCCCTCCATCCAAAGCTGCGGTGTCTTCTGCTATATAGAGCTGAGATGGTTTGCACTGTGAATGAGGGGGAGTTATCTGTAATGTGAATGGGCGGGACAGAGCTGTAGTGGGGGGCAAAGCTGAAGAGGGCTTCCCTGTGAATGGGAGAAGCAGAGCTGAGGGAGAGCTGAGGGAGCCTGTAATGGGAAATAGGGTAGCAGAGCTTAGAGGGGCTGCATTGTAAAGGGGGCAGAGCTGAGGAGCTGAAATGTGACTGAGTGGAGCAAAGCTTAGGGGGTCTGCAATGTGAATAATAAGAGCAGAGCTGAGGGGGCTGCAATGTGATAGGGGCAGAGCTGAGGGGCGCTGCAGTGTAAATGGAGGAAGCAGAGCTGAGGGGGGCTACATGTCAATGAGGGGCCGAAGAGCTAAGGGGGGCTGCAATGTAAATGGGGGGCAGAGCTTAGGGGCTGTAATGTGAATGGGAGCAGAGGACATTGCTATGGGGGGGATGTGAAGGTGGGAGCAGAGGACACTACTGGAGTGGTTTATGTAAAGGGGGACAGAGGTCACTACTTTTGGTGGGGAAGTGATGTGATGGACACAGGGGACACCATTGTCAAGGGAAAACTCTGGTGTAAAAATTAGATTGTGATTTCAAAAGAGGGGACTGCGATGTGAATAATCTTAGTCATTGCACAACAGGCAATTTTTTTTTAACCTCAGCTAGAAGAACATTTTATTGTACCGGCGTGAATTTTAATGGAATTCCCCTGGTGTACACTATAATATAGTCCGCTCAACCTGCCCTAATCTGCTCCATCCTGCCCTAATACACTCTGTTATAACAAATATACAATTTTATAAAGATAAGTAAATATAAATTTTTATAGAAATAAGTAGATATACATTTTTTTGCCATGCTCCATCCACCTATTGTCTCGACGGGCCTGGCTCTATCCGCCTATTGCCTCGACGGGCCTGGCTCTATCCGCCTATTGCCTCGACGGGCCTGGCTCCATCCGCCTATTGCCTCGACGGGCCCGGCTCCATCCGCCTATTGCCTCGACGGGCCCGGCTCCATCTGCCTAGTGCCTCTACGGGCCTGGCTCCATCCGCCTAGTGCCTCTACGGGCCTGGCATCATCCGTCTAGTGCCTCTATGGGACTGGCTTCATCTGCCTAGTCCCTCTAGGGGCCTGCCTCCATCTGCCTTGTGTCCCGCCTAGCCTGGATCCATTTGCCTCGTGCCTCTATGGTCCTGGCTCTATCCACCTAATGCCCCGCTGGGCCTGCCTCATCCATCTAGTGCCTCTACAAGTATGGCTCCATCCGCCTAGTGCTTGTGCGGGCCTGGCTCCATCCGCCTAGTGCTTGTGCGGGCCTGGCTCCATCCGCCTAGTGCTTGTGCGGGCCTGGCTCCATCCGCCTAGTGCTTGTGCGGGCCTGGCTCCATCCACCTATTGCCTCTGCGGGCCTGGCTTCATCCGCCTAGTGCCTCTGCAGGCCTGGTTCCATCCGCCTATTGCCTCTGCGGGCCTGGCTCCATCCGCCTAGTGCCTCCGCGGGCCTGGCTCCATCCGCCTAGTGCCTCTGCGGGCCTGGCTCCATCCGCCTAGTGCCTATGTGGGCCTGGCTCCATCCGCCTAGTGCTTCCACGGGCCTGGCTCGATCCGCCAAATGCCGCTACGGGCCTGGCTCCATCCACCTAGTGCCTCTACTGGCCTAGCTCCATCCGCCTAGTGCCTCTACGGGCCTAGCTCCATCCGCCTAATGCCGCTACGGGCCTGGCTCCATCCGCCTAATGCCGCTACGGGCCTGGCTCCATCCGCCTAATGCCTCGACGGGCCCGCTCCCTCCGCCTATTGCCTCGACGGGCCCGGCTCCATCCGCCTATTGCCTCGACGGGCCCGGCTCCATCCGCCTAGTGCCTCTACGGGCCTGGCTCCATCCGCCTAGTGCCTCTACGGGCCTGGCATCATCCGTCTAGTGCCTCTATGGGACTGGTTTCATCCGCCTAGTCCCTCTAGGGGCCTACCTCCATCCGCCTTGTGACCCACCTAGCCTGGATTCATTTGCCTTGTGCCTCTATGGTCCTGGCTCCTTCCACCTAATGCCCCGCTGGGCCTGCCTCATCCATCTAGTGCCTCTACAAGTATGGCTCCATCCGCCTAGTGCTTGTGCGGGCCTGGCTCCATCCGCCTAGTGCCTCTGCGGGCCTGGCTCCATCCGCCTAGTGCCTCTGCGGGTCTGGCTAAATCCACCTATTGCCTCTGCGGGCCTGGCTCCATCCGCCTAGTGCCTCTGCGGGCCTGGCTCCATCCGCCTAGTGCCTCTGCGGGCCTGGCTCCATCCGCCTAGTGCCTCTGCGGGCCTGGCTCCATCCGCCTAGTGCCTCTGCAGGCCTGGCTGCATCCGCCTAGTGCCTCTGCGGGCCTGGCTGCATCCGCCTAGTGCCTCTGCGGGTCTGGCTTCATCCGCCTAGTGCCTCTGCGGGCCTTGCTCCATCCGCCTATTGCCTCTGCGGGCCTGGCTCCATCCGCCTATTGCCTCTGCGGGCCTGGCTCCATCCGCCTAATGCCGCTACGGGCCTGGCTCCATCCGCCTAATGCCGCTACGGGCCTGGCTCCATCCGCCTAATGCCTCGACGGGCCCGGCTCCCTCCGCCTATTGCCTCGACGGGCCCGGCTCCATCCGCCTATTGCCTCGACGGGCCCGGCTCCATCCGCCTAGTACCTCTACGGGCCTGGCTCCATCCGCCTAGTGCCTCTACGGGCCTGGCATCATCCGTCTAGTGCCTCTATGGGACTGGTTTCATCCGCCTAGTCCCTCTAGGGGCCTACCTCCATCCGCCTTGTGACCCACCTAGCCTGGATCCATTTGCCTTGTGCCTCTATGGTCCTGGCTCCTTCCACCTAATGCCCCGCTGGGCCTGCCTCATCCATCTAGTGCCTCTACAAGTATGGCTCCATCCGCCTAGTGCCTCTGCGGGCCTGGCTCCATCCGCCTATTGCCTCTGCGGGCCTGGCTCCATCCGCCTATTGCCTCTGCGGGCCTGGCTCCATCAGCCTATTGCCTCTGCGGGCCTGGCTCCATCCGCCTAGTGCCTCTGCGGGCCTGGCTCCATCCGCCTAGTGCCTCTGCCGGCCTGGCTCCATCCGCCTAGTGCCTCTGCGGGCCTGGCTCCATCTGCCTAGTGCCTCTGCGGGCCTGGCTGCATCCGCCTAGTGCCTATGCGGGCCTGGCTGCATCCGCCTAGTGCCTCCACGGGCCTGGCTTGATCCGCCTAGTGCCGCTACGGGCCTGGCTCCATCCACCTAGTGCCTCTACGGGCCTAGCTCCATCCGCCTAGTGCCTCTACGGGCCTGGCTCAATCCGCCAAGTGCCGCTACGGGCCTGGCTCCATCCGCCTAGTGCCTCTACGGGCCTAGCTCCATCCGCCTAATGCCGCTACGGGCCTGGCTCCATCCGCCTAATGCCGCTACGGGCCTGGCTCCATCCGCCTAATGCCGCTACGGGCCTGGCTCCATCCGCCTAATGCCGCTACGGGCCTGGCTCCATCCGCCTAATGCCTCGACGGGCCCGGCTCCCTCCGCCTATTGCCTCGACGGGCCCGGCTCCATCCGCCTATTGCCTCGACGGGCCCGGCTCCATCCGCCTAGTACCTCTACGGGCCTGGCTCCATCCGCCTAGTGCCTCTACGGGCCTGGCATCATCCGTCTAGTGCCTCTATGGGACTGGTTTCATCCGCCTAGTCCCTCTAGGGGCCTACCTCCATCCGCCTTGTGACCCACCTAGCCTGGATCCATTTGCCTTGTGCCTCTATGGTCCTGGCTCCTTCCACCTAATGCCCCGCTGGGCCTGCCTCATCCATCTAGTGCCTCTACAAGTATGGCTCCATCCGCCTAGTGCTTGTGTGGGCCTGGCTCCATCCGCCTAGTGCCTCTGCGGGCCTGGCTCCATCCGCCTAGTGCCTCTGCGGGTCTGGCTTCATCCGCCTAGTGCCTCTGCGGGCCTGGCTCCATCCGCCTATTGCCTCTGCGGGCCTGGCTCCATCCGCCTATTGCCTCTGCGGGCCTGGCTCCATCAGCCTATTGCCTCTGCGGGCCTGGCTCCATCCGCCTAGTGCCTCTGCGGGCCTGGCTCCATCCGCCTAGTGCCTCTGCCGGCCTGGCTCCATCCGCCTAGTGCCTCTGCGGGCCTGGCTCCATCTGCCTAGTGCCTCTGCGGGCCTGGCTGCATCCGCCTAGTGCCTATGCGGGCCTGGCTGCATCTGCCTAGTGCCTCCACGGGCCTGGCTTGATCCGCCTAGTGCCGCTACGGGCCTGGCTCAATCCGCCAAGTGCCGCTACGGGCCTGGCTCAATCCGCCAAGTGCCGCTACGGGCCTGGCTCCATCCGCCTAGTGCCTCTCCGGGCCTAGCTCCATCCGCCTAATGCCGCTACGGGCCTGGCTCCATCCGCCTAATGCCGCTACGGGCCTGGCTCCATCCGCCTAATGCCGCTACGGGCCTGGCTCCATCCGCCTAATGCCGCTACGGGCCTGGCTCAATCCGCCTAGTGCCTCTACGGGCCTGGCTCCATCCGCCTAGTGCCTCCACGGGCCTGGCTTGATCCTCCTAGTGCCGCTACGGGCCTGGCTCAATCCGCCTAGTGCCTCTACGGGCCTGGCTCCATCCGCCTAGTGCCTCCACGGGCCTGGCTTGATCCGCCTAGTGCCGCTACGGGCCTGGCTCCATCCGCCAAGTGCCGCTACGGGCCTGGCTCAATCCGCCAAGTGCCGCTACGGGCCTGGCTCCATCCGCCTAGTGCCGCTACGGGCCTGGCTCAATCCGCCTAGTGCCTCTACGGGCCTGGCTCCATCCGCCTAGTGCCTCCACGGGCCTGGCTTGATCCGCCTAGTGCCGCTACGGGCCTGGCTCAATCCGCCTAGTGCCTCTACGGGCCTGGCTCCATCCGCCTAGTGCCTCTACGGGCCTGGCCCCATCCACGTAGTGCCTCTATGGGCCTGGGTATTCATATCTGCCTAGTGCCCTGAGGGGCCTGGCTCCAACTGCCTAGTGCCCCGGCAGGCCTGGCTCTATCGCCTAGTGCCCCAACAGGCCTGGCTCCATCCGCCTAGTGCCCTGTACTGTAGTTTATATATATATATATATATATATATATATATATATATATTTATATATATATATATATATATATACACACACACAAATATAATTTTTATACATTTAACAACAATATACATTTTTATGCATTTAAAACATTTTTTTTTTTTTTTTTTCTTTTAACAACATTACTTTTCACTATCCTGCTTTAAATGTGAAACAAAAAAAATGGTGTTACACATACATGACAATACGGTTATGACCAAATTCATCAATTTCATGCACAAAATGAAGGTTGATGAAGTCATCTAGAGTTAGGTTGTCGATTTCCCAGAACTCGACCCTCCGGGGCACTCTTCGGTTTCCATCCTGTGGAGGAAAGAAAACAATTACAGCTCTGCAAAGGGGGCATGTATTGCTTTGTGCCATCCATGTTCCGATGCAGGTCGAGTGAAATAGGTGGGAGCAGGGTAGAGTTGTATTGTCCTCTCCCACATCCATTTCACTCAAACAGATGGAACAGGTGGGCACCACCTGATACTCCCTGGCCGGTGGTCTGGCTGGTGCCGGCTGGTCCTCAGCAACAATGCGGTCCCTTGGAGATCGACTTCTATTGGGCCTGGCATTCTGTCGCTGCTGTCGAAGAGCTGCTCTTGTTCGATGAGCAATGGGTGAATCCATGCCTATAATAACAATGACGGAGATTTCAGCATTTCTGTCATGTAACTCTATCACACTTTTAAACTTAAATGACAAGGGCAAGTGTCTTATTTATGTCTCATAAGTAAACCTAAAAATAGAAGATAATTTAACTAGTAAAGCCTCCGTGATGTACCCATACATCGCCAGATTGAAGTGTTTATACCTGCAGCTACAGGCATCATTCCAGTATCTATTCTTTTTTGCCAGCAATGCTCTTTAATGTAAAAGTGATCCTAGGGGCTACTTTAGTGATAACTAGCCGCTGGATCGCTTTTACAGGCAGTGGAAGAGGCAAACCCCCCACTCCACCACAGTCTGAAAACTGAGGATAGGAACATCCCCAGATCTCTCCATAAAGATCTTTCACTCTTCTGGCTATCACAAGAGATATTGCTTATCCCTTGTAGTAGCCATAAACGTGAACATAAAAACGAAGAAGTGTAAAAATTAGGAAGTCAAAAATAAATAATTCTTAACATAGAAAAAAAATTGAAAGCACCCACCCCCCATGCTCATGCACTAAGGCAAACGCGTACATAGGTAACAAACACATGTAAATGGCATTGCCACCACACATCACACATGAGATGTATCGCCACAAATGTTATAGGGAGAGCAATAATGTTAGCACCAGAGCTCCTGTGTAACTCTAAACTTGTAACCTGTAAAGGCTTTTAAAGCATTGTCTACAGATAATTTAATGTACTGTTTGTCATCAGTCCATGAGCATCCTCAATTTTAAAGCATGAGATGTTAGGAATCTATTTACTATGCGTAACGCTATCATTTATATTTGACCAAACAATTAGATATTCTATTGTGTTTTTGTGCTTTAAGATTAATTAAAGTGGATCCCCCTCCAAAATTGCATTTGAAAAACCACTGCGCAAATACTATGTGGCATAAAAAAATTGCATCCCCCACTATTTTTATCCTCTAGAACCCCTTGTTTTTGAAAAATATATTATGTTTTGGGGGTTCCAAATAGTTTTATAGCAAAAAAATTCAGATTTTTACAAGTAGGAGAGGAATGTCAGAATTGGCCAGAGGATGAAGTGGTTAAAACGAAGCTCCACCCAAAAGGGGAAGCTATGCCACATTTTGGTACTTTTTGGGGGGCGGGTACCTGGTTTTGACAGGTACCTATTTCCACTTCTGGGTGAGATCACTGTGGCAATCTGAGGAGCTTTGGCCCCTCCTCTCTCCCCCTGCAGCCTTCTGGGACACACACAGGTCCCTGAAGACTGTGGGACCATTCACAAAGAGCAGCACCTGTATGCGCAGTAGGAAACCGGCTGTGAAGAACTGTCTCAAGTGCCGACATCGCTGGATCCCTGGACGGTAACTGTCCTTATATTACAAGTCAGCAGCTAAAATACTTGTAGCTGTTGACTTTTTCGCTTTTTTGGGCAAATTAGAGTTCCTATTTAAGAAAGTAGTTCTAAAGGCAGAAGTTATATACCCTCACATGGTCAGTTTGGAATCAATTCGGACAATCTACAATGTTAGCCTCTTCTGTATAATTTGTTGCTCTACTGTCTGCCAGTCTCAATTAGATGCCCTGGCTTCATTCCTCCTTGGCGCTCGAGTCCCAGCCACCCCACCCCCCCATTTTTTCACCTTCCCTCTTCCCCCTCTCTACCTTAACTCACACTGTATACCCTTTCTCTCTCCTATATAGGTTACTTGCATATTGATTGATTTTCGGATGTCTATATACTGATTACTTAGATTACATCTACCATTTTACTACTTACCACATATTTATGACTACATAGATGGCAGAATTGATAATTGTGTCATTCAAGATATTGGCAGAGGCTCCTTATATACTTGTTTTAATACTGTTTCTATATTGTATTTTTTGCAGTTATTAAAGTATTGTGTTTACGCCCATAAGCTCGCCCTTTTAGGTGATTACAATAACCTGGTACACAGCCTCTATTTGGTCCAGAGTGTGCTTACATTCTTTTTCCTATTAAATGCACCAGCATTCTCTTTGTATTGCCTGTAATGTACCGGTGGTGGAAAGTGCATTCTTTGTGATCTACAATTTCTTATTATTTATTAGTTATGTAAGGTTGCTCTCAGCCTCTCATAATCTAGGGACTGCGGTACAGAAAATCCTTGGAAGAATAGGATCCAAAATAATTGTGAAACATGAATAGTGTGCTGTCTAACAGTGACATTGAAAAAATAGTATATCATATGTGCATCAAAGTATAAATAAAAATCCAAAGTAATCAACCTTGTAAATATATAAATCAGTATAGAATTTAACGCATGCAGCACTAAAACCTTAGTGAGTTAATAATGCATAGAACTTTACATAAAGTTAAGATGAAAAACCTTCTGTAGTGCTGTAGCCCCCCAGCCCCCCTTTTTTACTTACCTGAACACAGTCCTCCTCCGGTTGGAAATGAGCACACCAGATCTAGCTGGTGTCTTGTGCCCTGATTAGATAGATTAAAAGCGCAGCCATTGGCTTCATCTGCTGTCAATCAAATCCAATGACGTGGCGCCAGGGGGTGGGCCAAGTCCTGTATTCTGTGTGAATGAATACAGATGCAGGACTCAGGAGCACGCCCACATGGGTGTTCACCAAGGAGAGCCTTCTCCAACGTGGACACTCGATGTGGGGAGGAGCCACCAGCGCTGCTGAGGCACCCCAGAAAAGGAAGACCGGGGCCTCTCAAAATTAACTTCACAGTGGAGGTAAGTATGACATGTTAAACACCCCTTTTTTTATTTTATTTTTTTACGACCCCTTTAACCACTTCCCATCCAGGCCAATTCTGACATTTGTCTCCTACATGTAAAATTCATAATTTTTTTGCTAGAAAATTACACAGAACCCCCAAACATTATATATATTTTTTTTAGAAAAAGCCCCTAGAGAATACAATGGCAGTTCTTGCAACTTATTATCTCGCACGGTATTTGCGCAGCAATTTTTCAACGCGTTTTTTTCAGAAATAAAACAGTTTCATGCTTAAAAAAAAAAACAGTAAAGTTAGCCCAATTTTTTTGCATAATGGGATAGATGAAGATACGCCGAGTAAATAGATACCCAACATGTCATGCTTCAAAATTGCACGCGCTCGTGGAATGGCGCCAAACTTTGGTATTAAAAAATTCCCATAGGCGACGCTTTAAATTTTTTTACTGGTTACATGTTTTGCATTACAGAGGAGGTCTAGTGCTAGAATTATTGCTCTCGCTCTAATGTTTGCGGCGATACTGCACACCGTTTTCATACATGGGCGGGACTTACGTATGCGTTCGATTGTGCGTACGAGCTCACGGGGACAGGGGCGCTTTAATTTTTATTGTTTTTTATTGTTAATTTTACTTTTATTTTTTTAGTTTGACACTTAAAAAAAATGAATTGATTACTTTTATTCCTATTACAAGGAATGTAAACATCCCTTGTAATAGGAATATGGCACGATCGGACCTATTTAAAGTGAGATATAGGGTCAATAAGAACCCATATCTCACTTCAAGGCTGGGAAGACTAAAATAAAAAAAAAAAAAAATAAAAGATCACGGCTTCCCAGCCAAATCGGCACCATTATTTTTAATGCAGAGGCCGGGTGTGACGTCATAACATCGCGCCCGGCCTCCGAACGATCATAGAGACTCCGAGGACCATCTGGTCCACCGGAAATCTCTATGGTATTATCCGGGAGCCAGCGGATCCTGTGACCGACTCACCGATGTAAGTGGTGAGTCGGTAGAAGCGGCGGGAGGGGGGTACGTCCCATCCCGCCACACGTAAGAACGATCAAGCGCCGGAACAGCCACTATGATCATTCTTATGGTGCAGGGAATCGCCGGCTGAAAATGCCGACATCTGAACAATGTCTGTGGCCTCGGGCATCATTCAGATATAACCACCGAAAGACGAGGCCGTCCCTGGACATCCTACCGGAGCAAAGTGGTAAGTGGTTAAAAAGTAGTTCATAAATAAACAAGCACATTCGGTGTGAAATTACTATTAAGCCCCATACACATGTAGCACTGGCTACTGAGGAGCATGCGCTATGTTTTTGAAATTTAAGGTTAAACCTGAACTACAGTTTGGTTTGGGTATAATTTTTCCAAATTTTGACTTCGGCATCAGTCTGACTGGACTATAGGGTGTTCAGCCTGGCCACCGGGGGCACTGTCTTTTCTGGTAGGCATGGAACCACAGTCTGGTTGGGTGCTTTAAGGTTACTTTCTCTCGGAGCCCGCCCAGTGGGAGTGTCACTCTTGCTGTGCTTTCTGGGAGAGGGTACTTAAGATGCGGCTGTCACATGGTTTGGGGTTCCAGTCCAGAAAGTATGTTCTGACTCAATGGTCCTGGTCCTCCTGACCAGCCCCCCAGGAAGGCTATGGCCTGGGGTGTGGATCCACCCGAATTTATGTCTCGGGGGGCTGGCTAGCCCGAAGCAAAGAAACAAAAGGAAGGATTCTGAGGTGGTCTGGTGCCGTCTCCTGTTGTGGATAGGCCCAGCAATATCCAGGGGAGGACTCTTCAGAAGAAGGCCATGTACGAGTTGGCTTCTTAGCAAGAGCCTGCTGAGGGACCTAAGTGAATCCAATCTCGTGGGTATCGCCAAACTGGCTGAAAGATCCAGGTATTACACGAGTGTTCTGCAAGTCCTAGTTTCCTACATGTTCTACAACAACGTCTGTGGCAGAGACTTATTCCTACATGTCCTACAACAATGTCTGTGGCAGAGTCTTGTTCCTGATTTGAGCACCTTGTTGGCTGCTAGGCCTTGTGAGAGAGGGACTATCCAACTTGAGTGAACATCCAGCTGTGAATGGCTATTTTCTGGATTTAGTCAAAGTAAGAGAGTTCTTCATTGTTGACTTTGACACTAATGCCACGTACACACATAGCAGACTATCCGACGGACTTAGTCTGGCGGACTTCCCGCCAGACTGTCCGTCGGACTTTACGAACGGGCTACTTGCCCACACACGGCATTTTTTCAGCGGACTAATACGGCTTACTAAGTCCGCCGTACTATCCGCCCTACTTTTGAAATGAACGGACTCGCCCACGCACACGAAGGAAAGTCCGCTCATTTCGAGCGCGTCTCCAGGCGGGGCCCGCGATAGAGATGTCGCTGACCTGGTATGGACTTAAAGGGGAATCCCAAAGCCGAAAAATATTGGCGTGGGGTTCCCCCCAGGTCCACATCAGACCCTTGTCCGAGCACTCAACCCGGCCGGCCAGGAAAGGGGGGGACGAGCGAGTGCCCCCCTGAACCGTACCAGGCCGCGTGCCCTCAACATGGGGGGTGCCTTGGGGAAGGGGGGGCCGGGCGCCCCCCCACCTCAAAACACCTTGTCCCCATGTTGAAGAGGACAAGGGTCGCTTCCCGACAACCCTGGCCGTTGGTTGTTGGGGTCTACGGGCGAGGGGCTTATCAGAATCCGGGAGCCCCCTTTAATAAGGGGGACCCCGGATACCGGCCCCCCACCCTATGTGAATGAGTATGAGGTACAATGTACCCCTACCCATTCACCTGTGAAAAAAAAAGTAAAAAAAAACACAACACAAGGTAAAAATAGTTTATTGCACAGCTCCGGGGGTCTTCCGTCTTCAGGGGTCTTCTCGCCGGACTCCTCCGCTATCTTCTTGTAGCTCTTTTACTTGCGGAGGAGCCCGGCTTTCTTCCTCGCCGCGGCCTCTTCTTCAGACTTCGGGGGTCTTGTCCCCCTCTTCCGGTCTTCTGTCGCGGCAGACCCCGACAACCAACGACCAGGGTTGTCGGGAAGAGTCCCTTGTCCTCATCAACATGTGGACAAGGTGCTATGGGGTGGGGTGGGCCACGCGGCCCCCCCTTCCCCAAGGCACCCCCCATGTTAAGGGCATGCGGCCTGGTACGGCTCGGGGGGGGGGCTCGCTCGTCCCCCCTTTCCTGGCCGGCCGGGTCGCGTGCTCGGACAAGGGTCTGATGTGGACCTGGGGGGACCCCCACGCCGATTTTTTTTTTGGCGTTGGGGTTCCCCTTTAAGTCCATACCAGGTGGCGGGGCCAGCGACTTCTCCTTCGCGGGCCCCGCCTACCTGGAGACCCACTCGAAATGAGCAGACTTTTCTCCGGGCGGGAAAAGTCCGCTCATTTCAAAAGTACGGCGAACTGGCACACACACGGCATGATTGTCTGCCGAAATGTGAGTCCGGCGGGAAGATTGGAGTGCAAAACTACTTTCTAAGTCCGCTGTACTTTCGGGTCAAAAAAGTGTGCCGGAGGCTACACACAGGGGGATTGTCCGGCGGACTTCAGTTTGCCGGACTTTTCCACCCGATTGTTTGATCGTGTGTACGCGGCATAAGTGTACCTGAACTTTCCTCCTAATCCTCTGATCCCATTTTAAGAGACTGTTCGTTAACTGGTTGCTGACCGCCGGCTGTCACATGATGACCAGGCGGCGCACCTATTGTGGCGGGAGGCCGGTATATGATGTCCTCCCATTTAAACAGGGAATGCGCGCGATCGTGTGCGCGCATCCCTGTTCCTTCAGTGGCGGCGTGTCACGGAGACACCGCTCGCCACCCAGGGGGGTGAACAGCCATTGGGCATGGGTGTTTACCACGTGATCGTTCATAGATGGTTACACCCCCACTGTGCACGGCACGTGCACGTCGGTGGCGTCGTGTTCCCGGGAACACGGCTCATCACCGACGCTGGTAAACAGCCATTGGCTGGCTGTTTACCCACGTGATCGGCTGTGATCCTTTCACAGCCGATCACTAAATGTAAACAAACCGCGTTAACGAGATGTTACCTGTTTCTCCTCCTCACACACCGATCGTGTAGCCCATCAGAGTACCCGAGTACCTGTCACAGTCCATCCGAGTACCTGTCATAGTCCATCCGAGTACCTGTCACAGTCCATCCGAGTACCTGTCACAGTCCATCCGAGTACCCGAGTACCTGTCACAGCCCATCAGAATACCCCACTACCTGTCACAGCCCATCAGAGTACCCCAGTACCTGTCACAGCCCATCAGAGTACCCCAGTACCTGTCACCAGCCTATCAGAGTACCTATTTGCCGCCCATGCCACATAGATTATACGTTGGGGTGTTTGCTTTCCAAAATGGGGTCATTTTATGGGCAATTCCATTGTCCTGGTACTCCAGTGCCTTCAAAAGTGTAATAGGTGGTTGTGAAATGAGATGTCATTTTTGCTTGTAGAACGCCTGAAGATGCCACTTCAATGTTAGTGCTCTGTATGTAGCCATGCTGTGTAAAAGTCTCACACATGTGGTATCACCGTACTCGGGAAGAGTAGCAGAATGTATTTTGGGGTGTAATTTGTTGTATGCATATGCTGTGTGTGAGAAATAACCTGATAATATGACAATTTTGTAAAAAATAATAAAAAAAATCTTCATTTTGCAAAGAATTGTGGGAAAAAATTACAATTTCAAAAACTCACCATGCTACTTACTTAATACCTTGGAATGTCTACTTTCTAAAAAGGGGTAATTTGGGGGGTATTTATACTTTCCTGACTTGTTAGTGTCTCAAGAAATGAGATACACCTGATGTACTGAAGGCCTGATCAGATGTGATCAATTTTCAGTGATTGGCACCATAGTTTGTAGACTCTATAACTTTCACAAAGACCAAATAATATACACTAATGTGGGTTATTTTTACCAAAGATATGTAGCAGTATAAATTTTGGGCAAAATTTATGAAGAAAAATTACTAATTAGCAAAATTTTATTACAGAAACAAAGAAAAAGGCATTTTTTCACAAAATGTAAATTTTTTTTATTTATAGCACAAAAAATAAACAACACACTAGTGATTAAATACCACTAAAAGAAAGCTCTATTTGTGTGGAAAAAAGGACGCACGTTTCATATGGGTACAGTGTTGCATGACTAAGTAATTGTCATTCAAACTGTGAGAGCGCTGAAAGCTGAAAATTGGTCTGGTCAGGAAGGGGGTGTAAGTGCACTGTATTGAGTTGGTTAACTAAGTTTTTGCAAATAAAAATCCCTTTATGCGGATCTGTCATCAGTCTCTAACGTTACTGGGCCATCTACCACGGGAAACCCCTAGACTTAAATCGAGGAGAAGAAGGTAACGGTAAGCCCAATCAAACCAGCAGCTCGTTCGGGAGTTAGTGCTACACACACAATCGAAATTCTGCCAGCAAAAGTCAGATGTGAGCTTTTGGTCAGAAAATCCGACTGTGTGTATGCTCCATCAGACTTTTGCTGGCAGAATTCCAGCCAGGAAAAGATTGAGAGCGGGTTCTCTATTTTTCAGTCGGAAAAAGTTCAGATCGTAAATTCCGATCGTCTGTACAAATTCCGACATGCAAAATTCCTAGGCATGCTTGGAAACAATTTGACGCATGCTTGGAAGCATTGAATTTCATTTTCTCGGTTTGTCGTAGTGTTGTACGTCACCGCATTCATTCTCGTAGTGTTGTACGTCACATGGTCGAAAGTTCAGAGGACTTTTGTGTGACTGCGTATGCAAGCCAAGCTTGAGCGGAATTCCATCGGAAAAACCATCCAAGTCTTCTCCAATGGAAAATCCACTTGTGTGTATGGGGCATTACACTCAGAACCTCTATTCAAAGGGATTATGTGAATAAAAAATGTAACAACAAATCAAACAAAGATTATAGTGAAATCAAAAATGTTCATAAACAGGTGAGTAAAAGTCCACTAAAGGTGTCCATCCAAATCCATGGTATTGCAGTGTCCGCGTGCAGAACAAATGCAAAGCATCAGTGCTCCACCACCTTGTTCTAAGCAAACTAAATGGCCGCTTACCAGAAGTTTAGATCCACAAGCGATCATATGCAAATATCAAGTGTACTAATAGAATGGATACCAGTTTATATTTTTGATCTCATTATAGTCTTTGTTTGATTTGTTTTTAAATGTTTTATCACATAATGCTTTTAATTGTGGTTCTGAGTAGAATAGTCACTTGACACTGTTAAATTCAATACTTACATTTATGACATACTGTTTTTTTAAAGATCACTGTTTTCTTGTGTAAAATTTTAAAATGCAATAAAAACAGACTAAACATGAAGTCAGAAGGTTTTTTACCTTAATGCATTTTCTACATTAGTGTTAAAAAAGTTCTGCATGCAGCTCTCCCCCTTACACTTGAGCCTGAACTTGATCCAGTGCTATGCACGAGAGCAGAGGCTCTCTCTTCATTAGCTTAGAGACAGCAGCGGGAGCCATTGTTTCTTGGCTGCGGTCAATCCCAGCCAGTGAGAAGGAAGCAGGGGGCAGGGTCATATGGACACACTTAGGAGCGAGCCCACACGAGTGCAATCATAGGAAGTGTATTGCTGTGGGGGTACTCTGCAGAGAGGAGCAACCACGAGAACTGGAAGGGGGACCTAAGAAGCGGAGGATCTGGGTTGCTCTGTGCAAAACCATTGCACAGAGCAGGTAAGTATGACTTGCTTGTTATTTCAAAGATAAAAAATTTGGTTTAGAATCGCCGGGTTCCCGACCGGCGCATGCCGATGTATGTCGGCAGAATGGCACTGGCAGGCATATTGGCATACAGGTACGTCCAATCTTTAATGCCGCCCTGCCATCGCGAGCGCGCCGCCAGCGATGCACTCGCATGCCGGTCGGGACCCCCGTGAGTCCGATCGCGGGTCCCATGGACTCGATCGCCGTGGGCATACCCGCGATCGTCTCACGGGGCGGCTGAACGAAGAAATGCGGTTGTAAACAGAATTTCCCCGTTCTGCCTAGCAACTAGTGACACTGATCTCTGCTCTGTGATTGGAGCAGAGATCAGTTTTCGCTAAATGAAAGCCCAGCCCCCAACAGTTAGTAACACACCCTAGGAACACTTAACCCCTACACTGCCACCCACTGGTTAACCCCTTCACTGCCAGTGTCATTTACACAGGAATCACTGCATTTATATAGCAGTGATTGCTGTATAAATGACAATGGTCCGAAAAATGTGTCAAAAATGTCCGATGTGTCCGCCGTAATGTCGCAGTCGCAATAAAAATCGCTGATCGCCACCATTAGTAGTAAAAAAAAAATATTAATAAAAATGGCATAAAACTATCCCCTATTTTGTAAACGCTATAACTTTTGCGCAAACCAATCAATAATCGCTTATTGCGATTTTTTTTTTACCAAAAATATGTAGAAGAATACGTATCGGCCTAAACTGAGGGAAAATTTTTTTTTTATATATTTTTGGGGGATATTTATTATAACAAAAAGTAAAAAATAATGCGTTTTTTTTTTCAAATTGTCGCTCTATTTTTGTTTATAGCGCAAAAAATAAAAACCGCAGGGGGTGATCAAATAACACCAAAACAAAGCTCTATTTGAAAAAAAGGACGCCAATTTTGTTTGGGAGTCACGTCGCACGACCGCGCAATTATTCGTTAAAGGGACGCAGTGCCGAATCGCAAAAAGTGGTCTGGTCTTTGACCAGCAAAATGGTCTAGGGCTGAAGTGGTTAATGGTCAGATTCATGCATAAGTCCAATGATGACTAGTTGAATTGAAATTAAAGCTTCTTAATCTTCTATTCACATAGAACAGAGCCATCTATAATACATCATACTGCACATTTTTATGAAAAATACACTTAAATGAATTTTAGTGCACAAAATAATACCCAATATTGCTGATAAAATATAAAAGACAATTTTGTGTCAGGTAATTCATTACCAAACGCCAAGATTTAAAATTGCACACTCCTTTGAAAAGGCAACAAACTAAGGTACCTGAAATTGTCCATAGGCCACACACAAAAGCCTTTATAGGTTATCTGATTAGAGTTAAATGTGAGTTCTGGCTTTAGAATTATTGCAATCACTGTGAGGTTCACAGCAATACCACACATGTGTGGTGCAATTATTATTTTTTTTTTTATGACTTTTTTTAAACTTTTTTTAAAATTTATTTTTTCATTCAACTTTATTGCTATTACAAGGGGTGGACAAAACCCCTTATGATAGCTTTGGGCAGTGACAGCCAGGTACACTTCATGGAGAAATCAGGGGTCTGTTGGATCCTTGATCCCTCCTTTGCCCCGCAAGACAGCTGATTAGATAGAGGTCTGCTTTTTACTGCACACATACACACTATAATACACATTTTTTTTTGCTAAATATAAACTATAATGATGCATCAGGTAAATATATACCATACAATGAAAAATTTGAAATTCTAAATGCATGTGAAATAGTGACAAAATACGCTACCTAAAATTGGCCATGGGCAATGATTTAAAAACCTTTACAGGTTATACATTTAGAGTAAAAGGCAGTGGTAGTGTGTCTATAAAGGGCGCAGGAGCGCTGCCCCCCCTCCTGTCACTCTCTAATCACTAATCTCTAATCAGTGGCAGCATTGGGAGCATTGGATGGCACAGTGGGAACATTTGATGGCACAGTGGCATTATTGGGAGCATTTGATGGCACAGTGACAGCATTGGATGGCACAGTGGGAGCATTTTATGGCACAGTGGCAGCATTGGGAGCATTTGATGGCTCAGTGGCAACATTGGATGGCACAGTGGCAGCATTTGATGTGCACAGTGGCTGTGTTTGATGGCACAGTGGCACCGTTTGAGGGTTACAGTGGCTGCAACTGAGCAGCACAGTGGCTGCGTTTGATGGGAACAGTGGCTGCGTTTGATGGCACAGTGGTGGTATTTGATGGCACAGTGAGGCTGCAATTGATGTTTTTTTTTTTCGATTTTTTTTAATTTGTTTGCGCCCCCCCAAAATTTTGAGCACCAGCCGCCACTGGTAAAAGGTGAGCTCTGGCATTTAAAATTATTGTTCACAGCAGTACCTCATTGAGTGATGCAATCACTGTCTACATATGTGTGCAAGACCTACATATGCATTTGGGTGTGTGAACAGGGAACAGGGTGGTTTAAATTTTTTTTCATATTTTAAAAATAAATAAAAGTGAATGGGCGGTTGTAAAAATTGATAACAGGATCATGGCTGCTGCTGCACCCATAATCCTAGTATAACCGCCTTTCATTCAGAATGTACAGTATATATACGTATGCTGAATGGCAATTGGTTAACATATCAACTCTAAATAAACAATTTGAAACTGGTAGCAAAATTAAATTATTTAACAAGGGTAGAAAAGGAATGCTTCTCCCCTTTAGCCTAGGTTCACACTGACAGCGGGACAGATTTGACATGTGATTTGACATGTCAAATCGCATGCCAATTCACTGCAATGTGAACCAGGGCTTATGACCATAGTCAACGCCCAATCCTAATTTTGCAACTTTGACATGTGGTGTTCATAAAACTGTGCATATCATCATAACTACTTGTATCCAGATGGATTATACTGTACTTGTTTTTTTTTTCAGGACAGCTTTCTTTAGGTGGGAAATGTTAAAGGAAATCTCCTGATTTTTATTATTATCAAAGGGAAAACTGGTCCAAAAAAGTAGAAAAAAAATAATTCTTTGACCAATTTGTATCCAGGCCAATTCTGACACTTTGCTCCTACATGTAAAAATCTATTTTTTGTGCTAGAAAATTACTTAGAACCCCCAAACATTATATATATATTTTTAGCAGAGGCCCTATAGAATAAAATTATGGGTGTTGTAATTTTTTACGTTGCACTTTATTTGTGCAGCAGTTTAACAAACTTATTTTTTGAGGCAAATAATAAAATAATAATAATACATTTTTAAAAAAACATAATATTTACTCCAATTTGTATCACGTGAAAGATAAAATTATGCAGAGTAAATAGATACCTAATATGTCACACTTTAAAATTGCATCTGCCCATGGAATGGCAGAAAACTATGGTGCTTTAAATTCTCCATAGGCAATGCTTATCAGTTTAGAGTTACACAGGAGGTCTGGTGCTAGAATTATTGCTCTCACACTGATGTTTGCGACAATATCTCACATGTGTGGAACAATCACCCTTTACATATGCATTCGCATTTGCACGTAAGCACAGTGGGATGGGAGTGCTTTAATTATTCTTTTTTTTATTATTATTATTTATTTTATATAAACTTTTTTTATATATATATATATATATGTTTTTTTTACACTTTGCGTTAGGGAAAGGCAGCATAGGGAGGGAGGGGGGACCCCCTTCTACCACCCGCAGAATTTATTGAGTGGCTATTTAGCCACTTGAATCACTTCTGCCATAAACAGCATTGCTGGCTGAAAAAAAACATACTAGAATGAGGCCTGTAGGTGCAGACATCATCCCGGTATGACTACTTCAACCCGAGGACTTCCATGGATGTCCTACAGGCAGGAAGTAGTTACATTGTAATGTCCTAAAATATACAGTTACATTTATCACTACCAAAAAAAACCTGCAGAATAAATTCTCCTGTTCCTGACGATCGCAGCGATACCACATATGTGGGTGTGATTTGTTTTTTGTGCCCATAATAGAGCCAAGAAACAATAGTATGTATTGTAAGAACACATATATGGAGCACCCAGGTTTAAAGCCCATTTCCTGGATGCCTCATATATGCGTTATGTGGCCATGAAGGGGTTAATATGGTACAATTGACATACCTGTTGGGTCACGTGGTGGTATGTCACGATTGTTGCGCCTTGGACGTCGGGGCATCTTGATGGTACTAGATGGTATCGCAGGTGAATGAAGGTTTACCTAAAAATGAATAGTATTAATACTAATAATAATATAGAGCACTATAATAATAAGAGAAATGTAGAATTAATGTAGTTTATGGAGGTAATCGCTGGAGTCTGGCTTCAGAGATGCGTCTCAGTCGAGATCCTCTTCAGTCTGCCTGTCAGGACCCCTAGAGGAGCCCCAAACATCTGCGCCTGTGCAGAGATCAGCTGCCAACCAATCACAGCGCTGGCCTCACAGTAGCTGCCCCGTTCCTTTGCCTGAAATATACTGGCTCATACAACACAGTAACCAAATGAAATTGAGCTTATTCCATTGTTATTAAACAAATAAAGCTTTATTATGGTATTTAATAAACACTGGGTTTGATCATTTCATAATATAACGGAACTGTGACAGTTGCTCTGGTATCAGGCAGTGATAAGGACAGACTGGGGATCCTCTGTGGGGACTGTAGGGGAACCAGGAAGTGGGTTATGAATGGAGTTGGGTTGAATGTTGATCCAGTCAGTACATATATCTGTGTTCTGTGTGTGTAGTATTGTGTATGGAGGGACCCGGGTCACTTCTGTCTGCAGGCAGGCTTGGCTTTCATATTGTGTGGTGGCTGAGCCCTTCCATGTCTGAGAGAGTGTCACTGGTAACCATAGCAATGGTGTATACCCTTCATCCCTGTGTTTACTACATAACATAACCCTGTGTGTGTATAGAGCCCCCTAAAACATACATACCTACCTGCATACTATGTGTATAGGGCACCCACATCTACCTTCCTGTATACTGTATATATAAAACCTACTCCTGTGTACCTACCTGTAACCTGCGTGTGTAGAGCCTACTCCTGTATACCTACCTATATCCTGTGTGTATAGAGCCTACTCCTGTATACCTACGTATATACGGTTTATAATTGGAGCCTACTCATATATATTGAACTTTATACTGTGTATATTGAGCCTACACATATATACTGTACCTACCTGTATACTCTATAACTGATTATTGCGAAGTCATTGCAAAGCTGTACCCAAATAAAAGTAATGTCCTTTTTCCCCACAAATAGAGCTTTCTTTTGGTGGTATTTGATCAGCTTTGATCATTGATTTTTTTTTGCACTATAAACAAAACAATTCTGACAATTAAAAAAAAAAACAATATTTTTTGCTTTCTGCTATAAAACATAGCCAATAAAAAAATGTAAAAATCAAATTTCTTCATTAATGTAGGCCAATATGTATTTTGCTACATATGTTTGTTAAAAAAAAAATCCCAGTAAGTGTATATTGATTGGTTTGCACAAAAGTTATAACATCTACACACTATAGGACATTTTTATTTATTTGTTACCAGTAATGGTGGTGATCAGTGATGTATAGTGGATTTTGATCTTGCGCCAGACATTCTGACACTTTTTGGGGACCAGTGACACTAATATTGTGATTAGTGCTAAAAATATGCACTGTCATTGTACTAATGACACTGTCTGGGAAGGGGTTAACATCAGCGGTGATCGAAGGGTTAATTGTGTGCCTCTCCAGTGTTTATGTGAACTGTGTGAGGTGCTTTTACTGAGGGAAGAGAGGGAATGTAGCAGGGACACAAACGCCATGCCTTCCCCCTGTCAAAATGGCAATCTGGCTTGTTTACTACCCGACGATCGACTGGCAGACATCTAGTACCTTTCACCCACCGATTGGCTTCCGCTGTGTATAATGAAGCGAGGTGTTGTATTTATACATGATCCAGCACACAGCTGCCACCCTGTAGCAATAAAGCTGGTATAGGGTAGTCCAGAAACGGTTAAAAGATAAGTCCAGCTTGGGCTCATTCGGTACGGTGCTGCATCTGCCTAGGTAAGTATGAATATGGGATAAAAAAATTCCATACTTCTCTTTTAATATTCAAAGTAAACTCACTCATCCATACGTGTCTCCATGCTTTATTTTGTTGAGAAATCATTTTGAAAAACATCCCCAGAATTTTTAGAAATGAACATCTTTTGCTGTTGATTCATGTAGCATTTACTTCCTGGAATCCATCTGACCTTAGTTCAGGCATGCAGGTAGGAGTGTGTGCTTAGCTGAGAAAGCCTCTCCTTCCCTCCTCCAGATGAAAGAAGAAAATACCCATGAAGTCTCCTGGGAAGTATGACATCATTTTAGCCTAGTATAAAAAATGATAAAAAAATATAATATATATGTGTAATATAATTCATACAAAAGATTGTGTCTCTAACGAAACGGCGTAGGGAGGAGCGGCGCGCTGACGTCACCGCGATCTATGCTGAACCTGGAAGCGACGGAAAGCGTTACATGAGCCGGCCGGCAGAATTCTTTTTACTATTTGATGCGAGTTTCTTATGACATATGTAAGTGTGATTCTTTATTTTTATTAAAAATCCTGGCAATATCATACTATGGCGATTTCCCCTTTTTTTATCTATGTGATTGGCAATGAGCGGTGTGGCCGTAGGAATATAACAACATTGGAACAGAGTGGAAATCACAAGCAAAAAGATTTTCGTTTGGAGATGGACTATTACTTTGAATTTAAGTTCCAATTATAGTAGTGTATATATTCATTTTTTCACTATTTATTTATTTAATTTTATATATTAAATTTTTTTTTTTTGCACGATCTTTTGTATGAATTATATTATACATCAATTGATATTTTTTATAATTTTTTATATTATTACATATTCAGTGATATTGAATTTGATCATTATAGCGCAACTTTTTTCGAAAAATTGGTATTAATATTGTGGGTATCTCACATTTAGGTTGCAGCTTCACTTTCACAAATATTTTTACAGTTTGTCAATTATTCGAACTTTAGATAGCGCTGTATTACATTTTTTTATTAATCATTTTAGCCTAGGCCAGAAGCCAGGAAGCAACTGTAGAAATGTAAAAAAAAAGATTAAAATAAGTAAATATGATATATCTTCTTATCTATTTACTCATACTAGCAGCATAAACATTTAAAATAGTTAATGTGATTGAGATAGTTTAGTTAACGACTTGCTTACTAGGCACCTAAACCCCCCTCCTGCCCAGACCAATTTTCAGCTTTTAGCGCTGTCCCTCTTTGAACGACAATTACACAGTTATGCAACACTGTACCCAAATTCAATTATCATTTTTTTCCAACAAATAGAGCTTTTTTTGGTGGTAATCACCTCTTTTTTTTTTTTTTGTTAAATTTTTAACAAAAAGGCCAAATTTAAAAAAAAAATACAAAACTGTTTTATATTTTGTTAATACATTTTTGAAACATGTAATTTTTCTCCTTCATTGATGTACGCAGATGAGGCTACACTAGGGTTGCCACCTGTCCAGGATTTACCCGGACATTTTGGGTTTTGACTCATGCGTCTGGGTTTCAGACTGCCTGAAACCCGGACACATTATTCAGACTGGACTATGGCTTCCCAGCAGGGTTGCTGGCTACAGTTGTCTAAGCTGGGAGTGTCTGTTACACTCTCATGCTGCCCGAAGCCAGCACTAACAATCCCCCCAAACACACACAGGTGGGAGAGGAGCGAGGGCTCGATCTATACCTCTTCCTCCTGCCTCTACCCCTCTGTGCCTGCCCACACTCCAGTCCCTGGCGCTGTGCCTCAGAAAAGGAAAGTGGGGGCTGGTTTTTGAAGTCCAGCAGCCTCAGATACATCTGGATGAGAGGTGCTGACTGCCAAGGGATGAGTGAGCTTACCATCCATTAGGGTTGTCCCGATATTAGTATTGGTATCGGGACTGATCCCGAGCATTTGTGCGAGTACTTGCACTTGCGCAAATGCTCCCGATGCCAGATCCGATACCTGGGAGAGATGACTAAAGCGACCTGGTGCAAGCGGAAGTCAAAGGCTAGGAACAACGGAAGTGACACTGTGTCGACGTCGGTGGTTGGACATCCCGATGCCCATCTTAGTACACCCTACACTTGGCTGCAGCAAACCAGCAGCAGACATCTTATTACACCCAGCCCATATAGTTCGAGCTGGGTGTAACAAGATTGCGGCTGCTGCTTTTAATGCGGCCGAGTGCAAGGAGTACCAAGATGGGCTTCACAGGCAGCATTTCCTCATGGCATGACAGTGCCTGGCCTGCCCATCAGTGCCCATAAATGCCACCTATCAGTGCCAAATGCACATAAGTTCAGCCTATCAGTGCCAGCCACCTGACAATGCCATCTATCAGTGCCAGCCACCTGTCACCGCCATCTATCAGTGCCCGCCATCTATCACTGCTGCATATCTGTGCCACCTAATCTATATTGTGCTTTGAAAACTGTCACATAACATTCAAAAAAAGTATCGGTAATCGGAATCTGCGAGTACTTGGAAAAAAAGTATCGGTACTTGTACTCGGTCTTAAAAAAGTGGTATTGGGACAACCCTACCATCCTCCCCTATTGCATCAGAGTGTTCCCTATTACATCAGAGTCCTCTCCATATATCAGAGTTCTCAGTGTCCCCCCCTTAAATCAGGGCTCCCAGAGGATCCCTTATGTTAGAGTCCCCGGAGTTCTCCAGTGTGAGGGAACTCTGCGGGTTTAGATGTAAAAGGGGAACTCTGTGGACTCTGATGTAAAAGGGGAACTCTGTGGACTCTGATGTAAAAGGGGAACTCTGTGGACTCTGATGTAAAAGGGGAACTCTGTGGACTCTGAAGTAAAGGGGGAACTCTATGGGTTTAGATGTCAAAGGGGAACTCTGGGTTTAGATGTAAAAGGGGAACTCTGTGGACTCTGATGTAAAGGGGCGACTATTATTATTACTTCATATGATTAGAAATGTTATTTATTATCAAAATATATGTATAAAAAAAAATTGCTGTGCGATGCATAAAGTGTCCGGTTTTGACTTGAAGAAAATGTGGCAACCTTACATTGTCACCGTGAGAAGAAAAAAAAACGATTACCGATTCTCTGTTTACATCACGTGATCAGCTGTCATTGGCTGACAGCTGATTACATGACAAGGGTTCGGGATCGACCCCTTACTCTGATCTGTGATCACCCGAGCCTCACCCCCTGCAGGGGCACAGCCTGCTTGCAAAGGGAAGGACTTCTATTGACGCCCTCCCAGCAAAACAGATCCGCGCTGTAGTCATCATTCGGCTATAGAGCAGATCTGAAGGAATTAAGACACCTTTCACGCTGAGGCGGTTTTCAGGCATTTTAGCAATAGAAATAGCCTCTAATTAGCACTTGAAAACTGCCTCCCAATCATTTTAGTGTGTCTGTTCACACTGGGGCAGTGCGTTTGGAGGATGTTAGGAAAAGTCCTGCAAGCAGCATCTTTGGGGCAGTGTGGGAGCGATGTATACATTGAAATGAATGGGCAGCGCTTCCAAAGCACCTGAAAAGCGATTCGGAAGCGCAGAAACATGGATGGTTTTTAACCCCTTCTTTGGGGTTAAAAGTGCCCCACTAGCGGCCGAAATGTGCCACTAAAACAAGTGGCGCTTTAGCTCTAACGTGGATGCAGCCCCAGTGTGAAAGGGGTCTAATGTATTTATCTTTGATTGATTGACAACACCTGCTCACCACCATCCCATATAAGAGAGTGGAGAGTCTGGCCATCTTATATGAGAACACAGCGCACCTGGCACTATGATATGGCAATAACAGAACACAGCGCGGTGTACTGCAGCTTTTATTGTATGTACACTTTGGACTGTAAATCTAGCCTTTTTTTCCTTTCTGTTTTTAGTTTGAAGATTAGTTCAAAACTTTGTTGTGTTTTTTTATTGCTCACTTTGTCACATTTATGACTAATGCCCTGTACACACGGTCGGACATTCCGACGCCAAAATCCATTGGACGGATTTTGGCCCAAACTTGTCTTGCATACACACGGTCGCATAAAGTTGTCGGAAAATCAGACTGTTCAGAACGCGGTGACGTATAACAAGTACGACGGGATTATAAAGAGGGCAGTAGCCAATCGCTTTTGTCTCGTAAATTATTCTGAGCATGCGTGGCACTTTGTCCGTTGGAATTGTCTACACACGATCGGAATTTAAACAATCGGATTTTGTTGTTGGAAAATTTTAGATCCTGCTCTTAAACTTTGTGTCGGAAATTCCAACCGAAAAAGTTAGATGGAGCCCACACATGATCAGATTTTCCGACAACAACATCCAATTGCACATTTTCCATCGGAAAGTCCGGCCGTGTGTACAGGGCATTATTCTGTCCCAGTTCCAGCTACCACAGCACCATTATGCTATCATCGCCATGCCAATTCATGTTTTTTTTAACTCTTTATTTATTCCAGATATGCCAGGAAATAGACATAAAACTGGTCACACCAGAGATCTTCCCCTGAAACAAGGTGGTAGAGAATTGACTTTCCAGGTCATTTCAGCAAATAGAGAGGAAGCCCCAGCAAATACAGACATGATTATGAATTGTGTCATAACACTTGACCACCATTAGGAGACGCTAATGAAATGACATTACATTCCTTATTTTAGATGTCATTATATTACATTGTTGTGTTTCTGTGCTTCTTTATGCAATGCAGGCAGATCATGGTTGGTGTGAGGTGCTGGCATGGAGCTGTACATAGCTTCCTGAAAGCATCACCACACCCTCCCTCAGTGCTCTTCCTAACAACCCTCAGCCCTGATGTAAGCAGTGTGTTGGCTCTTGAATGAGTTATGCAAAAATGCCTTGGTGCACGGATGGCAATCTGGAGGAGTGGGTCTTCCTAGGCAGGCTTTAGGGAGGAAGGAAAGTCTACTTTTTTAACTTGTCCCTGTAATAAGGCTTACCTGTAGGTACAGTGAATATCTTCTAAACTTGCATTGTTTAGGAGAAATTCACATGGGATGCAGCCAGTGATGTCACCGTGCATGCGCTCTGAAGGGATGGCAAACCCTACCCAGAGCATCTATACAACCCACAAACCTAGACGGGTGAGGATGGAAGTACAGAGGAGCTGGGACAGCACTGCGCTAGAGGACTCCATGTGCGGGTAAGTCTGTCATAATGTGCTAGTATGCAGAGCCTACTAATACATAATGACTTAAACCTGTAGGTGGCCCTTTTTTATATATATTTGTGGTGGTTTACTATCACTTTAATTAGCTGAGGTTTTTCTTTAATTTGTTAGTCAGGTCCATCTAAATCTGCTAGTACATCTAACACTACCCTTTTCCCAGATTGACAATGCTGTTGTCCAAACGTGGAGATGCCCTTAAGCTGTACAAAAGTTCTTTGTACATTCAATCAAAAAACGCAAAAAAAATAGAACAGAAACCTTTTTTCAAATTGGTGTGACACCGCAAAGTAGGAGCCGCACCAATTTGAACCATTGCCGTCAGTAGGCAGAGACATTTCATGCGATTTTGAACCGCATGACAAGAAGCACCGGTGTGAACAGGGGGCTTAATGATTTGTATTTCTGCCAGTCCTGAGAATTGCACAGTTCTGCACAACACAGCCAGGCTTGAAGTATATTAGATCTGATTTTTCTATGCTGCCTGGATACTGAAAAGATATGCTGTAGTCTGATGAGCTTGTTTCTCTGTTACTTTGCTCTCTCCTCCCAAAACTGACTGGCTCCCTATGCTGCTTCTCCCTCCCTGATCTGAGTTCTGCTGTACAGGGACTATAAGTGGCTGATACCAGATTGAATAGAGGTGTTCGCCAAAACTAGTCTGCTGCTGACTGTACTCACTGAGAAGGCTTGAAAATAAATATGCTTGATGTTATGGAGTTGCCAGCTGCTTCTTTTTTTAGATTCATTTATGTAGTTTAAAGTAGCTAAAGGCAAAAACCTTTCATTTGTGACAGAGTAAGGGAGGGTTATAATCCCTGTTGTATTTTATTATTTTTTTGCCATTTGTGCCCTATTGGGGAGCTTTTCCTTCACTTCATGCCGCATAGCCAAGACAGGAAGTGAAAGGAAATCCCTCCAAAATGAGGGAACCACTGGTTGTCACCAGGGCCACCAGAACTAGTGTCCTCATTGGAAAATGTCCCCTCTATTACTGCTTTAACTGCTTCCCGACCAGCCAACACAGTTATACAAGGGCAGGTTGGCTCCCCTGCATGAGCCGTCGTAGCTACACGTCGGCTCGCGGGGTCAGGATAACTGCCAATGCTCGTGGCCGACAGTCGCGATGACCACACCCACGAGCGATCATGAGCAGGAGACACAGAACAGGGACGAGTGTGTGCAAACACACACTTCCCTGTTCTGTTCTGACAGGAGTGACAGATTGTGTGTTCCTATTAGGTAGAAACCACGATCACTCACTTCCTCTAGTCAGTCCCCTCCCCCTTCAGTTAGAATCACCTCCCAGGGAACACAGTTAACCCCTTGATTGCCCCCTAGTGTTAACCTCTTCATTGCCAGTGACATTTTTACAGTAATCAATGCATTTTTATAGCACTGATCGTTGTATTAATGCCAATGGTCCCAAAAATATGTCAAAATTGTCCGCTGTGTCCACCATAATGTTGCACTCATGATAAAAATTGCAGATCGCCGCCATTACTAGTAAAAAAAAAAAATAATAATAAAAATGCTATAAATCTATTTCCTATTTTGTAGACGCTATAACTTTTTTTTTTTTTTTTTTAACAATCTTTTTATTGAAAGTTTCACAAATTAACAATCAACAAATACATGAGCAAGGTCAATTAAACAAAAAGGAGTACATATCCTGTGCAGTATCATGAAAGTAAGGTAGCCGAAAATACTAGTAATTCCTTTTCCTATACAAATGATATACATTAATGGTCGAGTGTTTGATAAAGATAAGATAATGTCAACGTAGGAATGAGATATTTGCAATATTTCAAACAAGTCACAACTATTTTAGCAAATAAATTTAACAATTAAATTTAAGAACGTCTTCTATATTTGTCCCATAAGGCCCATTTCCGAAGAAAGGGTTGTAGTCTATCTTCCTGATACGCTACCGTTCTTTCATATTCAAACGAGTGGTCAACTAGGGCCACTACTTCTGACACCAAAGGGGAAGCAGTAGATTTCCATTTTCGTGTAATGCTCAGCCGAGCTGAAAATAACATATGTGTCATTAATGTGCGCTCTGGGGTGGGATAAATATCCAAATCTACACCTAGAAGAGCTTGTTCTACTCTGAGGGGATTTAAGATTCCTGTTAACATAGCTATTACCTTACTTATTTCCCCCCAGAAGCTTCGTAAAGATACACAACCAAAATATGTGTGCCAGATTTCCCACCTGGCCACATTCTCTCCAGCACGCGTTCGTACCCTCTCCTGCGTATTTCGCTATTATGTAAGGCGTCCTGTACCATCGAAATCGTAACTTATGTGCGCCTTCCCTAAAATTGGAACAACGAGTGGAATTGTAACTGCTCTTAATAGCTCTGACCCATTGGTCTGGGGATATAGTGATATTTAGATCCTCTTCCCACTTGGTTAACTGATTGTACATCTCAAAATGCAGTTTACCGTGAAGGAGATTGTATATGGCCGTAATACCTTTCTTTTGTGCTGAGGTTGGCTGCCACAGCTCCCAAATACATTCCGGGAGGCTAAAGTACTGTGTACAATCGTAAGGGATCATGCTAGTCAATCTGGCAAATGTCAGAAATTCAGTCTTAGGAATGTCCTGAGTGGCCTTCAAGTTTTCAAATGACCGTATATTACCCTGCGTTAAAAGTTGGTGAAGAAAACAGAGTGCATAGTTTGCCCAATGTGTCACTTGTAAGTCAGGGGTAAGGAAGGACAGGGCCGAGAGGGGGATAGGGAGATGTTTAAGGTCGGTGTTGGCTGGTTGGTGTTTGCGTAGGTAAGCCCAGGCCTGCAGTGTCGCGTTTATAGTAGGGTGGTGTTTATATCTTCTGGGGTCCCCTATCGCTGTGGCATATAGAAGCCCTGAGAGATCCTTCTGTTGTGTCTGTTCTAATTCACATATGTGCCACCGCTTCTGTTCAGGTGTATAGAACCAGACTCTAAGTTGGTCCAATATAGCTGCCATATGATAATCTCTCAGCTCTGGAACTCCCATTCCTCCCACCTGTCCATGTTTGATTAGAATTCTAAAGCCGCATCTGGCAGGCTTCCCTTCCCATAGGTATCTACCCAGTTGGCGTTGTAATGTTCTATAAAAAGAAGCTGGCAACGCAATTGGAAGTGCTCTGAAGAGATACAAGAGCTTTGGTAGTAGAAACATCTTCTACGCGGCCAATCTGCCGGACCAGGAAAGATAAAACTTTTTAAATCTGGACAGCTCACCCTCAAAGCTCAATGGGATAGATTCGAAGTTGCATTTGTAAAGTTGAGATAGGGAGCTGGTTAACCTTATGCCCAAGTATTGAATGGATTCAGATGCCCAAGCATAAGGTAAGGAGTTTTGAATTCGGTTCTGCATATCCGATGGAACATTTATACCCAATATGCTCAACTTAGTTGCATTAATTTTGTAATAAGACACCTCGTACACAGTTTTCAGGGATTCCTCTGGATCAACAAGAGACAGGATCACATCATCTGCATATAGAGTGATAGAGTGCTTAGTCGATCCAGAGCTAATACCTCTATTATTCGGGTGAGTCCTAATCCTCTCCGCCAATGGCTCCATTAAAAGGGCAAAGATCAGGGGTGATAAAGGACACCCCTGTCTTATTCCATTGGTAATGTAAAACTGTTCAGAGAAAAGGCCCTCTGTGAAAACTTGCGCTGACGGTTTGGAGTACAGAGCAGAGATGGCGGAGAGGACCGGGCCCGAAAAGCCAAACTTCGACAAAACCGCCGAGAGGTACCCCCAATGAACCCTGTCGAAAGCTTTCTCGGCGGCCAGCAAGAGGAGAACCACTGCCCCCCCCACCGGACGCCGAGTGAATCAAGTTCAGCGCCCTCCTGGTGGCATCCGGGGCCTGTCTCCCCGCAACAAACCCCACCTGATCGGGCTGTACCAGTTGAGGTAGAACCTTAGTTAACCTATTGGCAAAAATCTTGGCATATATCTTCAGGTCCACATTTAATAAAGATATGGGCCTGAAGTTCTGTACCCTGTCTGAATCCTTTCCCGGAACACCCTCTGCATATTGGTAGTCAGAATACTGGAAAATGTCCTATAATACTCCGAGGAGTATCCATCTGGACCGGGCGATTTGTTTTTAGGGAGGGCTTCTATGGTCTTTTGTATTTCGGCTAATGAAAATGGGGCGTTCAACTCCTCTAAGTGCAGTGGTTGCAACTTCGGGAGGTTAAGTATCTGAAGAAAACGTTCTATGGCATCAGGTGTGGGCTGTGCAGAAGAGGCATCTTCCTTCAAGTTGTACAGGCTGTTGTAATACCAGCCGAATGCATCTGCTATTTCTTTAGGGTTAGTAAGTCTAGAGCCATTTTGTGGATGTACTATGTACGGTATTCTTTGCTTGAGTACTTTGTCCTTAAGCTGCATTGCTAAGAGCTTCCCTGCCTTATTGCCATGTGTATAATGGTTAGCTTTGAGTTTATGAATGTTCCTGGCATGTTGGGCCACCAGTAGAGTACGTAGGTCATTGCGGGCTTTTGCTAGATTATTACTTATTGAGAAAGACGGTGTCGCTTTATTCACGATTTCTAAGTCATTTATCTCCTTCAAAAGGCTATCCATGCGCTGCCTCCTCCTCCTGTTCACCCCCGCACTAATCTTAATCAGGAGACCTCTAGTAAATGCTTTGTGAGTGTTCCATAAAATGAACGGGTCTACATTCTCAACATCATTAATTGTAAAAAATTCTTGCAATGCGGCTGTAACCTCATTTATAACCTCTGGGTTTTTAAACAACTGGGGATCGCACCTCCACCAGTTCGCCCGGGTAGAGAAGGTGCCATCCCCAACCGCTATTGACACCGGTGCATGATCAGTCCATGAAATGGTACCAATCTCCGACCTAAAGATACGCTGTAATAAAAACGTATCAACTAGAAACATGTCAATCCTGGAATAGGACATGTGTACCTGTGAGAAAAAAGAAAAGTCACGTTCAGTGGAGTGCTGACACCTCCACACATCATACAGGCCAGCTGCTCCCATAAATTTTGCGATCTCAGGTCTGCAGGAGAGCCTCGGGGAGGGACTGGACACGTCTAATACTTTATCTGGAACTGCCTTTAGATCCCCACATAAAATAACATGTCCCTTAGCTGTCTTTTGTATTCTCCCCCATAGCTTGTTAAGAAAATGCACTTGTCGAGCATTGGGGGCATAAGCGTTAACTATGGTATAGGCCACATTATTAATTTCGCAGTTAAGAATTAAATACCTCCCTTCTTTGTCTTGTTGATGGGATATATACTTATATGCAACTGATTGCTTAATGAGGATTGCAACTCCCCTTTTTTTTGTTGGGGCATTACACAGAAATATCGTGGGGAAGTGTTTGTTGGATAATTTAGGGTGGTTGCTTTCTTTAACCACTTGCTTACTGGGCACTTAAACCCCCCTCAGTCCCAGACCAATTTTCAGCTTTCAGCGCTGATGCACTTTGAGTGACAATTACGCGGTCATACAACACTGTACCCAAATGAATTTTTTATCATTTTTTTCCCACAAATAGAGCTTTCTTTTGGTGGTATTTAGTTGCAGCTCGGAGTTTTATTTTTTGCTAAACAAACAAAAAAAGATGCAAAAAAAAAAAAAAAAAAAATCATGTTTTAATAGTTTGTTATAAAATTTTGCAAACGGGTCATTTTTCTCCTTCATTGAAGTGCGCTGATTAGGCGGCACTGATAGGCTGCATTGGTGGGCACTGATGGGCTGCATTGGTGGGCACTGATGGGCTGCATTGGTGGGCACTGATAGGCTGCACTGGTGGGCACTGATAGGCATAGTTAAGGCGGCACTAATAGGCACAGATAAGGCGGCACCGATGGGCACAGATAAGGCGGCACTGATGGGCAAAGATGGGCACAGATAAGATGGCACGGATGGGTGGCACGGATAAGTGGCACGGATGGGCACTGATAGGTACCACAGATAGATGGGACTGATGGGCACTGATAGGTGGCACTGATAGGTGGCTCTGATAGGTGGCACTGCTGGGCACTGATGGGCGGCACTGCTGGGCACTGATGGGCGGCACTGCTGGGCACTGATGGGCGGCACTGGGGTGCAGCACCTTTGAGGCAGATTTTGGGTGGCACTGTGGGTGGCACTGTGGGTGGCACTGCTGGGTGGCACTGTGGGTGGCACTGTGGGCACTGCTGGGTGGCACTGTGGGCACTGCTGGGTGGCACTGTGGGCACTATGGGCACTGCTGGGTGGCACTGACAGGGGGCACTTACTTTATTTCAGGATGGCACTGCGGGTGGCAGGTGGGCACTGGCAGGGGGCAGGTGTCCGTTTAAATTGCTGGCCGTGATCGGGACTGATGTCCCGAACACGGCCGCCGGCGATCGGCTTTTTTTTTTTCTCCTCGCGCTGTCAGCGCGAGGAGGAATACTAGCCGATTACCGGCTCCGTTTTATCACATGATCAGCTGTCATTGGCTGACAGCTGATCACGTGATAAGGGGTCGGGATCGACCCCTTACACGGATCGGTGATCAGGCGAGTCTCACGGACTCGCCGATCACAGAGCGCGCCGCGCGCGCCCCTCAGGGGGCGCGCAGGCCGCTCGTAACCGGGACTACGTCTATTGAAAATGTGGGTCCGCGCTATTGCCGTCATTTTGCAATAGCGCGGATCCCAAGTGGTTAAAGTGAGTCTCCTGCAGGCAGAGGACATCGCTGCGTAGTAGCTGGGCCTCCCTCCATAACATGTGCCGCTTTTGCGGGCTATTCAAACCGTTAACGATATTTTGAATACCATAACTAGTGAGCTTGTGACTTATCCAATAGCTGAGAATAAATACTTCTAAACACAAAAATAAATTTCTATCCTCTCTCATGCACAACACCAACCAAATGGCTAGATGAACACTATAGTGACCGTGTATAGGAAGTCTTGTTTCCACAAAAGGAAAAGGCAAAAAGAAAAACAGAAAAGGAGAATACAGGAAACGTTGTAAAAAGAGTGAAACATAAAAATTAATAAAAAAATTTAGGAACTGATTCCTAGGAATCTGAGCCAACAGTGGCTGTTGATAACGGGGGGAAACACAAGTCTCGATGCCGATGGGGTCATCCAGGTTTAGGTGCAATTGGATGTAAGCCAAGCACGGTACTCAGGTGTGACTGTCTCAGCCGTCAGGAGTGTCCTTTGTTGCTTGATGAGCCTTAGGGGCCGACAGCTCTGGGGTGATGATTTCCCATTTTTCCAGTAGACGCAGGCCGTCCTCCAGCGTACTGATACGATAATCCCGGTCTCCTTTGGAGATGACTAAGGTGGCTGGGTGGTTCCACTTGTATGGAATTTTGTGGTTTCTGAGTGGTTTGGTAATAGTCAGAATATTACGCCTCCGCTGCATGGTGTGGGCTGACAGGTCCGCAAAGAAGGTGAGCCCCTGGATGCAGTCTGGGGGATGGACTGCTTGCCTTATAGCAGACATCAGCTTCTGCTTCACTCTGTAGTAGTGTATCCTGGCTATGGTGTCTCTGGGAAGTTTCGCCTGAATGTGTTGTGGCTTAGGTAGCCTATGGATACGGTCAATGGTTAGTTCCTCTAGCGAAACATCCGGCAGAAGTTTGCGCATAATAGTAGTGAGGTGTGCCATCAAATCTTGGGGCTTGACTGTCTCAGGAATGCCTCTAATTTTCACATTATTCCTGCTCGAGCGGTCTTCCAGGTCCGCTACTTTAGCTTTAAGCCAAGAGATGTCCTCATCATGTTCATTATGAGCGTCCACCATATTGAATGTGTCTGTGAATTCCCCCATCTTATGCTCAATATGGGAGACCCTGTCACTGACCGCGTTCACTTCAGTTTTCCATTGTGTCACTAACTGCAGCATGTCAGTATGAATCGCCCCTCTCAGTGTGACCGACGTGTCTTTTAAAGTGGAGTCCATAACTGGCTGGTTGTTTGTAGGGAACGCTGCAATTGCATCCTGAAACTCCAGCGTATCATCAATAGCAGCAGCCATATTTCTGTCCCCTCTGTCTGCCAGCTCCTGTGTCAGCTTAGGCTTAGATTTAGCTGGGCTGTTCGTGCTGGAGGAGGATGGGGATACGGCCTATGGTGCTTTATGTTTGTGCCTGTTTCTACTCACAGTTTCCCAGCCGTCCTCAGGGTCCTCCATGCAGGTGTTCTCTGCGGCCTGTGAGCCTCGTGCGCCAGGTGCGCCATCTTGCCCGCGGCCAGACCGGCCGAAAAAGTCTGTCATTTTCCCGGGCTGTGAGCGCTCACTTCTCCTCCTCGACATGACCGGGCACTTCCCTGGACCTTCCGGAACAAAGATCTGCCACTCGTCCGTGCTTTTCATCGCTGTGATCGGTACTGGATGTCCCGTGTGGCGAGGAGCTCAGGACTCACGCGTCCATGCTCCTTGCGCGCCGGCTCCGCCCCCGACGCTATAACTTTTGCGCAAACCAATCAATATATGCTTATTGTGATTTTTGTTTTACCAAAAATATATAGAATACATATCAGCCTAAGCTGAGAAAACATTAGCTTTTTTTTACAAAAAAAAGGGGATATTTATTATAGCAAAAAGTACAAAATATTGTGTTTTTTTTTTTCAAAATTGTCGCTTGTTTTGTTTATAGCGCAAAAAATAAAAAACGCAGAGGCAATCAAATACCACCAAAAGAAAGCTCTATTTGTGGGAAAAAAAGTACATCAATTTTGTTTGAATGCAACATCGCACGACCGCGCAATTGTCAGTTAAAGCAACTCGGTGCCAAATCGCAAAAAGTTCTCTGGTCAGGAAGGGGGTAAATTTTTCCAGGGCTGAAGTGGTTAAGTGTAAATGGGATTTTCTTTAACTTCTATGGGGGCAAAAACAGCAAAATAAACCCATTGGAGTTCTAATACTTCTACACTGTATCCAAAACAAAACAAAAATGTTGTCTTTATTTATACATTAAATCTGCCCGGAGTGCACCATTAAATTTAACATTTAGGAAGGAGTTAAACATAGCTAAAGTAAAAACATTTTAGTTTTGGATAGAGTGGAGAGGGATGAGAACACCCGTCCGTTTTTTATCGCTGTCTGTGCCCGTTGGGCCCTATTTACACCCGTGCATTCTGGAAATGAACACAGAACACAAAACATGCATTATGCTTGCAGTGGCATTACTTTTTAATGGCACCCCAAATGCAGACAGCATACAAGCAATTTGTGCATAGCAAAGCAGGACACAAATACACCAAAATGTAATGTAAAAAACTAATAAAATGTGAAACTTCTTTGGCATGTTTGCCACGCATAGGGCAGCCCATTTAAGCGAATGGGCTGCCCTATGTGTGTTGAGTGAAAGCACGTGAGGTGTGAATGGGGCCTTAGGGAGATTCACCATCTCTATTTGTCCCTTTTAGGTTACCAAGCATGAAAGTAAAAAAATCCCACATTTTATGCTATCACCAAGAAATAGCGGGGAAATCTTTACATGGAGACACTAGCTCTAGAATACCCCCAATATGGAGGTTTTTTTTCTCGCTTCCTCTTTCAGCTATTGAACAGTAAGTGAAGGGAAATCTCCCCAATTGGTAATGGCAAAAAAATCCTGACAGCCACTGCACCAATGCAAGTAACCTACGGTACTGTGTGGTAATATTCATTCACTATTGTCACACAAGTGGGCAGACTCGGGGCACAGTGCTCGGAGCCCTGAGCCCACCCTTTTTTGAAGCCTATGAGAGACTCTTTAACCACTTGGCGCCCATACTACATCTATTGACGTCATGGGTTTTCAGTGGTTATATCTAAATGATGCCTGAGGCCACAGACATCATTCAGATATTGCCATTTTCAGCTGGCGATTCCCTGCACCATAAGAATGATCATGTCGACTGTTCTGCCGCTTGATCGTTTTTACGGGTGGCGGGAGGGGACGCCCCCCCTCCCGCCACCCTCCGGTGCTTCTACCGACTCACCGATCCGCCGGCCCCAGCAAGTAACCATAGAGATTTCCGGCGGACTAGATCGTCCCCGGAGTCTCTATGATCGTTCGGAGGCCAGGCGCAATGTTATGACATCACGCCCGGCCTCTGTATTCAAATTAACAGGCGCCGATTTGGCTAGGAAGCCAGGATCGTTTTTTTTTTTTTTTTTATCCTTCCCAGCCTAGAGGTGAGTTATGGGGTCTTATTGACCCCATATCTCACTGTAAATATGTCCGATCATGCCATATTCCTATTACAAGGGATGTTTACATTCCTTGTAATAGGAATAAAAGTCATCAATTTTTTTTTTTTTAAGTGTAAAACAAAAAAAAAAAAAATTAACAATAAGAAGAAAAAAAATTTTTTAAAGCGCCCCTGTCCCCGTGAGCTCGCACACAGAAGCGAACGCATACGTAAGTCCCGCCCACATATGAAAACGGTGTTCAAACCACACATGTGAGGTATCGGCACGAATGTTAGAGAGAGAGCAATAATTCTAGCCCTAGACCTCCTCTGTAACCCAAAATATGTAACCAGTAAAAAAATTTAAAGCGTCGCCTATGGGGATTTTTAAATACCAAAGTCTGGCGCCATTCCACGAGCGCGTGCAATTTTGAAGCGTGACATGTTGGGTATCTATTTACTCGGCGTATCCGCCTCTTTCACATCAAAAAAATTGGGCTAACTTTACTGTTTTTTTTTTTTTTTTTTTTTTAAATACAAGTACAGTAAAAATACACTACTACGAAGTTAAAAGTAAGTTCTCGCTAAAGGTGAACCTTCTCACACAGCTATATACCCTTCTAGAAAACTTTACATAAAAATAGGGATTTTTAGTTCACATGCATTGCAATGCATGTTTAAGCTGGCCAACTGCGTCAAAGTAATCCCTCTTTGGCCAGGCCCTACACTACACTGTACTAATCTACACTACACTACATTACACTAATTTACTCTACCCTAATCTGCTCCACCCTGCCCTTATGCTCTCCACCCTGCCGTAATTCACTCCACCCTGCCCTGTAACCCTGCCCTAATTCACTCCACCCTGCCCTCTAACCCTTCTGTAGTCTGCTCCACCCTGCCGTAGTCTGCTCCACCCTGCCGTAGTCTGCTCCACCCTGACCTATAACCTAGCCCAAATCCACCCTGCCTTAATCCCCTCCACCCTTCCCTAACCCAGCCCTAATCCACCCTGCCTTAATCCAATACACCCGGCCCTAATCCACCCTGCCTTAATACCCTCCACCCTGCTCTATAACCCAACCCTAATCCTCCCCGCCTTAATATCCTCCACCCTGCCCTATAACCCATCCCAAATCCCCCCCCTGCCTTAATACCCTCCACCCTGCCCTATAACCCAGCCCAAATCCACCCTGCTTTAATCCCCTTCACCCTGCCCAATGACCCAGCCCAAATTTACCCTGCCTTCTAACCCTGCCCTAATCCACCTGGCCTTAATCCCCTCCACCCTGCGTTATAACCCAGCCCAAATTCACCCTGCCTTAATCCCCTCCACCCTGCCCTATAACTCAGCCAAAATCCACCCCGTCTTAATCCCCTTCACCCTGCCCTTTAACCCAGCCCAAATCCACCCTGCTTTAATCCTAATATAAATTTTTATAGATATAAGCAAATTCTTTTTTTTGTGTTTTTGTACACTATACTATTATTGGCTCCTCCCTGCACTAATCCACATACACCATTTTTTAATAGATGCAAGCAAATATACAGTTGTGTTTTTTTTTTTTTAATAGTGTACACCAGGCATCACTAAATGGCGGGCCGATTGCAGACCGAATCATTGTCACATCCGGACCTCCACGGTTCCACCATTTAGGAGCCAGTTGTTTATTGCCGCTGTCATCACTTCATGGCAGGCTTGGGGACAATCCTAGACAGAGGTTGGGAGACAAAGCAACTTTCTAGAAAAGAGGCTGGGACTGCTGGAGTTACAATTTTAGGTGTGCCAGCAAGTGATTGGTTGTTAGGATTAAGGGCGGCTCTAGCAACCAATCACCTGCTAGGACACTTGAAAAGTTAACTCTGTCAGTGCCTGCCCATGCCCTCCATCCAAAGCTGCGGTGTCTTCTGCTATATAGAGCTGAGATGGTTTGCACTGTGAATGAGGGGGAGTTATCTGTAATGTGAATGGGCGGGACAGAGCTGTAGTGGGGGGCAAAGCTGAAGAGGGCTTCCCTGTGAATGGGAGAAGCAGAGCTGAGGGAGAGCTGAGGGAGCCTGTAATGGGAAATAGGGTAGCAGAGCTTAGAGGGGCTGCATTGTAAAGGGGGCAGAGCTGAGGAGCTGAAATGTGACTGAGTGGAGCAAAGCTTAGGGGGTCTGCAATGTGAATAATAAGAGCAGAGCTGAGGGGGCTGCAATGTGATAGGGGCAGAGCTGAGGGGCGCTGCAGTGTAAATGAAGGAAGCAGAGCTGAGGGGGGCTACACGTCAACAGGGCCGGTGCTAGACTATTTTGCACCCTAGGCAAGACCAGCTACTTGCGCCCCCCCCCCCCCCCCCAAAAAAAAAAAAAAAAAAAAAAAACATGCCCTGCATGGCTTTGTGAAGTGTCATTAAATAATAGCACAACACACTCTTTGATCACAGATCCCAGTGTATATTGTGTGACAATCTGGCAGTTTTAATTATTTCACTGTGAACACCAGGGCCAATTGCAAGTGCGACTGCTTAGCCTGGATTACGAGCATCATGGGCCTGGTGCTGAAGATTTTGGTGGGCTCTGGATTATGAAGCCCCTTGCCCTGAATTATACATTACATTTTTCTTTACAGGCCCGCCTTAACCATCACTTGTGCCTAGGCATGCCTTTCATCCCCACCCACTGCATCTGGGACCCCTTTCTTCATCATCTACTGTGCCTGCAGCCTCCCTTGCTTTACCACCCACTGCGCCCACAGCCCTCTTCCCTCACCACCCAACATACCTATAGCCCCCCTTGATTGCAGAAATACTACAGGAGAGGGTCAGAGACTGCCGACAGGGTACAGGAGAGGGTCAAAGACTGCAAAACGTGCTACAGGAGAGGGTCAGAGACTGCCGACAGAGTACAGGAGAGGGTCAGAGACTGCGGACAGGGTACAGGAGAGGGTCAGAGACTGCCAACAGGGTACAGAAGAGGGTCAGAGACTGCGGACAGGGTACAGAAGAGGGTCAGAGACTGCCGACAGGGTACAGAAGAGGGTCAGAGACTGCCGACAGGGTACAGGAGAGGGTCAGAGACTGCCGACAGGGTACAGGAGAGGGTCAGAGACTGCCGACAGGGTACAGGAGAGGGTCAGAGACTGCCGACAGGGTACAGGAGAGGGTCAGAGACTGCCAACACAGTACAGGAGAGGGTCAGAGACTGCCGACACGGTACAGGAGAGGGTCAGAGACTGCCGACAGGGTACAGAAGAGGGTCAGAGACTGGGGACAGGGTACAGAAGAGGGTCAGAGACTGGGGACAGGGTACAGAAGAGGGTCAGAGACTGCCGACAGGGTACAGGAGAGGGTCAGAGACTGCGGACAGGGTACAGAAGAGGGTCAGAGACTGCAGACAGGGTACAGGAGAGGGTCAGAGACTGCCGACAGGGTACAGAAGAGGGTCAGAGACTGGGGACATAGTACAAGCGTTTCCTAGGCTAGCAGTGACCAGTGTGGAAAAACATTGATCACTGCAATATGTGTAAACAGGAGTTTACAAGATATAACAATGTGCCAAAAAAACAAAAAAAACTAACAGTAATTTCTTAAGCACAGGAGGACAGTAAATGGTTAACAGGTCTGAGACGCTCCCAGCCTGACCAACCTAATTCCTTCAAAGATAAATAAAAGGTCAAACAAATCATGGATGGACACATATAGCTATAGAAACAGCAGTCATTGCAGGTCTTGCAGAAGTCTAATCAGCATTCTCCTGTCCTGTGTTCAGTGTAAATAAATAAAACCACTGATAAGAAGCAGCTTGAGAAGACAAGGGGAAGTCATCCCGATCAGTGTGATCTCTGCATATCCTAAACACAGCACAGGAGAAGGAGAACACTGATACGTTTCTCAGCCAGCATTGGGACGTTTTATCTCATACCTTCCCCATGCTCAGGTATGTCGGGTCCTCTCCATCCCTCCCTGCTCTGACCAACATCTTCTGGTCAAATGTGGCGGGCTGGACAATACGATTGGCTAAGGAGTTAGTGGGAGGCGGAGCAACTCAGCAGTCACGCCCTCCCACTCAGAAGAGGAGCGCTATTGGCTCCCTGCCTTGTTACACAGACGTCCCTCTCCCTCCAGCATTGTGAAATCCTGGGAGGGAGAGGGGAGAAGCTGCACACCACAGCGCTCGGCTACCACCCTCCCGCCGCACTGAACTCCTTGCTCCCCGGGTCCCCTGTCAGTGGCTCTGCCGGGAGCTTGGGGGTGGGAGAAGAGGAAGAAAGGGGAGGCAAGGGTCGGCTGCGCCCCTAGGCGGCAGTGCGCCCTAGGCGGCTGCCTAATCCGCCTAGTGGGTGCACCGGCCCTGCACGTCAATGAGGGGCTGAAGAGCTAAGCGGGGCTGCAATGTAAATGGGGGGCAGAGCTTAGGGGCTGTAATGTGAATGGGAGCAGAGGACATTGCTATGGGGGATGTGAAGGTGGGAGCAGAGGACACTACTGGAGTGGTTTATGTAAAGGAGGACAGAGGTCACTACTTTTGGTGGGGAAGTGATGTGATGGGCACAGGGGACACCATTGTCAAGGGAAAACTCTGGTGTAAAAATTAGATTGTGATTTCAAAAGAGGGGACTGCAATGTGAATAATCTTAGTCATTGCACAACAGGCAATTTTTTTTTAACCTCAGCTAGAAGAACATTTTATTAATTGTACCGCTGTGAATTTTAATGGAATTCCCCTGGTGTACACTATAATATAGTCCGCTCAACCTGCCCTAATCTGCTCCATCCTGCCCTAATACACTCTGTTATAACAAATATACAATTTTATAAAGATAAGTAAATATTAATTTTTATAGAAATAAGTAGATTTACATTTTTTTGCCATGCTCCATCCACCTATTGTCTTGACGGGCCTGGCTCTATCCGCCTATTGCCTCGACGGGCCTGGCTCTATCCGCCTATTGCCTCGACGGGCCTGGCTCCATCCGCCTATTGCCTCGACGGGCCTGGCTCCATCCGCCTAGTGCCTCTACGGGCCTGGCTCCATCCGCCTAGTGCCTCTATGGGCCTGGTTCCATCCGCCTAGTGCCTCTACGGGCCTGGCATCATCCGTCTAGTGCCTCTATGGGACTGGCTTCATCTGCCTAGTCCCTCTAGGGGCCTGCCTCCATCCGCCTTGTGTCCCGCCTAGCCTGGATCCATTTGCCTCGTGCCTCTATGGTCCTGGCTCTGTCCACCTAATGCCCCGCTGGGCCTGCCTCATCCATCTAGTGCCTCTACAAGTATGGCTCCATCCGCCTAGTGCTTGTGCGGGCCTGTCTCCATCCGCCTAGTGCCTCCGCGGGCCTGGCTCCATCCGCCTAGTGCCTCTGCGGGCCTGGCTCCATCCACCTAGTGCCTATGCGGGCCTGGCTGCATCCGCCTATTGCCTCTGCGGGCCTGGCTCCATCCGCCTAGTGCCGCTACGGGCCTGGCTCGATCCGCCAAGTGCCGCTACGGGCCTGGCTCTATCCACCTAGTGCCTCTACGGGCCTAGCTCCATCCGCCTAGTGCCTCTACGAGCCTAGCTCCATCTGCCTAATGCCGCTACGGGCCTGGCTCCATCCGCCTAATGCCGCTACGGGCCTGGCTCCATCCGCCTAATGCTGCTATGGGCCTGGCTCCATCCACCTAATGCCTCGACAGGCCCGGCTCCATCCGCCTATTGCCTCGACGGGCCCGGCTCCATCCGCCTATTGCCTCGACGGGCCCGGCTCCATCCGCCTATTGCCTCGACGGGCCCGGCTCCATCCGCCTATTGCCTCGACGGGCCCGGCTCCATCCGCCCATTGCCTCGACGGGCCCGGCTCCATCCGCCTATTGCCTCGACGGGCCCGGCTCCATCTGCCTAGTGCCTCTACGGGCCTGGCATCATCCGTCTAGTGCCTCTATGGGACTGGCTTCATCCGCCTAGTCCCTGTAGGGGCCTGCCTCCATCCGCCTTGTGACCCACCTAGCCTGGATCCATTTGCCTTGTGCCTCTATGGTCCTGGCTCTGTCCACTTAATGCCCCGCTGGGCCTGCCTCATCCATCTAGTGCCTCTACAAGTATGGCTCCATCCGCCTAGTGCTTGTGCGGGCCTGGCTCCATCCGCCTAGTGCCTCTGCGGGCCTGGCTCCATCCGCCTAGTGCCTCTGCGGGCCTGGCTCCATCCGCCTAGTGCCTCTGCGGGCCTGGCTGCATCCGCCTATTGCCTCTGCGGGCCTGGCTCCATCCGCCTAGTGCCTCTGCGTGCCTGGCTCCATCCGCCTATTGCCTCTGCAGGCCTGGCTCCATCCGCCTAGTACCTCCGCGGGCCTGGCTCCATCCGCCTAGTGCCTCTGCGGGCCTGGCTCCATCCGCCTAGTGCCTATGTGGGCCTGGCTCCATCCACCTAGTGCCTCCACGGGCCTGGCTTGATCCGCCTAGTGCCGCTACGGGCCTGGCTCAATCCGCCAAGTCCTGCTAAGGGCCTGGCTCCATCCGCCTAGTGCCTCTACGGGCCTAGCTCCATCCGCCTAGTGCCTCTACGGGCCTAGCTCCATCCGCCTAATGCTGCTACGGGCCTGGCTCCATCCGCCTAATGCCGCTACGGGCTTGGCTCCATCCGCCTAATGCCGCTACGGGCCTGGCTCCATCTACCTAATGCCGCTACGGGCCTGGCTCCATCCGCCTAGTGCCTCTACGGGCCTGGCTCCATCCACCTAGTGCCTCTACGGGCCTGGCTCCATCCGCCTAGTGCCTCCACGGGCCTGGCTCCATCCGCCTAGTGCCTCTACGGGCCTGGCTCCATCCGCCTAGTGCCTCTACGGGCCTGGCTCCACTCGTCTAGTGCCTCTACGGGCCTGGCTCCACTCGTCTAGTGCCTCTACGGGCCTGGCTCCATCCGCCTAGTGCCTCTACGGGCCTGGCTCCATCCGCCTAGTGCCTCTACGGGCCTGGTTCCATCCGCCTAGTGCCTCTACGGGCCTGGCATCATCCGTCTAGTGCCTCTATGGGACTGGCTTCATCCGCCTAGTCCCTGTAGGGGCCTGCCTCCATCCGCCTTGTGACCCACCTAGCCTGGATCCATTTGCCTTGTGCCTCTATGGTCCTGGCTCTGTCCACTTAATGCCCCGCTGGGCCTGCCTCATCCATCTAGTGCCTCTACAAGTATGGCTCCATCCGCCTAGTGCTTGTGCGGGCCTGGCTCCATCCGCCTAGTGCCTCTGCGGGCCTGGCTCCATCCGCCTAGTGCCTCTGCGGGCCTGGCTCCATCCGCCTAGTGCCTCTGCGGGCCTGGCTGCATCCGCCTATTGCCTCTGCGGGCCTGGCTCCATCCGCCTAGTGCCTCTGCGTGCCTGGCTCCATCCGCCTATTGCCTCTGCAGGCCTGGCTCCATCCGCCTAGTACCTCCGCGGGCCTGGCTCCATCCGCCTAGTGCCTCTGCTGGCCTGGCTCCATCCGCCTAGTGCCTATGTGGGCCTGGCTCCATCCACCTAGTGCCTCCACGGGCCTGGCTTGATCCGCCTAGTGCCGCTACGGGCCTGGCTCAATCCGCCAAGTCCCGCTAAGGGCCTGGCTCCATCCGCCTAGTGCCTCTACGGGCCTAGCTCCATCCGCCTAGTGCCTCTACGGGCCTAGCTCCATCCGCCTAATGCTGCTACGGGCCTGGCTCCATCCGCCTAATGCCGCTACGGGCTTGGCTCCATCCGCTTAATGCCGCTACGGGCCTGGCTCCATCTACCTAATGCCGCTACGGGCCTGGCTCCATCCGCCTAGTGCCTCTACGGGCCTGGCTCCATCCACCTAGTGCCTCTACGGGCCGGGCTCCATCCGCCTAGTGCCTCTACGGGCCTGGCTCCATCCGCCTAGTGCCTCTACGGGCCTGGCTCCACTCGTCTAGTGCCTCTACGGGCCTGGCTCCACTCGTCTAGTGCCTCTACGGGCCTGGCTCCATCCACCTAGTGCCTCTACGGGCCTGGCTCCATCCGCCTAGTGCCTCTACGGGCCTGGTTCCATCCGCCTAGTGCCTCTACGGGCCTGGCATCATCCGTCTAGTGCCTCTATGGGACTGGCTTCATCTGCCTAGTCCCTCTAGGGGCCTGCCTCCATCCGCCTTGTGTCCCGCCTAGCCTGGATCCATTTGCCTCGTGCCTCTATGGTCCTGGCTCTGTCCACCTAATGCCCCGCTGGGCCTGCCTCATCCATCTAGTGCCTCTGCGGGCCTGGCTCCATCCACCTAGTGCCTATGCGGGCCTGGCTGCATCCGCCTATTGCCTCTGCGGGCCTGGCTCCATCCGCCTAGTGCCGCTACGGGCCTGGCTCGATCCGCCAAGTGCCGCTACGGGCCTGGCTCCATCCTCCTAGTGCCTCTACGGGCCTAGCTCCATCCGCCTAGTCCCTTTACGAGCCTAGCTCCATCCGCCTAATGCCGCTACGGGCCTGGCTCCATCCACCTAATGCCGCTACGGGCCTGGCTCCATCTGCCTAATGCTGCTACGGGCCTGGCTCCATCCGCCTAATGCCTCGACAGGCCCGGCTCCATCCGCCTATTGCCTCGACGGGCCCGGCTCCATCCGCCTATTGCCTCGACGGGCCCGGCTCCATCCGCCTATTGCCGCGACGGGCCCGGCTCCATCCGCCTATTGCCTCGACGGGCCCGGCTCCATCCGCCTATTGCCTCGACGGGCCCGGCTCCATCCGCCTAGTGCCTCTACGGGCCTGGCATCATCCGTCTAGTGCCTCTATGGGACTGGCTTCATCCGCCTAGTCCCTGTAGGGGCCTGCCTCCATCCGCCTTGTGACCCACCTAGCCTGGATCCATTTGCCTTGTGCCTCTATGGTCCTGGCTCTGTCCACTTAATGCCCCGCTGGGCCTGCCTCATCCATCTAGTGCCTCTACAAGTATGGCTCCATCCGCCTAGTGCTTGTGCGGGCCTGGCTCCATCCGCCTAGTGCCTCTGCGGGCCTGGCTCCATCCGCCTAGTGCCTCTGCGGGCCTGGCTCCATCCGCCTAGTGCCTCTGCGGGCCTGGCTGCATCCGCCTATTGCCTCTGCGGGCCTGGCTCCATCCGCCTAGTGCCTCTGCGTGCCTGGCTCCATCCGCCTAGTGCCTCTTTGGGCCTGGCTCCATCCGCCTAGTACCTCCGCGGGCCTGGCTCCATCCGCCTAGTGCCTCTGCGGGCCTGGCTCCATCCGCCTAGTGCCTATGTGGGCCTGGCTCCATCCTCCTAGTGCCTCCACGGGCCTGGCTGGATCCGCCTAGTGCCGCTACGGGCCTGGCTCAATCCGCCAAGTCCCGCTAAGGGCCTGGCTCCATCCGCCTAGTGCCTCTACGGGCCTAGCTCCATCCGCCTAGTGCCTCTACGGGCCTAGCTCCATCCGCCTAATGCTGCTACGGGCCTGGCTCCATCCACCTAATGCCACTACGGGCTTGGCTCCATCCGCCTAGTGCCTCTACGGGCCTGGCTCCATCCGCCTAGTGCCTCTACGGGCCTGGCTCCATCCGCCTAGTGCCTCTACGGGCCTGGCTCCACTCGTCTAGTGCCTCTACGGGCCTGGCTCCATCCGCCTAGTGCCTCTACGGGCCTGGCCCCATCCACGTAGTGCCTCTATTGGCCTGGGTATTCATATCTGCCTAGTGCCCTGAGGGGCCTGGCTCCATCCGCCTAGTGCCCTGTACTGTAGTTTTTATATATATATATATATATATATATATTTATATATATACACACACACAAATATAATTTTTATACATTTAACAACAATATATATTTTTATGCATTTAAAACATTTTTTTTTGATTTTTTTTGTTTTTAACAACATTACTTTTCACTATCCTGCTGTAAATGTGAAACAAAAAAAATGGTGTTACACATACATGACAATACGGTTATGACCAAATTCATCAATTTCATGTACAAAATGAAGGTTGATGAAGTCATCTAGAGTTAGGTTGTCTATTTCCCAGAACTCGACCCTCCGGGGCACTCTTCGGTTTCCATCCTGTGGAGGAAAGAAAACAATTACAGCTCTGCAAAGGGGGCATGTATTGCTTTGTGCCATCCATGTTCCGATGCAGGTCGAGTGAAATAGGTGGGAGCAGGGTAGAGTTGTATTGTCCTCTCCCACATCCATTTCACTCAAACAGATGGAACAGGTGGGCACCACCTGATACTCCCTGGCCGGTGGTCTGGCTGGTGCAGGCTGGTCCTCAGCAACAATACGGTCCCTTGGAGATCGACTTCTATTGGGCCTGGCATTCTGTCGCTGCTGTCGAAGAGCTGCTCTTGTTCGATGAGCAATGGGTGAATCCATGCCTATAATAACAATGACGGAGATTTCAGCATTTCTGTCATGTAACTCTATCACACTTTTAAACTTAAATGACAAGGGCAAGTGTCTTATTTATGTCTCATAAGTAAACCTAAAAATAGAAGATAATTTAACTAGTAAAGCCTCCGTGATGTACCCATACATCGCCAGATTGAAGTGTTTATACCTGCAGCTACAGGCATCATTCCAGTATCTATTCTTTTTTGCCAGCAATGCTCTTTAATGTAAAAGTGATCCTAGGGGCTACTTTAGTGATAACTAGCCGCTGGATCGCTTTTACAGGCAGTGGAAGAGGCAAACCCCCCACTCCACCACAGTCTGAAAACTGAGGATAGGAACATCCCCAGATCTCTCCATAAAGAAGATCTTTCACTCTTCTGGCTCTCACAAGGGATATTGTTTATCCCTTGTAGTAGCCATAAACGTGAACATGAAAACTAAGAAGTGTAAAAATTAACCACTTCAATACAGGGCACTTAAACACCTTCCTGCCCAGACCAATTTTGAGCTTTCAGCGCTGTCGCACTTTGAAAGACAATTGCGCGGTCATGCTACACTGTACCCAAATGAAATTTTTATCATTTTTTTCCCACAAATAGAGCTTTCTTTTGGTGGTATTTGATCACCTCTGCGGTTTTTATTTTTTGTGCTACAAATAAAAAAATACCGAAAATTTTGAAAAAAAATATGTTTTTTTTTTGTTTCAGTTTCAAAACTTTGTAAATAAGTAAGTTTTCTCCTTCACGGATGGGCACTGATGGGGCTACACTGATGGGCACTGATAAGGCGGCACTGATGGGCACCAATGAAGTGGCACTGATGAGGTGGCATTGATGGACACTGATAGGCGGCACTGATAGGCGACACTGATAGGCGACACTGATAGGCGACACGGATAGGCGACACGGATGGGCGACACGGATGGACACTGATAGGTAGCACAAATTGGCACTGATAGCTGGCATGGATTGGCATGGATGGGCGGCACAGATGGGCATGGGTAGGCGGCACAGATGGGCATTGGTAGGCGGCACAGATGGGCATGGGTGGGCACTGATAGGCGGCACAGGTGGGCACTGATAGGTGGCACAGGTGGGCACTCATTAGCGGCACAGGTGGGCACTCATTAGCAGCACAGGTGGGCACTCATTAGCAACACAGGTGTTATACTGTACTAATGGATGCCAGTCAGTGCCAAACAATAATGCATGCCAATCAGTGATGCCCATTGTGGGCACTGATTGCCATCCATTATGGGCACTGATTGGCATCCATTGTGCCTGACTGGCATCCCTGGTGGTCTAGGGAGGATTACCTCTGCTGGGCATCCCTGGTGGTCTGGTGGCGTCCCTGGTGGTCCAGTGTGGGCATCCTCGGGGGGGCTGTGCTGATAATCGATCAGCACAGACCACCCCTGTCAGAGGAGCAGCCGATCGGCTCTCCTCTACTCGCGTCTAACAGACGCGAGTGAGGAAAAGCAGATCACCGGCTCTTCCCATTTACACTATGATCAACCGTGATTGGACACGGCTGATCACGTGGTAAAGAGTCTCCGTCGGAGACTCTTTACCGAGATCGTAGTTGCCGGGTGTCAGACTGACACCCCGCAACAACGATCGCCGCGATGCGCGCCCCCGGGGGCGCGCAGCGGCTCATAATCCTGATCACGTCATATGACGTCCGGTTAGGATTATGAAACCACTTTGCCGCCATCTATTTGTAATAGGGCGGGCGGCAAGTGGTTAAGAAAGTCAAAAATAAATAATTCTTAACACAGAAAAAAAATTGAAAGCGCCCACCCCCCATGCTCATGCACTAAGGCAAACGCGTACATAGGTAACAAACACATGTAAATGGCATTGCCACCACACATCACACATGAGATGTATCGCCACAAATGTTATAGGGAGAGCAATAATGTTAGCACCAGAGCTCCTGTGTAACTCTAAACTTTTAACCTGTAAAGGCTTTTAAAGCATCGTCTACGGATAATTTAATGTACTGTTTGTCATCAGTCCATGAGCATCCTCAATTTTAAAGCATGAGATGTTAGGAATCTATTTACTATGCGTAACGCTATCATTTATATTTGACCAAACAATTAGATATTCTATTGTGTTTTTGTGCTTTAAGATTAATTAAAGTGGATCCCCCTCCAAAATTGCATTTGAAAAACCACTGCGCAAATACGATGTGGCATAAAAAAATTGCATCCCCCACTATTTTTATCCTCTAGAGCCCCTTGTTTTTGAAAAATATATTATGTTTTGGGGGTTCCAAGTAGTTTTATAGCAAAAAAATGCAGATTTTTACAAGTAGGAGAGGTATAAGGTAATGAGGGAACCATCTTGTTAAGAGACATCCATTTTGGGTAATGGAAAATTACTGTCAGCATGACATAGAAACCTATTGCTTAAGGTCATATGTGTTTTTGCTTGTACAAGGTATTTAGGATTATCACAAGGTTAGATATCTGTTCAGAACAGATGGATGCGGTTAAGCTACTTCCCTTTTTAAGAGCAGAAGTAACTTCATGGCGTTAGACCACAGGCCTGTCTTGCATCACACCTAAGAAACATTTTAAACTGAATATATATGTATATATTTAGTTTTTGTTACTAGGCAGAAATATTGCTTGTGCAAAAAACCATGATGACGTAGTAAAATATACTATCTTGCATATTTTATGTGGCAGTCCCTGATTGGCTAAACCACAGGGCTGTGTTTTAGCTCAAACTGCATAAAACTACTGTGTGCTCCAATAAACACACAGTCATTATTCACGTACAATCGTGTATGTGTGATGTCTGTCCACCGGTGATCGGGACCTCCGCTCTTCCATCCTAGCCTAGGCTACCAGGGGTATTATTAAGAAGACGAGAACCTAACAGTTTTGGTACCAGCAAGTGGGGTCATCTTGCGGCAGGTAAGTCACTTTACTCCTTTTTGCCTAAAAGGTGAATGGTGTGAATACTTACTCTGTCCAGATGGCTGCCACGAACTTAGTTTAATTTAAAAGAGGTAACTGTGCCTTCGCGGCGGACTAGGCTGGTCCCTCGGAAGGTTAAAAGGGCTCGCAAGGAATTTATAGGTTTAGGGGAGTCCGACTAGGTTGGTCTGACTTAAAACTATTGGTGATAGTTTTATTAACACGGGAAGTAAAAGAATACGCCCGTGACAAAGGGATTGGTCGAGCGGACGCCCACTTGAGAACTTTTAAAGTGCACTATAAATAATGAAATGCATCATGATGTGATTACTTGATAATGTACATGAAAAATTTTAAAGCTGAAATCTTAAACCATAAAAATATGTCTGTTTCTCTTTAGGTGCAAGCGTAAGTATATAGAATATTAACGTTGTATAAGATATAATTATATAGAGTGGATATCTGTTTGAATAAACCCAAATGTTGTTAAATGAATACAGAGTATTAAGAACCAGATTGTAGTGAGGTAGCACCCGCCTGTTCACACTGCACGCTAGGTTTATTTTTTTTCTTAGCATTTATGAAAGGTAGATTCTTTTGACCACTAGGCCTACAGGCTTCTCTTGCAGACTTGGTGTAAGAGGGGTATATCCCGCCACCAGGAAAGATTTACCCTTTATCGTATATTAAGGGTAAATCTTCATAGTTTTATATAAGTCCATCTGCCCCAAAAAAGATCAGGGATCCTACTCCCAGACCAGAGACCGGATTGTTGGACAAACCGGGTGTTATCACCTGTGTCCTGCCACTAGACACACTGCCCAGACTACTAGATGGGGAATTCTGCAGCAACCCAAGCCATGGCCACCCCATCACCCTATGAATTTGTCAGTAATATGATCCCTGGCCCCCAGGTAGAACCGTTTTGGACACAAGTCCGAGAAAGGTGTCACCAATTGGGAATCCATGACCCTAATGGCCATGCAAACATATCCTGGTCCAGCTGTTGTTTATCCCCCGGACCAAGGTTGTTTCAATTGTGGACAGCAAGGACACTGGAAATCCCAGTGCCCTTATAGGACTGGACAGATTAGAGCAAGAGGCAGAGGCAGGGGATTTAACCCCCAGACCCGCCCACAGTATCCCCGTTATCCGCCACCTCCCCAAACACCATCTCAAAACCATGCGCTTGCACAGCCACCCTACACCCCAACCTCTAACAGACCTCCCCCTCGAATCCCCATGCAGTGGCCGTCTACCCGACAAACACACCACCAATAGGGATGCCTAGAGTATGTTCCTTCCCTCAGTCTGGTGTGCCACAACCTATCATGGAAGAGTCTACCACAAGTTATATTACGCGTAGACAACCACATAGTGTGTTTCCTGCTTGATTCAGCTGCCACTTTTAGCTCATTAAATGATGAGAGGTATGACACACCACTGTGTACTGAGGGACACTCTATTGGAATAAATGGGACATCGGTCACTCATTCCGTCACCCCGCCTTTACCAGTCTCTACCCCGGATGAACTAGAGCTATGTATGCAGAGTTTCACTGTCCTGACTTCCTGTCCAGTGTCCCTAATGGGCAGAGATTTACTATCCCAGTTGAACATTACCATTAAGTTTGACAAAGACGGCTCCCTCACTGCAAGTTCCCCTCTTTGTGACTTACACAGCCCAAAAAGACATGCACACAGGAGTTTCTTTCTGATGATACCTTCCTCCCTTGACCATCACACAATTTGGGCAGAAAACAAAGGTAGTGTGGGCTTTATTAATTGCACACCATATGCACCCCAAATGCGATCAGATGCAGGGATACAATATCAAAAACAGTATCCCCTACCCCCAGAGAAAGTCAAAGGCATCTCCCCTCAAATTAATGATTACATATCAAAAGGTATCCTGAAACCAATCATCAGTCCCTGGAACACACCCATTTACCCTGTAAAGAAGGCCAGTGGCGAGTGGAGACTCGTCCAAGACCTCAGAGCAGTAAACAAACAAGTGATTCCCCTCCCACCCCTAGTCTCAGACATCACTTTTATCTTCTCATGTATACCGGCACATTCTCTATGCTACACAGTGATTGATTTAGCGAATGCTTTCTTTAGCATTCCCATTGCAGAGGAAGCTCAACCTATGTTTGCTTTCTCCTGGGCCGGGGGCCAACTAACCTGGCAAGGGTATGTAGACAGTCCAGCCGCCTTCTCTATGGTACTCAACGAGACTGTCAAGTCTTGGACTTCTGAGCGTGGGTCGGTACTAATACAGTATGTGGACGACCTGCTCCTGTGCAGTCGAACTGCTGAAGATTGTGCGGTCGATTCAACATCACTGTTACAACACCTAGCTCACGCCGGGCATCTAGCCTCAAGGAAGAAAATACAATGGTGCCAGCCACAGGTAGAATACCTAGGGTGCATTCTAAAGGAAGGGACAAGGCTAGTGTTCCCCAAACGTGCCGCAGCCCTTCGAGCTCTCAGTCCCCCAAAAGACAAAGCCGCCCTACTCTCATTCTTGGGTGCAATGGTATATTGCCGCCAATGGATTCCTGACTGTTCTCATTATGATAGTATCCTAAGAGAGGCTACTGGCTCGACAGCCCCTAAATTAATAGATTGGACTGAAGACAGACTACAAGCTTTTCAAGCTCTATTAAACAGTCTGTCATGTGCACCCGCCCTGGGATTGGTAGACTATGGTAAAGCTTTTCAGCTGTACTGTGTAGTTTCAGGGAAATCTTTTGCCGCGGTTCTCACACAACAACATGGAACAGGATACCGCCCGGTTTCTTACCTATCCAAGAAACTCCCTGTCCAGGTTCAAGGCATGCCGTCATGTCTCCAGAATTTAGCAGCCTGTGCTATGGCAGTACAGGACGCTAACAAAATGATCTTGGGTCACCCAATGACACTTTTCACCACCCATTCTGTCACCCACCTCATACAGAACATGAACACCCAACACATGACCTCACAAAGGCTCAGCGGTTATGAGATTACCCTTATGAACACTGACAATCTATCTCTTAAATATGTTCCCGTTAGCAACCCTGCTGTCCGCCTCCTGCACTCCATGCTGCGTCTACCACAAGACCCAGACCAGCTTCATGACTGTGTGGAAAAAGTGGAATCCATCACATCCCCTAGACCTGATCTCACGGATACACCTATTATAGATGCAGACGATGTTTTTGTGGACGGTAGTTGCTCCCGTCCCTCTGATTCCACCTTCCAAACAGGATATGCAATAGTCCAGTTGCCAAACAAGGTATTAGAAGCCAAACCACTGCCCCCCTCTTCGGCTCAGGTGGCTGAACTAGAAGCCCTCACTAGAGCCTGCATTTTATTCACTGATAAAAAGGTGAACATTTACACCGACAGTAGATATGCTTTCGGAGTGGTGCATGACTTTGGTGTGATATGGGCTAATAGAGGTTTCAAAACCGCAGACAATAGACTAATTGCCAATTCCACACATATTATGGCTCTTCTCCAGGCCATCCTCCTTCCAAAGGAAGTGGCTATTATCAAGGTAAAAGCCCATTCCTCGGACGACAGCAAAATATCCAAGGGTAACGCCCTAGCCGATAGAACTGCAAAGCAAGCTGCCGCCTCCTCCCCTAACCCCCCTGCCCCCACAACAGTTTTCTTTAAAGAACATTTCACTTCATCCAACTTCAAAACAATTGTAGCACAAATACAAACAATGGCCACAGACTAGGACGTTCATTTCTGGGTCGCTGCAGGATTGACCAAAGACCCCGAGGGTCTTTGGACAAAAGAGGGGAAGGTATTGGGAATACCTGAAGCAAGTTGCATTCTCATACTCTCATACCTCCATGGCCCAGGACACATAGGAGCTGCCCCTTTAACCAACCTGTATAACAAATCCTAATTTAACAAATCCTAACTCTGACATTAACATTTATTCCCAACAGGAAATGTACGTGAAAAATCTGGTAAGTATGCTCCACGAAATAAACGAACAAGTTTCTGTCACCTTTTCTCCTCTTTCCACAGAACCAACGCATCCCTTCATCCCTGGGGATAAAGTGCTGATCAAACAATTAGCACAAAGAAAGAGTATCGGACCGGCTTTCTCAGGACCATGGAAGGTGGAAAAGGTATTGAGAACGGCAGTACTGACGGATATGGGGAACACCTGGATCCACGCCAGCAGGCTGAAAAAGTGCCCACCGCTTCCCACAACTCCCGACCCCCCACCTATTGAAGGAGAACCCGACCCACCCGAACAGCTACCGGAACTGCAAGAGATTCAGGAAGGCATTGGACAATTAACCCTTGAAACCCTACATGATAGCGAAGAAGAAGGACAAGCATAAGAACTTGTAGAAATGTTTTTACCTTCAGTGTCAGGGAAGGCTGTATGCCTTTGGGGTAGTCTGGTACTATTTGTATTCCTGCCCACATGGTTTATAGCCAACTGTATATATCATCCAGAAGACTTAGGTCTATTAAAAGGGATATGTGGACCACCTAAGATGAATAATACCCCTGGCCAAAGACATAGTAGAAGTATTGTACCCGTTAATGAGTCACCTAAGGGACTGACTGACAAGATGTTACTACTAAAATTCAAATATAGCTATGCTCAAAAATCCGGTTTTGAGAAATGCTGGATTTGCAGCAAGCTACATCCCAGTACAGCTAGAATCCCTCTCATGGCAGTCCCCTTGAATTTTACCCCCCTCCTTAATGGAACACCCCCTATCGTCCTAACGAATGTTACTAGGACCCTTCCAAATAAAACCCTCACTTTCCAAATTATAGGTAGAAGCCACTTCCCAGACTGGTGTTTCCGACTGGGAAACACCACAAATGGAGCCGAGGTTTGCAAACAAGCAAAACTTAACATTTCAATGACATCGTTTAACAGTCCTTCTTTCTTCCATACTTCAGATCCCACCCTAAATGCCACCTTTTTAGACTTTCTTAGCTCCAGTACCAAGACTACAATACACCAATTAATGTCAATTCTGGTGCTCTCTGGCCTTTCTGATACTCTTAGGAACGTGTTCCATAAACGGCCCCTAGCTCTAGGAAATACCATATATATATGCTGCGGCAAACTCTGTCACCCCTGGATCCCAACCAAACCCCAGGGGTGGTGTTACCTTGCAGCCTTGGTTCCTATTATGGGGGTATTAGGGGATAACAAGGGAAGTCACCTCCTTGAAGCTAGCATGCATCCTAGATATCCCCTTAGACACCGTAATAAACGAGAATTGTTTTTAGAAAAAGATATGGCCTGGGCATGGTTCCCTTCCTGGACAGGGTGGGGAATTGACCTAATGAAAAGATTAAATAATTACACTGGCATAATTGATGAGATTCTGGAGGAAAATTCTGATGACATAACCAAACTAAATCTAGAAACTAGGGCAATTAGGAAGCAACTAGAACTACATGAGTTGGCTATAGAAAGTATGAGTGCAGCCCTTACTGGCCTCTGTGAGACTACTGAGGATTATGAGTGCTGTACCTGGATTCATAATACCAGCATCGAAGTCCCAGACTACTATGACGTTATTGCCCAACACAGGGAAGAGGTAAATAAACTACAGAAAGAGGCAAGGAACATAGGAAAAAACTGGGATCCCTTCTCGAGCAGTTTTAGTTTTGGGGGATTAATATCTTGGCTCCGAAATGCTGCCATGACAATTGTCACTGTGATTCTCTTCATTCTATTTTTATATGCCTGTTATAAGATAATCAAATGTTTATGTAAAAAGGGAAACACGGCCGCTCCGAAGGATCTGAAACTCACTTCCATTGTTAAGGATCCAACGGTATGGTATAAAAACCAAGAGCACAAGGGTTCGGAGTATGAAGCCTGTGCTATTAAATTAGAAAAGGAATGATCATCATGTAAATCACAGAATGATCAAAGGGAGGATTATAAGGTAATGAGGGAACCATCTTGTTAAGAGACATCCATTTTGGGTAATGGAAAATTACTGTCAGCATGACATAGAAACCTATTGCTTAAGGTCATATGTGTTTTTGCTTGTACAAGGTATTTAGGATTATCACAAGGTTAGATATCTGTTCAGAACAGATGGATGCGGTTAAGCTACTTCCCTTTTTAAGAGCAGAAGTAACTTCATGGCGTTAGACCACAGGCCTGTCTTGCATCACACCTAAGAAACATTTTAAACTGAATATATATGTATATATTTAGTTTTTGTTACTAGGCAGAAATATTGCTTGTGCAAAAAACCATGATGACGTAGTAAAATATACTATCTTGCATATTTTATGTGGCAGTCCCTGATTGGCTAAACCACAGGGCTGTGTTTTAGCTCAAACTGCATAAAACTACTGTGTGCTCCAATAAACACACAGTCATTATTCACGTACAATCGTGTATGTGTGATGTCTGTCCACCGGTGATCGGGACCTCCGCTCTTCCATCCTAGCCTAGGCTACCAGGGGTATTATTAAGAAGACGAGAACCTAACAAGAGGAATGTCAGAATTGGCCAGAGGATGAAGTGGTTAAAACGAAGCTCCACTCAAAAGGGGAAGCTATGCCACATTTTGGTACTTTTTGGGGGGCGGGTACCTGGTTTTGACAGGTACCTATTTCCACTTCTGGGTGAGATCACTGCGGCAATCTGAGGAGCTTTGGCCCCTCCTCTCTCCCCCTGCAGCCTTCTGGGACACACACAGGTCCCTGAAGACTGTGGGACCATTCACAAAGAGTAGCACCTGTATGCGCAGTAGGAAACCGGCTGTGAAGAACTGTCTCAGGTGCCAACATCGCTGGATCCCTGGACGGGTAACTGTCCTTATATTATAAGTCAGCAGCTAAAATACTTGTAGCTGTTGACTTTTCGCTTTTTTGGCAAATTAGAGTTCCTATTTAAGAAAGTAGTTCTAAAGGCAGAAGTTATATACCCTCACATGGTCAGTTTGGAATCAATTCGGACAATCTCCAAAGTTTGCCTCTTCTGTATAATTTGTTGCTCTACTGTCTGCCAGTCTCGATTAGATGCCCTGGCTTCATTCCTCCTTAGCGCTCGAGTCCCAGCCACCCCACCCCCCCATTTTTTCACCTTCCCTCTTCCCCCTCTCTACCTTAACTCACACTGTATACCCTTTCTCTCTCCTATATAGGTTACTTGCCTATTGATTGATTTCCGGATGTCTATATACTGATTACTTAGATTACATCTACCATTTTACTACTTACCACATATTTATGACTACATAGATGGCAGAATTGATAATTGTGTCATTCAAGATATTGGCAGAGGCTCCTTATATACTTGTTTTAATACTGTTTCTATATTGTATTTTTTGCAGTTATTAAAGTATTGTGTTTACACCCATAAGCTTGCCCTTATAGGTGATTACAATAACCTGGTACACACCCTCTATTTGGTCCAGAGTGTGCTTACATTCTTTTTCCTATTAAATGCACCAGCATTCTCTTTGTATTGCCTGTAATGTACCGGTGGTGGAAAGTGCATTCTTTGTGATCTACAATTTCTTATTATTTATTAGTTATGTAAGGTTGCTCTCAGCCTCTCATAATCTAGGGACTGCAGTACAGAAAATCCTTGGAAGAATAGGATCCAAAATAATTGTGAAACATGAATAGTGTGCTGTCTAACAGTGACATTGAAAAAATAGTATATCATATGTGCATCAAAGTATAAATAAAAATCCAAAGTACCGTATATACTCGAGTATAAGCCGAGATTTTCAGCCTCTTTTTTGAGGCTGAAAGTGCCCCCTCGGCTTATACTCGAGTCACCGCTGTCTGACTGCTCGATCAGCGTATCGAGCAGACAGACGGCGGACATTAAAATTCAAAAGCCGCGCCTCCTTCTCCGCCTCCGCCTGTGATAGGCGGAACACTGAATTTCCCAGCAGTCAGTGTTCCGCCTATCACGGACATCCGTTCATTCTCATACTACGGACGAGTATGAGAGGATGTCCGTGATAGGCGGAACACAGGCTGCTGGGAAATTGAGTGTTCCGCCTATCACAGGCGGAGGACGGAGGCGCGGCTTTTGAATTGTAGAATGGCCGCCGAGAAGAGCGGCGATCCTGGAGCGGCGATCCATCGGCACGACACGGGACGGAGGAGGCACGGGACGGAGGAGACACGGGACGGAGGAGGCACGGGACGGAGGAGGCACGGGACAGAGGAGGCACGGGACAGAGGAGGCACGGGACAGAGGAGGCTCGGGACGACGGCGGCTCGGTTCGGAGGCTTGGGACACAGGTAGGCTGGACACACACACAAGGCTGCACGGACACACACACACACACACACACACACACACACACACACACACACACACACACACACAGGGATGGATGGATGGATGGATGGATACACACACACACACACACAGGGATGGATGGATGGATGAATACACACACACACACACACACACACACACACACACACACACAGGGATGGATGGATGGATGGATACACACACAGGGATGGATGGATGGATGGATGGATGGACACACACACAGGGATGGATGGACGGACACACACACAGGGATGGACGGACACACAGGGATGGACAGCCATGTCTCACCCTCGGCTTATACACGAGTCAATAAGTTTTCCAGTTTTTTGGGGGTAAATTGGGGGCCTCGGCTTATATTCGGGTCGGCCTATACTCGAGTATATACGGTAATCAACCTTGTAAATATATAAATCAGTATACAATTTAATGCATGCAGCACTAAAACCTTAGTGAGTTAATAATGCATAGAACTTTACATACAGTTATGGTGAAAAACTTGTAGTTCTGTAGCCCCCCAGCCCCCCTTTTTTACTTACCTGAACACAGTCCTCCTCCGGTTGGGAACGAGCACACCAGATCTATCTGGTGTCTTGTGCCCTGATTGGATAGATTAAAAGCGCAGCCATTGGCTTCATCTGCTGTCAATCAAATCCAATGATGTGGCGCCAGGGGGTGGGCCAAGTCCCGTATTCTGTGTGAATGAATACAGATGCAGGACTCAGGAGCACGCCCACATGGGTGTTCACCAAGGAGAGCCTTCTCCAACGTGGACACTTGATGTGGGGAGGAGCCACCAGCGCTGCTGAGGGACACCAGAAAAGAAAGACCGGGGCCTCTCAAAATGAACTTCACAGTGGAGGTAAGTATGACATGTTAAACATCCTTTTTTTTTTTTTTTTTTTTTACGACCCCTTTAACCACTTCCCATCCAGGCCAATTCTGACATTTGTCTCCTACATGTAAAATTCATCATTTTTTTTGCTAGAATATTACATAGAACCCCCAAACATTATATATTTTTTTTTAGAAAAAGACCCTAGAGAATACAATGGCAGTTCTTGCAACTTATTATCTCGCACGGGATTTGCGCAGCAATTTTTCGAACGCGTTTTTTTCAGAAATAAAACAGTTTCATGCTAAAAAAAAAAAACAGTAAAGTTAGCCCAATTTTTTTGCATAATGGGATAGATGAAGATACGCCGAGTAACTAGATACCCAACATGTCATGCTTCAAAATTGCACGCACTCGTGGAATGGCGCCAAACTTTGGTATCAAAAAATTCCCATAGGCGACGCTTTAAATTTTTTTACTGGTTACATGTTTTGCATTACAGAGGAGGTCTAGTGCTAGAATTATTGCTCTCGCTCTAATGTTCGCGGCGATACTGTACACCGTTTTCATATGTGGGCGGGACTTACGTATGCGTTCGATTCTGCGTACGAGCTCACGGGGACAGGGGCGCTTTAATTTTTATTGTTTTTTATTGTTAATTTTACTTTTATTTTTTTAGTTTGACACTTAAAAAAAATGAATTGATTACTTTTATTCCTATTACAAGGAATGTAAACATCCCTCGTAATAGGAATATGGCACGATCGGACCTATTTACAGTGAGATATAGGGTCAATAAGACCCCATATCTCACTTCAAGGCTGGGAAGACTAAAAAAAAAAAAAAAAGAAAAAAGATCACGGCTTCCCAGGCAAATCGGCACCATTATTTTTAATGCAGAGGCCGGGTGTGACGTCATAACATCGCGCCCGGCCTCCGAACGATCATAGAGACTTCAGGGACCATCTGGTCCACCGGAAATCTCTATGGTATCATCCGGGAGCCAGCGGATCCTGTGACCGACTCACCGATGTAAGTGGTGAGTTGGTAGAAGCGGCGGGAGGGGGGTACGTCCCATCCCGCCACCCCGTAAGAACGATCAAGCGCCGGAACAGCCACTAAGATCATTCTTATGGTGCAGGGAATCGCCGGCTGAAAATGCCGACATCTGAACAATGTCTGTGGCCTCGGGCATCATTCAGATATAACCACCGAAAGACAAGGCCGTCCCTGGACGTCCTACCGGAGCAAAGTGGTTAGAATGTAGTTCATAAATAAACAAGCACATTCGGTGTGAAATTACTAATAAGCACCATACACATGTAGCACTGGCTACTGAAGAGCACGCGCTATGTTTTTGAAATTTAAGGTTAAACCTGAACTGCAGTTTGGTTTGGGTATAATTTTTCCAAATTTTGACTTCGGCATCAGTCTGACTGGACTATAGGGTGTTCAGCCTGGCCACCGGGGGCACTGTCTTTTCTGGTAGGCATGGAACCACAGTCTGGTTGGGTGCTTTAAGGTTACTTTATCTCGGAGCCCGCCCAGTGGGAGTGTCACTCTTGCTGTGCTTTCTAGGAGAGGGTACTTAAGATGCGGATGTCACATGGTTTGGGGTTCCAGTCCAGAAAGTATGTTCTGACTCAATGGTCCTGGTCCTCCTGACCAGCCCCCCAGGAAGGCTATGGCCTGGGGTGTGGATCCACCCGAATTTATGTCTCGGGGGGCTGGCTAGCCCGAAGCAAAGAAACAAAAGGAAGGATTCTGAGGTGGTCTGGTGCCGTCTCCTGTTGTGGATAGGCCCAGCAATATCCAGGGGATGACTCTTCAGAAGAAGGCCATGTACGAGTTGGCTTCTTAGCAAGAGCCTGCTGAGGGACCTAAGTGAATCCAATCTCGTGGGTATCGCCAAACTGGCTGAAAGATCCAGGTATTACACGAGTGTTCTGCAAGTCCTAGTTTCCTACATGTTCTACAACAACGTCTGTGGCAGAGACTTATTCCTACATGTTCTACAACAATGTCTGTGGCAGAGTCTTGTTCCTGATTTGAGCACCTTGTTGGCTGCTAGGCCTTGTCAGAGAGGGACTATCCAACTTGAGTGAACATCCAGCTGTGAATGGCTATTCTCTGGATTTAGTCAAAGTAATGCCGTGTACACACGGGCGGACTGTATGACGTACTTAGTCTGGCGGAAAAGTACGCCAGACTGTCCGTCAGACTTTCCGAACGGGCTACTTGCCCACACACACCACTTTTTGAGCGGACTAATACGGCGTACTAAGTCCGCCATACTATCCGCCCTACTTTTGAAATGAACGGTCTCGCCCACACACGCAGAGGAAAGTCCGCTCATTTCGAGCGCGTCTCCAGGTAGGCGGGGCCCGCGAAGGAGACGTCGCTGACCCCGCCGCCTAGAATGGACTTAAAGGGGAACCCAAACGCCGAAAAAAAATCGGCGTGGGGGTCCCCCCCCAAGTTCACAACAGACCCTTGTCCGAGCACGCTACCCGGCCGGCCAGGAAAGGGGGGCGAGCGAGCGCCCCCCCTCCTGAGCCGTACCAGGCCGCGTGCCCTCAACATGGGGGGGGCCTTGGGGAAGGGGGGGCTGCGCGGCCCCCCCACCCCAAAGCACCTTGTCCCCATGTTGATGAGGACAAGGGCCTCTTCCCGTCAACCCTGGCCGTTGGTTGTCGGGGTCTGCGGGCGGGAGGCTTATCGGAATCCGGGAGCCCCCTTTAATAAGGGGGCCCCCGGATACCGGCCCCCCACCCTATGTGAATGAGTATGGGGTACAATGTACCCCTACCCATTCACCTGTAAAATAAAAGTACAAAAAAAAACACAACACACGAGATAAAATACTTTATTGCACAGCTCCGGGGGTCTTCCGTCTTCGGGGGTCTTCTCGCCGGACTCCTCCGCTATCTTCTTGTAGCTCTTTTGCTAGCGGAGGAGTCCGGCTTTCTTCCTCGCCGCCGGCCTCTTCTCCCGACTTCGGGGGTCTTGTCCCCCTCTTCGGTTCTTCTGCCGGGCCACCGCGCCTTCTTATAGCTCTTTTACAGGCGGTGGCCCGGTCTTCTGTCGCCGCCGTCGCCGCCGCCGCCGCCTTCCGTTCTTCTTCTTCTTCTTCTTCTTCTTCTCCAGGAGATGTTGCCTCGACGATCTCTCCGGCCGGAATGCCAGGGACGCACTGCGTGGCCACTTATATAGGGACAAGGGGCGGTGTCACATGGCTTTATGTCACATGGGCTGGTCACATGGGTTGATGTCACATGGGGACTATGACATCGTAAGGGGGCGGGGTCACCATGTGACACCAACCCATGTGACATAAAGCCATGTAACACCGCCCCTTGTCCCTATATAAGTGGCCGCGCAGTGCGTCCCTGGCATTCCGGCCGGAGAGATCGTCGAGGCAACATCTCCTGGAGAAGAAGAAGAAGAAGAAGAAGAACGGAAGGCGGCGGCGGCGACAGAAGACCGGGCCACCGCCTGTAAAAGAGCTATAAGAAGGCGCGGTGGCCCGGCAGAAGAACCGAAGAGGGGGACAAGACCCCCGAAGTCGGGAGAAGAGGCCGGCGGCGAGGAAGAAAGCCGGACTCCTCCGCTAGCAAAAGAGCTACAAGAAGATAGCGGAGGAGTCCGGCGAGAAGACCTCCGAAGACGGAAGACCCCCGGAGCTGTGCAATAAAGTATTTTATCTCGTGTGTTGTGTTTTTTTTTGTACTTTTATTTTACAGGTGAATGGGTAGGGGTACATTGTACCCCATACTCATTCACATAGGGTGGGGGGGCGGTATCCGGGGGCCCCCTTATTAAAGGGGGCTCCCGGATTCCGATAAGCCCCCCGCCCGTAGACCCCGACAACCAACGGCCAGGGTTGTCGGGAAGAGGCCCTTGTCCTCATCAACATGGGGACAAAGTGCTTTGGGGTGGGGGGGCCACACGGCCCCCCCTTCCCCAAGGCAACCCCCATGTTGAGGGCACGTGGCCTGGTACGGCTCAGGAGGGGGGGGCGCTCGCACGCCCCCCTTTCCTGGCCGGCAGGGTAGCGTGCTCGGACAAGGGTCTGTTGTGGACTTGGGGGGGATCCCCACGCCGATTTTTTTCGGCATTGGGGGTCCCCTTTAAGTCCATACCAGGCGGCGGGGCCAGCGACGTCTCCTTCGCGGGCCCCGCCTACCTGGAGACGCGCTCGAAATGAGCGGACTTTTCTCCGGGCGGGAAAAGTCCGTTCATTTCAAAAGTACGGCGGACTGGCACACACACGGCCATACTGTCCGCCGAAATGCGAGTACGACGGACAGAATTTTGAAAAATCCGAAATACTTAGTCCGCCGTACTGCACGCTGAAAAAGTCCGCTGAAGCCCACACACGAGCGAAATGTGTTTCGGCGGACTAAGTAGGCCATACAGTCCGCCCGTGTGTACGCGGCATAAGGGAGTTCTTCATTGTTGACTTTGACACTAATGCCACGTACACACATAGCAGACTATCCGACGGACTTAGTCTGGCGGACTTCCCGCCAGACTGTCCGTCGGACTTTCCGAACGGGCTACTTGCCCACACACGGCATTTTTTCAGCGGACTAATACGGCTTACTAAGTCCGCCGTACTATCCGCCCCACTTTTGAAATGAACGGACTCGCCCACGCATGCGAAGGAAAGTCCGCTCATTTCGAGCGCGTCTCCAGGTAGGCGGGGCCTGCGATGGAGACGTTGCTGGCCCTGCCACCTGGTATGGACTTAAAGGGGAACCCCAACGCCGAAAAATATTGGCGTGGGGTTCCCCCCAGGTCCACATAAGACCCTTGTCCGAGCACTCAACCCGGCCGGCCAGGAAAGGGGGGGACGAGCGAGCGCCCCCCCCTGAACCGTACCAGGCTGCGTGCCCTCAACATGGGGGTGCCTTGGGGAAGGGAGGCCGCGCGCCCCCCCCACCCAAAAGCACCTTGTCCCCATGTTGAAGAGGACAAGGGCCGCTTCCCGACAACCCTGGCCGTTGGTTGTTCGGGTCTACGGGCAAGGGGCTTATCAGAATCCGGGAGCCCCCTTTAATAAGGGGGACCCCGGATACCGGCCCCCCACCCTATGTGAATGAGTATGAGGTACAATGTACCCCTACCCATTCACCTGTGAAAAAAAAAGTAAAAAAAAAAACACAACACAAGGTAAAAATAGTTTATTGCACAGCTCCGGGGGTCTTCCGTCTTCGGGGGTCTTCTCGCCAGACTCCTCCGCTATCTTCTTGTAGCTCTTTTACTTGCGGAGGAGCTTTCTTCCTCGCGGCCTCTTCTTCCGACTTGGGGGGTCTTGTCCCCCTCTTCCGGTCTTCTGTCGCCTCAGACCCCGACAACCAACGACCAGGGTTGTCGGGAAGAGGCCCTTGTCCTCATCAACATGGGGACAAGGTGCTTTGGGGTGGGGTGGGCCGCGCGGCCCCCCCTTCCCCAAGGCACCCCCCATGTTAAGGGCACGCGGCCTGGTACGGCTCGGGGGGCGCTCGCTCGTCCCCCCTTTCCTGGCCGGCCGGGTCGCGTGCTCGGACAAGGGTCTGATGTGGACCTGGGGGGACCCCCACGCCGATTTTTTTTTTTTGGCGTTGGGGTTCCCCTTTAAGTCCATACCAGGTGGCGGGGCCAGCGACTTCTCCTTCGCGGGCCCCGCCTACCTGGAGACCCGCTCGAAATGAGCAGACTTTTCTCCGGGCGGGAAAAGTCCGCTCATTTCAAAAGTACGGCGAACTGGCACACACACGGCATGATTGTCCGCCGAAATGTGAGTCCGGCGGGAAGATTGGAGTGCAAAACTACTTTCTAAGTCCGCTGTACTTTCGGGTCAAAAAAGTGTGCCGGAGGCTACACACAGGGGGATTGTCCGGCGGACTTCAGTTTGCCGGACTTTTCCACCCGATTGTTTGATCGTGTGTACGCGGCATAAGTGTACCTGAACTTTCCTCCTAACCCTCTGATCCCATTTTAAGAGACTGTTCGTTAACTGGTTGCTAAACGCCGGCTGTCACATGACGGCCAGGCGGCGCACCTATTGTGGCGGGAGGCCGGTATATGACGTCCTCCCATTTAAACAGGGAATGCACGCGATCGTGTGCGCGCATCCCTGTTCCTTCAGTGGCGGCGTGTCACGGAGACTCTGCTCGCCACCCAGGGGGGTGAACAGCCATTGGGCATGGGTGTTTACCACATGATCGTTCATAGATGGTTACACCCCCACTGTGCACGGCGCGTTCACGTCGGTGGCGTCGTGTTCCCGGGAACACGGCTCATCACAGACGCTGGTAAACAGCCATTGGCTGGCTGTTTACCCACGTGATCGGCTGTGATCCTTTCACAGCCGATCACTAAATGTAAACAAACCGCGTTAACGAGATGTTACCTGTTTCTCCTCCTCACACACCGATCGTGTAGCCCATCAGAGTACCCGAGTACCTGTCACAGTCCATCCGAGTACCTGTCACAGTCCATCCGAGTACCTGTCACAGTCCATCAGAGTACCCAAGTACCCGTCACAGCCCATCAGAATACCCCAGTACCTGTCACAGCCCATCAGAGTACCCCAGTACCTGTCACAGCCTATCAGAGTACCTATTTGCCGCCCATGCCACACAGAATATACGTTGGGGTGTTTGCTTTTCCAAAATGGGGTCATTTTATGGGCAATTCCATTGTCCTGGTACTCCAGTGCCTTCAAAAGTGTAATAGGTGGTTGTGAAATGAGATGTCATTTTTGCTTGTAGAACGCCAATTTTAGTGCTCTGTATGTAGCCATGCTGTGTAAAAGTCTCACACATGTGGTATCGCCGTACTCGGGAAGAGTAGCAGAATTTATTTTGGGGGTGTAATTTGTTGTATGCATATGCTGTGTGTGAGAAATAACCTGATAATAACCTGATAATATGACAATTTTGTAAAAAATAATAAAAAAATCTTCATTTTGCAAAGAATTGTGGGAAAAAATTACAATTTAAGAAACTCACCATGCTACTTACTTAATACCTTGGAATGTCTACTTTCTAAAAAGGGGTAATTTGGGGGGTATTTATACTTTCCTGACTTGTTAGTGTCTCAAGAAATTAGATACACCTGATGTACTGAAGGCCTGATCAGATGTGATCAATTTTCAGTGATTGGCACCATAGTTTGTAGACTCTATAACTTTCACAAAGACCAAATAATATACACTAATGTGCGTTATTTTTACCAAAGATATGTAGCAGTATAAATTTTGGCCAAAATTTATGAAGAAAAATTTGTAATTAGCAAAATTTTATTACAGAAACAAAGAAAAAGGCATTTTTTCACAAATTTTTTTATTTTTTTATTTATAGCACAAAAAATAAAAAACACACTAGTGATTAAATACCACTAAAAGAAAGCTCTATTTGTGTGGAAAAAAGGACGCACGTTTCATATGGGTACAGTGTTGCATGACTAAGTAATTGTCATTCAAACTGTGAGAGCGCTGAAAGCTGAAAATTGGTCTGGTCAGGAAGGGGGTGTAAGTGCACTGTATTGAGGTGGTTAACTACGTTTTTGCAAATAAAAATCCCTTTATGCGGATCTGTCATCAGTCTCTAACGTTACTGGGCTATCTACCACGGGAAACCCCTAGACTTAAATCGAGGAGAAGAAGGTAACGGTAAGCCCAATCAAACCAGCAGCTCGTTCGGGAGTTAGTGCTACACACACAACCGAAATTCTGCCAGCAAAAGTCAGATGTGAGCTTTTGGTCAGAAAATCCGACTGTGTGTATGCTCCATCAGACTTTTGCTGGCAGAATTCCAGCCAGGAAAAGATTGAGAGCGGGTTCTCTATTTTTCAGTCTGAAAAAGTTCAGATCGTAAATTCGATCGTCTGTACAAATTCCGACATGCAAAATTCCTAGGCATGCTTGGAAATATTTTGACGCATGCTTGGAAGCATTGAATTTCATTTTCTCGGTTCGTCGTAGTGTTGTACGTCACTGCATTCATTCTCGTAGTGTTCTACGTAACATGGTCGAAAGTTCAGAGGACTTTTGTGTGACTGTGTATGCAAGCCAAGCTTGAGCGGAATTCCATCGGAAAAACCATCCAAGTCTTCTCCAATGGAAAATCCACTTGTATATATGGGGCATTACACTCAGAACCCCTATTCAAAGGGCTTATGTGAATAAAAAATGTAACAACAAATCAAACAAAGATTATAGTGAAATCAAAAATGTTCATAAACAGGTGAGTAAAAGTCCACTAAAGGTGTCCATCCAAATCCATGGTATTGCAGTGTCCTCGTGCAGAACAAATGCAAAGCATCAGTGCTCCACCACCTTGTTCTAAGCAAATTAAATGTCCGCTTACCAGAAGTTTAGATCCACATCGATCCTATGCAAATTTCAAGTGTACTAATAGAATGGATACCAGTTTATATTTTTGATCTCATTATAGGCTTTATTTGATTTGTTTTTAAATGTTTTATCACATAATGCCTTTTAATTGTGGTTCTGAGTAGAATAGTCACTTCACACTGTTAAATTCAATACTTACATTTATGACATACTGTTTTTTTAAAGATCACTGTTTTCTTGTGTAAAATTTTAAAATGCAATAAAAACAGACTAAACATAAAGTCAGAAGGTTTTTTACCTTAATGAATTTTCTACATTAGTGTTAAAAAAGTTCTGCATGCAGCTCTCCCCCTTACACTTACCTGAGCCTGAACTTGATCCAGTGCTATGCACGAGAGCAGAGGCTCTCTCTTCATTAGCTTAGAGACCAGGGGAGTGCTGGCAGCCTTAGGCCTGGGGGGCAAGTCCAGTCAAGTGGCCCATTGAACCACTGAATCGGCTCACCACCCATCTATACCACATTCCCCTTACAGAGAGAGAGGGAGACTGCTCCACATTGCCCCAAAGAGAGAGAGACTGCTTGACACTGCCTGCACAGAGAGAGAGACCACTTCACACTGTCTCCACAGAGAGAGATCACTTCACACTGCCTCCACAGAGAGCGACCCCGCTTCACACTGTCTCCACAGAGAGAGACCGCTTCACACTGCCTCCACAGAGAGAGACCCCACTTCACACTGCCTGCAAAGACCCCGCTTCACACTGCCTGCACAGAGAGAGCAGTCACTTTCTGTGCAGGCACTGTGAAGCAGTCAGTCTCTGTACAGGCAGTGTGAAGTGGAGCAGTCTCTTAGAGAATGGAGCAGTCTCTCAGAAAGAGACTGCATGATTGCCCAAAGAGAGACTGAGAAAAAGAGCTTGCCCCTTCCCCACACCCAGTACACAGACCAATGAGACTGCAGGAAGATGAAGACTAAAGACTGTGCTGTCACTGCCACAACACTAAGCACTACCTGTGGAGTCTGGAGCTTCTCTGGTGAGTGAGCACCACACCACTAGGCAAGCCAAGCAAGCAGAGTAGCTGAGAGTCACAGTGAGCGCAGCAGGCTAAACTCGCAAGTCCTGCTGTCTCCCCGGCATGAACACCAGATTCACCAGGGTGCAGGTTCCTCCTGTCTCAATTGCGGATAGTAAGAAATGCACATGCAGGCGCATGCCGGAGCACAGGCCAGATTAAGGGCATTGTGGGCCTGGTGCTGCAGTGAAGCAGGTTTAGGAGTGGCAGGGATATGATGTTATGAAGTCCAGAACTTGAATTACCAAGCTTCCGTAAGAGCCGTGTGTCGGTGTGTGCTCTGAGGTGAAAGTTTCCAAGCCATCAGAATACAGTGATCACTGCTGGCAGCTATAGCAGCCAGCACTGATCGCTAAAAAACATAAAGACACGCTGGTTGTACTGTCAGTTGATGGAGTCAAATTCTGTACATTCAGTCTGCACAGAGATAGATTGAAATGTCTGCTGAACCGGCAGAATTTCAATCTGTCTACTGTGGCCTAAGTCCACCAGTCTCTGGGTTTAATAATATCCTCAAATCTTCTGAAAGGGGGGCTCCACTTAGGTGTAGAAATTCACTTTGAACTCCACCTTATTTCTAGAACTCTCTTTAGGGTCCTTTAACACTGAAGGCGCTGTACAGGCATTTTAGTGCTAAAAAATAGCACCTGTAAAGCGCTTCTTATGCCACCCCAGGTTTCCCACTGGGGCGGTGCGCTTGAAGGACATTCTGAAAAGTCCAGCAAGCAGCATTATTGGGGTGGTTTGGGAGAGGTGCCCAGCCCATTGAAATGAATGTAACACTTTCTTTGGCCACTAGTGGGGGTTAAAAGTGCCCCGCTAGCGCCACTAAAACAATGATAAAGCACCACTAAAACGAGCAGCGCTGTACCACTACCGCCCACGTCGCCCCAGTGTGAAAGTACCCTTTGGTATTAGATGTGCAAACAAAAAGGTGAGACCACATCTAATACCTACAGAGAGTAATGGAAATAAGGTGGAGTTCAAAGTGAACTGTGTCATTACCTGCAGGGATTGGCATTTAGGGGGGTTAAAGCAGGCAGGGATGAAATGTGATATCAACTATTTACTGCCTGTCAAATGCCTCTGAAAAGTGACCTGAGCATGGATCACTTTTCAGAGGAGTGGCAGTGGCTGCTGCAAGTGAATACAAGCATTTAGGTTCACACTGGTGTGCTGCGGTTTGGCTGCAGTGCGGGTGTACTGGCGGATGTCACACCCACTCAGACTTCTTTTTGGTTACTCATTGTTGCTGCATGTTCTGAAAGTGCACCAAACATGCAGCATGCAGGACGTTTTGTGCACTTTCAGAACATGCAGTAAAAATGTGCATCCTCTATGTCCCAGAGGCAACATGCAGGATGACTGCCAGTACACCAGCACTGCAGCCAAACTGCAGCATGTCAGTGAGAGCCCTCATCATACCACCTAGCCCTAGGAGGGCAAGGTACTGGCACAGGCTGCTAGAAAAAAACTCTTTGGCTGCAGAGAGGAGGAGAGAGGAGGAGCTCACTTACTTGGATGGTCCCAGCCTCCCAGGAGCCTCACTGGATTCCAGCCAACTGCTCAGATTGAGCAGAGAGCAGGTCCAGCCTCTGCCAGCCAATGGTGTGGAGTAGGGAGGGGCTGGGCGGGGCTGTGCTGTGTAACACAGACTGTCAGCCCTGACATGAAGACATCGCTGGCTCACAGTACTGGACTCGGCCAGCTCAAGAACTGTGCATGTTGCAGTTTTGAGCTGACGACAAAGCAGCCTTTGCCACCGCATATCAGAGCAGCCCAGGGGGCAATTGCATCCCTGCCCCCTGGCCCAGCCCTCCCCTGTTAGAGACAGCAGCGGGAACCAATGTTTCTTGGCTGCGGTCAATCCCAGCCAGTGAGAAGGAAGCAGGGGGCAGGGTCATATGGACACACAGAGCCAGCTTAGGAGCGAGCCCACACGAGTGCAATCATAGGAAGTGTATTGCTGTGGGGGTACTCTGCAGAGAGGAGCAACCAGGAGAGCTAGAAGGGGGACCTAAGAAGCGGAGGATCTGGGTTTCTCTGTGCAAAACCATTGCACAGAGCAGGTAAGTATGACTTGCTTGTTATTTCAAAGATAAAAAATTTGGTTTAGAATCGCCGGGTTCCCAACCGGCGCATGCCGATGTATGTCGGCAGAATGGCAGGGGCAGGCATATTGGCGTACAGGTACGTCCAATTTTTAATGCCGCCCTGCCATCGCGAGCGCGCCTCCAGCGATGCACTCGCATGCCGGTCGGGACCCCCGTGAGTCTGGTCGCGGGTCCCATGGACTCGATCGCCGTGGGCATACCCGCGATCGTCTCACGGGGCGGCTGAACGGAGAAATGCCGTTGTAAACAGAATTTCCCCGTTCTGCCTAGCAACTAGTGACGCTGATCTCTGCTCTGTGATTGGAGCAGAGATCAGTTTTCGCTAAATGAAAGCCCAGCCCCCAACAGTTAGTAACACACCCTAGGAACACTTAACCCCTACACTGCCACCCACTGGTTAACCCCTTCACTGCCAGTGTCATTTACACAGGAATCACTGCATTTATATAGCAGTGATTGCTGTATAAATGACAATGGTCCGAAAAATGTGTCAAAAATGTCCGATGTGTCCGCCGTAATGTTGCAGTCGCAATAAAAATCGCTGATCGTCGCCATTACTAGTAAAAAAAAAATAGTAATAAAAATGGCATAAAACTATCCCCTATTTTGTAAACGCTATAACTTTTGCGCAAACCAATCAATAATCGCTTATTGCGTTTTTTTTTTTACCAAAAATATGTAGAAGAATACGTATCGGCCTAAACTGAGGGAAAACATTTTTTTTATATATTTTTGGGGGATATTTATTATAACAAAAAGTAAAAAATAATTTTTCTTTTCAAATTGTCGCTCTATTTTTGTTTATAGCGCAAAAAATTAAAACCGCAGGGGTGATCAAATAACACCAAAAGAAAGCTCTATTTGAAAAAAAGGACGCCAATTTTGTTTGGGAGTCACGTCGCACAACCGTGCAATTATTCGTTAAAGGGACGCAGTGCCGAATCGCAAAAAGTGGTCTGGTCTTTGACCAGCAAAATGGTCTAGGGCTGAAGTGGTTAATGGTCAGATTCATGCATAAGTCCAATGATGACTAGTTGAATTGAAATTAAAGCTTCTTAATCTTCTATTCACATAGAACAAAGCCATCTATAATACATCATACTGCACATTTTTATGAAAAATACACTTAAATGAATTTTAGTGCACAAAATAATACCCAATATTGCTGATAAAATATAAAAGACAATTTTGTGTCAGGTAATTCATTACCAAACGCCAAGATTTAAAATTGCACACTCCTGTGAAAAGGCAACAAACTAAGGTACCTGAAATTGTCCATAGGCCACACACAAAAGCCTTTATAGGTTATCTGATTAGAGTTAAATGTGAGTTCTGGCTTTAGAATTATTGCAATCACTGTGAGGTTCACAGCAATACCACACATGTGTGGTGCAATTATTATTATTTTTTTATTACTTTTTTTTAACTTTTTTTAAAATTTATTTTTTTCATTCAACTTTATTGCTATTACAAGGGGTGGACAAAACCCCTTATGATAGCTTTGGGCAGTGACAGCCAGGTACACTTCATGGAGAAATCAGGGGTCTGTTGGATCCTTGATCCCTCCTCTGCCCCGCAAGACAGCTGATTAGATAGAGGTCTGCTTTTTATTGCACACATACACACTATAATACACATTTTTTTTTGCTAAATATAAACTATAATGATGCATCAGGTAAATATATACCATACAATGAAAAATTTAAAATTCTAAATGCATGTGAAATAGTGACAAAATACGCTACCTAAAATTGGCCATGGGCAATGATTTAAAAACCTTTACAGGTTATACATTTAGAGTAAAAGGCAGTGGTGGTGTGTCTATAAAGGGCGCAGGAGCGCTGCCCCCCCTCCTGTCACTCTCTAATCACTAATCTCTAATCAGTGGCAGCATTGGGAGCATTGGATGGCACAGTGGGAACATTTGATGGCACAGTGGCATTATTGGGAGCATTTGATGGCACAGTGACAGCATTGGATGGCACAGTGGGAGCATTTTATGGCACAGTGGCAGCATTGGGAGCATTTGATGGCTCAGTGGCAACATTGGATGGCACAGTGGCTGTGTTTGATGACACAGTGGCTGCGTTTTATGGCACAGTGGTGGTATTTGATGGCACAGTGAGGCTGCAATTGATGATTTTTTTTTTAGAATTTTTTAATTTGTTTGCGCCCCCCCAAAATTTTGAGCACCAGCCGCCACTGGTAAAAGGTGAGCTCTGGCATTTAAAATTATTGTTCACAGCAGTACCTCATTGAGTGATGCAATCACTGTCTACATATGTGTGCTAGACCTACATATGCATTTGGGTGTGTGAACAGGGAACAGGGTGGTTTAATTTTTTTTTCATATTTTAAAAATAAATAAAAGTGAATGGGCCGTTGTAAAAATTGATAACAGGATCATGGCTGCTGCTGCACCCATAATCCTAGTATAACCGCTTTTCATTCAGAATGTACAGTATATATACGTATGCTGAATTGCAATTGGTTAACATATCAACTATAAATAAACAATTTGAAATTGGTAGCAAAATTTAATTATTTAACAAGGGTAGAAAAGGAATGCTTCTCCCCTTTAGCCTAGGTTCACACTGACAGCGGGACAGATTTGACATGTGATTTGACATGTCAAATCGCATGCCAATTCACTGCAATGTGAACCAGGGCTTATGACCATAGTCAACGCCCAATCCTAATTTTGCAACTTTGACATGTGGTGTTCATAAAACTGTGCATATCATCATAACTACTTGTATCCAGATGGATTATACTGTACTTTTTTTTTTTTTTTTTTTTTTTTTCAGGACAGCTTTCTTTAGGTGGGAAATGTTAAAGGAAATCTCCTGATTTTTATTATTATCAAAGGGAAAACTGGTCCAAAAAAGTAGAAAAAAAATATTTCTTTGACCAATTTGTATCCGGGCCAATTCTGACACTTTGCTCCTACATGTAAAAATCTATTTTTTGTGCTAGAAAATTACTTAGAACCCCCAAACATTATATATATATTTTTAGCAGAGGCCCTATAGAATAAAATTATGGGTGTTGTAATTTTTTATGTTGCACTTTATTTGTGCAGCAGTTTTCCAAACTTATTTTTTTGGGGGAAATAATAAAATAATAATAATACATTTTAAAAAAAACATAATATTTACTCCAATTTGTATCACGTGAAAGATGAAATTATGCAGAGTAAATAGATACCTAATATGTCACACTTTAAAATTGCATCTGCCCATGGAATGGCAGCAAACTATGGTGCTTTAAATTCTCCATAGGCAATGCTTATCAGTTTAGAGTTACACAGGAGGTCTGGTGCTAGAATTATTGCTCTCTCACTGATGTTTGCGACAATATCTCACATGTGTGGAATGATCACCCTTTACATATGCATTCACATTTGCACGTAAGCACAGTGGGATGGGAGTGCTTTAATTCTTTTTTTTAAATTATTATTTATTTTATATGAACTTTTTTTATATATATATTTTTTTTTTACACTTTGCGTTAGGGAAAGGCAGCATAGGGAAGGAGGGGGGACCCCCTTCCACCACCCGCAGATTTTATTCTATTTAGCCACTTGAATCACTTCTGCCATAAACAGAATCGCTGGCTGAAAAAAAAACATACTAGAATGAGGCCTGTAGGTGCAGACATCATCCCGGTATGACTACTTCAACCCGAGGACTTCCATGGATGTCCTACAGGCAGGAAGTAGTTACATTGTAATGTCCTAAAATATACAGTTACATTTATCACTACCAAAAAAAACCTGCAGAATAAATTCCCCTGTTCCTGACGATCGCAGCGATACCACATATGTGGGTGTGATTTGTTTTTTGTGCCCATAATAGAGCCAAGAAACAATAGTATGTATTGTAAGAACACATATATGGAGCACCCAGGTTTAAAGCCCATTTCCTGGATGCCTCATATATGTGTTATGTGGTCATGAAGGGGTTAATATGGTACAATTGACATACCTGTTGGGTCACGTGGTGGTATGTCACGATTGTTGCGCCTTGGACGTCGGGGCATCTTGATGGTACTAGATGGTATCGCAGGTGAATGAAGGTTTACCTAAAAATGAATAGTATTAATACTAATAATAATATACAGCACTATAATAATAAGAGAAATGTAGAATTAATGTCGTTTATGGAGGTAATCGCTGGAGTCTGGCTTCAGAGATGCGTCTCAGTCGAGATCTTCTTCAGTCTGCCTGTCAGGACCCCTAGAGGAGCCCCAAACATCTGCGCCTGTGCAGAGATCAGCTGCCAACCAATCACAGCGCTGGCCTCACAGTAGCTGCCCCGTTCCTTTGCCTGAAATATACTGGCTCATACAACACAGTAACCAAATGAAATTGAGCTTATTCCATTGTTATTAAACAAATAAAGCTTTATTATGGTATTTAATAAACACTGGGTTTGATAATTTCATAATATAAAGGAACTGTGACAGTTGCTCTGGTATCAGGCAGTGATAAGGACAGACTGGGGATCCTCTGTGGGGACTGTAGGGGAACCAGGAAGTGGGTTATGAATGGAGTTGGGTTGAATGTTGATCCAGTCAGTACATATATCTGTGTTCTGTGTGTGTAGTATTGTGTATGGAGGGACCCGGGTCACTTCTGTCTGCAGGCAGGCTTGGCTTTCATATTGTGTGGTGGCTGAGCCCTTCCATGTCTGAGAGAGTGTCACTGGTAACCATAGCAACGGTGTATACACTTCATCCCTGTGTTTACTACATAACATAACCCTGTGTGTGTATAGAGCCCCCTAAAACATACATACCTACCTGCATACTATGTGTATAGGGCACCCACATCTACCTTTACTGTATACTGTATATATAAAACCTACTCCTGTGTACCTACCTGTAACCTGCGTGTGTAGAGCCTACTCCTGTATACCTACCTATATCCTGTGTGTATAGAGCCTACTCCTGTATACCTACGTATATACGGTTTATAATTGGAGCCTACTCATATATATTGAACTTTATACTGTGTATATTGAGCCTACACATATATACTGTACCTACCTGTATACTCTATAACTGATTATTGCGAAGTCATTGCAAAGCTGTACCCAAATAAAAGTAATGTCCTTTTTCCCCACAAATAGAGCTTTCTTTTGGTGGTATTTGATCAGCTTTGATCATTGATTTTTTTTTGCACTGTAAACAAAACAATTCTGACAATTAAAAAAAAAACAATATTTTTTGCTTTCTGCTATAAAACATAGCCAATAAAAAAATGTAAAAATCAAATTTCTTCATTAATGTAGGCCAATATGTATTTTGCTACATATGTTTGTTAAAAAAAAAATCCCAGTAAGTGTATATTGATTGGTTTGCACAAAAGTTATAACATCTACACACTATAGGACATTTTTATTTATTTGTTACCAGTAATGGTGGTGATCAGTGATGTATAGTGGATTTTGATCTTGCGCCAGACATTCTGACACTTTTTGGGGACCAGTGACACTAATATTGTGATCAGTGCTAAAAATATGCACTGTCATTGTACTAATGACACTGTCTGGGAAGGGGTTAACATCAGCGGTGATTGAAGGGTTAATTGTGTGCCTCTCCAGTGTTTATGTGAACTGTGTGAGGTGCTTTTACTGAGGGAAGAGAGGGAATGTAGCAGGGACACAAACGCCATGCCTTCCCCCTGTCAAAATGGCAATCTGGCTTGTTTACTACCCGACGATCGACTGGCAGACATCTAGTACCTTGCACCCACCGATTGGCTTCCGCTGTGTATAATGAAGCGAGGTGTTGTATTTATACATGATCCAGCACACAGCTGCCACCCTGTAGCAGTAAAGCTGGTATAGGGTAGTCCGGAAACGGTTAAAAGATAAGTCCAGCTTGGGCTCATTCGGTACGGTGCTGCATCTGCCTAGGTAAGTATGAATATGGGATAAAAAAATTTCATACTTCTCTTTTAATATTCAAAGTAAACTCACTCATCCATACGTGTCTCCATGCTTTATTTTGTTGAGAAATCATTTTGAAAAACATCCCCAGAATTTTTAGAAATTAACATCTTTTGCTGTTGATTCATGTAGCATTTACTTCCTGGAATCCATCTGACCTTAGTTCAGGCATGCAGGTAGGAGTGTGTGCTTAGCTGAGAAAGCCTCTCCTTCCCTCCTCCAGATGAAAGAAGAAAATACCCATGAAGTCTCCTGGGAAGTATGACATCATTTTAGCCTAGTATAAAAAATGATAAAAAAAATATCATATATATGTGAAATATAATTCATACAAAAGATCGTGCAAAAAAAAAGTCAGCACGCTGCTCCTCCCTACGCCATTTCGTTAGAGATAACATCTTTCAGGGGCACTGGTAGACATTGTCTCTAACGAAACGGCGTAGGGAGGAGCGGCGCGCTGACGTCACCGCGATCTATGCTGAACCTGGAAGCGACGGAAAGCGTTACATGAGCCGGCCGGCAGAATTATTTTTACTATTTGATGCGAGTTTCTTATGACATATGTAAGTGTGATTCTTTATTTTTATTAAAAATCCTGGCAATATCATACTATGGCGATTTCCCCTTTTTTTATCTATGTGATTGGCAATGAGCGGTCTGGCCGTAGGAATATAACAACATTGGAACAGAGTGGAAATCACAAGCAAAAAGATTTTCGTTTGGAGATGGACTATTACTTTGAATTTAAGTTTCAATTATAGTAGTGTATATATTCATTTTTTCACTATTTATTTATTTAATTTTATATATTACATTTTTTTTTTGCACGATCTTTTGTATGAATTATATAACACATCAATTGATATTTTTTATAATTTTTTATATTATTACATATTCAGTGATATTGAATTTGATCATTATAGCGCAACTTTTTTCGAAAAATTGGTATTAATATTGTGGGTATCTCACATTTAGGTTGCAGCTTCACTTTCACAAATATTTTTACAGTTTGTCAATTATTCGAACTTTAGATAGCGCTGTATTACATTTTTTTATTAATCATTTTAGCCTAGGCCAGAAGCCAGGAAGCAACTGTAGAAATGTAAAAAAAAAGATTAAAATAAGTAAATATGATATATCTTCTTAACTATTTACTCCATACTAGCAGCATAAACATTTAAAATAGTTAATGTGATTGAGATAGTTTAGTTGCACATTAACGACTTGCTTACTAGGCACCTAAACCCCCCTCCTGCCCAGACCAATTTTCAGCTTTTAGCGCTGTCCCTCTTTGAACGACAATTACGCAGTTATGCAACACTGTACCCAAATTCAATTATCATTTTTTTCCAACAAATAGAGCTTTTTTTGGTGGTAATCATCTCTTTTTTTTTTTTGTTAAATTTTTAACAAAAAGGCCAAATGTAAAAAAAAAAAATACAAAACTGTTTTATATTTTGTTAATACATTTTTGAAACATGTCATTTTTCTCCTTCATTGATGTACGCAGATGAGGCTACACTAGGGTTGCCACCTGTCCAGGATTTACCCGGACATTTTGGGTTTTGACTCATGTGTCTGGGTTTCAGACTGCCTGAAACCCGGACACATTATTCAGACTGGACTATGGCTTCCTAGAAGGGTTGCTGGCTACAGTTGTCTAAGCTGGGAGTGTCTGTTACACTCTCATGCTGCCCGAAGCCAGCACTAACAATCCCCCCAAACACACACAGGTGGGAGAGGAGCGAGGGCTCGATCTATACCTCTTCCTCCTGCCTCTACCCCTCTGTGCCTGCCCACACTCCAGTCCCTGTCGCTGTGCCTCAGAAAAGGAAAGTGGGGGCTGGTTTTTGAAGTCCAGCAGCCTCAGATACATCTGGATGAGAGGTGCTGACTGCCAAGGGGTGAGTGAGCTCACCATCCATTAGGGTTGTCCCGATATTAGTATTGGTATCGGGACTGATCCCGAGCATTTGTGCGAGTACTTGTACTTGCGCAAATGCTCCCGATGCCAGATCCGATACCTGGGAGAGATGACTAAAGCGACCTGGTGCAAGCGGAAGTCAACGGCTAGGAACAACGGAAGTGACACTGTGTCGACGTCGGTGGTTGGACATCCCGATGCCCATCTTAGTACACCCTACACTTGGCTGCAGCAAACCAGCAGCAGACATCTTATTACACCCAGCCCATATAGTTCGAGCTGGGTGTAACAAGATTGCGGCTGCTGCTTTTAATGCGGCCGAGTGCAAGGAGTACCAAGATGGGCTTCACAGGCAGCATTTCCTCATGGCATGACAGTGCCTGGCCTGCCCATCAGTGCCCATAAATGCCACCTATCAGTGCCCAATACACATAAGTTCAGCCTATCAGTGCCAGCCACCTGACAATGCCATCTATCAGTGCCAGCCACCTGTCACCGCCATCTATCAGTGCCCGCCATCTATCACTGCTGCATATCTGTGCCACCTAATCTATATTGTGCTTTCAAAACTGTCACATAACATTCAAAAAAAGTATCGGTAATCGGAATCTGCGAGTACTTGGAAAAAAAGTATCGGTACTTGTACTCGGTCTTAAAAAAGTGGTATTGGGACAACCCTACCATCCTCCCCTATTGCATCAGAGTGTTCCCTATTACATCAGAGTCCTCTCCATACATCAGAGTTCTCAGTGTCCCCCCCTTAAATCAGGGCTCCCAGAGGATCCCTTATGTTAGAGTCCCCGGAGTTCTCCAGTGTGAGGGAACTCTGCGGGTTTAGATGTAAAAGGGGAACTCTGTGGACTCTGATGTAAAAGGGGAACTCTGTGGACTCTGATGTAAAAGGGGAACTCTGTGGACTCTGATGTAAAAGGGGAACTCTGTGGACTCTGAAGTAAAAGGGGAACTCTATGGGTTTAGATGTCAAAGGGGAACTCTGGGTTTAGATGTAAAAGGGGAACTCTGTGGACTCTGATGTAAAAGGGGAACTCTGTGGACTCTGAAGTAAATGGGGAACTCTATGGGTTTAGATGTCAAAGGGGAACTCTGGGTTTAGATGTAAAAGGGGAACTCTGTGGACTCTGATGTAAAGGGGCGACTATTATTATTACTTCATATGATTAGAAATGTTATTTATTATCAAAATATATGTATAAAAAAAAATTGCTGTGCGATGCATAAAGTGTCCGGTTTTGACTTGAAGAAAATGTGACAACCTTACACTGTCACCATGAGAAGAAAAAAAAACGATTACCGATTCTCTGTTTACATCACGTGATCACCTGTCATTGGCTGACAGCTGATTACATGACAAGGGTTCGGGATCGACCCCTTACTCTGATCTGTGATCACCCGAGCCTCACCCCCTGCAGGGGCACAGCCTGCTTGCAAAGGGAAGGACTTCTATTGACGCCCTCCCAGCAAAACAGATCCGCGCTGTAGTCATCATTCGGCTATAGAGCAGATCTGAAGGAATTAAGACCCCTTTCACGCTGAGGCGGTTTTCAGGCATTTTAGCAATAGAAATAGCCTCTAATTAGCACTTGAAAACTGCCTCCCAATCATTTTAGTGTGTCTGTTCACACTGGGGCAGTGCGTTTGGGGGATGTTAGGAAAAGTCCTGCAAGCAGCATCTTTGGGGCAGTGTGGGAGCGATGTATACATTGAAATGAATGGGCAGTGCTTCCAAAGCACCTGAAAAGCGATTCGGAAGCGCAGAAACATGGATGGTTTTTAACCCCTTCTTTGGGGTTAAAAGTGCCCCGCTAGCGGCCGAAATGTGCCACTAAAACAAGTGGCGCTTTAGCTCTAACGTGGATGCAGCCCCAGTGTGAAAGGGGTCTAATGTATTTATCTTTGATTGATTGACAACACCTGCTCACCACCATCCCATATAAGAGAGAGGAGAGTCTGGCCATCTTATATGAGAACACAGCGCACCTGGCACTATGATATGGCAATAACAGAACACAGTGCGGTGTACTGCAGCTTTTATTGTATGTACACTTTGGACTGTAAATCTAGCCTTTTTTTCCTTTCTGTTTTTAGTTTGAATATTAGTTCAAAACTTTGTTGTGTTTTTTTATTGCTCACTTTGTCACATTTATGACTAATGCCCTGTACACACGGTCGGACATTCCGACGCCAAAATCCATTGGACGGATTTTGGCCCAAACTTGTCTTGCATACACACGGTCGCATAAAGTTGTCGGAAAATCAGACTGTTCAGAACGCGGTGACGTATAACAAGTACGACGGGATTATAAAGAGGGCAGTAGCCAATCGCTTTTGTCTCGTAAATTATTCTGAGCATACGTGGCACTTTGTCCGTTGGAATTGTCTACACACGATCGGAATTTAAACAATCGGATTTTGTTGTTGGAAAATTTTAGATCCTGCTCTTAAACTTTGTGTCGGAAATTCCAACCGAAAAAGTTAGATGGAGCCCACAAATGATCAGATTTTCCGACAACAACATCCAATTGCACAAGTCCGGCCGTGTGTACAGGGCATTATTCTGTCCCAGTTCCAGCTACCATAGCACCATTATGCTATCATCGCCATGCCAATTCATGTTTTTTTTAACTCTTTATTTATTCCAGATATGCCAGGAAATAGACATAAAACTGGTCACACGTTAGACTGACTACAGATTGTTTCACAATTGAAAACAAGATCCACAATCATGAGAGATCTTCCCCTGAAACAAGGTGGTAGAGAATTGACTTTCCAGGTCATTTCAGCAAATAGAGAGGAAGCCCCAGCAAATACAGACATGATTATGAATTGTGTCATAACACTTGACCACCATTAGGAGACGCTAATGACATGACATGACATTACATTCCTTATTTTAGATGTCATTATATTACATTGTTGTGTTTCTGTGCTTCTTTATGCAATGCAGGCAGATCATGGTTGGTGCGAAGTGCTGGCATGGAGCTGTACATAGCTTCCTGAAAGCATCTTTATAAATATAAGCATTAACAGGGAAAGGGGAATTGGGGAGAAAAATAAAAAATATGAATAAAAGAACCTTCACATAAAAGACCTCAAAAGAAAAATTGTGGGTTCAGTTGGACTTTTTAGGCATAAAAGAAGTTGTGAACACAACCAATATATTCAAGAGGAATTATTTCTATTTATTATTAAGACAAAAGTAGAAACAAAAAATAAAATAAATAAAAAAAAATTTCTTTTTACAAAAAAAGAATTATTTCCTCCTTATAACTACACATTTGAGACCTAATTGACATCCTATCAAAGGTAGTAAAATCCACTTAAAATTTCCAAAGGGGAAAAAACGGCGTGGAGGCCGGTCGGACGCATCGTAGGAGACGCTGGTCGGGTAGCTGAACGTCACTTCCGCCTAGTGCGGAGTGACGTCACTACCGGGACGGACACACATAAAAGGACACACATGGCTGGTGTCCATGAATAGCGGCCATTTTTTACAAAAATAAATACGATAGGGGTGAACGGGCTGAATAGCCTGCCTGCTTGATTCCCCCTCTGCCTTCCCCCTTTACCCAGTGGGAATTCGGTTCGCTTCACTGCACTTAAAGGTAATTGGTCTGCATAATTGTATGTATCTTTCTTTACTTTTATTGGATGTACTTCCTAATCCCCTCCAAACTATCACGGTGGGTTTCTCCTAGAGCACTGGTAATATAATATTATATTTTTAGTTTCTACTGTATAATATTCTCTGCTGGCTCTTTTTCTAATTCTCCTTGGTGTTGCTCAAACAATTGGTGTTTCACCTGACTAATGGGTTCCAATTTATCTCACTCTGAGGGACACTTTTTATGTTTGGACATTCTTTATACCAAATTCTAAAACACCCCCTTTTTCATTATGCTTTTTTATACAGCTCAGGGGATACTCAGAGTACCCATCATCATTTAACTTCTGGCTACCCACATTTTAAGAACACCCACTAAAAATTAAATGTTCGAAGCCCCACGGGCTCAACACATTTTTGAAGTGATTCCACCAACTTTAAATTCATATCTGCATTTATTGCTCAACGTCTACTCCTCCTCCCCCCCCCTTTTTCCTTTTTGGAGAAATGGGTGTTTGAAAATCGTGCCAACTTCCCTACTCTCCTCCGGGAACGGTGGTCTCCCTATTTGGGACACACTTTATGAAGGAATGTAAGTATTTATGGCTTGATATAAGATATGAAATAATAATGTTGTATCCGCCCCCACACTGTGCCCCCCCCCCCCTTATTTTTATTTATTTTTTATTTTTTTCCCAATCTTATGGAACACCTTAGCATCTTGATAGGTGGTATAATGAAATATGTTATGTTTATCTGGATACATGTAGTTTATATTTATGTTTGTATATGTTTTTAGTATTTTATATATATATATGTTTTCTTTTTATTTATTTATTCTTTCTCCTTACAATATAGAACACTGTTATCAGCTCCTGAAGAAGCGTCATCTCCAGACGCGAAACATGTAGAGCACCAGAATATATGTAACTGTCGACTGTATGGTTGATATCCTTGATTCTATATTTATATAGATATGCACTTTGTTTTTTCCCCTTTGGAAATTTTAAGTGGATTTTACTACCTTTGATAGGATGTCAATTAGGTCTCAAATGTGTAGTTATAAGGAGGAAATAATTCTTTTTTTGTAAAAAGATTTTTATTTTTATTTTTTTTATTTTTTGTTTCTACTTTTGTCTTAATAATAAATAGAAATAATTCCTCTTGAATATATTGGTTGTGTTCACAACTTCTTTTATGCCTAAAAAGTCCAACTGAACCCACAATTTTTCTTTTGAGGTCTTTTATGTGAAGGTTCTTTTATTCATATTTTTTATTTTTCTCCCCAATTCCCCTTTCCCTGTTAATGCTTACATTTATAAAGTGATAACCAGGATGTGGCATTCTGTTTAAACTTTTCAGTGTATCCACAGACACCACCCTATGACAGATACACATTTTTTCATTTAAATATTCCTGAAAGCATCACCACATCTTCCCTCAGTGCTCTTCCTAACAACCCTCAGCCCTGATGTAAGCAGTGTGTTGGCTCTTGAATGAGTTATGCAAAAATGCCTTGGTGCACGGATGGCAATCTGGAGGAGTGGGTCTTCCTAGGGAGGCTTTAGGGAGGAAGGAAAGTCCACTTTTTTAACTTGTCCCTATAATAAGGCTTACCTGTAGGTACAGTGAATATCTTCTAAACTTGCATTGTTTAGGAGAAATTCACATGGGATGCAGCCAGTGATGTCACCGGTGCATGCGCTCTGAAGGGATGGCAAACCCTACCCAGAGCATCTATACAACCCACAAACCTAGACGGGTGAGGATGGAAGCACAGAGGAGCTGGGACAGCACTGCGCTAGAGGACTCCATGTGCGGGTAAGTCTGTCATAATGTGCTAGTATGCAGAGCCTACTAATACATAATGACTTAAACCTGTAGGTGGCCCTTTTTTATATATATTTGTGGTGGTTTACTATCACTTTAATTAGCTGAGGTTTTTCTTTCATTTGTTAGTCAGGTCCATTTAAATCTGCTAGTACATCTAACACTACCCTTTTCCCAGATTGACAATGCTGTTGTCCAAACGTGGAGATGCCCTTAAGCTGTACAAAAGTTCTTTGTACATTAAATCAAAAAACGCAAAAAAAATAGAACAGAAACCTTTTTTCAAATTGGTGTGACACCGCAAAGTAGGAGCCGCACCAATTTGAACCATTGCCGTCAGTAGGCAGAGACATTTCATGCGATTTTGAACCGCATGACAAGAAGCACTGGTGTGAACAGGGGGCTTAATGATTTGTATTTCTGCCAGTCCTGAGAATTGCACAGTTCTGCACAACACAGCCAGGCTTGAAGTATAGTAGATCTGATTTTTCTCTGCTGCCTGGATACTGAAAAGATATGCTGTAGTCTGATGAGCTTGTTTCTCTGTTACTTTGCTCTCTCCTCCCAAAACTCACTGGCTCCCTATGCTGCTTCTCCCTCCCTGATCTGAGTTCTGCTGTACAGGGACTATAAGTGGCTGATACCAGATTGAATAGAGGTGTTCGCCAAAACTAGTCTGCTGCTGACTGTACTCACTGAGAAGGCTTGAAAATAAATATGCTTGATGTTATGGAGTTGCCGGCTGCTTCTTTTTTTAGATTCATTTATGTAAATTAAAGTAGCTAAAGGCAGAAACCTTTCATTTGTGACAGAGTAAGGGAGGATTATAATCCGTGTTGTATTTTATTATTTTTTTGCCATTTGTGCCCTATTGGGGAGCTTTTCCTTCACTTCATACCGCATAGCCAAGACAGGAAGTGAAAGGAAATCCCTCCAAAATGAGGGAACCACTGGTTGTCACCAGGGCCACCAGAACTAGTGTCCTCATTGGAAAATGTCCCCTCTATTACTGCTTTAACTGCTTCCTGATCAGCCAACACAGTTATACAAGGGCAGGTTGGCTCCCCTGCATGAGCTGTCGTAGCTACACGTCGGCTCGCGGGGTCAGGATAACTGCCAATGCTTGTGGCCGACAGTCGCGATGACCGCACCCACGAGCGATCATGAGCAGGAGACACAGAACAGGGACGAGTGTGTGCAAACACACACTTCCCTGTTCTGTTCTGACAGGAGTGACAGATTGTGTGTTCCTATTAGGTAGAAACCACGATCACTCACTTCCTCTAGTCAGTCCCCTCCCCCTTCAGTTAGAATCACCTCCCAGGGAACACAGTTAACCCCTTGATTGCCCCCTAGTGTTAACCTCTTCATTGCCAGTGACATTTTTACAGTAATCAATGCATTTTTATAGCACTGATCGTTGTATTAATGCCAATGGTCCCAAAAATATGTCAAAATTGTCCGATGTGTCCACCATAATGTTGCACTCATGATAAAAATTGCAGATCGCCGCCATTACTAGTAAAAAAAAATAATAATAATAAAAATGCTATAAATCTATTTCCTATTTTGTAGACGCTATAACTTTTTTTTTTTTTTTTTAACAATCTTTTAATTGAAAGTTTCACAAATTAACAATCAACAAATACATGTGCAAGGTCAATTAAACAAAAAGGAGAGATACAAGAGCTTTGGTAGTAGAAACATCTTCTACGCGGCCAATCTGCTGGACCAGGAAAGATAAAACTTTTTAAATCTGGACAGCTCACCCTCAAAGCTCCATGGGATAGATTCAAAGTTGCATTTGTAAAGTTGAGATAGGGAGCTGGTTAACCTTATGCCCAAGTATTGAATGGATTCAGATGCCCAAGCATAAGGTAAGGAGTTTTGAATTCGGTTCTGTATATCCGATGGAACATTTATACCCAATATACTCAACTTAGTTGCATTAATTTTGTAATAAGAAATCTCATTGAAATTTTCCAACACCTCGTACACAGTTTTCAGGGATTCCTCTGGATCAACAAGAGACAGGATCACATCATCTGCATATAGAGTGATAGAGTGCTTAGTCGATCCAGAGCTAATACCTCTAATATTCGGGTGAGTCCTAATCCTCTCCGCCAATGGCTCCATTAAAAGGGCAAAGATCAGGGGTGATAAAGGACACCCCTGTCTTATTCCATTGGTAATGTAAAACTGTTCAGAGAAAAGGCCCTCTGTGAAAACTTGCGCTGACGGTTTGGAGTACAGAGCAGAGATGGCGGAGAGGACCGAGCCCGAAAAGCCAAACTTCAACCAAACCGCCGAGAGGTACCCCCAATGAACCCTGTCGAAAGCTTTCTCGGCGGCCAGCGAGAGGAGGACCACTGCCCCCCCCCCCCCCACCGGACGCCGAGTGAATCAAGTTCAGCACCCTCCTGGTGGCATCCGGGGCCTGTCTCCCCACAACAAACCCCACCTGATTGGGCTGTACCAGTTGAGGTAGAACCTTAGTTAAAGCGGGAGTCCACCGGGACTCCGCGTTTTTTTTTTTTTTTAAAAGCCAGCAGCTACAAATACTGCAGCTGCTGACTTTTAAAATAGTGACACTTACCTGTCCAGCGCGCCCGCGATGTCCGCACCCGAAGCCGATCTCTAGGTCGCCTGTCGGGTCCTGCCGCCGCCATCTTGGGTATGGGAATCAGGAAATGGAGCCTTTCGGCTTCATTTCCCGGTTCCCTACTGCGCATGCGCGAATCGCGCTGCGCAATAAGGACGCTCCCCGCTGCCTCTGGGATCTGTGTGTTTCCCAGCAGGCAGCGGGGCACTTGCGGGAAGGGGTGGGCACTTGCGGAAAGGGGCGTACGTTACGCCCCTTTCCGCAGAGAGCTATCCCGGAAGTGGGTGCAGTTACCTGGATTATCCAGGTAACTGCACCCCCCTCCGCCCTGAAAGGTGCCGATTGTGGCACCGGAGGGGGGGAGGGTTCCGATGAGCGGAAGGTCCACTTTAGGGTGGACCTCCGCTTTAACCTATTGGCAAAAATCTTGGCATATATCTTCAGGTCCACATTTAATAAAGATATGGGCCTGAAGTTCTGTACCCTGTCTGAATCCTTTCCCGGTTTAGGCAGTGTTACTATAGTAGCCGATAACATCTCGGGTGGGAAGGAGGCTGAGGAGGCAGCTGCATGAAACACCCTCTGCATATAGGTAGTCAGAATACTGGAAAATGTCCTATAATACTCCGAGGAATATCCATCTGGACCGGGCGATTTGTTTTTAGGGAGGGCTTCTATGGTCTTTTGTATTTCGGCTAATGAAAATGGGGCGTTCAACTCCTCTAAGTGCAGTGGTTGCAACTTTGGGAGGTTAAGTATCTGAAGAAAACGTTCTATGGCATCAGGTGTGGGCTGTGCAGAAGAGGCATCTTCCTTCAAGTTGTACAGGCTGCTGTAATACCAGCCGAATGCATCTGCTATTTCTTTAGGGTTAGTAAGTCTAGAGCCATTTTGTGGATGTACTATGTACGGTATTCTTTGCTTGAGTACTTTGTCCTTAAGCTGCATTGCTAAGAGCTTCCCTGCCTTATTGCCATGTGTATAATGGTTAGCTTTGAGTTTATGAATGTTCCTGGCATGTTGGGCCACCAGTAGAGTACGTAGGTCATTGCGGGCTTTTGCTAGATTATTACTTATTGAGAAAGAGGGTGTCGCTTTATTCACGATTTCTAAGTCATTTATCTCCTCCAAAAGGCTATCCATGCGCTGCCTCCTCCTCCTGTTCACCCCCGCACTAATCTTAATCAGGAGACCTCTAGTAAATGCTTTGTGAGTGTTCCATAAAATGAACGGGTCTACATTCTCAACATCATTAATTGTAAAAAATTCTTGCAATGCGGCTGTAACCTCATTTATAACCTCTGGGTTTTTAAACAACTGGGGATCGCACCTCCACCGGTTCGCCCGGGTAGAGAAGGTGCCATCCCCAACCGCTATTGACACCGGTGCATGATCAGTCCATGAAATGGTACCGATCTCCGACCTAAAGATACGCTGTAATAAAAACTTATCAACTAGAAACATGTCAATCCTGGAATAGGACATGTGTACCTGTGAGAAAAAAGAAAAGTCACGTTCAGTGGAGTGCTGACACCTCCACACATCATACAGGCCAGCTGCTCCCATAAATTTTGCGATCTCAGGCCTGCAGGAGAGCCTCGGGGAGGGACTGGACACGTCTAATACTTTATCTGGAACTGCCTTTAGATCCCCACATAAAATAACATGTCCCTTAGCTGTCTTTTGTATTCTCCCCCATAGCTTGTTAAGAAAATGCACTTGTCGAGCATTGGGGGCATAAGCGTTAACTATGGTATAGGCCACATTATTAATTTTGCAGTTAAGAATTAAATACCTCCCTTCTTTTTCTTGTTGATGGGATATATACTTATATGCAACTGATTGCTTAATGAGGATTGCAACTCCCCTTTTTTTTGTTGGGGCATTACACAGAAATATCGTGGGGAAGTGTTTGTTGGATAATTTAGGGTGGTTGCTTTCTTTAAAGTGAGTCTCCTGCAGGCAGAGGACATCGCTGCGTAGTAGCTGGGCCTCCCTCCATAACATGTGCCGCTTTTGCGGGCTATTCAAACCGTTAACGTTTAAAGGCGATATTTTGAATACCATAACTAGTGAGCTTGTGACTTATCCAATAGCTGAGAATAAATACTTCTAAACACAAAAATAAATTTCTATCCTCTCTCATGCACAACACCAACCAAATGGCTAGATGAACACTATAGTGACCATGTATAAGAAGTCTTGTTTCCACAAAAGGAAAAGGCAAAAAGAAAAACGGAAAAGGAGAATACAGGAAACGTTGTAAAAAGAGTGAAACGTAAAGATTAATAAAAAAATGTAGGAACTGATTCCTAGGAATCTGAGCCAACAGTGGCTGTTGATAACTGGGGGAAACACAAGTCTCGATGCCGATGGGGTCATCCAGGTTTAGGTGCAATTGGATGTAAGCCAAGCACGGTACTCAGGTGTGACTGTCTCAGCCGTCAGGAGTGTCCTTTCTTGCTTGATGAGCCTTAGGGGCCGACAGCTCTGGGGTGATGATTTCCCATTTTTCCAGTAGACGCAGGCCGTCCTCCAGCGTACTGATACGATAATCCCGGTCTCCTTTGGAGATGACTAAGGTGGCTGGGTGGTTCCACTTGTATGGAATTTTGTGGTTTCTGAGTGGTTTGGTAATAGTCAGAATATTACGCCTCTGCTGCATGGTGTGGGCTGACAGGTCCGCAAAGAAGGTGAGCCCCTGGATGCAGTCTGGGGGATGGACTGCTTGCCTTATAGCAGACATCAGCTTCTCCTTCACTCTGTAGTAGTGTATCCTGGCTATGGTGTCTCTGGGAAGTTTCGCCTGAATGTGTTGTGGCTTAGGTAGCCTATGGATACGGTCAATGGTTAGTTCCTCTAGCGAAACATCCGGCAGAAGTTTGTGCATAATAGTAGTGAGGTGTGCCATCAAATCTTGGGGCTTGACTGTCTCAGGAATACCTCTAATTTTCACATTATTCCTTCTCGAGCGGTCTTCCAGGTCCGCTACTTTAGCTTTAAGCCAAGAGATGTCCTCATCATGTTCATTATGAGCGTCCACCATATTGTTGAATGTGTCTGTGAATTCCCCCATCTTATGCTCAATATGGGAGACCCTGTCACTGACCGCTATCACTTCAGTTTTGCATTGTGTCACTAACTGCAGCATGTCAGTATGAATCGCCCCTCTCAGTGTGACCAACATGTCTTTTAAAGTGGAGTCCATAACTGGCTGGTTGTTTGTAGGGAACGCTGCAATTGCATCCTGAAACTCCAGCGTATCATCAATAGCAGCAGCCATATTTCTGTCCCCTCTGTCTGCCAGCTCCTGTGTCAGCTTAGGCTTAGATTTAGCTGGGCTGTTCGTGCTGGAGGAGGATGGGGATATGGCCTATGGTGCTTTATGTTTGTGCCTGTTTCTACTCACAGTTTCCCAGCCGTCCTCAGGGTCCTCCATGCAGACCTTCTCTGCGGCCTGTGAGCCTCGTGCGCCGGGTGCGCCATCTTGCCCGCCTGTGCGGCCAGACCGGCCGAAAAAGTCCGTCATTTTCCCGGGCTGTGAGCGCTCCCTTCTCCTCCTCGACATGACCGGACACTTCCCTGGACCTTCCGGAACAAAGATCTGCCACTCGTCCGTGCTTTTCGTCGCTGTGATCGGTACTGGATGTCCCGTGTGGTGAGGAGCTCAGGACTCACGCGTCCATGCTCCTTGCGCGCCGGCTCCGCCCCCAACGCTATAACTTTTGCGCAAACCAATCAATATATGCTTATTGTGATTTTTGTTTTACCAAAAATATATAGAATACATATCAGCCTAAGCTGAGAAAACATTAGCTTTTTTTTACAAAAAAAAGGGGATATTTATTATAGCAAAAAGTACAAAATATTGTGTTTTTTTTTTCAAAATTGTCGCTTTTTTTGTTTATAGCGCAAAAAATAAAAACCGCAGAGGCAATCAAATACCACCAAAAGAAAGCTCTATTTGTGGGAAAAAAAGTACATCAATTTTGTTTGAGTGCAACATCGCACGACCGCGCAATTGTCAGTTAAAGCAACTCGGTGCCAAATCGCAAAAAGTTCTCTGGTCAGGAAGGGGGTCCATTTTTCCAGGGCTGAAGTGGTTAAGTGTAAATGGGATTTTCTTTAACTTCTATGGGGGCAAAAACAGCAAAATAAACCCATTGGAGTTCTAATACTTCTACACTCTATCCAAAACAAAACAAAAATGTTGTCTTTATTTATACATTAAATCTGCCCGGAGTGCACCATTAAATTTAACATTTAGGAAGGAGTTAAACATAGCTAAAGTAAAAACATTTTAGTTTTGGATAGAGCGGAGAGGGATGAGAACACCCGTCCGGTTTTTATCGCTGTCTGTGCCCGTTGGGCCCTATTTACACCTGTGCATTCTGGAAATGAACACAGAACACAAAACATGCGTTATGCTTGCAGTGGCATTACTTTTTAATGGCACCCCAAATGCAGACAGCATACAAGCAATTTGTGCATAGCAAAGCAGGACACAAATACGCCAAAATGTAATGTAAAAAACGAATAAAATGTGAAACTTCTTTGGCATGTTTGCCACGCATAGGGCAGCCCATTTAAGTGAATGGGCTGCCCTATGTGTGTTGAGTGAAAAGACGTGAGGTGTGAATGGGGCCTTAGGGAGATTCACCATCTCTATTTGTCCCTTTTAGGTTACCAAGCGTGAAAGTAAAAAAATCCCACATTTTATGCTATCACCAAGAAATAGCGGGGAAATCTTTACATGGAGACACTAGCTCTAGAATACCCCCAATATGGAGGTTTTTTTTCTCGCTTCCTCTTTCAGCTATTGAATAGGGATGAGCTTCGTGTTCGAGTCGAACGTACGTTCGACTCGAACATCGGCTGTTCGGGCGTTCGGCGAAATCCGAACTCTTGGTCCGTTCGCGTCAAAATTCGTATGGCGCGCGCGGACCACAATGCACTGCGGTGGCGCAGTGCATTGCTGGCTCGTGATTGGCCAAGCATGCACTGTGACCCCCGCATGCTTGGCCAATCGCAGCGCCAGCAGCGAGGAGAGCCATGATTGGCCACAGGCATCCTGCCTGTGGCCAATCATAGCTCAGGCTGTGTAGTGCACGCCCCACACTATATAAGGCCGCCTTTGAGGCGGCCTCGTGTAGTGTGTTGGCATCTGAAGCAGTGGGTGTTCTGTGTACCTTCAACACAGTTACACACCAATCGTTTTTGGCTGATTTCCTATCTTGCTCTTGTGTAGTGGTTATTGTCTGTGCCCTGACTGCAGTATACACCACTACACTATATTCACCTCACCTATATAGCTAGCTAGTGATCTATCTTTAACCACTTAACAACCGCCCATTGCCGATTAACGGCTTCAGGGCGGTTGTTTAACTCTGAGAGGCCGTTAATTAACGGCCTCCCAGAATTCTGCTCTCGCGCGCCCCCCTGGGGCACGCACTCGAGAGCATCCGTGACCGCCGGGTCCACAGGATCACGGATCACGGTAAACGGCCGCTCGTGGCGGCCGTTTACCACGTGATCGCTCCGTCAAATGACGGAGTGATCACTTGTAAACAAACCGGCGTCATGTTATGACGCCGGTTCCTCCCTCCCCTCTCTGTACCGATCGGTACAGCGGAGGGGAAAGAGATCGGTGTCAGCAGCGATGTGGGCTGCATCTGCAGTGCCCACATCGCTGCTCACCGAATTTAACCCCTCAATTCCCTGCCAATACTCTGCAATACCAGAGCATACTCTGCAGTACCCTGCCATTACTCTGCAGTACCCCCCATTATTCTGCAGTACCCTGCCTTTACTCTGCAGTACCCCCATTACTCTGCAGTAACCCCCATTACTCTGCAGTACCCTGCCATTACTCTGCAGTACCCCCCAATACTCTGCAATACCCGCCATTACTCTGCAGTACCCCGCCATTACTCTGCAGTGCAGTACCCTGCCATTACTCTGCAGTACCCTGCCATTACTCTGCAGTACCCTGCCATTACTCTGCAGTACCCTGCCTTTACTCTGCAGTACCCTGCCATTACTCTGTAGTACTCCCCAATACTCTGCAGTACCCTGCCATTACTCTGCAGTACCCCCCAATACTCTGCAGTACCCCGCCATTACTCTGCAGTGCAGTACCCTGCCATTACTCTGCAGTACCCTGCCATTACTCTGCAGTACCCTGCCTTTACTCTGCAGTACCCTGCCATTACTCTGTAGTACTCCCCAATACTCTGCAGTACCCTGCCATTACTCTGCAGTACCCCCAATACTCTGCAGTACCCCGCCATTACACTGCAGTGCAGTACCCTGCCATTACTCTGCAGTACCCCCCATTACTCTGCAGTACCCTGCCTTTACTCTGCAGTACCCTGCCATTACTCTGTAGTACTCCCCAATACTCTGCAGTACCCTGCTATTACTCTGTAGTACCCCACCAATACCCCGCCAATACTCTGCAATACCCTGCCATAAATTGCCATACCCAGCCATACTCGGAGATACCCAGCCATACTCGGTGATACCCTGAAATACCCAGCCATAGATGCCCCCCACCCCTCACCGCCCTCCGGTGCTTCTACCAACTCGCCAGTACGATCAAAGCCAGAATCTTTTTTTTATTTTTTATTTCAGGCTTCCCAGCCTAGAGGTGAGATGTGGTGTCATATTGACCCCTAGATTTCACTGTAAAGAGGACCTGTCACCCCATATTCCTATTACAAGGGATGTTTACATTCCTTGTAATAGGAATAAAAGTGATCAAAAATATATTTTTGGGGAAAAAAATATCAAACTAAAATAAATAAAGTAAAATGAACAATAAAAAAAAAAAAAAAAAAAAATTAAAGCGCCCATGTCCCCATGTGCTCGCATGCAGAAGCGAACGCATGCGTAAGCCCCACCCACATATGAAAACAGTGTTCAAACCACACATGTGAGGTATCGCCCAGAACGTTAGAGCGAGAGCAATAATTCTAGTCCTAGACCTCCTCTGCAACTCAAAACATGTAACCAGTAAAAAAAAATTTATGAAGAAAAAATTACTAATCTGCTAAATTTTATAACAGAAACAAAGAAAAATTCATTTTTTCGCAGAATTTCCGGTCTTTTTTCTTTTATAGCACAAAAAATAAAAAAACTGAGAGGTGATTAAATACCACCAAAAGAAAGCTCTATTTGTGTGAAAAAAGGACAAACATTTCATATAGGTCCAGTGTTGCATGACTGAGTAATTGTCATTCAAAATGTGAGAGCACCAAAAGCTGAAAATTGGTCTGGTTATTAAGGGTGTTTAAGGGCCCAGTGGTCAAGTGGTTAATAATAGAGCTTGCAGTCAGTAGTGTTAGGAGATAGTGCGTGCTGTCTGCGTGCTCTGTACCCAGTACATACCGCTATAATATAGGGCAGGCCCCTACTTTCAAACATCCAACTTACAAACATCTCCTACTTGCAAACGCAAGGAGACAGCAGCAAGTGAGATGAAAAAAGACGGACGACAAAACAAATTATACAGGGGTGATAACCCTTCCCTATGTTTTCCAAAAAGCTTAAAAATAGTTTTTTTGGCTGGAGCTACACTTTAAAAATGTACCAGTTGAAAATTACAAACAGATTCAACTTAACACAACAAACCTACACAGTCCCTGTCTTGTTTGCACCGCCTGTATACTGCTGTTCTGAGTATATAGGGCCTGGGGGCCACACGCATTTCCTTTTTTTAATATGGGTACAGGGTTCCCCTTAATATGCGTACAAGACCCAAATAGGCTGGTAATGGGCAGGGAGGGCTACCCATGCCATTTTTCTCAATCATTTTCAACCATATTGCAGGAACCAGATATAACATTAAAACCGCAAGCAGTTTTAAATGGTGTTATTTCCGTTTAATGTCATTTGGTGCAGGGACACGGGAAACACGTGGCACTTCACAGGCATACTACAGACACCCCCCAGGCACCACTTTTTTTTTTTCACTTTAATCGTCATTAAAATCAGTGCTCCCGCCAAAACGTCCGTTTTTAAAACTTTTTTTTGCATTGACCCATGTCCCCTGAGGCAGGAGTCAGGTCCCCAAACCCTTTTTAGGACAGTATCTTGCATATTAGCCGTTAAAATTAGCACTTTCCATTTCGAACGTTCGAGTCCCATAGACTTCAATGGGGTTCTAACGTTCGTAACGAACGTGGGGGCCGTTCGCAAGTTCTGGTGCGAACCGAACCGGGGGGTGTTCGGCTCATCCCTACTATTGAACAGTAAGTGAAGGGAAATCTCCCCAATTGGTAATGGCAAAAAAATCCTGACAGCCACTGCACCAATGCAAGTAACCTACGGTACTGTGTGGTAATATTCATTCACTATTGTCACACAAGTGGGTGGACTCGGGGCACAGTGCTCGGAGCCCTGAGCCCACCCTTTTTTGAAGCCTATGAGAGACTCTTTAACCACTTGGCGCCCATACTACATCTATTGACGTCATGGGCTTTCAGTGGTTATATCTAAATGATGCCTGAGGCCACAGACATCATTCAGAGATTGCCATTTTCAGCTGGCGATTCCCTGCACCATAAGAATGATCATATCGGCTGTTCCGCCGCTTGATCGTTCTTACGGGTGGCGGGAGGGGACACCCCCCCTCCCGCCACCCTCCGGTGCTTCTACCGACTCACCGTTTCCATTGGTGAGTCAGTCACAGGATCCGCCGGCCCCAGCAAGTAACCATAGAGATTTCCGGCGGACTAGATCGTCCCCGGAGTCTCTATGATCGTTCGGAGGCCAGGCGCGATGTTATGACATCACGCCCGGCCTCTGTATTCAAATTAACGGCGCCGATTTGGCTAGGAAGCCAGGATCGTTTTTTTTTTTTTTTTTTTATTCTTCCCAGCCTAGAGGTGAGTTATGGGGTCTTATTGACTCCATATCTCACTGTAAATATGTCCGATCATGCCATATTCCTATTACAAGGGATGTTTACATTCCTTGTAATAGGAAAAAAAATCATCAATTTATTTTTTTTTAAAGTGTAAAACTAAAAAAAAAAATTAACAATAAGAAAAAAAAAAAATTCAAAGCGCCCCTGTCTCTGTGAGCTCGCACACAGAAGCGAACGCATACGTAAGTCCCGCCCACATATGAAAACGGTGTTCAAACCACACATGTGAGGTATCGCCGTGAATGTTAGAGCGAGAGCAATAATTCTAGCCCTAGACCTCCTCTGTAACCCAAAATATGTAACCAGTAAAAAAATTTCAAGCGTCGCCTATGGGGATTTTTAAATACCAAAGTTTGGCGCCATTCCACGAGCGCGTGCAATTTTGAAGCGTGACATGTTGGGTATCTATTTACTCGGCATATCCTCCTCTTTCACATCAAAAAAAATGGGCTAACTTTACTGTTTTTTTTTTTTTTTTTTTTAAATACAAGTACAGTAAAAATACACTACTACGAAGTTAAAAGTAAGTTCTCGCTAAAGGTGAACCTTCTCACACAGCTATATACCCTTCTAGAAAACTTCACATAAAAATAGGGATTTTTAGTTCACATGCATTGCAATGCATGTTTAAGCTGGCCAACTGCGTCAAAGTAATCCCTCTCTGGCCAGGCCCTACACTACACTGTACTAATCTACACTACACTACATTACACTAATTTACTCTACCCTAATCTGCTCCACCCTGCCCTTATGCTCTCCACCCTGCCGTAATTCACTCCACCCTGCCCTGTAACCCTGCCCTAATTCACTCCACCCTGCCCTCTAACCCTTCTGTAGTCTGCTCCACCCTGCCGTAGTCTGCTCCACCCTGCCGTAGTCTGCTCCACCCTGACCTATAACCTAGCCCAAATCCACCCTGCCTTAATCCCCTCCACCCTTCCCTAACCCAGCCCTAATCCACCCTGCCTTAATCCCCTACACCCTGCCCTAATCCACCCTGCCTTAATACCCTCCACCCTGCTCTATAACCCAACCCTAATCCTCCCTGCCTTAATACCCTCCACCCTGCCCTATAACCCATCCCAAATGCCCCCCTGCCTTAATACCCTCCCCCCTGCCCTATAACCCAGCCCAAATCCACCCTGCTTTAATCCCCTTCACTCTGCCCAATGACCGAGCCCAAATTTACCCTGCCTTCTAACCCTGCCCTAATCCACCTGGCCTTAATCCCCTCCACCCTGCGTTATAACCCAGCCCAAATTCACCCTGCCTTAATCCCCTCCACCCTGCCCTATAACTCAGCCAAAATCCACCCCGTCTTAATCCCCTTCACCCTGCCCTTTAACCCAGCCCAAATCCACCCTGCGTTAATCCTAATAAATATAAATTTTTATAGATATAAGCAAATTCTTTTTTTTGTGTTTTTGTACACTATACTATTATTGGCTCCTCCCTGCCCTAATCCACATACACCATTTTTTAATAGATGCAAGCAAATATACAGTTATGTTTTTTTTTTTTAATAGTGTACACCAGGCATCACTAAATGGCGGGCCGATTGCAGACCGAATCATTGTCACATCCGGACCTCCACGGTTCCACCATTTAGGAGCCAGTTGTTTATTGCCGCTGTCATCACTTCATGGCAGGCTTGGGGACAATCCTAGACAGAGGTTGGGAGACAAAGCAACTTTCTAGAAAAGAGGCTGGGACTGCTGGAGTTACAAATTTAAGTGTCCCATCAAGTGATTGGTTGTTAGGATTAAGGGCGGCTCTAGCAACCAATCACCTGCTAGGACACTTGAAAAGTTAACTCTGTCAGTGCCTGCCCATGCCCTCCATCCAAAGCTGCGGTGTCTTCTGCTATATAGAGCTGAGATGGTTTGTACTGTGAATGAGGGGGAGTTATCTGTAATGTGAATGGGCGGGACAGAGCTGTAGTGGGGGGCAAAGCTGAAGAGGGCTTCCCTGTGAATGGGAGAAGCAGAGCTGAGGGAGAGCTGAGGGAGAGCTGAGGGAGCCTGTAATGGGAAATAGGGTAGCAGAGCTTAGAGGGGCTGCATTGTAAAGGGGGCAGAGCTGAGGAGCTGAAATGTGACTGAGTGGAGGAAAGCTTAGGGGGTCTGCAATGTGAATAATAAGAGCAGAGCTGAGGGGGCTGCAATGTGATAGGGGCAGAGCTGAGGGGCGCTGCAGTGTAAATGGAGGAAGCAGAGCTGAGGGGGGCTACACGTCAATGAGGGGCTGAAGAGCTAAGGGGGGCTGCAATGTAAATGGGGGGCAGAGCTTAGGGGCTGTAATGTGAATGGGAGCAGAGGACATTGCTATGGGGGGGATGTGAAGGTGGGAGCAGAGGACACTACTGGAGTGGTTTATGTAAAGGGGGACAGAGGTCACTACTTTTGGTGGGGAAGTGATGTGATGGACACAGGGGACACCATTGTCAAGGGAAAACTCTGGTGTAAAAATTAGATTGTGATTTCAAAAGAGGGGACTGCGATGTGAATAATCTTAGTCATTGCACAACAGGCAATTTTTTTTTAACCTCAGCTAGAAGAACATTTTATTGTACCGGTGAGAATTTTAATGGAATTCCCCTGGTGTACACTATAATATAGTCCGCTCAACCTGCCTTAATCTGCTCCATCCTGCCCTAATACACTCTGTTATAACAAATATACAATTTTATAAAGATAAGTAAATATTAATTTTTATAGAAATAAGTAGATATAAATTTTTTTGCCATGCTCCATCCACCTATTGTCTCGACGGGCCTGGCTCTATCCGCCTATTGCCTCGACGGGCCTGGCTCTATCCGCCTATTGCCTCAACGGGCCTGGCTCCATCCGCCTATTGCCTCGACGGGCCAGGCTCCATCCGCCTATTGCCTCGACGGGCCCGGCTCCATCTGCCTAGTGCCTCTACGGGCCTGGCTCCATCGGCCTAGTGCCTCTACGGGCCTGGCATCATCCGTCTAGTGCCTCTATGATGGGACTGGCTTCATCTGCCTAGTCCCTCTAGGGGCCTGCCTCCATCTGCCTTGTGTCCCGCCTAGCCTGGATCCATTTGCCTCGTGCCTCTATGGTCCTGGCTCTGTCCACCTAATGCCCCGCTGGGCCTGCCTCATCAATCTAGTGCCTCTACAAGTATGGCTCCATCCGCCTAGTGCTTGTGCGGGCCTGGCTCCATCCGCCTAGTGCTTGTGCGGGCCTGGCTACATCCGCCTAGTGCTTGTGCGGGCCTGACTCCATCCGCCTAGTGCTTGTGCGGGCCTGGCTCCATCCGCCTATTATCTCTGCGGGCCTGGCTTCATCCGCCTAGTGCCTCTGCGGGCCTGGCTCCATCCGCCTATTGCCTCTGGGGGTCTGGCTCCATCCGCCTAGTGCCTCCGCGGGCCTGGCTCCATCCGCCTAGTGCCTCTGCGGGCCTGGCTCCATCCGCCTAGTGCCTATGTGGGCCTGGCTCCATCCGCCTAGTGCTTCCACGGGCCTGGCTCCATCCGCCAAGTGCCGCTACGGGCCTGGCTCCATCCACCTAGTGCCTCTACGGGCCTGGCTCCATCCGCCTAGTGCCTCTACTGGCCTAGCTCCATCCGCCTAATGCCGCTACGGGCCTGGCTCCATCCGCCTAATGCCGCTACGGGCCTGGCTCCATCCGCCTAATGCCGCTACGGGCCTGGCTCCATCCGCCTAATGCCTCAACGGGCCCGGCTCCCTCCGCCTATTGCCTCGACGGGCCCGGCTCCATCCGCCTATTGCCTCGACGGGCCCGGCTCCATCCGCCTAGTGCCTCTACGGGCCTGGCTCCATCCGCCTAGTGCCTCTACGGGCCTGGCATCATCCGTCTAGTGCCTCTATGGGACTGGTTTCATCCGCCTAGTCCCTCTAGGGGCCTACCTCCATCCGCCTTGTGACCCACCTAGCCTGGATCCATTTGCCTTGTGCCTCTATGGTCCTGGCTCCTTCCACCTAATGCCCCGCTGGGCCTGCCTCATCCATCTAGTGCCTCTACAAGTATGGCTCCATCCGCCTAGTGCTTGTGCGGGCCTGGCTCCATCCGCCTAGTGCCTCTGCGGGCCTTGCTCCATCCGCCTAGTGCCTCTGCGGGTCTGGTTTCATCCGCCTAGTGCCTCTGCAGGCCTGGCTCCATCCGCCTATTGCCTCTGCGGGCCTGGCTCCATCCGCCTATTGCCTCTGCGGGCCTGGCTCCATCCGCCTATTGGCTCTGCGGGCCTGGCTCCATCCGCCTAGTGCCTCTGCGGGCCTGGCTCCATCCGCCTAGTGCTTCTGCGGGCCTGGCTCCATCCGCCTAGTGCCTCTGCGGGCCTGGCTCCATCCGCCTAGTGCCTCTGCGGGCCTGGCTCCATCCGCCAAGTGCCGCTACGGGCCTGGCTCAATCCGCCAAGTGCCGCTACGGGCCTAGCTCAATCTGCCTAATGCCTCTAAGGGCCTAGCTCCATCCGCCTAATGCCGCTACGGGCCTGGCTCCATCCGCCTAATGCCGCTACGGGCCTGGCTCCATCCGCCTAATGCCGCTACGGGCCTGGCTCCATCCGCCTAATGCCTCTACGGGCCTGGCTCAATCCGCCAAGTGCCGCTACGGGCCTAGCTCCATCCGCCTAGTGCCTCTACGGGCCTAGCTCCATCCGCCTAATGCCGCTACGGGCCAGGCTCCATCCGCCTAATGCCGCTACGGGCCTGGCTCCATCCGCCTAATGCAGCTACGGGCCTGGCTCCATCCGCCTAATGCCGCTACGGGCCTGGCTCCATCCGCCTAGTGCCTCTACGGGCCTGGCTCCATCCGCCTAGTGCCTCTACGGGCCTGGCTCCATCCGCCTAGTGCCTCTACGGGCCTGGCTCCATCCGCCTAGTGCCTCTACAGGCCTGGCCCCATCCACGTAGTGCCTCTATGGGCCTGGGTATTCATATCTGCCTAGTGCCCTGAGGGGCCTGGCTTCAACTGCCTAGTGCCCCGGCAGGCCTGGCTCTATCGCCTAGTGCCCCAACAGGCCTGGCTCCATCCGCCTTGTGACCCACCTAGCCTGGATCCATTTGCCTTGTGCCTCTATGGTCCTGGCTCCTTCCACCTAATGCCCCGCTGGGCCTGCCTCATCCATCTAGTGCCTCTACAAGTATGGCTCCATCCGCCTAGTGCTTGTGCGGGCCTGGCTCCATCCGCCTAGTGCCTCTGCGGGCCTTGCTCCATCCGCCTAGTGCCTCTGCGGGTCTGGCTTCATCCGCCTAGTGCCTCTGCAGGCCTGGCTCCATCCGCCTATTGCCTCTGCGGGCCTGGCTCCATCCGCCTATTGCCTCTGCGGGCCTGGCACCATCCGCCTATTGCCTCTGCGGGCCTGGCTCCATCCGCCTAGTGCCTCTGCGGGCCTGGCTCCATCCGCCTAGTGCCTCTGTGGGCCTGGCTCCATCCGCCTAGTGCCTCTGCGGGCCTGGCTCCATCCACCTAGTGCTTCTGCGGGTTTGGCTCCATCCGCCTAGTGCCTCTGCGGGCCTGGCTTGATCTGCCTAGTGCCGCTACGGGCCTGGCTCAATCCGCCAAGTGCCGCTACGGGCCTGGCTCAATCCGCCGCATGCCGCTACGGGCCTGGCTCCATCCGCCTAATGCCTCTACGGGCCTGGCTCAATCCGCCAAGTGCCGCTACGGGCCTAGCTCCATCCGCCTAGTGCCTCTACGGGCCTAGCTCCATCCGCCTAATGCCGCTACGGGCCAGGCTCCATCCGCCTAATGCCGCTACGCGCCTGGCTCCATCCGCCTAATGCCGCTACGGGCCTGGCTCCATCCGCCTAATGCCGCTACGGGCCTGGCTCCATCCGCCTAGTGCCTCTACGGGCCTGGCTCCATCTGCCTAGTGCCTCTACGGGCCTGGCTCCATCCGCCTAGTGCCTCTATGGGCCTGGCTCCATCCGCCTAGTGCCTCTACGGGCCTGGCTCCATCCGCCTAGTGCCTCTACGGGCCTGGCCCCATCCACGTAGTGCCTCTATGGGCCTGGGTATTCATATCTGCCTAGTGCCCTGAGGGGCCTGGCTCCAACTGCCTAGTGCCCCGGCAGGCCTGGCTCTATCGCCTAGTGCCCCAACAGGCCTGGCTCCATCCGCCTTGTGACCCACCTAGCCTGGATCCATTTGCCTTGTGCCTCTATGGTCCTGGCTCCTTCCACCTAATGCCCCGCTGGGCCTGCCTCATCCATCTAGTGCCTCTACAAGTATGGCTCCATCCGCCTAGTGCTTGTGCGGGCCTGGCTCCATCCGCCTAGTGCCTCTGCGGGCCTTGCTCCATCCGCCTAGTGCCTCTGCGGGTCTGGCTTCATCCGCCTAGTGCCTCTGCAGGCCTGGCTCCATCCGCCTATTGCCTCTGCGGGCCTGGCTCCATCCGCCTATTGCCTCTGCGGGCCTGGCTCCATCCGCCTATTGCCTCTGCGGGCCTGGCTCCATCCGCCTAGTGCCTCTGCGGGCCTGACTCCATCCGCCTAGTGCCTCTGCGGGCCTGACTCCATCCGCCTAGTGCCTCTGCGGGCCTGGCTCCATCCGCCTAGTGCCTCTGCGGGCCTGGCTCCATCCGCCTAGTGCCTCTGCGGGCCTGGCTCCATCCGCCTAGTGCCTCTGCGGGCCTGGCTGCATCCGCCTAGTGCCTAAGCGGGCCTGGCTCCATCCGCCTAGTGCCTCCACGGGCCTGGCTTGATCCGCCTAGTGCCGCTACGGGCCTGGCTCAATCCGCCAAGTGCCGCTACGGGCCTGGCTCAATCCGCCAAGTGCTGCTACGGGCCTGGCTCAATCCGCCTAGTGCCTCTACGGGCCTAGCTCCATCCGCCTAATGCCTCTTCGGGCCTGGCTCCATCCGCCTAATGCCGCTACGGGCCTGGCTCCATCCGCCTAATGCCGCTACGGGCCTGGCTCCATCCGCCTAATGCCTCTACGGGCTTGGCTCAATCCGCCAAGTGCCGCTACGGGCCTAGCTCCATCCGCCTAGTGCCTCTACGGGCCTAGCTCCATCCGCCTAATGCCGCTACGGGCCAGGCTCCATCCGCCTAATGCCGCTACGGGCCTGGCTCCATCCGCCTAATGCCACTACGGGCCTGGCTCCATCCGCCTAATGCCGCTACGGGCCTGGCTCCATCCGCCTAGTGCCTCTACGGGCCTGGCTCCATCCGCCTAGTGCCTCTACGGGCCTGGCTCCATCCGTCTAGTGCCTCTACGGGCCTGGCTCCATCCGCCTAGTGCCTCTACGGCCTGGCTCCATCCGCCTAGTGCCTCTACGGGCCTGGCTCCATCCGCCTAGTGCCTCTACGGGCCTGGCTCCATCCGCCTAGTGCCTCTACGGGCCTGGCCCCATCCACGTAGTGCCTCTATGGGCCTGGGTATTCATATCTGCCTAGTGGCCTGAGGGGCCTGGCTCCAACTGCCTAGTGCCCTGGCAGGCCTGGCTCTATCGCCTAGTGCCCCAACAGGCCTGGCTCCATCCGCCTAGTGCCCTGTACTGTAGTTTTTATATATATATATATATTTATATATATATATATATATATATATATATACACACACACACACAAATATAATTTTTATACATTTAACAACAATATACATTTTTATGCATTTAAAAAAATTTTTTTTTTTTTTTTAACAACATTACTTTTCACTATCCTGCTTTAAATGTGAAACAAAAAAAATGGTGTTACACATACATGACAATACGGTTATGACCAAATTCATCAATTTCATGCACAAAATGAAGGTTGATGAAGTCATCTAGAGTTAGGTTGTCGATTTCCCAGAACTCGACCCTCCGGGGCACTCTTCGGTTTCCATCCTGTGGAGGAAAGAAAACAATTACAGCTCTGCAGAGGGGGCATGTATTGCTTTGTGCCATCCATGTTCCGATGCAGGTCGAGTGAAATAGGTGGGAGCAGGGTAGAGTTGTATTGTCCTCTCCCACATCCATTTCACTCAAACAGATGGAACAGGTGGGCACCACCTGATACTCCCTGGCCGGTGGTCTGGCTGGTGCAGGCTGGTCCTCAGCAACAATGCGGTCCCTTGGAGATCGACTTCTATTGGGCCTGGCATTCTGTCGCTGCTGTCGAAGAGCTGCTCTTGTTCGATGAGCAATGGGTGAATCCATGCCTATAATAACAATGACGGAGATTTCAGCATTTCTGTCATGTAACTCTATCACACTTTTAAACTTAAATGACAAGGGCAAGTGTCTTATTTATGTCTCATAAGTAAACCTAAAAATAGGAGATAATTTAACTACTAAAGCCTCCGTGATGTACCCATACATCGCCAGATTGAAGTGTTTATACCTGCAGCTACAGGCATCATTCCAGTATCTATTCTTTTTTGCCAGCAATGCTCTTTAATGTAAAAGTGATCCTAGGGGCTACTTTAGTGATAACTAGCCGCTGGATCGCTTTTACAGGCAGTGGAAGAGGCAAACCCCCCACTCCACCACAGTCTGAAAACTGAGGATAGGAACATCCCCAGATCTCTCCATAAAGATCTTTCACTCTTCTGGCTATCACAAGAGATATTGTTTATCCCTTGTAGTAGCCATAAACGTGAACATAAAAACGAAGAAGTGTAAAAATTAGGAAGTCAAAAATAAATAATTCTTAACATAGAAAAAAAATTGAAAGCGCCCACCCCCCATGCTCATGCACTAAGGCAAACGCGTACATAGGTAACAAACACATGTAAATGGCATTGCCACCACACATCACACATGAGATGTATCGCCACAAATGTTATAGGGAGAGCAATAATGTTAGCACCAGAGCTCCTGTGTAACTCTAAACTTGTAACCTGTAAAGGCTTTTAAAGCATCGTCTACAGATAATTTAATGTACTGTTTGTCATCAGTCCATGAGCATCCTCAATTTTAAAGCATGACATGTTAGGAATCTATTTACTATGCGTAACGCTATCATTTATATTTGACCAAACAATTAGATATTCTATTGTGTTTTTGTGCTTTAAGATGAACTAAAGTGGATCCCCCTCCAAAATTGCATTTGAAAAACCACTGCGCAAATACTATGTGGCATAAAAAAATTGCATCCCCCAGTAGTAGGAGAGGAATGTCAGAATTGGCCAGAGGATGAAGTGGTTAAAACGAAGCTCCACCCAAAAGGGGAAGCTATGCCACATTTTGGTACTTTTTGGGGGGCGGGTACCTGGTTTTGACAGGTACCTATTTCCACTTCTGGGTGAGATCACTGTGGCAATCTGAGGAGCTTTGGCCCCTCCTCTCTCCCCCTGCAGCCTTCTGGGACACACACAGGTCCCTGAAGACTGTGGGACCATTCACAAAGAGCAGCACCTGTATGCGCAGTAGGAAACCGGCTGTGAAGAACTGTCTCAAGTGCCGACATCGCTGGATCCCTGGACGGTAACTGTCCTTATATTACAAGTCAGCAGCTAAAATACTTGTAACTGTTGACTTTTTCGCTTTTTTTGGCAAATTAGAGTTCCTATTTAAGAAAGTAGTTCTAAAGGCAGAAGTTATATACCCTCACATGGTCAGTTTGGAATCAATTCGGACAATCTACATTAGCCTCTTCTGTATAATTTGTTGCTCTACTGTCTGCCAGTCTCGATTAGATGCCCTGGCTTCATTCCTCCTTGGCGCTCGAGTCCCAGCCACCCCACCCCCCCATTTTTTCACCTTCCCTCTTCCCCCTCTCTACCTTAACTCACACTGTATACCCTTTCTCTCTCCTATATAGGTTACTTGCATATTGATTGATTTTCGGATGTCTATATACTGATTACTTAGATTACATCTACCATTTTACTACTTACCACATATTTATGACTACATAGATGGCAGAATTGATAATTGTGTCATTCAAGATATTGGCAGAGGCTCCTTATATACTTGTTTTAATACTGTTTCTATATTATATTTTTTGCAGTTATTAAAGTATTGTGTTTACGCCCATAAGCTCGCCCTTTTAGGTGATTACAATAACCTGGTACACACCCTCTATTTGGTCCAGAGTGTGCTTACATTCTTTTTCCTATTAAATGCACCAGCATTCTCTTTGTATTGCCTGTAATGTACCGGTGGTGGAAAGTGCATTCTTTGTGATCTACAATTTCTAATTATTTATTAGTTATGTAAGGTTGCTCTCAGCCTCTCATAATCTAGGGACTGCGGTACAGAAAATCCTTGGAAGAATAGGATCCAAAATAATTGTGAAACATGAATAGTGTGCTGTCTAACAGTGACATTGAAAAAATAGTATATCATATGTGCATCAAAGTATAAATAAAAATCCAAAGTAATCAACCTTGTAAATATATAAATCAGTATAGAATTTAACGCATGCAGCACTAAAACCTTCGTGAGTTAATAATGCATAGAACTTTACATACAGTTAAGATGAAAAACCTTCTGTAGTGCTGTAGCCCCCCAGCCCCCCTTTTTTACTTACCTGAACACAGTCCTCCTCCGGTTGGAAATGAGCACACCAGATCTAGCTGGTGTCTTGTGCCCTGATTAGATAGATTAAAAGCACAGCCATTGGCTTCATCTGCTGTCAATCAAATCCAATGACGTGGCGCCAGGGGGTGGGCAAAGTCCTGTATTCTGTGTGAATGAATACAGATGCAGGACTCAGGAGCACGCCCACATGGGTGTTCACCAAGGAGAGCCTTCTCCAACGTGGACACTCGATGTGGGGAGGAGCCACCAGCATTGCTGAGGGACCCCAGAAAAGAAAGACCGGGGCCTCTCAAAATTAACTTCACAGTGGAGGTAAGTATGACATGTTAAACACCCCTTTTTTTTTTTTTTTTTTACGACCCCTTTAACCACTTCCCATCCAGGCCAATTCTGACATTTGTCTCCTACATGTAAAATTCATAATTTTTTTGCTAGAAAATTGCATAGAACCCCCAAACATTATATATATAATTTTTAGAAAAAGCCCCTAGAGAATACAATGGCAGTTCTTGCAACTTATTATCTTGCACGGTATTTGCGCAGCAATTTTTCGACGCGTTTTTTTCAGAAATAAAACAGTTTCATGCTTAAAAAAAAAAAACAGTAAAGTTAGCCCAATTTTTTTGCATAATGGGATAGATGAAGATACGCAGAGTAAATAGATACCCAACATGTCATGCTTCAAAATTGCACGCGCTCGTGGAATGGCGCCAAACTTTGGTATTAAAAAATTCCCATAGGCGACGCTTTAAATTTTTTTACTGGTTACATGTTTTGCATTACAGAGGAGGTCTAGTGCTAGAATTATTGCTCTCGCTCTAATGTTTGCGGCGATACTGCACACCGTTTTCATACGTGGGCGGGACTTACGTATGCGTTCGATTGTGCGTACGAGCTCACGGGGACAGGGGCGCTTTAATTTTTATTGTTTTTTATTGTTAATTTTACTTTTATTTTTTTAGTTTGACACTTAAAAAAAATGAATTGATTACTTTTATTCCTATTACAAGGAATGTAAACATCCCTTGTAATAGGAATATGGCACGATCGGACCTATTTACAGTGAGATATAGGGTCAATAAGAACCCATATCTCACTTCAAGGCTGGGAAGACTAAAATAAAAAAAAAAAAAAAAAAAAAGATCACGGCTTCCCAGCCAAATCGGCACCATTATTTTTAATGCAGAGGCCGGGTGTGACGTCATAACATCGCGCCCGGCCTCCGAACGATCATAGAGACTCCGAGGACCATCTGGTCCACCGGAAATCTCTATGGTATCATAGAGCCAGCGGATCCTGTGACCGACTCACCGATGTAAGTGGTGAGTCGGTAGAAGCGGCGGGAGGGGGGTACGTCCCATCCCGCCACCCGTAAGAACGATCAAGCGCCGGAACAGCCACTATGATCATTCTTATGGTGCAGGGAATCGCCGGCTGAAAATGCCAACATCTGAACAATGTCTGTGTCCTCGGGCATCATTCAGATATAACCACCGAAAGACGAGGCCGTCCCTGGACGTCCTACCGGAGCAAAGTGGTAAGTGGTTAAAAAGTAGTTCATAAATAAACAAGCACATTCGGTGTGAAATTACTATTAAGCCCCATACACATGTAGCACTGGCTACTGAGGAGCATGCGCTATGTTTTTGAAATTTAAGGTTAAACCTGAACTACAGTTTGGTTTGGGTATAATTTTTCCAAATTTTGACTTCGGCATCAGTCTGACTGGACTATAGGGTGTTCAGCCTGGCCACCGGGGGCACTGTCTTTTCTGGTAGGCATGGAACCACAGTCTGGTTGGGTGCTTTAAGGTTACTTTCTCTCGGAGCCCGCCCAGTGGGAGTGTCACTCTTGCTGTGCTTTCTGGGAGAGGGTACTTAAGATGCGGATGTCACATAGTTTGGGGTTCCAGTCCAGAAAGTATGTTCTGACTCAATGGTCCTGGTCCTCCTGACCAGCCCCCCAGGAAGGCTATGGCCTGGGGTGTGGATCCACCCGAATTTATGTCTCGGGGGGCTGGCTAGCCCGAAGCAAAGAAACAAAAGGAAGGATTCTGAGGTGGTCTGGTGCCGTCTCCTGTTGTGGATAGGCCCAGCAATATCCAGGGGAGGACTCTTCAGAAGAAGGCCATGTACGAGTTGGCTTCTTAGCAAGAGCCTGCTGAGGGACCTAAGTGAATCCAATCTCGTGGGTATCGCCAAACTGGCTGAAAGATCCAGGTATTACACGAGTGTTTTGCAAGTCCTAGTTTCCTACATGTTCTACAACAACGTCTGTGGCAGAGACTTATTCCTACATGTCCTACAACAATGTCTGTGGCAGAGTCTTGTTCCTGATTTGAGCACCTTGTTGGCTGCTAGGCCTTGTGAGAGAGGGACTATCCAACTTGAGTGAACATCCAGCTGTGAATGGCTATTCTCTGGATTTAGTCAAAGTAAGAGAGTTCTTCATTGTTGACTTTGACACTAATGCCACGTACACACATAGCAGACTATCCGACGGACTTAGTCTGGCGGACTTCCCGCCAGACTGTCCGTCGGACTTTACGAACGGGCTACTTGCCCACACACGGCATTTTTTCAGCGGACTAATACGGCTTACTAAGTCCGCCGTACTATCCGCCCTACTTTTGAAATGAACGGACTCGCCCACGCACACGAAGGAAAGTCCGCTCATTTCGAGCGCGTCTCCAGGTAGGCGGGGCCCGCGATAGAGATGTCGCTGGCCCCGCGACCTGGTATGGACTTAAAGGGGAACCCCAAAGCCGAAAAATATTGGCGTGGGGTTCCCCCCAGGTCCACATCAGACCCTTGTCCGAGCACTCAACCCGGCCAGCCAGGAAAGGGGGGGACCAGCGAGTGCCCCCCCTGAACCATACCAGGCCGCGTGCCCTCAACATGGGGGGTGCCTTGGAGAAGGGGGGCCGGGCGCCCCCCCACCCCAAAACACCTTGTCCCCATGTTGAAGAGGACAAGGGCCGCTTCCCGACAACCCTGGCCGTTGGTTGTTGGGGTCTATGGGCGAGGGGCTTATCAGAATCCGGGAGCCCCCTTTAATAAGGGGGACCCCGGATACCGGCCCCCCACCCTATGTGAATGAGTATGAGGTACAATGTACCCCTACCCATTCACCTGTGACAAAAAAAGTAAAAAAAAAAACACAACACAAGGTAAAAATAGTTTATTGCACAGCTCCGGGGGTCTTCCGTCTTCAGGGGTCTTCTCGCCGGACTCCTCCGCTATCTTCTTGTAGCTCTTTTACTTGCGGAGGAGCCCGGCTTTCTTCCTCGCTGCGGCCTCTTCTTCAGACTTCGGGGGTCTTGTCCCCCTCTTCCGGTCTTCTGTCGCGGCAGACCCCGACAACCAACGACCAGGGTTGTCGGGAAGAGGCCCTTGTCCTCATCAACATGTGGACAAGGTGCTTTGGGGTGGGGTGGGCCGCGCGGCCCCCCCTTCCCCAAGGCACCCCCCATGTTAAGGGCACGCGGCCTGGTACGGCTCGGGGGGGGGCGCTCGCTCGTCCCCCCTTTCCTGGCCGGCCGGGTCGCGTGCTCGGACAAGGGTCTGATGTGGACCTGGGGGGACCCCCACGCCGTTTTTTTTTTTGCCGTTGGGGTTCCCCTTTAAGTCCATACCAGGTGGCGGGGCCAGCGACTTCTCCTTCGCGGGCCCCGTATACCTGGAGACCCACTCGAAATGAGCAGACTTTTCTCCGGGCGGGAAAAGTCCGCTCATTTCAAAAGTACGGCGAACTGGCACACACACGGCATGATTGTCCGCCGAAATGTGAGTCCGGCGGGAAGATTGGAGTGCAAAACTACTTTCTAAGTCCGCTGTACTTTCGGGTCAAAAAAGTGTGCCGGAGGCTACACACAGGGGGATTGTCCGGCGGACTTCAGTTTGCCGGACTTTTCCACCCGATTGTTTGATCGTGTGTACGCGGCATAAGTGTACCTGAACTTTCCATCTAATCCTCTGATCCCATTTTAAGAGACTGTTCGTTAACTGGTTGCTGACCGCCGGCTGTCACATGATGACCAGGCGGCGCACCTATTGTGGCGGGAGGCCGGTATATGACGTCCTCCCATTTAAACAGGGAATGCGCGCGATCGTGTGCGCGCATCCCTGTTCCTTCAGTGGTGGCGTGTCACGGAGACACCGCTCGCCACCCAGGGGGGTGAACAGCCATTGGGCATGGGTGTTTACCACGTGATCGTTCATAGATGGTTACACCCCCCACTGTGCACGGCGCGTGCACGTCGGTGGCGTCGTGTTCCCGGGAACACGGCTCATCACCGACGCTGGTAAACAGCCATTGGCTGGCTGTTTACCCACGTGATCGGCTGTGATCCTTTCACAGCCGATCACTAAATGTAAACAAACCGCGTTAACGAGATGTTACCTGTTTCTCCTCCTCACACACCGATCGTGTAGCCCATCAGAGTACCCGAGTACCTGTCACAGTCCATCCGAGTACCTGTCATAGTCCATCCGAGTACCTGTCACAGTCCATCCGAGTACCTGTCACAGTCCATCCGAGTACCCGAGTACCTGTCACAGCCCATCAGAATACCCCACTACCAATCACAGCCCATCAGAGTACCCCAGTACCTGTCACAGCCCATCAGAGTACCCCAGTACCTGTCACCAGCCTATCAGAGTACCTATTTGCCGCCCATGCCACATAGATTATACGTTGGGGTGTTTGCTTTCCAAAATGGGGTCATTTTATGGGCAATTCCATTGTCCTGGTACTCCAGTGCCTTCAAAAGTGTAATAGGTGGTTGTGAAATGAGATGTCATTTTTGCTTGTAGAACGCCTGAAGATGCCACTTCAATGTTAGTGCTCTGTATGTAGCCATGCTGTGTAAAAGTCTCACACATGTGGTATCGCCGTACTCGGGAAGAGTAGCAGAATGTATTTTGGGGGTGTAATTTGTTGCATGCATATGCTGTGTGTGAGAAATAACCTGATAATATGACAACTTTGTAAAAAATAATAAAAAAAATCTTCATTTTGCAAAGAATTGTGGGAAAAAATTACAATTTAAAAAACTCACCATGCTACTTACTTAATACCTTGGAATGTCTACTTTCTAAAAAGGGGTAATTTGGGGGGTATTTATACTTTCCTGACTTGTTAGTGTCTCAAGAAATGAGATACACCTGATGTACTGAAGGCCTGATCAGATGTGATCAATTTTCAGTGATTGGCACCATAGTTTGTAGACTTTATAACTTTCACAAAGACCAAATAATATACACTAATGTGGGTTATTTTTACCAAAGATATGTAGCAGTATAAATTTTGGCCAAAATTTATGAAGAAAAATTACTAATTAGCAAAATTTTATTACAGAAACAAAGAAAAAGGCATTTTTTCACAAAATGTAATTTTTTTTTATTTATAGCACAAAAAATAAACAACACACTAGTGATTAAATACCACTAAAAGAAAGCTCTATTTGTGTGGAAAAAAGGACGCACGTTTCATATGGGTACAGTGTTGCATGACTAAGTAATTGTCATTCAAACTGTGAGAGCGCTGAAAGCTGAAAATTGGTCTGGTCAGGAAGGGGGTGTAAGTGCACTGTATTGAGGTGGTTAACTACGTTTTTGCAAATAAAAATCCCTTTATGCGGATCTGTCATCAGGCTCTAACGTTACTGGGCCATCTACCACGGGAAACCCCTAGACTTAAATCGAGGAGAAGAAGGTAACGGTAAGCCCAATAAAACCAGCAGCTCGTTCGGGAGTTAGTGCTACACACACAATCGAAATTCTGCCAGCAAAAGTCAGATGTGAGCTTTTGGTCAGAAAATCCGACTGTGTGTATGCTCCATCAGACTTTTGCTGGCAGAATTCCAGCCAGGAAAAGATTGAGAGCGGGTTCTCTATTTTTCAGTCTGAAAAAGTTCAGATCGTAAATTCCGATCGTCTGTACAAATTCCGACATGCAAAATTCCTAGGCATGCTTGGAAACAATTTGACGCATGCTTGGAAGCATTGAATTTAATTTTCTCGGTTTGTCGTAGTGTTGTACGTCACCGCATTCATTCTCGTAGTGTTGTACGTCACATGGTCGAAAGTTCAGAGGACTTTTGTGTGACTGTGTATGCAAGCCAAGCTTGAGCGGAATTCCATCGGAAAAACCATCCAAGTCTTCTCCAATAGAAAATCCACTTGTATGTATGGGGCATTACACTCAGAACCTCTATTCAAAGGGAGTATGTGAATAAAAAATGTAACAACAAATAAAACAAACATTATAGTGAAATCAAAAATGTTCATAAACAGGTGAGTAAAAGTCCACTAAAGGTATCCATCCAAATCCATGGTATTGCAGTGTCCGCGTGCAGAACAAATGCAAAGCATCAGTGCTCCACCACCTTGTTCTAAGCAAACTAAATGGCCGCTTACCAGAAGTTTAGATCCACAAGCGATCATATGCAAATATCAAGTGTACTAATAGAATGGATACCAGTTTATATTTTTGATCTCATTATAGTCTTTGTTTGATTTGTTTTTAAATGTTTTATCACATAATGCCTTTTAATTGTGGTTCTGAGTAGAATAGTCACTTCACACTGTTAAATTCAATACTTACATTTATGACATACTGTTTTTTTAAAGATCACTGTTTTCTTGTGTAAAATTTTAAAATGCAATAAAAACAGACTAAACATAAAGTCAGAAGGTTTTTTACCTTAATGCATTTTCTACATTAGTGTTAAAAAAGTTCTTCATGCAGCTCTCCCCCTTACACTTGAGCCTGAACTTGATCCAGTGCTATGCACGAGAGCAGAGGCTCTCTCTTCATTAGCTTAGAGACAGCAGCGGGAGCCATTGTTTCTTGGCTGCGGTCAATCCCAGCCAGTGAGAAGGAAGCAGGGGGCAGGGTCATATGGACACACTTAGGAGCGAGCCCACACGAGTGCAATCATAGGAAGTGCATTGCTGTGGGGGTACTCTGCAGAGAGGAGCAACCAGGAGAACTGGAAGGGGGACCTAAGAAGCGGAGGATCTGGGTTGCTCTGTGCAAAACCATTGCACAGAGCAGGTAAGTATGACTTGCTTGTTATTTCAAAGATAAAAAATTTGGTTTAGAATCGCCGGGTTCCCGACCGGCGCATGCCGATGTATGTCGGGAGAATGGCACGGGCAGGCATATTGGCGTACAGGTACGTCCAATCTTTAATGCCGCCCTGCCATCGCGAGCGCCCCGCCAGCGATGCACTCGCATGCCGGTCGGGACCCCCGTGAGTCCGATCGCGGGTCCCATGGACTCGATCGCCGTGGGCATACCCGCGATCGTCTCACGGGGCGGCTGAACGGAGAAATGCCGTTGTAAACAGAATTTCCCCGTTCTGCCTAGCAACTAGTGACACTGATCTCTGCTCTGTGATTGGAGCAGAGATCAGTTTTCGCTAAATGAAAGCCCAGCCCCCAACAGTTAGTAACACACCCTAGGAACACTTAACCCCTACACTGCCACCCACTGGTTAACCCCTTCACTGCCAGTGTCATTTACACAGGAATCACTGCATTTATATAGCAGTGATTGCTGTATAAATGACAATGGTCCGAAAAATGTGTCAAAAATGTCCGATGTGTCCGCCGTAATGTCGCAGTCGCAATAAAAATCGCTGATCGCCACCATTAGTAGTAAAAAAAAATATATTAATAAAAATGGCATAAAACTATCCCCTATTTTGTAAACGCTATAACTTTTGCGCAAACCAATCAATAATCGCTTATTGTGATTTTTTTTTTTACCAAAAATATGTAGAAGAATACGTATCGGCCTAAACTGAGGGAAAATTTTTGTTTTATATATTTTTGGGGGATATTTATTATAACAAAAAGTAAAAAATAATGCGTTTTTTTTCCAAATTGTCGCTCTATTTTTGTTTATAGCGCAAAAAATAAAAACCGCAGGGGTGATCAAATAACACCAAAAGAAAGCTCTATTTGAAAAAAAGGACGCCAATTTTGTTTGGGAGTCACGTCGCACGACCGCGCAATTATTCGTTAAAGGGACGCAGTGCCGAATCGCAAAAAGTGGTCTGGTCTTTGACCAGCAAAATGGTCTAGGGCTGAAGTGGTTAATGGTCAGATTCATGCATAAGTCCAATGATGACTAGTTGAATTGAAATTAAAGCTTCTTAATCTTCTATTCACAGAGAACAGAGCCATCTATAATACATCACACTGCACATTTTTATGAAAAATACACTTAAATGAATTTTAGTGCACAAAATAATACCCAATATTGCTGATAAAATATAAAAGACAATTTTGTGTCAGGTAATTCATTACCAAACGCCAAGATTTAAAATTGCACACTCCTGTGAAAAGGCAACAAACTAAGGTACCTGAAATTGTCCATAGGCCACACACAAAAGCCTTTATAGGTTATCTGATTAGAGTTAAATGTGAGTTCTGGCTTTAGAATTATTGCAATCACTGTGAGGTTCACAGCAATACCACACATGTGTGGTGCAATTATTATTATTTTTTTTATTACTTTTTTTTTACTTTTTTTCAAATTTATTTTTTCATTCAACTTTATTGCTATTACAAGGGGTGGACAAAACCCCTTATGATAGCTTTGGGCAGTGACAGCCAGGTACACTTCATGGAGAAATCAGGGGTCTGTTGGATCCTTGATCCCTCCTCTGCCCCGCAAGACAGCTGATTAGATAGAGGTCTGCTTTTTACTGCACACATACACACTATAATACACATTTTTTTTTGCTAAATATAAACTATAATGATGTATCAGGTAAATATATACCATACAATGAAAAATTTGAAATTCTAAATGCATGTGAAATAGTGACAAAATACGCTACCTAAAATTGGCCATGGGCAATGATTTAAAAACCTTTACAGGTTATACATTTAGAGTAAAAGGCAGTGGTGGTGTGTCTATAAAGGGCGCAGGAGCGCTGCCCCCCCTCCTGTCACTCTCTAATCACTAATCTCTAATCAGTGGCAGCATTGGGAGCATTGGATGGCACAGTGGGAACATTTGATGGCCCAGTGGCATTATTGGGAGCATTTGATGGCACAGTGACAGCATTGGATGGCACAGTGGGAGCATTTTATGGCACAGTGGCAGCATTGGGAGCATTTGATGGCTCAGTGGCAACATTGGATGGCACAGTGGCAGCATTTGATGTGCACAGTGGCTGTGTTTGATGGCACAGTGGCACCGTTTGAGGGTTACAGTGGCTGCAACTGAGCAGCACAGTGGCTGCGTTTGATGGGAACAGTGGCTGCGTTTGATGGCACAGTGGTGGTATTTGATGGCACAGTGAGGCTGCAATTGATGGGTTTTTTTTTAGAATTTTTTTAATTTGTTTGCGCCCCCCCAAAATTTTGAGCACCAGCCACCACTGGTAAAAGGTGAGCTCTGACATTTAAAATTATTGTTCACAGCAGTACCTCATTGAGTGATGCAATCACTGTCTACATATGTGTGCAAGACCTACATATGCATTTGGGTGTGTGAACAGGGAACAGGGTGGTTTAAATTTTTTTTCATATTTTAAAAATAAATAAAAGTGAATGGGCGGTTGTAAAAATTGATAACAGGATCATGGCTGCTGCTGCACCCATAATCCTAGTATAACCGCTTTTCATTCAGAATGTACAGTATATATACGTATGCTGAATGGCAATTGGTTAACATATCAACTCTAAATAAACAATTTGAAACTGGTAGCAAAATTAAATTATTTAACAAGGGTAGAAAAGGAATGCTTCTCCCCTTTAGCCTAGGTTCACACTGACAGCGGGACAGATTTGACATGTAATTTGACATGTCAAATCGCATGCCAATTCACTGCAATGTGAACCAGGGCTTATGACCATAGTCAACGCCCAATCCTAATTTTGCAACTTTGACATGTGGTGTTCATAAAACTGTGCATATCATCATAACTACTTGTATCCAGATGGATTATACTGTACTTGTTTTTTTTTTTCAGGACAGCTTTCTTTAGGTGGGAAATGTTAAAGGAAATCTCCTGATTTTTATTATTATCAAAGGGAAAACTGGTCCAAAAAAGTAGAAAAAAAATATTTCTTTGACAAATTTGTATCCAGGCCAATTCTGACACTTTGCTCCTACATGTAAAAATCTATTTTTTGTGCTAGAAAATTAATTAGAACCCCCAAACATTATATATATATTTTTAGCAGAGGCCCTATAGAATAAAATTATGGGTGTTGTAATTTTTTATGTTGCACTTTATTTGTGCAGCAGTTTAACAAACTTATTTTTTGGGGCAAATAATAAAATAATAATAATACATTTTTAAAAAAACATAATATTTACTCCAATTTGTATCACGTGAAAGATAAAATTATGCAGAGTAAATAGATACCTAATATGTCACACTTTAAAATTGCATCTGCCCATGGCATGGCAGAAAACTATGGTGCTTTAAATTCTCCATAGGCAATGCTTATCAGTTTAGAGTTACACAGGAGGTCTGGTGCTAGAATTATTGCTCTCACACTGATGTTTGCGACAATATCTCACATGTGTGGAACAATCACCCTTTACATATGCATTCGCATTTGCACGTAAGCGCAGTGGGATGGGAGTGCTTTAATTATTCTTTTTTTTATTATTATTATTTATTTGATATAAACTTTTTTTATATATATATATATATATATATATATATGTTTTTTTTACACTTTGCGTTAGGGAAAGGCAGCATAGGGAGGGAGGGGGGACCCCCTTCCACCACCCGCAGAATTTATTGAGTGGCTATTTAGCCACTTGAATCACTTCTGCCATAAACAGCATTGCTGGCTGAAAAAAAACATACTAGAATGAGGCCTGTAGGTGCAGACATCATCCCGGTATGACTACTTCAACCCGAGGACTTCCATGGATGTCCTACAGGCAGGAAGTAGTTACATTGTAATGTCCTAAAATATACAGTTACATTTATCACTACCAAAAAAAACCTGCAGAATAAATTCTCCTGTTCCTGACGATCGCAGCGATACCACATATGTGTGTGTGATTTGTTTTTTGTGCCCATAATAGAGCCAAGAAACAATAGTATGTATTGTAAGAACACATATATGGAGCACCCAGGTTTAAAGCCCATTTCCTGGATGCCTCATATATGCGTTATGTGGCCACGAAGGGGTTAATATGGTACAATTGACATACCTGTTGGGTCACGTGGTGGTATGTCACGATTGTTGCGCCTTGGACGTCGGGGCATCTTGATGGTACTAGATGGTATCGCAGGTGAATGAAGGTTTACCTAAAAATGAATAGTATTAATACTAATAATAATATACAGCAATATAATAATAAGAGAAATGTAGAATTAATGTAGTTTATGGAGGTAATCGCTGGAGTCTGGCTTCAGAGATGCGTCTCAGTCGAGATCCTCTTCAGTCTGCCTGTCAGGACCCCTAGAGGAGCCCCAAACATCTGCGCCTGTGCAGAGATCAGCTGCCAACCAATCACAGCGCTGGCCTCACAGTAGCTGCCTCGTTCCTTTGCCTGAAATATACTGGCTCATACAACACAGTAACCAAATGAAATTGAGCTTATTCCATTGTTATTAAACAAATAAAGCTTTATTATGGTATTTAATAAAAACTGGGTTTGATAATTTCATAATATAAAGGAACTGTGACAGTTGCTCTGGTATCAGGCAGTGATAAGGACAGACTGGGGATCCTCTGTGGGGACTGTAGGGGAACCAGGAAGTGGGTTATGAATGGAGTTGGGTTGAATGTTGATCCAGTCAGTACATATATCTGTGTTCTGTGTGTGTAGTATTGTGTATGGAGGGACCCGGGTCACTTCTGTCTGCAGGCAGGCTTGGCTTTCATATTGTGTGGTGGCTGAGCCCTTCCATGTCTGAGAGAGTGTCACTGGTAACCATAGCAACGGTGTATACACTTCATCCCTGTGTTTACTACATAACATAACCCTGTGTGTGTATAGAGCCCCCTAAAACATACATACCTACCTGCATACTATGTGTATAGGGCACCCACATCTACCTTCCTGTATACTGTATATATAAAACCTACTCCTGTGTACCTACCTGTAACCTGTGTGTGTAGAGCCTACTCCTGTATATCTACCTATATCCTGTGTGTATAGAGCCTACTCCTGTATACCTACGTATATACGGTTTATAATTGGAGCCTACTCATATATATTGAACTGTATACTGTGTATTTTGAGCCTACACATATATACTGTACCTACCTGTATACTCTATAACTGATTATTGCGAAGTCATTGCAAAGCTGTACCCAAATAAAAGTAATGTCCTTTTTCCCCACAAATAGAGCTTTCTTTTGGTGGTATTTGATCAGCTTTGATCATTGATTTTTTTTTGCACTATAAACAAAACAATTCTGACAATTAAAAAAAAAAACAATATTTTTTGCTTTCTGCTATAAAACATAGCCAATAAAAAAATGTAAAAATCAAATTTCTTCATTAATGTGGGCCAATATGTATTTTGCTACATATGTTTGTTAAAAAAAAAAAAATCCCAGTAAGTGTATATTGATTGGTTTGCACAAAAGTTATAACATCTACAAACTATAGGACATTTTTATTTATTTGTTACTAGTAATGGTGGTGATCAGTGATGTATAGTGGATTTTGATCTTGCGCCAGACATTCTGATACTTTTTGGGGACCAGTGACACTAATATTGTGATCAGTGCTAAAAATATGCACCATCACTGTACTAATGACACTGGCTGGGAAGGGGTTAACATCAGGGGTGATCGAAGGGTTAACTGTGTGCCTCACCAGTGTTTATGTGAACTGTGTGAGGTGCTTTTACTGAGGGAAGAGAGGGAATGTAGCAGGGACACAAACGCCATCCCTCCCCCCTGTCAAAATGGCAATCTGGCTTGTTTACTACCCGACGATCGACTGGCGGATATCTAGTACCTTGCACCCACCGATTGGCTTCCGCTGTGTATAATGAAGCGAGGTGTTGTATTTATACATGATCCAGCACACAGCTGCCACCCTGTAGCAATAAAGCTGGTATAGGGTAGTCCGGAAACGGTTAAAAGAGAAGTCCAGCCTGGGCTCATTCGGTACGGTGCTGCATCTGCCTAGGTAAGTATGAATATGGGATAAAAAAATTCCATACTTCTCTTTTAATATTCAAAGTAAACTCACTCATCCATACGTGTCTCCATGCTTTGTTTTGTTGAGAAATCATTTTGAAAAACATCCCCAGAATTTATAGAAATGACCTTCTTTTGCTGTTGATTCATGTAGCATTTACTTCCTGGAACCCATCTGCCCTTAGTTCAGGCATGCAGGTAGAAGTGTGTGCTTAGCTGAGAAAGCCTCTCCTTCCCTCCTCCAGATGAAAGAAGAAAATACCCATGAAGTCTCCTGGGAAGTATGACATCATTTTAGCCTAGTATAAAAAATTATAAAAAATATCATATATATGTGAAATATAATTCATACAAAAGATCGTGCAAAAAAAAAAACGTCCGCACGCCGCTCCTCCCTACGCCGTTTCGTTAGAGATAACATCTTTCAGTGGCACTGGTAGACTTTATCTCTAACGAAACGACGTTGGGACGCTGAACCTGGAAGCGACGGGCAGCGTTACATGAGCCGGCCGGCAGAATTCTTTTTACTATTTGATGCGAGTTTCTTATGACATATGTAAGTGTGATTCTTTATTTTTATTAAAAATCCTGGCAATATTATACTACGGCGATTCCCCTTTTTTTTTATCTATGTGATTGGCAATGAGCGGTGTGGCCGTAGGAATATACCAACATTGGAACAGAGTGGAAATCACAAGCAAAAAAGATGTTCATTTGGAGATGGACTATTACTTTGAATTTAAGTTCCAATTATAGTAGTGTATATATTCATTTTTGTACTATTTATTTAATTTTATATATTAAATTTATTTTTTGCACGATCTTTTGTATGAATTATATTACACATCAATTGATCTTTTTTATAATTTTTTATGTTATTATATATTCAGTGATATTGAATTGGATTATTATAGCACAGCTTTTTTCGAAAAATTGGTATTAATATTGTGGGTATCTCACATTTAGGTTGCAGCTTCACTTTCACAAACATTTTTACAGTTTGTCAATTATTTTAACTTTAGATAGCGCTGTATTACATTTTTTTATTAATCATTTTAGCCTAGGCCAGAAGCCAGGAAGCAACTGAAGAAATGTAAAAAAAAAGATTAAAATAAGTAAATATGATATATCTTCTTATCTATTTACTCATACTAGCAGCATAAACATTTAAAATAGTTAATGTGATTGAGATAGTTTAGTTGCACATTAACGACTTGCTTACTAGGCACCTAAACCCCCCTCCTGCCCAGACCAATTTTCAGCTTTTAGCGCTGTCCCTCTTTGAACGACAATTACGCAGTTATGCAACACTGTACCCAAATTCAATTATCATTTTTTTCCAACAAATAGAGCTTTTTTTGGTGGTAATCACCTCTTTTTTTCTTTTTTGTTAAATTTTTAACAAAAAGGCCAAATGTAAAAAAAAAATACAAAACTGTTTTATATTTTGTTAATACATTTTTGAAACATGTAATTTTTCTCCTTCATTGATGTACGCAGATGAGGCTACACTAGGGTTGCCACCTGTCCAGGATTTACCCGGACATTTTGGGTTTTGACTCATGCGTCTGGGTTTCAGACTGCCTGAAACCCGGACACATTATTCAGACTGGACTATGGCTTCCCAGCAGGGTTGCTGGCTACAGTTGTCTAAGCTGGGAGTGTCTGTTACACTCTCATGCTGCCCGAAGCCAGCACTAACAATCCCCCCAAACACACACAGGCGGGAGAGGAGCTCGATCTGCACCTCTTCCTCCTGCCTCTACCCCTCTGTGCCTGCCCACACTCCAGTCCCCAGCGCTGTGCCTCAGAAAAGGAAAGTGGGGGCTGGTTTTTGAAGTCCAGCAGCCTCAGATACATCTGGATGAGAGGTGCTGACTGCCAAGGGGTGAGTGAGCTCACCATCCATTAGGGTTGTCCCGATATTCGTATTGGTATCGGGACTGATCCCGAGCATTTGTGCGAGTACTTGTAATTGCGCAAATGCTCCCGATGCCAGATCCGATACCTGGGAGAGATGACTAAAGTGACCTGGTGCAAGCGGAAGTCAACGGCTAGGAACAACAGAAGTGACACTGTGTCGACGTCGGTGGTTGGACATCCCGATGCCCATCTTAGTACACCCTACACTTGGCTGCAGCAAGCCAGCAGCAGACATCTTATCACACCTAGCCCATATAGTTCGAGCTGGGTGTAAAAAGATGGCAGTTGCTGCTTTTAATGCGGCCGAGTGCAAGGAGTACCAAGATGGGCGTCACGGGCAACCTTTCCTCATGGTATGACAGTGCCTGACCTGCCCATCAGTGCCCATAAATGCCACCTATCAGTGCCCAATGCACATAAGTTCAGCCTATCAGTGCCAGCCACCTGTAAATGCCATCTATCAGTGCCAGCCACCTGTCAGCGCCATCTATCAGTGCCCGCCATCTATCACTGCTGCATATCTGTGCCACCTAATCTATATTGTGCTTTGAAAACTGTCACATAACATTCAAAAAAAGTATCGGTAATCGGAATCTGCGAGTACTTGGAAAAAAAGTATCGGTACTTGTACTCGGTCTTAAAAAAGTGGTATCGGGACAACGCTACCATCCTTCCCTATTGCATCAGAGTGTTCCCTATTACATCAGAGTCCTCTCCATACATCAGAGTTCTCAGTGTCCCCCCTTAATACGGGGCTCCCAGAGGATCCCTTATGTTAGAGTCCCCGGAGTTCTCCAGTGTGAGGGAACTCAGCGGGTTTAGATGTATAAGGGGAACTCTGTGGACTCTGATGTAAAAGGGGAACTCTGTGGACTCTGATGTAAAAGGGGAACTCTGTGGACTCTGATGTAAAGGGGGAACTCTATGGGTTTAGATGTCAAAGGAGAACTCTGGGTTTAGATGTAAAAGGGGAACTCTGTGGACTCTGAAGTAAAGGGGGGACGATTATTATTACTTCATATGATTAGAAATGTTATTTATTATCAAAATATATGTATAAAAAAAAAATTGCTGTGCAACACATAAAGTGTCCAGTTTTGACTTGAAGAAAAGGTGGCAAGCTTACGCTGTCGCCGTGAGGAGAAAAAAAAAAACGATTATCTATTCTCTGTTTACATCACGTAAACACGTAATCGACCCCTTACTCCGATCAGTGATCACCCGAGCCTCACCCCCCTGCAGGGGCACAGCCAGCTTGCAAAGGGAAGGACTTCTATTGATGCCCTCCCAGCAAAACAGATCCGCACTGTAGCCATCATTCGGCTATAGAGCAGATCTGAAGGAATTAAGACCCCTTTCACGCTGAGGCGGTTTTCAGGCATTTTAGCAATAGAAATAGCCTCTAATTAGCACTTGAAAACTGCCTCCCAATCATTTTAGTGTGTCTGTTCACACTGGGGCGGTGCGTTTGGGGGATGTTAGGAAAAGTCCTGCAAGCAGCATCTTTGGGGCAGTGTGAGAGCGATGTATACATTGAAATGAATGGGCAGCGCTTCCAAAGCACCTGAAAAGCGATTCGGAAGCGCAGAAACATGGATGGTTTTTAACCCCTTCTTTGGGGTTAAAAGTGCCCCGCTAGCGGCCGAAATGTGCCACTAAAACAAGTGGCGCTTTAGCGCTAACATGGATGCAGCCCCAGTGTGAAAGGGGTCTAATGTATTTATCTTTGATTGATTGACAACACCTGCTCACCACCATCCCATATAAGAGAGTGGAGAGTCTGTTCATCTTATATGAGAACACAGCGCACCTGGTACTATGATATGGCAATAACAGAACTCAACGCGGTGTACTGCAGCTTTTATTGTATGTACACTTTGGACTGTAAATCTAGCCTTTTTTTCCTTTCTGTTTTTAGTTTGAATATTAGTTCAAAACTTTGTTGTGTTTTTTTATTGCTCACTTTGTCACATTTATGACTAACGCCCTGTACACGCGGTCGGACATTCCGACGACAAAATCCATTGGACGGATTTTGGCCCAAACTTGTCTTGCATACACACGGTCGCATAAAGTTGTCGGAAAATCAGACTGTTCAGAACGCGGTGACGTATAACAAGTACGACGGGATTATAAAGAGGGCAGTAGCCAATAGCTTTTGTCTCGTAAATTATTCTGAGCATGCGTGGCACTTTGTCCGTTGGAATTGTCTACACACGATCGGAATTTAAACAATCGGATTTTGTTGTTGGAAAATTTTAGATCCTGCTCTTAAACTTTGTGTCGGAAATTCCAACCGAAAAAGTTAGTTGGAGCAAACACATGATCAGATTTTCCGACAACAAGATCCAATTGCACATTTTCCATCGGAAAGTCCGGCCGTGTGTACAGGGCATTATTCTGTCCCAGTTCCAGCTACCACAGCACCATTATGCTATCATCGCCATGCCAATTCATGTTTTTTTTAACTCTTTATTTATTCCAGATATGCCAGGAAATAGACATAAAACTGGTCACACGTTAGACTGACTACAGATTGTTTCACAATTGAAAACAAGATCCACAATCATGAGAGATCTTCCCCTGAAACAAGGTGGTAGAGAATTGACTTTCCAGGTCATTTCAGCAAATAGAGAGGAAGCCCCAGCAAATACAGACATGATTATGAATTGTGTCATAACACTTGACCACCATTAGGAGACGCTAATGACATGACATGACATTACATTCCTTATTTTAGATGTCATTATATTACATTGTTGTGTTTCTGTGCTTCTTTATGCAATGCAGGCAGATCATGGTTGGTGCGAGGTGCTGGCATGGAGCTGTACATAGCTTCCTGAAAGCATCTTTATAAATATAAGCATTAACAGGGAAAGGGGAATTGGGGAGAAAAATAAAAAATATGAATAAAAGAACCTTCACATAAAAGACCTCAAAAGAAAAATTGTGGGTTGAGTTGGACTTTTTAGGCATAAAAGAAGTTGTGAACACAACCAATATATTCAAGAGGAATTATTTCTATTTATTATTAAGACAAAAGTAGAAACAAAAAAAAAAATAAATAAAAAAAAAATTCTTTTTACAAAAAAAGAATTATTTCCTCCTTATAACTACACATTTGAGACCTAATTGACATCCTATCAAAGGTAGTAAAATCCACTTAAAATTTCCAAAGGGGAAAAAACGGCGTCGAGGCCGGTCGGACGCATCGTAGGAGACGCTGGTTGGGTAGCTGAACGTCACTTCCGCCTAGTGCGGAGTGACGTCACTACCGGGACGGACACACATAAAAGGACACACATGGCTGGTGTCCATGAATAGCGGCCATTTTTTACAAAAATAAATACGATAGGGGTGAACGGGCTGAATAGCCTGCCTGCTTGATTCCCCCTCTGCCTTCCCCCTTTACCCAGTGGGAATTCGGTTCGCTTCACTGCACTTAAAGGTAATTGGTCTGCATAATTGTATGTATCTTTCTTTACTTTTATTGGATGTACTTCCTAATCCCCTCCAAACTATCACGGTGGGTTTCTCCTAGAGCACTGGTAATATAATATTCTATTTTTAGTTTCTACTGTATAATATTCTCTGCTGGCTCTTTTTCTAATTCTCCTTGGTGTTTGTCAAACAATTGGTGTTTCACCTGACTAATGGGTTCCAATTTATCTCACTCTGAGGGACACTTTTTATGTTTGGACATTCTTTATACCAAATTCTAAAACACCCCCTTTTTCATTATGCTTTTTTATACAGCTCAGGGGATACTCAGAGTACCCATCATCATTTAACTTCTGGCTACCCACATTTTAAGAACACCCACTAAAAATTAAATGTTCGAAGCCCCACGGGCTCAACACATTTTTGAAGTGATTCCACCAACTTTAAATTCATATCTGCATTTATTGCTCAACGTCTACTCCTCCCCCCCCCCCCTTTTTCCTTTTTGGAGAAATGGGTGTTTGAATTGTGCCAACTTCCCTACTCTCCTCCGGGAACGGTGGTCTCCCTATTTGGGACACACTTTATGAAGGAATGTAAGTATTTATAGCTTGATATAAGATATGAAATAATAATGTTGTATCCGCCCCCACACTGTGGCCCCCCCCCCCTTATTTTTATTATTATTTTTTTTTTCCCAATCTTATGGAACACCTTAGCATCTTGATAGGTGGTATAATGAAATATGTTATGTGTATCTGGATACATGTAGTTTATATTTATGTTTGTATATGTTTTTAGTATTTTATATATATATATGTTTTCTTTTTATTTATTTATTCTTTCTCCTTACAATATAGAACACTGTTATCAGCTCCTGAAGAAGCGTCATCTCCAATCGCGAAACATGTAGAGCACCAGAATATATGTAACTGTCGACTGTATGGTTGATATCCTTGATTCTATATTTATATAGATATGCACTTTGTTTTTTCCCCTTTGTAAATTTTAAGTGGATTTTACTACCTTTGATAGGATGTCAATTAGGTCTCAAATGTGTAGTTATAAGGAGGAAATAATTCTTTTTTTGTAAAAATAAATTTTTTTTTATTTTATTTTTTTTTGTTTCTACTTTTGTCTTAATAAATAATTCCTCTTGAATATATTGGTTGTGTTCACAACTTCTTTTATGCCTAAAAAGTCCAACTGAACCCACAATTTTTCATTTGAGGTCTTTTATGTGAAGGTTCTTTTATTCATATTTTTTATTTTTCTCCCCAATTCCCCTTTCCCTGTTAATGCTTACATTTATAAAGTGATAACCAGGACGTGGCATTCTGTTTAAACTTTTCAGTGTATCCACAGACACCACCCTATGACAGATACACATTTTTTCATTTAAATATTCCTGAAAGCATCACCACATCCTCCCTCAGTACTATTCCTAACAACCCTCAGCCCTGATGTAAGCAGTGTGTTGGCTCTTGAATGAGTTATGCAAAAATGCCTTGGTGCACGGATGGCAATCTGGAGGAGTGGGTCTTCCTAGGGAGGCTTTAGGGAGGAAGGAAAGTCCACTTTTTTAACTTGTCCCTATAATAAGGCTTACCTGTAGGTACAGTGAATATCTTCTAAACTTGCATTGTTTAGGAGAAATTCACATGGGATGCAGCCAGTGATGTCACCGGTGCATGCGCTCTGAAGGGATGGCAAACCCTACCCAGAGCATCTATACAACCCACAAACCTAGACGGGGGAGGATGGAAGCACAGAGGAGCTGGGACAGCACTGCGCTAGAGGACTCCATGTGCGGGTAAGTCTGTCATAATGTGCTAGTATGCAGAGCCTACTAATACATAATGACTTAAACCTGTAGGTGGCCCTGTTTTATATATATTTGTGGTGGTTTACTATCACTTTAATTAGCTGAGGTTTTTCTTTAATTTGTTAGTCAGGTCCATCTAAATCTGCTAGTACATCTAACACTACCCTTTTCCCAGATTGACAATACTGTTGTCCAAACGTGGAGATGCCCTTAAGCTGTACAAAAGTTCTTTGTACATTCAATCAAAAAACGCAAAAAAAATAGAACAGAAACCTTTTTTCAAATTGGTGTGACACCGCAAAGTAGGAGCCGCACCAATTTGAACCATTGCCGTCAGTAGGCAGAGACATTTAATGCGATTTTGAACCGCATGACAAGAAGCACTGCTGTGAACAGGGGGCTTAATGATTTGTATTTCTGCCAGTCCTGAGAATTGCACAGTTCTGCACAACACAGCCAGGCTTGAAGTATATTAGATCTGATTTTTCTCTGCTGCCTGGATACTGAAAAGATATGCTGTAGTCTGATGAGCTTGTTTCTCTGTTACTTTGCTCTCTCCTCCCAAAACTGACTGGCTAACTATGCTGCTTCTCCCTCCCTGATCTGAGTTCTGCTGTACAGGGTCTCTAAGTGGCTGATACCAGATTGAATAGAGGTGTTCGCCAAAACTAGTCTGCTGCTGACTGTACTCACTGAGAAGGCTTGAAAATAAATATGCTTGATGTTATGGAGTTGCCGGCTGCTTCTTTTTTTAGATTCATTTATGTAGTTTAAAGTAGCTAAAGGCAAAAACCTTTCATTTGTGACAGAGTAAGGGAGGGTTATAATCCCTGTTGTATTTTATTATTTTTTTGCCATTTGTGCCCTATTGGGGAGCTTTTCCTTCACTTCACACTGCATAGCCAAGACAGGAAGTGAAAGGAAATCCCTCCAAAATGAGGGAACCACTGGTTGTCACCAGGGCCACCAGAACTAGTGTCCTCATTGGAAAATGTCCCCTCTATTACTGCTTTAACTGCTTCCCGACCAGCCAACACAGTTATACAAGGGCAGGTTGGCTCCCCTGCATGAGCCGTCGTAGCTACACGTCGGCTCGCGGGGTCAGGATAACTGCCAATGCTTGTGGCCGACAGTCGCGATGACCGCACCCACGAGCGATCATGAGCAGGAGACACAGAACAGGGACGAGTGTGTGCAAACACACACTTCCCTGTTCTGTTCTGACAGGAGTGACAGATTGTGTGTTCCTATTAGGTAGAAACCACGATCACTCACTTCCTCTAGTCAGTCCCCTCCCCCTTCAGTTAGAATCACCTCCCAGGGAACACAGTTAACCCCTTGATTGCCCCCTAGTGTTAACCTCTTCATTGCCAGTGACATTTTTACAGTAATCAATGCATTTTTATAGCACTGATCGTTGTATTAATGCCAATGGTCCCAAAAATATGTCAAAATTGTCCGATGTGTCCACCATAATGTTGCACTCATGATAAAAATTGCAGATCGCCGCCATTACTAGTAAAAAAAAAAATAATAATAAAAATGCTATAAATCTATTTCCTATTTTGTAGACGCTATAACTTTTTCTTTTTTTTTTTTTAACAATCTTTTTATTGAAAGTTTCACAAATTAACAATCAACAAATACATGTGCAAGGTCAATTAAACAAAAAGGAGTACATATCCTGTGCAGTATCATGAAAGTAAGGTAGCCGAAAATACTAGTAATTCCTTTTTTCCTATACAAATGATATACATTAATGGTCGAGTGTTTGATAAACGGCTAGATAATGTCAACGTAGGAATGAGATATTTGCAATATTTCAAACAAGTCACAACTATTTTAGCAAATAAATTTAACAATTAAATTTAAGAACGACTTCTATATTTGTCCCATAAGGCCCATTTCCGAAGAAAGGGTTGTAGTCTATCTTCCTGATACGCTACCGTTCTATCATATTCAAACGAGTGGTCAACTAGGGCCACTACTTCTGACACCAAAGGGGAAGCAGTAGATTTCCATTTTCATGTAATGCTCAGCCGAGCTGAAAATAACATATGTGTCACTAATGTGCGCTCTGGGGTGGGATAAATATCCAAATCTACACCTAGAAGAGCTTGTTCTACTCTGAGGGGATTTAAGATTCCTGTTAACATAGCTATTACCTTACTTATTTCCCCCCAGAAGCTTCGTAAAGATACACAACCAAAATATGTGTGCCAGATTTCCCACCTGGCCACATTCTCTCCAGCACGCGTTCGTACCCTCTCCTGCGTATTTCGCTATTATGTAAGGCGTCCTGTACCATCGAAATCGTAACTTATGTGCGCCTTCCCTAAAATTGGAACAACGAGTGGAATTGTAACTGCTCTTAATAGCTCTGACCCATTGGTCTGGGGATATAGTGATATTTAGATCCTCTTCCCACTTGGTTAACTGATTGTACATCTCAAAATGCAGTTTACCGTGAAGGAGATTGTATATGGCCGTAATACCTTTCTTTTGTGCTGAGGTTGGCTGCCACAGCTCCCAAATACATTCCGGGAAGCTAAAGTACTGTGTACAATCGTAAGGGATCATGCTAGTCAATCTGGCAAATGTCAGAAATTCAGTCTTAGGAATGTCCTGAGTGGCCTTCAAGTTTTCAAATGACCGTATATTACCCTGCGTTAAAAGTTGGTGAAGAAAACAGAGTCCATAGTTTGCCCAATGTGTCACTTGTAAGTCAGGGTTAAGGAAGGACAGGGCCGAGAGGGGATAGGGAGATGTTTAAGGTCGGTGTTGGCTGGTTGGTGTTTGCGTAGGTAAGCCCAGGCCTGCAGTGTCGCGTTTATAGTAGGGTGGTGTTTATATCTTCTGGGGTCCCCTATCGCTGTGGCATATAGAAGCCCTGAGAGATCCTTCTGTTGTGTCTGTTCTAATTCACATATGTGCCACCGCTTCTGTTCAGGTGTATAGAACCAGACTCTAAGTTGGTCCAATATAGCTGCCATATGATAATCTCTCAGCTCTGGAACTCCCATTCCTCCCACCTGTCTATGTTTGATTAGAATTTTAAAGCCGCATCTGGCAGGCTTCCCTTCCCATAGGTATCTACCCAGTTGGCGTTGTAATGTTCTATAAAAAGAAGCTGGCAACGCAATTGGAAGTGCTCTGAAGAGATACAAGAGCTTTGGTAGTAGAAACATCTTCTACGCGGCCAATCTGCCGGACCAGGAAAGATAAAACTTTTTAAATCTGGACAGCTCACCCTCAAAGCTCGATGGGATAGATTCGAAGTTGCATTTGTAAAGTTGAGATAGGGAGCTGGTTAACCTTATGCCCAAGTATTGAATGGATTCAGATGCCCAAGCATAAGGTAAGGAGTTTTGAATTCGGTTCTGTATATCCGATGGAACATTTATACCCAATATGCTCAACTTAGTTGCATTAATTTTGTAATAAGAAATCTCATTGAAATTTTCCAACACCTCGTACACAGTTTTCAGGGATTCCTCTGGATCAACAAGAGACAGGATCACATCATCTGCATATAGAGTGATAGAGTGCTTAGTCGATCCAGAGCTAATACCTCTAATATTCGGGTGAGTCCTAATCCTCTCCGCCAATGGCTCCATTAAAAGGGCAAAGATCAGGGGTGATAAAGGACACCCCTGTCTTATTCCATTGGTAATGTAAAACTGTTCAGAGAAAAGGCCCTCTGTGAAAACTTGCGCTGACGGTTTGGAGTACAGAGCAGAGATGGCGGAGAGGACCGGGCCCGAAAAGCCAAACTTCAACAAAACCGCTGAGAGGTACCCCCAATGAACCCTGTCGAAAGCTTTCTCGGCGACCAGCGAGAGGAGGACCACTGCCCCCCCCCCCACCGGACGCCGAGTGAATCAAGTTCAGCACCCTCCTGGTGGCATCCGGGGCCTGTCTCCCCACAACAAACCCCACCTGATTGGGCTGTACCAGTTGAGGTAGAACCTTAGTTAAAGCGGGAGTCCACCGGGACTCCGCGTTTTTTTTTTTTTTAAAAGCCAGCAGCTACAAATACTGCAGCTGCTGACTTTTAAAATAGTGACACTTACCTGTCCAGCGCGCCCGCGATGTCGGCACCCGAAGCCGATCTCTAGGTCGCCTGTCGGGTCCTGCCGCCGCCATCTTGGGTATGGGAATCAGGAAATGGAGCCTTTCGGCTTCATTTCCCGGTTCCCTACTGCACATGCGCGAATCGCGCTGTGCAATAAGGACGCTCCCCGCTGCCTCTGGGATCTGTGTGTTTCCCAGCAGGCAGCGGGGCACTTGCGGAAAGGGGCGTACGTTACGCCCCTTTCCGCAGAGAGCTTTCCCGGAAGTGGGTGCAGTTACCTGGATTATCCAGGTAACTGCACCCCCCTCCCCCCTGAAAGGTGCCAATTGTGGCACCGGAGGGGGGGAGGGTTCCGATGAGCGGAAGGTCCACTTTAGGGTGGACCTCCGCTTTAACCTATTGGCAAAAATCTTGGCATATATCTTCAGGTCCACATTTAATAAAGATATGGGCCTGAAGTTCTGTACCCTGTCTGAATCCTTTCCCGGTTTAGGCAGTGTTACTATAGTAGCCGATAACATCTCGGGTGGGAAGGAGGCTGAGGAGGCAGCTGCATGAAACACCCTCTGCATATAGGTAGTCAGAATACTGGAAAATGTCCTATAATACTCCGAGGAGTATCCATCTGGACCGGGCGATTTGTTTTTAGGGAGGGCTTCTATGGTCTTTTGTATTTCGGCTAATGAAAATGGGGCGTTCAACTCCTCTAAGTGCAGTGGTTGCAACTTTGGGAGGTTAAGTATCTGAAGAAAACGTTCTATGGCATCAGGTGTGGGCTGTGCAGAAGAGGCATCTTCCTTCAAGTTGTACAGGCTGCTGTAATACCAGCCGAATGCATCTGCTATTTCTTTAGGGTTAGTAAGTCTAGAGCCATTTTGTGGATGTACTATGTACGGTATTCTTTGCTTGAGTACTTTGTCCTTAAGCTGCATTGCTAAGAGCTTCCCTGGCTTATTGCCATGTGTATAATGGTTAGCTTTGAGTTTATGAATGTTCCTGGCATGTTGGGCCACCAGTAGAGTACGTAGGTCATTGCGGGCTTTTGCTAGATTATTACTTATTGAGAAAGAGGGTGTCGCTTTATTCACGATTTCTAAGTCATTTATCTCCTTCAAAAGGCTATCCATGCGCTGCCTCCTCCTCCTGTTCACCCCCGCACTAATCTTAATCAGGAGACCTCTAGTAAATGCTTTGTGAGTGTTCCATAAAATTAACGGGTCTACATTCTCAACCTCATTAATTGTAAAAAATTCTTGCAATGCGGCTGTAACCTCATTTATAACCTCTGGGTTTTTAAACAACTGGGGATCGCACCTCCACCGGTTCGCCCGGGTAGAGAAGGTGCCATCCCCAACCGCTATTGACACCGGTGCATGATCAGTCCATGAAATGGTACCGATCTCCGACCTAAAGATACGCTGTAATAAAAACTTATCAACTAGAAACATGTCAATCCTGGAATAGGACATGTGTACCTGTGAGAAAAAAGAAAAGTCACGTTCAGTGGAGTGCTGACACCTCCACACATCATAAAGGCCAGCTGCTCCCATAAATTTTGCGATCTCAGGCCTGCAGGAGAGCCTCGGGGAGGGACTGGACACGTCTAATACTTTATCTGGAACTGCGTTTAGATCCCCACATAAAATAACATGTCCCTTAGCTGTCTTTTGTATTCTCCCCCATAGCTTGTTAAGAAAATGCACTTGTCGAGCATTGGGAGCATAAGCGTTAACTATGGTATAGGCCACATTATTAATTTCGCAGTTAAGAATTAAATACCTCCCTTCTTTGTCTTGTTGATGGGATATATACTTATATGCAACTGATTGCTTAATGAGGATTGCAACTCCCCTTTTTTTTGTTGGGGCATTACACAGAAATATCGTGGGGAAGTGTTTGTTGGATAATTTAGGGTGGTTGCTTTCTTTAAAGTGAGTCTCCTGCAGGCAGAGGACATCGCTGCGTAGTAGCTGGGCCTCCCTCCATAACATGTGCCGCTTTTGCGGGCTATTCAAACCGTTAACGTTTAAAGGCGATATTTTGAATACCATAACTAGTGAGCTTGTGACTTATCCAATAGCTGAGAATAAATACTTCTAAACACAAAAATAAATTTCTATCCTCTCTCATGCACAACACCAACCAAATGGCTAGATGAACACTATAGTGACCGTGTATAAGAAGTCTTGTTTCCACAAAAGGAAAAGGCAAAAAGAAAAACGGAAAAGGAGAATACAGGAAACGTTGTAAAAAGAGTGAAACGTAAAGATTAATAAAAAAATTTAGGAACTGATTCCTAGGAATCTGAGCCAACAGTGGCTGTTGATAACTGGGGGAAACACAAGTCTTGATGCCGATGGGGTCATCCAGGTTTAGGTGCAATTGGATGTAAGCCAAGCACGGTACTCAGGTGTGACTGTCTCAGCCGTCAGGAGTGTCCTTTCTTGCTTGATGAGCCTTAGGGGCCGACAGCTCTGGGGTGATGATTTCCCATTTTTCCAGTAGACGCAGGCCGTCCTCCAGCGTACTGATACGATAATCCCGGTCTCCTTTGGAGATGACTAAGGTGGCTGGGTGGTTCCACTTGTATGGAATTTTGTGGTTTCTGAGTGGTTTGGTAATAGTCAGAATATTACGCCTCTGCTGCATGGTGTGGGCTGACAGGTCCGCAAAGAAGGTGAGCCCCTGGATGCAGTCTGGGGGATGGACTGCTTGCCTTATAGCAGACATCAGCTTCTCCTTCACTCTGTAGTAGTGTATCCTGGCTATGGTGTCTCTGGGAAGTTTCGCCTGAATGTGTTGTGGCTTAGGTAGCCTATGGATACGGTCAATGGTTAGTTCCTCTAGCGAAACATCCGGCAGAAGTTTGCGCATAATAGTAGTGAGGTGGGCCATCAAATCTTGGGGCTTGACTGTCTCAGGAATACCTCTAATTTTCACATTATTCCTTCTCGAGCGGTCTTCCAGGTCCGCTACTTTAGCTTTAAGCCAAGAGATGTCCTCATCATGTTCATTATGAGCGTCCACCATATTGTTGAATGTGTCTGTGAATTCCCCCATCTTATGCTCAATATGGGAGACCCTGTCACTGACCGCTATCACTTCAGTTTTGCATTGTGTCACTAACTGCAGCATGTCAGTATGAATCGCCCCTCTCAGTGTGACCAACATGTCTTTTAAAGTGGAGTCCATAACTGGCTGGTTGTTTGTAGGGAACGCTGCAATTGCATCCTGAAACTCCAGCGTATCATCAATAGCAGCAGCCATATTTCTGTCCCCTCTGTCTGCCAGCTCCTGTGTCAGCTTAGGCTTAGATTTAGCTGGGCTGTTCGTGCTGGAGGAGGATGGGGATACGGCCTATGGTGCTTTATGTTTGTGCCTGTTTCTACTCACAGTTTCCCAGCCGTCCTCAGGGTCCTCCATGCAGGCGTTCTCTGCGGCCTGTGAGCCTCGTGCGCCGGGTGCACCATCTTGCCCGCCTGTGCGGCCAGACCGGCCGAAAAAGTCCGTCATTTTCCCGGGCTGTGAGCGCTCCCTTCTCCTCCTCGACATGACCGGACACTTCCCTGGACCTTCCGGAACAAAGATCTGCCACTCATCCGTGCTTTTCGTCGCTGTGATCGGTACTGGATGTCCCGTGTGGCGAGGAGCTCAGGACTCACGCGTCCATGCTCCTTGCGCGCCGGCTCCGCCCCCAGCGCTATAACTTTTGCGCAAACCAATCAATATATGCTTATTGTGATTTTTGTTTTACCAAAAATATATAGAATACATATCAGCCTAAGCTGAGAAAACATTAGCTTTTTTTTTACAAAAAAAAGGGGATATTTATTATAGCAAAAAGTACAAAATATTGTGGGTTTTTTTTCAAAATTGTCGCTTTTTTTGTTTATAGCGCAAAAAATAAAAACCGCAGAGGCAATCAAATGCCACCAAAAGAAATCTCTATTTGTGGGAAAAAAAGTACATCAATTTTGTTTGAGTGCAACATCGCATGACCGCGCAATTGTCAGTTAAAGCAACTCGGTGCCAAATCGCAAAAAAGTTCTCTGGTCAGGAAGGGGGTCCATTTTTCCAGGGCTGAAGTGGTTAAGTGTAAATGGGATTTTCTTTAACTTCTATGGGGGCAAAAACAGCAAAATAAACCCATTGGAGTTCTAATACTTCTACACTCTATCCAAAACAAAACAAAAATGTTGTCTTTATTTATACATTAAATCTGCCCGGAGTGCACCATTAAATTTAACATTTAGGAAGGAGTTAAACATAGCTAAAGTAAAAACATTTTAGTTTTGGATAGAGTGGAGAGGGATGAGAACACCCGTCCGGTTTTTATCGCTGTCTGTGCCCGTTGGGCCCTATTTACACCTGTGCATTCTGGAAATGAACACAGAACACAAAACATGCGTTATGCTTGCAGTGGCATTACTTTTTAATGGCACCCCAAATGCAGACAGCATACAAGCAATTTGTGCATAGCAAAGCAGGACACAAATACGCCAAAATGTAATGTAAAAAACTAATAAAATGTGAAACTTCTTTGGCATGTTTGCCACGCATAGGGCAGCCCATTTAAGTGAATGGGCTGCCCTATGTGTGTTGAGTGAAAAGACGTGAGGTGTGAATGGGGCCTTAGGGAGATTCACCATCTCTATTTGTCCCTTTTAGGTTACCAAGCGTGAAAGTATAAAAATCCCACATTTTATGCTATCACCAAGAAATAGCGGGGAAATCTTTACATGGAGACACTAGCTCTAGAATACCCCCAATATGGAGGTTTTTTTTCTCGCTTCCTCTTTCAGCTATTGAATAGGGATGAGCTTCGTGTTCGAGTCGAACGTACGTTCGACTCGAACATCGGCTGTTCGGGCGTTCGGCTAAATCCGAACTCTTGGTCCGTTCGCGTCAAAATTCGTATGGCGCGCGCGGACCACAATGCACTGCGGTGGCGCAGTGCATTGCTGGCTCGTGATTGGCCAAGCATGCACTGTGACCCCCGCATGCTTGGCCAATCGCAGCGCCAGCAGCGAGGAGAGCCATGATTGGCCACAGGCATCCTGCCTGTGGCCAATCATAGCTCAGGCTGTGTAGTGCACGCCCCACACTATATAAGGCCGCCTTTGAGGCGGCCTCGTGTAGTGTGTTGGCATCTGAAGCAGTGAGTGTTCTGTGTACCTTCAACACAGTTACACACCAATCGTTTTTGGCTGATTTCCTATCTTGCTCTTGTGTAGTGGTTATTGTCTGTGCCCTGACCGCAGTATACACCACTACACTATATTCACCTCACCTATATAGCTAGCTAGTGATCTATCTTTAACCACTTAACAACCGCCCATTGCCGATTAACGGCTTCAGGGCGGTTGTTTAACTCTGAGAGGCCGTTAATTAACGGCCTCCCAGAATTCTGCTCTCGCACGCCCCCTGGGGCGCGCACTCGAGAGCATCACGGATCACGGTCGTCGCGGCCGTTTACCACGTGATCGCTCCGTCAAATGACGGAGTGATCACTTGTAAACAAACCGGCGTCATGTTATGACGCCGGTTCCTCCCTCCCCTCTCTGTACCGATCGGTACAGCGGAGGGGAAAGAGATCGGTGTCAGCAGCGATGTGGGCTGCATCTGCAGTGCCCACATCGCTGCTCACCGAATTTAACCCCTCAATTCCCTGCCAATACTCTGCAATACCAGTGCATACTCTGCAGTACCCTGCCATTACTCTGCAGTACCCCCCATTACTCTGCAGTACCCTGCCTTTACTCTGCAGTACCCCCATTACTCTGCAGTAACCCCCATTACTCTGCAGTACCCTGCCATTACTCTGCAGTACCCCCCAATACTCTGCAATACCCGCCATTACTCTGCAGTACCCCGCCATTACTCTGCAGTGCAGTACCCTGCCATTACTCTCAGCAGCGATGTGGGCTGCATCTGCAGTGCCCACATCGCTGCTCACCGAATTTAACCCCTCAATTCCCTGCCAATACTCTGCAATACCAGTGCATACTCTGCAGTACCCTGCCATTACTCTGCAGTACCCCCCATTACTCTGCAGTACCCTGCCTTTACTCTGAAGTACCCCCATTACTCTGCAGTAACCCCCATTACTCCATTAGTCTGCAGTACCCTGCCATTACTCTGCAGTACCCCCCAATACTCTGCAGTACCCGCCATTACTCTGCAGTACCCCGCCATTACTCTGCAGTGCAGTACCCTGCCATTACTCTGCAGTACCCTGCCATTACTCTGCAGTACCCTGCCATTACTCTGCAGTACCCTGCCTTTACTCTGCAGTACCCTGCCATTACTCTGTAGTACTCCCCAATACTCTGCAGTACCCTGCCATTACTCTGCAGTACCCCCCAATACTCTGCAGTACCCCGCCATTACTCTGCAGTGCAGTACCCTGCCATTACTCTGCAGTACCCTGCCTTTACTCTGCAGTACCCTGCCATTACTCTGTAGTACTCCCCAATACTCTGCAGTACCCTGCCATTACTCTGCAGTACCCCCCAATACTCTGCAGTACCCCGCCATTACTCTGCAGTGCAGTACCCTGCCATTACTCTGCAGTACCCCCCATTACTCTGCAGTACCCTGCCTTTACTCTGCAGTACCCTGCCATTACTCTGTAGTACTCCCCAATACTCTGCAGTACCCTGCTATTACTCTGTAGTACCCCGCCAATACCCCGCCAATACTCTGCAATACCCTGCCATAAATTGCCATACCCAGCCATACTCGGAGATACCCAGCCATACTCGGTGATACCCTGAAATACCCAGCCATAGACGCCCCCCACCCCTCACCGCCCTCCGGTGCTTCTACCAACTCGCCAGTACGATCAAAGCCAGAATCTTTTTTTTATTTTTTATTTCAGGCTTCCCAGCCTAGAGGTGAGATGTGGGGTCATATTGACCCCCAGATTTCACTGTAAAGAGGACCTGTCACCCCATATTCCTATTAAAAGGGATGTTTACATTCCTTGTTATAGGAATAAAAGTGATCAAAAATATATTTTTGGGGAAAAAAATATCAAACTAAAATAAATAAAGTAAAATGAACAATAAAAAAAAATAAATAAATTAAAGCGCCCATGTCCCCATGTGCTCGCATGCAGAAGCGAATGCATGCGTAAGCCCCGCCCACATATGAAAACGGTGTTCAAACCACACATGTGAGGTATCGCCAAGAACGTTAGAGCGAGAGCAATAATTCTAGTCCTAGACCTCCTCTGCAACTCCAAAAAAAAATTTTTCGCAGAATTTCCGGTCTTTTTTCTTTTATAGCACAAAAAATAAAAAAACTGAGAGGTGATTAAATACCACCAAAAGAAAGCTCTATTTGTGTGAAAAAAGGACAAACATTTCATATAGGTCCAGTGTTGCATGACTGAGTAATTGTCATTCAAAATGTGAGAGCACCAAAAGCTGAAAATTGGTCTGGTTATTAAGGGTGTTTAAGGGCCCAGTGGTCAAGTGGTTAATAATAGAGCTTGCAGTCAGTAGTGTTAGGAGATAGTGCGTGCTGTCTGCGTGCTCTGTACCCAGTACATACCGCTATAATATAGGGCAGGCCCCTACTTTCAAACATCCAACTTACAAACATCTCCTACTTGCAAACACAAGGAGACAGCAGCAAGTGAGATGAAAAAAGATGGACGACAAAACAAATTATACAGGGGTGATAACCCTTCCCTATGTTTTCCAAAAAGCTTAAAAATAGTTTTTTTGACTGGAGCTACACTTTAAAAATGTACCAGTTAAAAATTACAAACAGATTCAACTTAACACAACAAACCTACACAGTCCCTGTCTTGTTTGCACCGCCTGTATACTGCTGTTCTGAGTATATAGGGCCTGGGGGCCACACGCATTTCCTTTTTTTAATATGGGTACAGGGTTCCCCTTAATATGCGTACAAGACCCAAATAGGCTGGTAATGGGCAGGGAGGGCTACCCATGCCATTTTTCTCAATGATTTTCAAACATATTGCAGGAACCAGATATAACATTAAAACCGCAAGCAGTTTTAAATGGTGTTATTTCCGTTTAATGTCATTTGTTGCAGGGACTGTTCTAAACACGGGAAACACGTGGCACTTCACAGGCATACTACAGACACCCCCCAGGCACCATATTTAAAGGAATATTTCACTTTTTTTTTTCACTTTAATCGTCATTAAAATCAGTGCTCCCGCCAAAACGTCCGTTTTTAAAACTTTTTTTTGCATTGACCCATGTCCCCTGAGGCAGGAGTCAGGTCCCCAAACCCTTTTTAGGACAGTATCTTGCATATTAGCCGTTAAAATTAGCACTTTCCATTTCGAACGTTCGAGTCCCATAGACTTCAATGGGGTTCTAACATTCGTAACGAACGTGGGGGCCATTCGCAAGTTCTGGTGCGAACCGAACCGGAGGTGTTCGGCTCATCCCTACTATTGAACAGTAAGTGAAGGGAAATCTCCCCAATTGGTAATGGCAAAAAAAATCCTGACAGCCACTGCATCAATGCAAGTAACCTACGGTACTGTGTGGTAATATTCATTCACTATTGTCACACAAGTGGGTGGACTCGGGGCACAGGGCTCGGAGCCCTGAGCCCACCCTTTTTTGAAGCCTATAAGAGACTCTTTAACCACTTGGCGCCCATACTACATCTATTGACGTCATGGGCTTTCAGTGGTTATATCTAAATGATGCCTGAGGCCACAGACATCATTCAGATATTGCCATTTTCAGCTGGCGATTCCCTGCACCATAAGAATGATCATATCGGCTGTTCCGCCGCTTGATCGTTCTTACGGGTGGCGGGAGGGGACACCCCCCTCCCGCCACCCTCCGGTGCATCTACCGACTCACCGTTTCCATTGGTGAGTCAGTCACAGGATCCGCCAGCCCCAGCAAGTAACCATAGAGATTTCCGGCGGACTAGATCGTCCCCGGAGTCTCTATGATCGTTCGGAGGCCAGGCGCGATGTTATGACATCACGCCCGGCCTCTGTATTCAAATTAACGGTGCCGATTTGGCTAGGAAGCCAGGATCGTTTTTTTTTTTTGTTTTTTTTATTCTTCCCAGCCTAGAGGTGAGTTATGGGGTCTTATTGACCCCATATCTCACTGTAAATATGTCCGATCATGCCATATTCCTATTACAGGGGATGTTTACATTCCTTGTAATAGGAATAAAAGTCATCAATTTTTTTTTTTTTAAGTGTAAAACAAAAAAAAAAAATTAACAATAAGAAAAAAAAAAATTCAAAGCGCCCCTGTCCCTGTGAGCTCGCACACAGAAGCGAACGCATACGTAAGTCCCGCCCACATATGAAAACGGTGTTCAAACCACACATGTGAGGTATCGCTGTGAATGTTAGAGCGAGAGCAATAATTCTAGCCCTAGACCTCCTCTGTAACCCAAAATATGTAACCAGTAAAAAAATTTCAAGCGTCGTCTATGGGGATTTTTAAATACCAAAGTTTGGCGCCATTCCACGAGCGCGTGCAATTTTGAAGCGTGACATGTTGGGTATCTATTTACTCGGCATATCCTCCTCTTTCACATCAAAAAAAATGGGCTAACTTTACTGTTTTTTTTTTTTTTTTTCAATACAAGTACAGTAAAAATACACTACTACGAAGTTAAAAGTAAGTTCTCGCTAAAGGTGAACCTTCTCACACAGCTATATACCCTTCTAGAAAACTTTACATAAAAATAGGGATTTTTAGTTCACATGCATTGCAATGCATGTTTAAGCTGGCCAACTGCGTCAAAGTAATCCCTCTCTGGCCAGGCCCTACACTACACTGTACTAATCTACACTACACTACATTACACTAATTTACTCTACCCTAGTCTGCTCCACCCTGCCCTTATGCTCTCCACCCTGCCGTAATTCACTCCACCCTGCCCTGTAACCCTGCCCTAATTCACTCCACCCTGCCCTCTAACCCTTCTGTAGTCTGCTCCACCCTGCCGTAGTCTGCTCCACCCTGACCTATAACCTAGCCCAAATCCACCCTGCCTTAATCCCCTCCACCCTTCCCTAACCCAGCCCTAATCCACCCTGCCTTAATCCCCTACACCCTTCCCTAATCCACCCTGCCTTAATACCCTCCACCCTGCTCTATAACCCAACCCTAATCCTCCCTGCCTTAATACCCTCCACCCTGCCCTATAACCCATCCCAAATCCCCCCCTGCCTTAATACCCTCCACCCTGCCCTATAACCCAGCCCAAATCCACCCTACTTTAATCCCCTTCACTCTGCCCAATGACCCAGCCCAAATTTACCCTGCCTTCTAACCCTGCCCTAATCCACCTGGCCTTAATCCCCTCCACCCTGCGTTATAACCCAGCCCAAATTCACCCTGCCTTAATCCCCTCCACCCTGCCCTATAACTCAGCCAAAATCCACCCCGTCTTAATCCCCTTCACCCTGCCCTTTAACCCAGCCCAAATCCACCCTGCGTTAATCCTAATAAATATAAATTTTTATAGATATAAGCAAATTCTTTTTTTTGTGTTTTTCTACACTATACTATTATTGGCTCCTCCCTGCCCTAATCCACATACACCATTTTTTAATAGATGCAAGCAAATATACAGTTATGTTTTTTTTTTTTTAATAGTGTACACCAGGCATCACTAAATGGCGGGCCGATTGCAGACCGAATCATTGTCACATCCGGACCTCCACGGTTCCACCATTTAGGAGCCAGTTGTTTATTGCCGCTGTCATCACTTCATGGCAGGCTTGGGGACAATCCTAGACAGAGGTTGGGAGATAAAGCAACTTTCTAGAAAAGAGGCTGGGACTGCTGGAGTTACAATTTTAAGTGTCCCAGCAAGTGATTGGTTGTTAGGATTAAGGGCGGCTTTAGCAACCAATCACCTGCTAGGACACTTGAAAAGTTAACTCTGTCAGTGCCTGCCCATGCCCTCCATCCAAAGCTGCGGTGTCTTCTGCTATATAGAGCTGAGATGGTTTGCACTGTGAATGAGGGGGAGTTATCTGTAATGTGAATGGGCGGGACAGAGCTGTAGTGGGGGGCAAAGCTGAAGAGGGCTTCCCTGTGAATGGGAGAAGCAGAGCTGAGGGAGAGCTGAGGGAGCCTGTAATGGGAAATAGGGTAGCAGAGCTTAGAGGGGCTGCATTGTAAAGGGGGCAGAGCTGAGGAGCTGAAATGTGACTGAGTGGAGCAAAGCTTAGGGGGTCTGCAATGTGAATAATAAGAGCAGAGCTGAGGGGGCTGCAATGTGATAGGGGCAGAGCTGAGGGGCGCTGCAGTGTAAATGGAGGAAGCAGAGCTGAGGGGGGCTACATGTCAATGAGGGGCCGAAGAGCTAAGGGGGGCTGCAATGTAAATGGGGGGCAGAGCTTAGGGGCTGTAATGTGAATGGGAGCAGAGGACATTGCTATGGGGGGGATGTGAAGGCGGGAGCAGAGGACACTACTGGAGTGGTTTATGTAAAGGGGGACAGAGGTCACTACTTTTGGTGGGGAAGTGATGTGATGGACACAGGGGACACCATTGTCAAGGGAAAACTCTGGTGTAAAAATTAGATTGTGATTTCAAAAGAGGGGACTGCGATGTGAATAATCTTAGTCATTGCACAACAGGCAATTTTTTTTTAACCTCAGCTAGAAGAACATTTTATTGTACCGGCGTGAATTTTAATGGAATTCCCCTGGTGTACACTATAATATAGTCCGCTCAACCTGCCCTAATCTGCTCCATCCTGCCCTAATACACTCTGTTATAACAAATATACAATTTTATAAAGATAAGTAAATATAAATTTTTATAGAAATAAGTAGATATACATTTTTTTGCCATGCTCCATCCACCTATTGTCTCGACGGGCCTGGCTCTATCCGCCTATTGCCTCGACGGGCCTGGCTCTATCCGCCTATTGCCTCGACGGGCCTGGCTCCATCCGCCTATTGCCTCGACGGGCCCGGCTCCATCCGCCTATTGCCTCGACGGGCCCGGCTCCATCTGCCTAGTGCCTCTACGGGCCTGGCTCCATCCGCCTAGTGCCTCTACGGGCCTGGCATCATCCGTCTAGTGCCTCTATGGGACTGGCTTCATCTGCCTAGTCCCTCTAGGGGCCTGCCTCCATCTGCCTTGTGTCCCGCCTAGCCTGGATCCATTTGCCTCGTGCCTCTATGGTCCTGGCTCTATCCACCTAATGCCCCGCTGGGCCTGCCTCATCCATCTAGTGCCTCTACAAGTATGGCTCCATCCGCCTAGTGCTTGTGCGGGCCTGGCTCCATCCGCCTAGTGCTTGTGCGGGCCTGGCTCCATCCGCCGAGTGCTTGTGCGGGCCTGGCTCCATCCGCCTAGTGCTTGTGCGGGCCTGGCTCCATCCACCTATTGCCTCTGCGGGCCTGGCTTCATCCGCCTAGTGCCTCTGCAGGCCTGGCTCCATCCGCCTATTGCCTCTGCGGGCCTGGCTCCATCCGCCTAGTGCCTCCGCGGGCCTGGCTCCATCCGCCTAGTGCCTCTGCGGGCCTGGCTCCATCCGCCTAGTGCCTATGTGGGCCTGGCTCCATCCGCCTAGTGCTTCCACGGGCCTGGCTCGATCCGCCAAGTGCCGCTACAGGCCTGGCTCCATCCACCTAGTGCCTCTACGGGCCTAGCTCCATCCGCCTAGTGCCTCTACGGGCCTAGCTCCATCCGCCTAATGCCGCTACGGGCCTGGCTCCATCCGCCTAATGCCGCTACGGGCCTGGCTCCATCCGCCTAATGCCGCTACGGGCCTGGCTCCATCCGCCTAATGCCTCGACGGGCCCGGCTTCCTCCGCCTATTGCCTCGACGGGCCCGGCTCCATCCGCCTATTGCCTCGACGGGCCCGGCTCCATCTGCCTAGTGCCTCTACGGGCCTGGCTCCATCCGCCTAGTGCCTCTACGGGCCTGGCATCATCCGTCTAGTGCCTCTATGGGACTGGTTTCATCCGCCTAGTCCCTCTAGGGGCCTACCTCCATCCGCCTTGTGACCCACCTAGCCTGGATCCATTTGCCTCGTGCCTCTATGGTCCTGGCTCTATCCACCTAATGCCCCGCTGGGCCTGCCTCATTCATCTAGTGCCTCTACAAGTATGGCTCCATGCGCCTAGTGCTTGTGCGGGCCTGGCTCCATCCGCCTAGTGCTTGTGCGGGCCTGGCTCCATCCGCCTAGTGCTTGTGCGGGCCTGGCTCCATCCGCCTAGTGCTTGTGCGGGCCTGGCTCCATCCACCTATTGCCTCTGCGGGCCTGGCTTCATCCGCCTAGTGCCTCTGCAGGCCTGGCTCCATCCGCCTATTGCCTCTGCGGGCCTGGCTCCATCCACCTAGTGCCTCCGCGGGCCTGGCTCCATCCGCCTAGTGCCTCTGCGGGCCTGGCTCCATCCGCCTAGTGCCTATGTGGGCCTGGCTCCATCCGCCTAGTGCTTCCACGGGCCTGGCTCGATCCGCCAAGTGCCGCTACGGGCCTGGCTCCATCCACCTAGTGCCTCTACGGGCCTAGCTCCATCCGCCTAATGCCGCTACGGGCCTGGCTCCATCCGCCTAATGCCGCTACGGGCCTGGCTCCATCCGCCTAATGCCGCTACGGGCCTGGCTCCATCCGCCTAATGCCTCGACGGGCCCGGCTCCCTCCGCCTATTGCCTCGACGGGCCTGGCTCCATCCGCCTATTGCCTCGACGGGCCCGGCTCCATCCGCCTAGTGCCTCTACGGGCCTGGCTCCATCCGCCTAGTGCCTCTACGGGCCTGGCATCATCCGTCTAGTGCCTCTATGGGACTGGTTTCATCCGCCTAGTCCCTCTAGGGGCCTACCTCCATCCGCCTTGTGACCCACCTAGCCTGGATCCATTTGCCTTGTGCCTCTATGGTCCTGGCTCCTTCCACCTAATGCCCCGCTGGGCCTGCCTCATCCATCTAGTGCCTCTACAAGTATGGCTCCATCCGCCTAGTGCTTGTGCGGGCCTGGCTCCATCCGCCTATTGCCTCTGCGGGCCTGGCTTCATCCGCCTAGTGCCTCTGCAGGCCTGGCTCCATCCGCCTATTGCCTCTGCGGGCCTGGCTCCATCCGCCTATTGCCTCTGCGGGCCTGGCTCCATCCGCCTAGTGCCTCCGCGGGCCTGGCTCCATCCGCCTAGTGCCTCTGCGGGCCTGGCTCCATCCGCCTAGTGCCTATGTGGGCCTGGCTCCATCCGCCTAGTGCTTCCACGGGCCTGGCTCGATCCGCCAAGTGCCGCTACGGGCCTGGCTCCATCCACCTAGTGCCTCTACGGGCCTAGCTCCATCCGCCTAGTGCCTCTACGGGCCTAGCTCCATCCGCCTAATGCCGCTACGGGCCTGGCTCCATCCGCCTAATGCCGCTACGGGCCTGGCTCCATCCGCCTAATGCCGCTACGGGCCTGGCTCCATCCGCCTAATGCCTCGACGGGCCCGGCTCCCTCCGCCTATTGCCTCGACGGGCCCGGCTCCATCCGCCTATTGCCTCGACGGGCCCGGCTCCATCCGCCTAGTGCCTCTGCGGGCCTGGCTCCATCCGCCTAGTGCCTCTGCGGGCCTGGCTCCATCCGCCTAGTGCCTCTGCGGGTCTAGCTCCATCTGCCTAGTGCCTCTGCGGGCCTGGCTGCATCCGCCTAGTGCCTATGCGGGCCTGGCTCCATCCGCCTAGTGCCTCCACGGGCCTGGCTTGATCCGCCTAGTGCCGCTACGGGCCTGGCTCAATCCGCCAAGTGCCGCTACGGGCCTGGCTCAATCCGCCAAGTGCCGCTACGGGCCTGGCTCCATCCGCCTAGTGCCTCTCCGGGCCTAGCTCCATCCGCCTAATGCCGCTACGGGCCTGGCTCCATCCGCCTAATGCCGCTACGGGCCTGGCTCCATCCGCCTAATGCCGCTACGGGCCTGGCTCAATCCGCCTAGTGCCTCTATGGGCCTGGCTCCATCCGCCTAGTGCCTCCACGGGCCTGGCTAGATCCGCCTAGTGCCGCTACGGGCCTGGCTCAATCCGCCAAGTGCCTCTACGGGCCTGGCTCCATCCGCCTAGTGCCTCCACGGGCCTGGCTCGATCTGCCTAGTGCCGCTACGGGCCTGGCTCAATCCGCCTAGTGCCTCTACGGGCCTGGCTCCATCCGCCTAGTGCCTCCACGGGCCTGGCTTGATCCGCCTAGTGCCGCTACGGGCCTGGCTCAATCCGCCTAGTGCCTCTACGGGCCTGGCTCCATCCGCCTAGTGCCTCTACGGGCCTGGCCCCATCCACGTAGTGCCTCTATGGGCCTGGGTATTCATATCTGCCTAGTGCCCTGAGGGGCCTGGCTCCAACTGCCTAGTGCCCCGGCAGGCCTGGCTCTATCGCCTAGTGCCCCAACAGGCCTGGCTCCATCCGCCTAGTGCCCTGTACTGTAGTTTATATATATATATATATATATATATATATATATATATATATATATATATATATATATATATATATATATATATATATATTATATATATATATATATATATATATATATATATACACACACACACAAATATAATTTTTATACATTTAACAACAATATACATTTTTATGCATTTAAAACATTTTTTTTTTTTTTTTTTTTTTTTTTAACAACATTACTTTTCACTATCCTGCTTTAAATGTGAAACAAAAAAAATGGTGTTACACATACATGACAATACGGTTATGACCAAATTCATCAATTTCATGCACAAAATGAAGGTTGATGAAGTCATCTAGAGTTAGGTTGTCGATTTCCCAGAACTCGACCCTCCGGGGCACTCTTCGGTTTCCATCCTGTGGAGGAAAGAAAACAATTACAGCTCTGCAAAGGGGGCATGTATTGCTTTGTGCCATCCATGTTCCGATGCAGGTCGAGTGAAATAGGTGGGAGCAGGGTAGAGTTGTATTGTCCTCTCCCACATCCATTTCACTCAAACAGATGGAACAGGTGGGCACCACCTGATACTCCCTGGCCGGTGGTCTGGCTGGTGCCGGCTGGTCCTCAGCAACAATGCGGTCCCTTGGAGATCGACTTCTATTGGGCCTGGCATTCTGTCGCTGCTGTCGAAGAGCTGCTCTTGTTCGATGAGCAATGGGTGAATCCATGCCTATAATAACAATGACGGAGATTTCAGCATTTCTGTCATGTAACTCTATCACACTTTTAAACTTAAATGACAAGGGCAAGTGTCTTATTTATGTCTCATAAGTAAACCTAAAAATAGAAGATAATTTAACTAGTAAAGCCTCCGTGATGTACCCATACATCGCCAGATTGAAGTGTTTATACCTGCAGCTACAGGCATCATTCCAGTATCTATTCTTTTTTGCCAGCAATGCTCTTTAATGTAAAAGTGATCCTAGGGGCTACTTTAGTGATAACTAGCCGCTGGATCGCTTTTACAGGCAGTGGAAGAGGCAAACCCCCCACTCCACCACAGTCTGAAAACTGAGGATAGGAACATCCCCAGATCTCTCCATAAAGATCTTTCACTCTTCTGGCTATCACAAGAGATATTGTTTATCCCTTGTAGTAGCCATAAACGTGAACATAAAAACGAAGAAGTGTAAAAATTAGGAAGTCAAAAATAAATAATTCTTAACATAGAAAAAAAATTGAAAGCGCCCACCCCCCATGCTCATGCACTAAGGCAAACGCGTACATAGGTAACAAACACATGTAAATGGCATTGCCACCACACATCACACATGAGATGTATCGCCACAAATGTTATAGGGAGAGCAATAATGTTAGCACCAGAGCTCCTGTGTAACTCTAAACTTGTAACCTGTAAAGGCTTTTAAAGCATCGTCTACAGATAATTTAATGTACTGTTTGTCATCAGTCCATGAGCATCCTCAATTTTAAAGCATGAGATGTTAGGAATCTATTTACTATGCGTAACGCTATCATTTATATTTGACCAAACAATTAGATATTCTATTGTGTTTTTGTGCTTTAAGATTAATTAAAGTGGATCCCCCTCCAAAATTGCATTTGAAAAACCACTGCGCAAATACTATGTGGCATAAAAAATTGCATCCCCCACTATTTTTATCCTCTAAAACCCCTTGTTTTTGAAAAATATATTATGTTTTGGGGGTTCCAAGTAGTTTTATAGCAAAAAAATGCAGATTTTTTACAAGTAGGAGAGGAATGTCAGAATTGGCCAGAGGATGAAGTGGTTAAAACGAAGCTCCACCCAAAAGGGGAAGCTATGCCACATTTTGGTACTTTTTGGGGGGCGGGTACCTGGTTTTGACAGGTACCTATTTCCACTTCTGGGTGAGATCACAGTGGCAATCTGAGGAGCTTTGGCCCCTCCTCTCTCCCCCTGCAGCCTTCTGGGACACACACAGGTCCCTGAAGACTGTGGGACCATTCACAAAGAGCAGCACCTGTATGCGCAGTAGGAAACCGGCTGTGAAGAACTGTCTCAGGTGCCGACATCGCTGGATCCCTGGACGGTAACTGTCCTTATATTACAAGTCAGCAGCTAAAATACTTGTAACTGTTGACTTTTTCGCTTTTTTTGGCAAATTAGAGTTCCTATTTAAGAAAGTAGTTCTAAAGGCAGAAGTTATATACCCTCACATGGTCAGTTTGGAATCAATTCGGACAATCTACAATGTTAGCCTCTTCCGTATAATTTGTTGCTCTACTGTCTGCCAGTCTCGATTAGATGCCCTGGCTTCATTCCTCCTTGGCGCTCGAGTCCCAGCCACCCCACCCCCCCATTTTTTCACCTTCCCTCTTCCCCCTCTCTACCTTAACTCACACTGTATACCCTTTCTCTCTCCTATATAGGTTACTTGCATATTGATTGATTTTCGGATGTCTATATACTGATTACTTAGATTACATCTACCATTTTACTACTTACCACATATTTATGACTACATAGATGGCAGAATTGATAATTGTGTCATTCAAGATATTGGCAGAGGCTCCTTATATACTTGTTTTAATACTGTTTCTATATTGTATTTTTTGCAGTTATTAAAGTATTGTGTTTACGCCCATAAGCTCGCCCTTTTAGGTGATTACAATAACCTGGTACACAGCCTCTATTTGGTCCAGAGTGTGCTTACATTCTTTTTCCTATTAAATGCACCAGCATTCTCTTTGTATTGCCTGTAATGTACCGGTGGTGGAAAGTGCATTCTTTGTGATCTACAATTTCTTATTATTTATTAGTTATGTAAGGTTGCTCTCAGCCTCTCATAATCTAGGGACTGCGGTACAGAAAATCCTTGGAAGAATAGGATCCAAAATAATTGTGAAACATGAACAGTGTGCTGTCTAACAGTGACATTGAAAAAATTGTATATCATATGTGCATCAAAGTATAAATAATAATCCAAAGTAATCAACCTTGTAAATATATAAATCAGTATAGAATTTAACGCATGCAGCACTAAAACCTTAGTGAGTTAATAATGCATAGAACTTTACATAAAGTTAAGATGAAAAACCTTCTGTAGTGCTGTAGCCCCCCAGCCCCCCTTTTTTACTTACCTGAACACAGTCCTCCTCCGGTTGGAAATGAGCACACCAGATCTAGCTGGTGTCTTGTGCCCTGATTAGATAGATTAAAAGCGCAGCCATTGGCTTCATCTGCTGTCAATCAAATCCAATGACGTGGCGCCAGGGGGTGGGCCAAGTCCTGTATTCTGTGTGAATGAATACAGATGCAGGACTCAGGAGCACGCCCACATGGGTGTTCACCAAGGAGAGCCTTCTCCAACGTGGACACTCGATGTGGGGAGGAGCCACCAGCGCTGCTGAGGGACCCCAGAAAAGGAAGACCGGGGCCTCTCAAAATTAACTTCACAGTGGAGGTAAGTATGACATGTTAAACACCCCTTTTTCTATTTTATTTTTTTACGACCCCTTTAACCACTTCCCATCCAGGCCAATTCTGACATTTGTCTCCTACATGTAAAATTCATAATTTTTTTGCTAGAAAATTACATAGAACCCCCAAACATTATATATATTTTTTTTAGAAAAAGCCCCTAGAGAATACAATGGCAGTTCTTGCAACTTATTATCTCGCGCGGTATTTGCGCAGCAATTTTTCAACGCGTTTTTTTCAGAAATAAAACAGTTTCATGCTTAAAAAAAAAACAGTAAAGTTAGCCCAATTTTTTTGCATAATGGGATAGATGAAGATACGCCGAGTAAATAGATACCCAACATGTCATGCTTCAAAATTGCACGCGCTCGTGGAATGGCGCCAAACTTTGGTATTAAAAAATTCCCATAGGCGACGCTTAAAATTTTTTTACTGGTTACATGTTTTGCATTACAGAGGAGGTCTAGTGCTAGAATTATTGCTCTCGCTCTAATGTTTGCGGCGATACTGCACACCGTTTTCATACATGGGCGGGACTTACGTATGCGTTCGATTGTGCGTACGAGCTCACGGGGACAGGGGCGCTTTAATTTTTATTGTTTTTTATTGTTAATTTTACTTTTATTTTTTTAGTTTGACACTTAAAAAAAATGAATTGATTACTTTTATTCCTATTACAAGGAATGTAAACATCCCTTGTAATAGGAATATGGCACGATCGGACCTATTTAAAGTGAGATATAGGGTCAATAAGAACCCATATCTCACTTCAAGGCTGGGAAGACTAAAATAAAAAAAAATTAAAAAATAAAAGATCACGGCTTCCCAGCCAAATCGGCACCATTATTTTTAATGCAGAGGCTGGGTGTGACGTCATAACATCGCGCCCGGCCTCCGAACGATCATAGAGACTCCGAGGACCATCTGGTCCACCGGAAATCTCTATGGTATTATCCGGGAGCCAGCGGATCCTGTGACCGACTCACCGATGTAAGTGGTGAGTCGGTAGAAGCGGCGGGAGGGGGGTACGTCCCATCCCGCCACCCGTAAGAACGATCAAGCGCCGGAAACAGCCACTATGATCATTCTTATGGTGCAGGGAATCGCCGGCTGAAAATGCCGACATCTGAACAATGTCTGTGGCCTCGGGCATCATTCAGATATAACCACCGAAAGACGAGGCCGTCCCTGGACATCCTACCGGAGCAAAGTGGTAAGTGGTTAAAAAGTAGTTCATAAATAAACAAGCACATTCGGTGTGAAATTACTATTAAGCCCCATACACATGTAGCACTGGCTACTGAGGAGCACGCGCTATGTTTTTGAAATTTAAGGTTAAACCTGAACTACAGTTTGGTTTGGGTATAATTTTTCCAAATTTTGACTTCGGCATCAGTCTGACTGGACTATAGGGTGTTCAGCCTGGCCACCGGGGGCACTGTCTTTTCTGGTAGGCATGGAACCACAGTCTGGTTGGGTGCTTTAAGGTTACTTTCTCTCGGAGCCCGCCCAGTGGGAGTGTCACTCTTGCTGTGCTTTCTGGGAGAGGGTACTTAAGATGCGGATGTCACATGGTTTGGGGTTCCAGTCCAGAAAGTATGTTCTGACTCAATGGTCCTGGTCCTCCTGACCAGCCCCCCAGGAAGGCTATGCCCTGGTGTGTGGATCCACCCGAATTTATGTCTCGGGGGGCTGGCTAGCCCGAAGCAAAGAAACAAAAGGAAGGATTCTGAGGTGGTCTGGTGCCGTCTCCTGTTGTGGATAGGCCCAGCAATATCCAGGGGAGGACTCTTCAGAAGAAGGCCATGTACGAGTTGGCTTCTTAGCAAGAGCCTGCTGAGGGACCTAAGTGAATCCAATCTCGTGGGTATCGCCAAACTGGCTGAAAGATCCAGGTATTACACGAGTGTTCTGCAAGTCCTAGTTTCCTACATGTTCTACAACAACGTCTGTGGCAGAGACTTATTCCTACATGTCCTACAACAATGTCTGTGGCAGAGTCTTGTTCCTGATTTGAGCACCTTGTTGGCTGCTAGGCCTTGTGAGAGAGGGACTATCCAACTTGAGTGAACATCCAGCTGTGAATGGCTATTTTCTGGATTTAGTCAAAGTAAGAGAGTTCTTCATTGTTGACTTTGACACTAATGCCACGTACACACATAGCAGACTATCCGACGGACTTAGTCTGGCGGACTTCCCGCCAGACTGTCCGTCGGACTTTCCGAACGGGCTACTTGCCCACACACGGCATTTTTTCAGCGGACTAATACGGCTTACTAAGTCCGCCGTACTATCCGCCCTACTTTTGAAATGAACGGACTCGCCCACGCACACGAAGGAAAGTCCGCTCATTTCGAGCACGTCTCCAGGTAGGCGGGGCCCGCGATAGAGATGTCGCTGGCCCCGCGACCTGGTATGGACTTAAAGGGGAATCCCAAAGCCGAAAAATATTGGCGTGGGGTTCCCCCCAGGTCCACATCAGACCCTTGTCCGAGCACTCAACCCGGCCGGCCAGGAAAGGGGGGGACGAGCGAGTGCCCCCCCTGAACCGTACCAGGCCGCGTGCCCTCAACATGGGGGGTGCCTTGGGGAAGGGGGGGCCGGGCGCCCCCCCACCTCAAAACACCTTGTCCCCATGTTGAAGAGGACAAGGGCCGCTTCCCGACAACCCTGGCCGTTGGTTGTTGGGGTCTACGGGCGAGGGGCTTATCAGAATCCGGGAGCCCCCTTTAATAAGGGGGACCCCGGATACCGGCCCCCCACCCTATGTGAATGAGTATGAGGTACAATGTACCCCTACCCATTCACCTGTGAAAAAAAAAGTAAAAAAAAACACAACACAAGGTAAAAATAGTTTATTGCACAGCTCCGGGGGTCTTCCGTCTTCAGGGGTCTTCTCGCCGGACTCCTCCGCTATCTTCTTGTAGCTCTTTTACTTGCGGAGGAGCCCGGCTTTCTTCCTCGCCGCGGCCTCTTCTTCAGACTTCGGGGGTCTTGTCCCCCTCTTCCGGTCTTCTGTCGCGGCAGACCCCGACAACCAACGACCAGGGTTGTCGGGAAGAGTCCCTTGTCCTCATCAACATGTGGACAAGGTGCTTTGGGGTGGGGTGGGCCGCGCGGCCCCCCCTTCCCCAAGGCACCCCCCATGTTAAGGGCATGCGGCCTGGTACGGCTCGGGGGGGGGGGGGGCTCGCTCGTCCCCCCTTTCCTGGCCGGCCGGGTCGCGTGCTCGGACAAGGGTCTGATGTGGACCTGGGGGGACCCCCACGCCGATTTTTTTTTTGGCGTTGGGGTTCCCCTTTAAGTCCATACCAGGTGGCGGGGCCAGCGACTTCTCCTTCGCGGGCCCCGCCTACCTGGAGACCCACTCGAAATGAGCAGACTTTTCTCCGGGCGGGAAAAGTCCGCTCATTTCAAAAGTACGGCGAACTGGCACACACACGGCATGATTGTCTGCCGAAATGTGAGTCCGGCGGGAAGATTGGAGTGCAAAACTACTTTCTAAGTCCGCTGTACTTTCGGGTCAAAAAAGTGTGCCGGAGGCTACACACAGGGGGATTGTCCGGCGGACTTCAGTTTGCCGGACTTTTCCACCCGATTGTTTGATCGTGTGTACGCGGCATAAGTGTACCTGAACTTTCCTCCTAATCCTCTGATCCCATTTTAAGAGACTGTTCGTTAACTGGTTGCTGACCGCCGGCTGTCACATGATGACCAGGCGGCGCACCTATTGTGGCGGGAGGCCGGTATATGATGTCCTCCCATTTAAACAGGGAATGCGCGCGATCGTGTGCGCGCATCCCTGTTCCTTCAGTGGCGGCGTGTCACGGAGACACCGCTCGCCACCCAGGGGGGTGAACAGCCATTGGGCATGGGTGTTTACCACGTGATCGTTCATAGATGGTTACACCCCCACTGTGCACGGCGCGTGCACGTCGGTGGCGTCGTGTTCCCGGGAACACGGCTCATCACCGACGCTGGTAAACAGCCATTGGCTGGCTGTTTACCCACGTGATCGGCTGTGATCCTTTCACAGCCGATCACTAAATGTAAACAAACCGCGTTAACGAGATGTTACTTGTTTCTCCTCCTCACACACCGATCGTGTAGCCCATCAGAGTACCCGAGTACCTGTCACAGTCCATCCGAGTACCTGTCATAGTCCATCCGAGTACCTGTCACAGTCCATCCGAGTACCTGTCACAGTCCATCCGAGTACCCGAGTACCTGTCACAGCCCATCAGAATACCCCAATACCTGTCACAGCCCATCAGAGTACCCCAGTACCTGTCACAGCCCATCAGAGTACCCCAGTACCTGTCACCAGCCTATCAGAGTACCTATTTGCCGCCCATGCCACATAGATTATACGTTGGGGTGTTTGCTTTCCAAAATGGGGTCATTTTATGGGCAATTCCATTGTCCTGGTACTCCAGTGCCTTCAAAAGTGTAATAGGTGGTTGTGAAATGAGATGTCATTTTTGCTTGTAGAACGCCTGAAGATGCCACTTCAATGTTAGTGCTCTGTATGTAGCCATGCTGTGTAAAAGTCTCACACATGTGGTATCACCGTACTCGGGAAGAGTAGCAGAATGTATTTTGGGGTGTAATTTGTTGTATGCATATGCTGTGTGTGAGAAATAACCTGATAATATGACAATTTTGTAAAAAATAATAAAAAAAATCTTCATTTTGCAAAGAATTGTGGGAAAAAATTACAATTTCAAAAACTCACCATGCTACTTACTTAATACCTTGGAATGTCTACTTTCTAAAAAGGGGTAATTTGGGGGGTATTTATACTTTCCTGACTTGTTAGTGTCTCAAGAAATGAGATACACCTGATGTACTGAAGGCCTGATCAGATGTGATCAATTTTCAGTGATTGGCACCATAGTTTGTAGACTCTATAACTTTCACAAAGACCAAATAATATACACTAATGTGGGTTATTTTTACCAAAGATATGTAGCAGTATAAATTTTGGGCAAAATTTATGAAGAAAAATTACTAATTAGCAAAATTTTATTACAGAAACAAAGAAAAAGGCATTTTTTCACAAAATGTAAATTTTTTTTATTTATAGCACAAAAAATAAACAACACACTAGTGATTAAATACCACTAAAAGAAAGCTCTATTTGTGTGGAAAAAAGGACGCACGTTTCATATGGGTACAGTGTTGCATGACTAAGTAATTGTCATTCAAACTGTGAGAGCGCTGAAAGCTGAAAATTGGTCTGGTCAGGAAGGGGGTGTAAGTGCACTGTATTGAGTTGGTTAACTAAGTTTTTGCAAATAAAAATCCCTTTATGCGGATCTGTCATCAGTCTCTAACGTTACTGGGCCATCTACCACGGGAAACCCCTAGACTTAAATCGAGGAGAAGAAGGTAACGGTAAGCCCAATCAAACCAGCAGCTCGTTCGGGAGTTAGTGCTACACACACAATCGAAATTCTGCCAGCAAAAGTCAGAAGTGAGCTTTTGGTCAGAAAATCCGACTGTGTGTATGCTCCATCAGACTTTTGCTGGCAGAATTCCAGCCAGGAAAAGATTGAGAGCGGGTTCTCTATTTTTCAGTCTGAAAAAGTTCAGATCGTAAATTCCGATCGTCTGTACAAATTCCGACATGCAAAATTCCTAGGCATGCTTGGAAACAATTTGACGCATGCTTGGAAGCATTGAATTTAATTTTCTCGGTTTGTCGTAGTGTTGTACGTCACCGCATTCATTCTCGTAGTGTTGTACGTCACATGGTCGAAAGTTCAGTGGACTTTTGTGTGACTGCGTATGCAAGCCAAGCTTGAGCGGAATTCCATCGGAAAAACCATCCAAGTCTTCTCCAATGGAAAATCCACTTGTGTGTATGGGGCATTACACTCAGAACCTCTATTCAAAGGGATTATGTGAATAAAAAATGTAACAACAAATCAAACAAAGATTATAGTGAAATCAAAAATGTTCATACACAGGTGAGTAAAAGTCCACTAAAGGTGTCCATCCAAATCCATGGTATTGCAGTGTCCGCGTGCAGAACAAATGCAAAGCATCAGTGCTCCACCACCTTGTTCTAAGCAAACTAAATGGCCGCTTACCAGAAGTTTAGATCCACAAGCGATCATATGCAAATATCAAGTGTACTAATAGAATGGATACCAGTTTATATTTTTGATCTCATTATAGTCTTTGTTTGATTTGTTTTTAAATGTTTTATCACATAATGCTTTTAATTGTGGTTCTGAGTAGAATAGTCACTTCACACTGTTAAATTCAATACTTACATTTATGACATACTGTTTTTTTAAAGATCACTGTTTTCTTGTGTAAAATTTTAAAATGCAATAAAAACAGACTAAACATAAAGTCAGAAGGTTTTTTACCTTAATGCATTTTCTACATTAGTGTTAAAAAAGTTCTGCATGCAGCTCTCCCCCTTACACTTGAGCCTGAACTTGATCCAGTGCTATGCACGAGAGCAGAGGCTCTCTCTTCATTAGCTTAGAGACAGCAGCGGGAGCCATTGTTTCTTGGCTGCGGTCAATCCCAGCCAGTGAGAAGGAAGCAGGGGGCAGGGTCATATGGACACACTTAGGAGCGAGCCCACACGAGTGCAATCATAGGAAGTGTATTGCTGTGGGGGTACTCTGCAGAGAGGAGCAACCACGAGAACTGGAAGGGGGACCTAAGAAGCGGAGGATCTGGGTTGCTCTGTGCAAAACCATTGCACAGAGCAGGTAAGTATGACTTGCTTGTTATTTCAAAGATAAAAAATTTGGTTTAGAATCGCCGGGTTCCCGACCGGCGCATGCCGATGTATGTCGGCAGAATGGCACGGGCAGGCATATTGGCATACCGGTACGTCCAATCTTTAATGCCGCCCTGCCATCGCGAGCGCGCCGCCAGCGATGCACTCGCATGCCGGTCGGGACCCCCGTGAGTCCGATCGCGGGTCCCATGGACTCGATCGCCGTGGGCATACCCGCGATCGTCTCACGGGGCGGCTGAACGGAGAAATGCCGTTGTAAACAGAATTTCCCCGTTCTGCCTAGCAACTAGTGACACTGATCTCTGCTCTGTGATTGGAGCAGAGATCAGTTTTCGCTAGATGAAAGCCCAGCCCCCAACAGTTAGTAACACACCCTAGGAACACTTAACCCCTACACTGCCACCCACTGGTTAACCCCTTCACTGCCAGTGTCATTTACACAGGAATCACTGCATTTATATAGCAGTGATTGCTGTATAAATGACAATGGTCCGAAAAATGTGTCAAAAATGTCCGATGTGTCCGCCGTAATGTCGCAGTCGCAATAAAAATCGCTGATCGCCACCATTAGTAGTAAAAAAAAAATATTAATAAAATTGGCATAAAACTATCCCCTATTTTGTAAACGCTATAACTTTTGCGCAAACCAATCAATAATCGCTTATTGCGATTTTTTTTTTACCAAAAATATGTAGAAGAAAACGTATCGGCCTAAACTGAGGGAAACATTTTTTTTTATATATTTTTGGGGGATATTTATTATAACAAAAATTAAAAAATAATGCGTTTTTTTTTTTCAAATTGTCGCTCTATTTTTGTTTATAGCGCAAAAAATAAAAACCGCAGGGGTGATCAAATAACACCAAAAGAAAGCTCTATTTGAAAAAAAGGATGCCAATTTTGTTTGGGAGTCACGTCGCACGACCGCGCAATTATTCGTTAAAGGGACGCAGTGCTGAATCGCAAAAAGTGGTCTGGTCTTTGACCAGCAAAATGGTCTAGGGCTGAAGTGGTTAATGGTCAGATTCATGCATAAGTCCAATGATGACTAGTTGAATTGAAATTAAAGCTTCTTAATCTTCTATTCACATAGAACAGAGCCATCTATAATACATCATACTGCACATTTTTATGAAAAATACACTTAAATGAATCTTAGTGCACAAAATAATACCCAATATTGCTGATAAAATATAAAAGACAATTTTGTGTCAGGTAATTCATTACCAAACGCCAAGATTTAAAATTGCACACTCCTGTGCAAAGGCAACAAACTAAGGTACCTGAAATTGTCCATAGGCCACACACAAAAGCCTTTATAGGTTATCTGATTAGAGTTAAATGTGAGTTCTGGCTTTAGAATTATTGCAATCACTGTGAGGTTCACAGCAATACCACACATGTGTGGTGCAATTATTATTATTTTTTTTATGACTTTTTTTAAACTTTTTTTAAAATTTTTTTTTTCATTCAACTTTATTGCTATTACAAGGGGTGGACAAAACCCCTTATGATAGCTTTGGGCAGTGACAGCCAGGTACACTTCATGGAGAAATCAGGGGTCTGTTGGATCCTTGATCCCTCCTTTGCCCCGCAAGACAGCTGATTAGATAGAGGTCTGCTTTTTACTGCACACATACACACTATAATACACTTTTTTTTTGCTAAATATAAACTATAATGATGCATCAGGTAAATATATACCATACAATGAAAAATTTGAAATTCTAAATGCATGTGAAATAGTGACAAAATACGCTACCTAAAATTGGCCATGGGCAATGATTTAAAAACCTTTATAGGTTATACATTTAGAGTAAAAGGCAGTGGTGGTGTGTCTATAAAGGGCGCAGGAGCGCTGCCCCCCCTCCTGTCACTCTCTAATCACTAATCTCTAATCAGTGGCAGCATTGGGAGCATTGGATGGCACAGTGGGAACATTTGATGGCACAGTGGCATTATTGGGAGCATTTGATGGCACAGTGACAGCATTGGATGGCATAGTGGGAGCATTTTATGGCACAGTGGCAGCATTGGGAGCATTTGATGGCTCAGTGGCAACATTGGATGGCACAGTGGCAGCATTTGATGTGCACAGTGGCTGTGTTTGATGGCACAGTGGCACCGTTTGAGGGTTACAGTGGCTGCAACTGAGCAGCACAGTGGCTGCGTTTGATGGGAACAGTGGCTGCGTTTGATGGCACAGTGGTGGTATTTGATGGCACAGTGAGGCTGCAATTGATGTTTTTTTTTTTCGAATTTTTTTAATTTGTTTGCGCCCCCCCAAAATTTTGAGCACCAGCCGCCACTGGTAAAAGGTGAGCTCTGGCATTTAAAATTATTGTTCACAGCAGTACCTCATTGAGTGATGCAATCACTGTCTACATATGTGTGCAAGACCTACATATGCATTTGGGTGTGTGAACAGGGAACAGGGTGGTTTAAATTTTTTTTCATATTTTAAAAATAAATAAAAGTGAATGGGCGGTTGTAAAAATTGATAACAGGATCATGGCTGCTGCTGCACCCATAATCCTAGTATAACCGCTTTTCATTCAGAATGTACAGTATATATACGTATGCTGAATGGCAATTGGTTAACATATCAACTCTAAATAAACAATTTGAAACTGGTAGCAAAATTAAATTATTTAACAAGGGTAGAAAAGGAATGCTTCTCCCCTTTAGCCTAGGTTCACACTGACAGCGGGACAGATTTGACATGTGATTTGACATGTCAAATCGCATGCCAATTCACTGCAATGTGAACCAGGGCTTATGACCATAGTCAACGTCCAATCCTAATTTTGCTACTTTGACATGTGGTGTTCATAAAACTGTGCATATCATCATAACTACTTGTATCCAGATGGATTATACTGTACTTGTTTTTTTTTTTCAGGACAGCTTTCTTTAGGTGGGAAATGTTAAAGGAAATCTCCTGATTTTTATTATTATCAAAGGGAAAACTGGTCCAAAAAAGTAGAAAAAAAATAATTCTTTGACCAATTTGTATCCAGGCCAATTCTGACACTTTGCTCCTACATGTAAAAATCTATTTTTTGTGCTAGAAAATTACTTAGAACCCCCAAACATTATATATATATTTTTAGCGGAGGCCCTATAGAATAAAATTATGGGTGTTGTAATTTTTTACGTTGCACTTTATTTGTGCAGCAGTTTAACAAACTTATTTTTTGAGGCAAATAATAAAATAATAATAATACATTTTTAAAAAAACATAATATTTACTCCAATTTGTATCACGTGAAAGATAAAATTATGCAGAGTAAATAGATACCTAATATGTCACACTTTAAAATTGCATCTGCCCATGGAATGGCAGAAAACTATGGTGCTTTAAATTCTCCATAGGCAATGCTTATCAGTTTAGAGTTACACAGGAGGTCTGGTGCTAGAATTATTGCTCTCACACTGATGTTTGCGACAATATCTCACATGTGTGGAACAATCACCCTTTACATATGCTTTCACATTTGCACGTAAGCACAGTGGGATGGGAGTGCTTTAATTATTCTTTTTTTTTATTATTATTATTTATTTTATATAAACTTTTTTTATATATATATATGTTTTTTTTACACTTTGCGTTAGGGAAAGGCAGCATAGGGAGGGAGGGGGGACCCCCTTCCACCACCCGCAGAATTTATTGAGTGGCTATTTAGCCACTTGAATCACTTCTGCCATAAACAGCATTGCTGGCTGAAAAAAAACATACTAGAATGAGGCCTGTAGGTGCAGACATCATCCCGGTATGACTACTTCAACCCGAGGACTTCCATGGATGTCCTACAGGCAGGAAGTAGTTACATTGTAATGTCCTAAAATATACAGTTACATTTATCACTACCAAAAAAAACCTGCAGAATAAATTCTCCTGTTCCTGACGATCGCAGCGATACCACATATGTGGGTGTGATTTGTTTTTTGTGCCCATAATAGAGCCAAGAAACAATAGTATGTATTGTAAGAACACATATATGGAGCACCCAGGTTTAAAGCCCATTTCCTGGATGCCTCATATATGCGTTATGTGGCCATGAAGGGGTTAATATGGTACAATTGACATACCTGTTGGGTCACGTGGTGGTATGTCACGATTGTTGCGCCTTGGACGTCGGGGCATCTTGATGGTACTAGATGGTATCGCAGGTGAATGAAGGTTTACCTAAAAATGAATAGTATTGATACTAATAATAATATACAGCACTATAATAATAAGAGAAATGTAGAATTAATGTAGTTTATGGAGGTAATCGCTGGAGTCTGGCTTCAGAGATGCGTCTCAGTCGAGATCCTCTTCAGTCTGCCTGTCAGGACCCCTAGAGGAGCCCCAAACATCTGCGCCTGTGCAGAGATCAGCTGCCAACCAATCACAGCGCTGGCCTCACAGTAGCTGCCCCGTTCCTTTGCCTGAAATATACTGGCTCATACAACACAGTAACCAAATGAAATTGAGCTTATTCCATTGTTATTAAACAAATAAAGCTTTATTATGGTATTTAATAAACACTGGGTTTGATCATTTCATAATATAACGGAACTGTGACAGTTGCTCTGGTATCAGGCAGTGATAAGGACAGACTGGGGATCCTCTGTGGGGACTGTAGGGGAACCAGGAAGTGGGTTATGAATGGAGTTGGGTTGAATGTTGATCCAGTCAGTACATATATCTGTGTTTTGTGTGTGTAGTATTGTGTATGGGGGGACCCGGGTCACTTCTGTCTGCAGGCAGGCTTGGCTTTCATATTGTGTGGTGGCTGAGCCCTTCCATGTCTGAGAGAGTGTCACTGGTAACCATAGCAACTGTGTATACCCTTCATCCCTGTGTTTACTACATAACATAACCCTGTGTGTGTATAGAGCCCCCTAAAACATACATACCTACCTGCATACTATGTGTATAGGGCACCCACATCTATCTTCCTGTATACTGTATATATAAAACCTACTCCTGTGTACCTACCTGTAACCTGCGTGTGTAGAGCCTACTCCTGTATACCTACCTATATCCTGTGTGTATAGAGCCTACTCCTGTATACCTACGTATATACGGTTTATAATTGGAGCCTACTCATATATATTGAACTTTATACTGTGTATATTGAGCCTACACATATATACTGTACCTACCTGTATACTCTATAACTGATTATTGCGAAGTCATTGCAAAGCTGTACCCAAATAAAAGTAATGTCCTTTTTCCCCACAAATAGAGCTTTCTTTTGGTGGTATTTGATCAGCTTTGATCATTGATTTTTTTTTGTACTATAAACAAAACAATTCTGACAATTAAAAAAAAACAATATTTTTTGCTTTCTGCTATAAAACATAGCCAATAAAAAAATGTAAAAATCACATTTCTTCATTAATGTGGGCCAATATGTATTTTGCTACATATGTTTGTTAAAAAAAAAAATCCCAGTAAGTGTATATTGATTGGTTTGCACAAAAGTTATAACATCTACACACTATAGGACATTTTTATTTATTTGTTACCAGTAATGGTGGTGATCAGTGATGTATAGTGGATTTTGATCTTGCGCCAGACATTCTGACACTTTTTGGGGACCAGTGACACTAATATTGTGATCAGTGCTAAAAATATGCACTGTCATTGTACTAATGACACTGTCTGGGAAGGGGTTAACATCAGCGGTGATCGAAGGGTTAATTGTGTGCCTCTCCAGTGTTTATGTGAACTGTGTGAGGTGCTTTTACTGAGGGAAGAGAGGGAATGTAGCAGGGACACAAACGCCATGCCTTCCCCCTGTCAAAATGGCAATCTGGCTTGTTTACTACCCGACGATCGACTGGCAGACATCTAGTACCTTTCACCCACCGATTGGCTTCCGCTGTGTATAATGAAGCGAGGTGTTGTATTTATACATGATCCAGCACACAGCTGCCACCCTGTAGCAATAAAGCTGGTATAGGGTAGTCCGGAAACGGTTAAAAGATAAGTCCAGCTTGGGCTCATTCGGTACGGTGCTGCATCTGCCTAGGTAAGTATGAATATGGGATAAAAAAATTCCATACTTCTCTTTTAATATTCAAAGTAAACTCACTCATCCATACGTGTCTCCATGCTTTATTTTGTTGAGAAATCATTTTGAAAAACATCCCCAGAATTTTTAGAAATGAACATCTTTTGCTGTTGATTCATGTAGCATTTACTTCCTGGAATCCATCTGACCTTAGTTCAGGCATGCAGGTAGGAGTGTGTGCTTAGCTGAGAAAGCCTCTCCTTCCCTCCTCCAGATGAAAGAAGAAAATACCCATGAAGTCTCCTGGGAAGTATGACATCATTTTAGCCTAGTATAAAAAATGCTAAAAAAATATCATATATATGTGTAATATAATTCATACAAAAGATTGTGTCTCTAACGAAACGGCGTAGGGAGGAGCGGCGCGCTGACGTCAACCGCGATCTATGCTGAACCTGGAAGCGACGGAAAGCGTTACATGAGCCGGCCGGCAGAATTCTTTTTACTATTTGATGCGAGTTTCTTATGACATATGTAAGTGTGATTCTTTATTTTTATTAAAAATCCTGGCAATATCATACTATGGCGATTTCCCCTTTTTTGATCTATGTGATTGGCAATGAGCAGTGTGGCCGTAGGAATATAACAACATTGGAACAGAGAGGAAATCACAAGCAAAAAGATTTTCGTTTGGAGATGGACTATTACTTTGAATTTAAGTTCCAATTATAGTAGTGTATATATTCATTTTTTCACTATTTATTTATTTAATTTTATATATTACATTTTTTTTTTTTGCACGATCTTTTGTATGAATTATATTACACATCAATTGATATTTTTTATAATTTTTTATATTATTACATATTCAGTGATATTGAATTTGATCATTATAGCGCAACTTTTTTCGAAAAATTGGTATTAATATTGTGGGTATCTCACCTTTAGGTTGCAGCTTCACTTTCACAAATATTTTTACAGTTTGTCAATTATTCGAACTTTAGATAGCGCTGTATTACATTTTTTTATTAATCATTTTAGCCTAGGCCAGAAGCCAGGAAGCAACTGTAGAAATGTAAAAAAAAAGATTAAAATAAGTAAATATGATATATCTTCTTATCTATTTACTCATACTAGCAGCATAAACATTTAAAATAGTTAATGTGATTGAGATAGTTTAGTTGCACATTAACGACTTGCTTACTAGGCACCTAAACCCCCCTCCTGCCCAGACCAATTTTCAGCTTTTAGCGCTGTCCCTCTTTGAACGACAATTACGCAGTTATGCAACACTGTACCCAAATTCAATTATCATTTTTTTCCAACAAATAGAGCTTTTTTTGGTGGTAATCACCTCTTTTTTTTTTTTTTGTTAAATTTTTAACAAAAAGGCCAAATGTAAAAAAAAAATACAAAACTGTTTTATATTTTGTTAATACATTTTTGAAACATGTAATTTTTCTCCTTCATTGATGTACGCAGATGAGGCTACACTAGGGTTGCCACCTGTCCAGGATTTACCCGGACATTTTGGGTTTTGACTCATGCGTCTGGGTTTCAGACTGCCTGAAACCCGGACACATTATTCAGACTGGACTATGGCTTCCCAGCAGGGTTGCTGGCTACAGTTGTCTAAGCTGGGAGTGTCTGTTACACTCTCTTTCATGCTGCCCGAAGCCAGCACTAACAATCCCCCCAAACACACACAGGTGGGAGAGGAGCGAGGGCTCGATCTATACCTCTTCCTCCTGCCTCTACCCCTCTGTGCCTGCCCACACTCCAGTCCCTGGCGCTGTGCCTCAGAAAAGGAAAGCGGGGGCTGGTTTTTGAAGTCCAGCAGCCTCAGATACATCTGGATGAGAGGTGCTGACTGCCAAGGGGTGAGTGAGCTTACCACCCATTAGGGTTGTCCCGATATTAGTATTGGTATCGGGACTGATCCCGAGCATTTGTGCGAGTACTTGTACTTGCGCAAATGCTCCCGATGCCAGATCCGATACCTGGGAGAGATGACTAAAGCGACCTGGTGCAAGCGGAAGTCAACGGCTAGGAACAACGGAAGTGACACTGTGTCGACGTCGGTGGTTGGACATCCCGATGCCCATCTTAGTACACCCTACACTTGGCTGCAGCAAACCAGCAGCAGACATCTTATTACACCCAGCCCATATAGTTCGAGCTGGGTGTAACAAGATTGCGGCTTCTGCTTTTAATGCGGCCGAGTGCAAGGAGTACCAAGATGGGCTTCACAGGCAGCATTTCCTCATGGCATGACAGTGCCTGGCCTGCCCATCAGTGCCCATAAATGCCACCTATCAGTGCCAAATGCACATAAGTTCAGCCTATCAGTGCCAGCCACCTGACAATGCCATCTATCAGTGCCAGCCACCTGTCACCGCCATCTATCAGTGCCCGCCATCTATCACTGCTGCATATCTGTGCCACCTAATCTATATTGTGCTTTGAAAACTGTCACATAACATTCAAAAAAAGTATCGGTAATCGGAATCTGCGAGTACTTGGAAAAAAAGTATCGGTACTTGTACTCGGTCTTAAAAAAGTGGTATTGGGACAACCCTACCATCCTCCCCTATTGCATCAGAGTGTTCCCTATTACATCAGAGTCCTCTCCATATATCAGAGTTCTCAGTGTCCCCCCCTTAAATCAGGGCTCCCAGAGGATCCCTTATGTTAGAGTCCCCGGAGTTCTCCAGTGTGAGGGAACTCTAGGGGTTTAGATGTAAAAGGGGAACTCTGTGGACTCTGATGTAAAAGGGGAACTCTGTGGACTCTGATGTAAAAGGGGAACTCTGTGGACTCTGATGTAAAAGGGGAACTCTGTGGACTCTGAAGTAAAGGGGGAACTCTATGGGTTTAGATATCAAAGGGGAACTCTGGGTTTAGATGTAAAAGGGGAACTCTGTGGACTCTGATGTAAAGGGGCGACTATTATTATTACTTCATATGATTAGAAATGTTATTTATTATCAAAATATATGTATAAAAAAAAATTGCTGTGCGATGCATAAAGTGTCCGGTTTTGACTTGAAGAAAATGTGGCAACCTTACATTGTCACCGTGAGAAGAAAAAAAAACGATTACCGATTCTCTGTTTACATCACGTGATCAGCTGTCATTGGCTGACAGCTGGTAACATGACAAGGGTTCGGGATCGACCCCTTACTCTGATCTGTGATCACCCGAGCCTCACCCCCTGCAGGGGCACAGCCTGCTTGCAAAGGGAAGGACTTCTATTGACGCCCTCCCAGCAAAACAGATCCGCGCTGTAGTCATCATTCGGCTATAGAGCAGATCTGAAGGAATTAAGACACCTTTCACGCTGAGGCGGTTTTCAGGCATTTTAGCAATAGAAATAGCCTCTAATTAGCACTTGAAAACTGCCTCCCAATCATTTTAGTGTGTCTGTTCACACTGGGGCGGTGCGTTTGGGGGATGTTAGGAAAAGTCCTGCAAGCAGCATCTTTGGGGCAGTGTGGGAGCGATGTATACATTGAAATGAATGGGCAGCGCTTCCAAAGCACCTGAAAAGCGATTCGGAAGCGCAGAAACATGGATGGTTTTTAACCCCTTCTTTGGGGTTAAAAGTGCCCCGCTAGCGGCCGAAATGTGCCACTAAAACAAGTGGCGCTTTAGCTCTAACGTGGATGCAGCCCCAGTGTGAAAGGGGTCTAATGTATTTATCTTTGATTGATTGACAACACCTGCTCACCACCATCCCATATAAGAGAGTGGAGAGTCTGGCCATCTTATATGAGAACACAGCGCACCTGGCACTATGATATGGCAATAACAGAACACAGCGCGGTGTACTGCAGCTTTTATTGTATGTACACTTTGGACTGTAAATCTAGCCTTTTTTTCCTTTCTGTTTTTAGTTTGAAGATTAGTTCAAAACTTTGTTGTGTTTTTTTATTGCTCACTTTGTCACATTTATGACTAATGCCCTGTACACACGGTCGGACATTCCGACGCCAAAATCCATTGGACGGATTTTGGCCCAAACTTGTCTTGCATACACACGGTCGCATAAAGTTGTCGGAAAATCAGACTGTTCAGAACGCGGTGACGTATAACAAGTACGACGGGATTATAAAGAGGGCAGTAGCCAATCGCTTTTGTCTCGTAAATTATTCTGAGCATGCGTGGCACTTTGTCCGTTGGAATTGTCTACACACGATCGGAATTTAAACAATCGGATTTTGTTGTTGGAAAATTTTAGATCCTGCTCTTAAACTTTGTGTCGGAAATTCCAACCGAAAAAGTTAGATGGAGCCCACACATGATCAGATTTTCCGACAACAACATCCAATTGCACATTTTCCATCGGAAAGTCCGGCTGTGTGTACAGGGCATTATTCTGTCCCAGTTCCAGCTACCACAGCACCATTATGCTATCATCGCCATGCCAATTCATGTTTTTTTTAACTCTTTATTTATTCCAGATATGCCAGGAAATAGACATAAAACTGGTCACACCAGAGATCTTCCCCTGAAACAAGGTGGTAGAGAATTGACTTTCCAGGTCATTTCAGCAAATAGAGAGGAAGCCCCAGCAAATACAGACATGATTATGAATTGTGTCATAACACTTGACCACCATTAGGAGACGCTAATGAAATGACATTACATTCCTTATTTTAGATGTCATTATATTACATTGTTGTGTTTCTGTGCTTCTTTATGCAATGTAGGCAGATCATGGTTGGTGTGAGGTGCTGGCATGGAGCTGTACATAGCTTCCTGAAAGCATCACCACACCCTCCCTCAGTGCTCTTCCTAACAACCCTCAGCCCTGATGTAAGCAGTGTGTTGGCTCTTGAATGAGTTATGCAAAAATGCCTTGGTGCACGGATGGCAATCTGGAGGAGTGGGTCTTCCTAGGCAGGCTTTAGGGAGGAAGGAAAGTCTACTTTTTTAACTTGTCCCTGTAATAAGGCTTACCTGTAGGTACAGTGAATATCTTCTAAACTTGCATTGTTTAGGAGAAATTCACATGGGATGCAGCCAGTGATGTCACCGTGCATGCGCTCTGAAGGGATGGCAAACCCTACCCAGAGCATCTATACAACCCACAAACCTAGACGGGTGAGGATGGAAGTACAGAGGAGCTGGGACAGCACTGCGCTAGAGGACTCCATGTGCGGGTAAGTCTGTCATAATGTGCTAGTATGCAGAGCCTACTAATACATAATGACTTAAACCTGTAGGTGGCCCTTTTTTATATATATTTGTGGTGGTTTACTATCACTTTAATTAGCTGAGGTTTTTCTTTAATTTGTTAGTCAGGTCCATCTAAATCTGCTAGTACATCTAACACTACCCTTTTCCCAGATTGACAATGCTGTTGTCCAAACGTGGAGATGCCCTTAAGCTGTACAAAAGTTCTTTGTACATTCAATCAAAAAACGCAAAAAAAATAGAACAGAAACCTTTTTTCAAATTGGTGTGACACCGCAAAGTAGGAGCCGCACCAATTTGAACCATTGCCGTCAGTAGGCAGAGACATTTCATGCGATTTTGAACCGCATGACAAGAAGCACCGGTGTGAACAGGGGGCTTAATGATTTGTATTTCTGCCAGTCCTGAGGATTGCACAGTTCTGCACAACACAGCCAGGCTTGAAGTATAGTAGATCTGATTTTTCTCTGCTGCCTGGATACTGAAAAGATATGCTGTAGTCTGATGAGCTTGTTTCTCTGTTACTTTGCTCTCTCCTCCCAAAACTGACTGGCTCCCTATGCTGCTTCTCCCTCCCTGATCTGAGTTCTGCTGTACAGGGACTATAAGTGGCTGATACCAGATTGAATAGAGGTGTTCGCCAAAACTAGTCTGCTGCTGACTGTACTCACTGAGAAGGCTTGAAAATAAATATGCTTGATGTTATGGAGTTGCCGGCTGCTTCTTTTTTTAGATTCATTTATGTAGTTTAAAGTAGCTAAAGGCAAAAACCTTTCATTTGTGACAGAGTAAGGGAGGGTTATAATCCCTGTTGTATTTTATTATTTTTTTGCCATTTGTGCCCTATTGGGGAGCTTTTCCTTCACTTCATGCCGCATAGCCACGACAGGAAGTGAAAGGAAATCCCTCCAAAATGAGGGAACCACTGGTTGTCACCAGGGCCACCAGAACTAGTGTCCTCATTGGAAAATGTCCCCTCTATTACTGCTTTAACTGCTTCCCGACCAGCCAACACAGTTATACAAGGGCAGGTTGGCTCCCCTGCATGAGCCGTCGTAGCTACACGTCAGCTCGCGGGGTCAGGATAACTGCCAATGCTCGTGGCCGACAGTCGCGATGACCACACCCACGAGCGATCATGAGCAGGAGACACAGAACAGGGACGAGTGTGTGCAAACACACACTTCCCTGTTCTGTTCTGACAGGAGTGACAGATTGTGTGTTCCTATTAGGTAGAAACCACGATCACTCACTTCCTCTAGTCAGTCCCCTCCCCCTTCAGTTAGAATCACCTCCCAGGGAACACAGTTAACCCCTTGATTGCCCCCTAGTGTTAACCTCTTCATTGCCAGTGACATTTTTACAGTAATCAATGCATTTTTATAGCACTGATCGTTGTATTAATGCCAATGGTCCCAAAAATATGTCAAAATTGTCCGCTGTGTCCACCATAATGTTGCACTCATGATAAAAATTGCAGATCGCCGCCATTACTAGTAAAAAAAAAAATAATAATAAAAATGCTATAAATCTATTTCCTATTTTGTAGACGCTATAACTTTTTTTTTTTTAACCATCTTTTTATTGAAAGTTTCACAAATTAACAATCAACAAATACATGAGCAAGGTCAATTAAACAAAAAGGAGTACATATCCTGTGCAGTATCATGAAAGTAAGGTAGCCGAAAATACTAGTAATTCCTTTTCCTATACAAATGATATACATTAATGGTCGAGTGTTTGATAAAGATAAGATAATGTCAACGTAGGAATGAGATATTTGCAATATTTCAAACAAGTCACAACTATTTTAGCAAATAAATTTAACAATTAAATTTAAGAACGTCTTCTATATTTGTCCCAAAAGGCCCATTTCCGAAGAAAGGGTTGTAGTCTATCTTCCTGATACGCTACCGTTCTTTCATATTCAAACGAGTGGTCAACTAGGGCCACTACTTCTGACACCAAAGGGGAAGCAGTAGATTTCCATTTTCGTGTAACGCTCAGCCGAGCTGAAAATAACATATGTGTCACTAATGTGCGCTCTGGGGTGGGATAAATATCCAAATCTACACCTAGAAGAGCTTGTTCTACTCTGAGGGGATTTAAGATTCCTGTTAACATAGCTATTACCTTACTTATTTCCCCCCAGAAGCTTCGTAAAGATACACAACCAAAATATGTGTGCCAGATTTCCCACCTGGCCACATTCTCTCCAGCACGCGTTCGTACCCTCTCCTGCGTATTTCGCTATTATGTAAGGCGTCCTGTACCATCGAAATCGTAACTTATGTGCGCCTTCCCTAAAATTGGAACAACGAGTGGAATTGTAACTGCTCTTAATAGCTCTGACCCATTGGTCTGGGGATATAGTGATATTTAGATCCTCTTCCCACTTGGTTAACTGATTGTACATCTCAAAATGCAGTTTACCGTGAAGGAGATTGTATATGGCCGTAGTACCTTTCTTTTGTGCTGAGGTTGGCTGCCACAGCTCCCAAATACATTCCGGGAGGCTAAAGTACTGTGTACAATCGTAAGGGATCATGCTAGTCAATCTGGCAAATGTCAGAAATTCAGTCTTAGGAATGTCCTGAGTGGCCTTCAAGTTTTTAAATGACCGTATATTACCCTGCGTTAAAAGTTGGTGAAGAAAACAGAGTCCATAGTTTGCCCAATGTGTCACTTGTAAGTCAGGGGTAAGGAAGGACAGGGCCGAGAGGGGGATAGGGAGATGTTTAAGGTCGGTGTTGGCTGGTTGATGTTTGCGTAGGTAAGCCCAGGCCTGCAGTGTCGCGTTTATAGTAGGGTGGTGTTTATATCTTCTGGGGTCCCCTATCGCTGTGGCATATAGAAGCCCTGAGAGATCCTTCTGTTGTGTCTGTTCTAATTCACATATGTGCCACCGCTTCTGTTCAGGTGTATAGAACCAGACTCTAAGTTGGTCCAATATAGCTGCCATATGATAATCTCTCAGCTCTGGAACTCCCATTCCTCCCACCTGTCCATGTTTGATTAGAATTCTAAAGCCGCATCTGGCAGGCTTCCCTTCCCATAGGTATCTACCCAGTTGGCGTTGTAATGTTCTATAAAAAGAAGCTGGCAACGCAATTGGAAGTGCTCTGAAGAGATACAAGAGCTTTGGTAGTAGAAACATCTTCTACGCGGCCAATCTGCCGGACCAGGAAAGATAAAACTTTTTAAATCTGGACAGCTCACCCTCAAAGCTCAATGGGATAGATTCGAAGTTGCATTTGTAAAGTTGAGATAGGGAGCTGGTTAACCTTATGCCCAAGTATTGAATGGATTCAGATGCCCAAGCATAAGGTAAGGAGTTTTGAATTCGGTTCTGCATATCCGATGGAACATTTATACCCAATATGCTCAACTTAGTTGCATTAATTTTGTAATAAGACACCTCGTACACAGTTTTCAGGGATTCCTCTGGATCAACAAGAGACAGGATCACATCATCTGCATATAGAGTGATAGAGTGCTTAGTCGATCCAGAGCTAATACCTCTATTATTCGGGTGAGTCCTAATCCTCTCCGCCAATGGCTCCATTAAAAGGGCAAAGATCAGGGGTGATAAAGGACACCCCTGTCTTATTCCATTGGTAATGTAAAACTGTTCAGAGAAAAGGCCCTCTGTGAAAACTTGCGCTGACGGTTTGGAGTACAGAGCAGAGATGGCGGAGAGGACCGGGCCCGAAAAGCCAAACTTCGACAAAACCGCCGAGAGGTACCCCCAATGAACCCTGTCGAAAGCTTTCTCGGCGGCCAGCGAGAGGAGAACCACTGCCCCCCCCCCCACCGGACGCCGAGTGAATCAAGTTCAGCGCCCTCCTGGTGGCATCCGGGGCCTGTCTCCCCGCAACAAACCCCACCTGATCGGGCTGTACCAGTTGAGGTAGAACCTTAGTTAACCTATTGGCAAAAATCTTGGCATATATCTTCAGGTCCACATTTAATAAAGATATGGGCCTGAAGTTCTGTACCCTGTCTGAATCCTTTCCCGGAACACCCTCTGCATATTGGTAGTCAGAATACTGGAAAATGTCCTATAATACTCCGAGGAGTATCCATCTGGACCGGGCGATTTGTTTTTAGGGAGGGCTTCTATGGTCTTTTGTATTTCGGCTAATGAAAATGGGGCGTTCAACTCCTCTAAGTGCAGTGGTTGCAACTTCGGGAGGTTAAGTATCTGAAGAAAACGTTCTATGGCATCAGGTGTGGGCTGTGCAGAAGAGGCATCTTCCTTCAAGTTGTACAGGCTGTTGTAATACCAGCCGAATGCATCTGCTATTTCTTTAGGGTTAGTAAGTCTAGAGCCATTTTGTGGATGTACTATGTACGGTATTCTTTGCTTGAGTACTTTGTCCTTAAGCTGCATTGCTAAGAGCTTCCCTGCCTTATTGCCATGTGTATAATGGTTAGCTTTGAGTTTATGAATGTTCCTGGCATGTGGGCCACCAGTAGAGTACGTAGGTCATTGCGGGCTTTTGCTAGATTATTACTTATTGAGAAAGAGGGTGTCGCTTTATTCACGATTTCTAAGTCATTTATCTCCTTCAAAAGGCTATCCATGCGCTGCCTCCTCCTCCTGTTCACCCCCGCACTAATCTTAATCAGGAGACCTCTAGTAAATGCTTTGTGAGTGTTCCATAAAATGAACGGGTCTACATTCTCAACATCATTAATTGTAAAAAAATTCTTGCAATGCGGCTGTAACCTCATTTATAACCTCTGGGTTTTTAAACAACTGGGGATCGCACCTCCACCGGTTCGCCCGGGTAGAGAAGGTGCCATCCCCAACCGCTATTGACACCGGTGCATGATCAGTCCATGAAATGGTACCAATCTCCGACCTAAAGATACGCTGTAATAAAAACGTATCAACTAGAAACATGTCAATCCTGGAATAGGACATGTGTACCTGTGAGAAAAAAGAAAAGTCACGTTCAGTGGAGTGCTGACACCTCCACACATCATACAGGCCAGCTGCTCCCATAAATTTTGCGATCTCAGGTCTGCAGGAGAGCCTCGGGGAGGGACTGGACACGTCTAATACTTTATCTGGAACTGCGTTTAGATCCCCACATAAAATAACATGTCCCTTAGCTGTCTTTTGTATTCTCCCCCATAGCTTGTTAAGAAAATGCACTTGTCGAGCATTGGGGGCATAAGCGTTAACTATGGTATAGGCCACATTATTAATTTCGCAGTTAAGAATTAAATACCTCCCTTCTTTGTCTTGTTGATGGGATATATATTATATGCAACTGATTGCTTAATGAGGATTGCAACTCCCCTTTTTTTTGTTGGGGCATTACACAGAAATATCGTGGGGAAGTGTTTGTTGGATAATTTAGGGTGGTTGCTTTCTTTAAAGTGAGTCTCCTGCAGGCAGAGGACATCGCTGCGTAGTAGCTGGGCCTCCCTCCATAACATGTGCCGCTTTTGCGGGCTATTCAAACCTTTAACGATATTTTGAATACCATAACTAGTGAGCTTGTGACTTATCCAATAGCTGAGAATAAATACTTCTAAACACAAAAATAAATTTCTATCCTCTCTCATGCACAACACCAACCAAATGGCTAGATGAACACTATAGTGACCGTGTATAGGAAGTCTTGTTTCCACAAAAGGAAAAGGCAAAAAGAAAAACAGAAAAGGAGAATACAGGAAACGTTGTAAAAAGAGTGAAACGTAAAAATTAATAAAAAAATTTAGGAACTGATTCCTAGGAATCTGAGCCAACAGTGGCTGTTGATAACGGGGGGAAACACAAGTCTCGATGCCGATGGGGTCATCCAGGTTTAGGTGCAATTGGATGTAAGCCAAGCACGGTACTCAGGTGTGACTGTCTCAGCCGTCAGGAGTGTCCTTTGTTGCTTGATGAGCCTTAGGGGCCGACAGCTCTGGGGTGATGATTTCCCATTTTTCCAGTAGACGCAGGCCGTCCTCCAGCGTACTGATACGATAATCCCGGTCTCCTTTGGAGATGACTAAGGTGGCTGGGTGGTTCCACTTGTATGGAATTTTGTGGTTTCTGAGTGGTTTGGTAATAGTCAGAATATTACGCCTCTGCTGCATGGTGTGGGCTGACAGGTCCGCAAAGAAGGTGAGCCCCTGGATGCAGTCTGGGGGATGGACTGCTTGCCTTATAGCAGACATCAGCTTCTCCTTCACTCTGTAGTAGTGTATCCTGGCTATGGTGTCTCTGGGAAGTTTCGCCTGAATGTGTTGTGGCTTAGGTAGCCTATGGATACGGTCAATGGTTAGTTCCTCTAGCGAAACATCCGGCAGAAGTTTGCGCATAATAGTAGTGAGGTGTGCCATCAAATCTTGGGGCTTGACTGTCTCAGGAATGCCTCTAATTTTCACATTATTCCTTCTCGAGCGGTCTTCCAGGTCCGCTACTTTAGCTTTAAGCCAAGAGATGTCCTCATCATGTTCATTATGAGCGTCCACCATATTGAATGTGTCTGTGAATTCCCCCATCTTATGCTCAATATGGGAGACCCTGTCACTGACCGCGTTCACTTCAGTTTTCCATTGTGTCACTAACTGCAGCATGTCAGTATGAATCGCCCCTCTCAGTGTGACCGACGTGTCTTTTAAAGTGGAGTCCATAACTGGCTGGTTGTTTGTAGGGAACGCTGCAATTGCATCCTGAAACTCCAGCGTATCATCAATAGCAGCAGCCATATTTCTGTCCCCTCTGTCTGCCAGCTCCTGTGTCAGCTTAGGCTTAGATTTAGCTGGGCTGTTCGTGCTGGAGGAGGATGGGGATACGGCCTATGGTGCTTTATGTTTGTGCCTGTTTCTACTCACAGTTTCCCAGCCGTCCTCAGGGTCCTCCATGCAGGTGTTCTCTGCGGCCTGTGAGCCTCGTGCGCCGGGTGCGCCATCTTGCCCGCCTGTGCGGCCAGACCGGCCGAAAAAGTCCGTCATTTTCCCGGGCTGTGAGCGCTCACTTCTCCTCCTCGACATGACCGGGCACTTCCCTGGACCTTCCGGAACAAAGATCTGCCACTCGTCCGTGCTTTTCATCGCTGTGATCGGTACTGGATGTCCCGTGTGGCGAGGAGCTCAGGACTCACGCGTCCATGCTCCTTGCGCGCCGGCTCCGCCCCCGACGCTATAACTTTTGCGCAAACCAATCAATATATGCTTATTGTGATTTTTGTTTTACCAAAAATATATAGAATACATATCAGCCTAAGCTGAGAAAACATTAGCTTTTTTTTACAAAAAAAAAGGGGATATTTATTATAGCAAAAAGTACAAAATATTGTGTTTTTTTTTTTCAAAATTGTCGCTTGTTTTGTTTATAGCGCAAAAAATAAAAAACGCAGAGGCAATCAAATACCACCAAAAGAAAGCTCTATTTGTGGGAAAAAAAGTACATCAATTTTGTTTGAATGCAACATCGCACGACCGCGCAATTGTCAGTTAAAGCAACTCGGTGCCAAATCGCAAAAAGTTCTCTGGTCAGGAAGGGGGTAAATTTTTCCAGGGCTGAAGTGGTTAAGTGTAAATGGGATTTTCTTTAACTTCTATGGGGGCAAAAACAGCAAAATAAACCCATTGGAGTTCTAATACTTCTACACTGTATCCAAAACAAAACAAAAATGTTGTCTTTATTTATACATTAAATCTGCCCGGAGTGCACCATTAAATTTAACATTTAGGAAGGAGTTAAACATAGCTAAAGTAAAAACATTTTAGTTTTGGATAGAGTGGAGAGGGATGAGAACACCCGTCCGTTTTTTATCGCTGTCTGTGCCCGTTGGGCCCTATTTACACCCGTGCATTCTGGAAATGAACACAGAACACAAAACATGCGTTATGCTTGCAGTGGCATTACTTTTTAATGGCACCCCAAATGCAGACAGCATACAAGCAATTTGTGCATAGCAAAGCAGGACACAAATACACCAAAATGTAATGTAAAAAACTAATAAAATGTGAAACTTCTTTGGCATGTTTGCCACGCATAGGGCAGCCCATTTAAGCGAATGGGCTCCCCTATGTGTGTTGAGTGAAAGCACGTGAGGTGTGAATGGGGCCTTAGGGAGATTCACCATCTCTATTTGTCCCTTTTAGGTTACCAAGCGTGAAAGTAAAAAAATCCCACATTTTATGCTATCACCAAGAAATAGCGGGGAAATCTTTACATGGAGACACTAGCTCTAGAATACCCCCAATATGGAGGTTTTTTTTCTCGCTTCCTCTTTCAGCTATTGAATAGGGATGAGCTTCGTGTTCGAGTCGAACGTACGTTCGACTCGAACATCGGCTGTTCGGGCGTTCGGCGAAATCCGAACTCTTGGTCCGTTCGCGTCAAAATTCGTATGGCGCGCGCGGACCACAATGCACTGCGGTGGCGCAGTGCATTGCTGGCTCGTGATTGGCCAAGCCATGCTTGGCCAATCGCAGCGCCAGCAGCGAGGAGAGCCATGATTGGCCACAGGCATCCTGCCTGTGGCCAATCATAGCTCAGGCTGTGTAGTGCACGCCCCACACTATATAAGGCCGCCTTTGAGGCGGCCTCGTGTAGTGTGTTGGCATCTGAAGCAGTGGGTGTTCTGTGTACCTTCAACACAGTTACACACCAATCGTTTTTGGCTGATTTCCTATCTTGCTCTTGTGTAGTGGTTATTGTCTGTGCCCTGACTGCAGTATACACCACTACACTATATTCACCTCACCTATATAGCTAGCTAGTGATCTATCTTTAACCACTTAACAACCGCCCATTGCCGATTAACGGCTTCAGGGCGGTTGTTTAACTCTGAGGCCGCGTACACACGCGCGGACTGTTGGCCCAACTTTGTCCGTCCAACAGTTTGAGCGAACAGTCCGCTCAAACTTAGCATGGACGGACATGGCCACACACGACGGACGAACAGTTTGCTGAAACCGTGCGCGATGACGTGAACGGCACGTACGACGGGACGAAAAATACGACGTCCTATACACTGCAATGCAACCTTCCGACGTGGAAATCCTTTCTGAGCATGCGCGAGACTTAGTTGGCCGAACAAGCCTACACACGAGCGAACAGTCCGCTGAAACCTTGTTTCAGCGGACAGTTTTTCGGAATTTCCGTAAGACCTTGTTCGGCCAACTGTCCGCTGAAACTGTCCGCTGAAGCCCCACACACGAGCGGACTGTCCGCCCAAACACTGTTCAGCGGACAAGGTTGGGCGAACAGTCCGCGCGTGTGTACGCGGCCTGAGAGGCCGTTAATTAACGGCCTCCCAGAATTCTGCTCTCGCGCGCCCCCCTGGGGCACGCACTCGAGAGCATCCGTGACCGCCGGGTCCACAGGACCCGGCGCATCACGGATCACGGTAAACGGCCGCTCGTCGCGGCCGTTTACCACGTGATCGCTCCGTCAAATGACGGAGTGATCACTTGTAAACAAACCGGCGTCATGTTATGACGCCGGTTCCTCCCTCCCCTCTCTGTACCGATCGGTACAGCGGAGGGGAAAGAGATCGGTGTCAGCGGCGATGTGGGCTGCATCTGCAGTGCCCACATCGCTGCTCACCGAATTTAACCCCTCAATTCCCTGCCAATACTCTGCAATACCAGTGCATACTCTGAAGTACCCTGCCATTACTCTGCAGTACCCCCCATTACTCTGCAGTACCCTGCCTTTACTCTGCAATACCCCCAATACTCTGCAGTAACCCCCATTACTCTGCAGTACCCTGCCATTACTCTGCAGTACCCCCCAATACTCTGCAATACCCGCCATTACTCTGCAGTACCCCGCCATTACTCTGCAGTGCAGTACCCTGCCATTACTCTGCAGTACCCTGCCATTACTCTGCAGTACCCTGCCATTACTCTGAAGTACCCTGCCTTTACTCTGCAGTACCCTGCCATTACTCTGTAGTACTCCCCAATACTCTGCAGTACCCTGCCATTACTCTGCAGTACCCCCCAATACTCTGCAGTACCCCGCCATTACTCTGCAGTGCAGTACCCTGCCATTACTCTGCAGTACCCTGCCATTACTCTGCAGTACCCTGCCTTTACTCTGCAGTACCCTGCCATTACTCTGTAGTACTCCCCAATACTCTGCAGTACCCTGCCATTACTCTGCAGTACCCCCAATACTCTGCAGTACCCCGCCATTACTCTGCAGTGCAGTACCCTGCCATTACTCTGCAGTACCCCCCTTTACTCTGCAGTACCCTGCCTTTACTCTGCAGTACCCTGCCATTACTCTGTAGTACTCCCCAATACTCTGCAGTACCCTGCTATTACTCTGTAGTACCCCGCCAATACCCCGCCAATACTCTGCAATACCCTGCCATAAATTGCCATACCCAGCCATACTCGGAGATACCCAGCCATACTTGGTGATACCCTGAAATACCCAGCCATAGATGCCCCCCACCCCTCACCGCCCTCCGGTGCTTCTACCAACTCGCCAGTACGATCAAAGCCAGAATCTTTTTTTTATTTTTTATTTCAGGCTTCCCAGCCTAGAGGTGAGATGTGGGGTCATATTGACCCCCAGATTTCACTGTAAAGAGGACCTGTCACCCCATATTCCTATTACAAGGGATGTTTACATTCCTTGTAATAGGAATAAAAGTGATCAAAAATATATTTTTGGGGAAAAAAATATCAAACTAAAATAAATAAAGTAAAATGAACAATAAAAAAAAAAAAAAAAATTAAAGCGCCCATGTTCCCATGTGCTCGCATGCAGAAGCGAACGCATGCGTAAGCCCCGCCCACATATGAAAACGGTGTTCAAACCACACATGTGAGGTATCGCCCAGAACGTTAGAGCGAGAGCAATAATTCTAGTCCTAGACCTCCTCTGCAACTCAAAACATGTAACCAGTAAAAAAAAATTTATGAAGAAAAAATTACTAATCTGCTAAATTTTATAACAGAAACAAAGAAAAATTCATTTTTTCGCAGAATTTCCGGTCTTTTTTCTTTTATAGCACAAAAAATAAAAAAACTGAGAGGTGATTAAATACCACCAAAAGAAAGCTCTATTTGTGTGAAAAAAGGACAAACATTTCATATAGGTCCAGTGTTGCATGACTGAGTAATTGTCATTCAAAATGTGAGAGCACCAAAAGCTGAAAATTGGTCTGGTTATTAAGGGTGTTTAAGGGCCCAGTGGTCAAGTGGTTAATAATAGAGCTTGCAGTCAGTAGTGTTAGGAGATAGTGCGTGCTGTCTGCGTGCTCTGTACCCAGTACATACCGCTATAATATAGGGCAGGCCCCTACTTTCAAACATCCAACTTACAAACATCTCCTACTTGCAAACGCAAGGAGACAGCAGCAAGTGAGATGAAAAAAGACGGACGACAAAACAAATTATACAGGGGTGATAACCCTTCCCTATGTTTTCCAAAAAGCTTAAAAATAGTTTTTTTGGCTGGAGCTACACTTTAAAAATGTACCAGTTGAAAATTACAAACAGATTCAACTTAACACAACAAACCTACACAGTCCCTGTCTTGTTTGCACCGCCTGTATACTGCTGTTCTGAGTATATAGGGCCTGGGGGCCACACGCATTTCCTTTTTTTAATATGGGTACAGGGTTCCCCTTAATATGCGTACAAGACCCAAATAGGCTGGTAAAGAGCAGCACGTAGCAGGACCGAAGGGTAGGCGGAGGGTTGCCATGACAATAGCACTGGGCAAGCATTGGACAAGATATTTAGGGGGCGGAGCCAGCGCAAGGAGGCGAGCGCGCTCTACGCCCCAGCGGCAGTCGCCGGGAAGAAGATTCGGGAGAGGATGGCGTCGTCATTGGGGGACCTCGTGATGCAGCGGCGGGCCGCGGCCGCGGCGCATGGTGAGCGCTGGCTGCGGGAACAAGTGGAGGAGGTGCTCGGGGGACTGCAGGACGGTACCCGGTTGGGGGCGGTCCGGGCGCGGCGCTCCCGCCCGCCGGCCCGTCTCTCTCCAGACTCCCCCAGGGCTCACACCAGTCTCCACGCGGGGAGCGCTGGCCCCGCCCCCCGCGAGCCGCCCGCGAAACGGCCGGCCATCCGGGCAGAGGAGGCCTCAGGGCGCAGGGGGGACGGTGGGAGCAGCACAGTGAGGCCGGCCGTCGGACCGGCGTTGGCCTCAGGAAGCACCACTAGGCCCAGAAGGGAGGATTCGGACCCTGCTCCTGTCGCGGCGGGGGCGGGGTCGCGCCTGAGAAGGATGACGACAACGGATGCTGGGGCCAGGGATGGCCATGTGATGGCGGACAGAAGTCGGGAGGGGTGGCGGGCGGCGCACGGCCCACCCTCTACGACAGCGGAGGTCGGGAGCAAGGGCCAGGGGAAGGCGATACGGAAATCGGCCACGGGGTGGTGAAGAGGACAGCCCGGGAGCAGCCCCCATCAGCCCAGGCAGGGCCTCGAGATCGGATGTCGCAGGAGGTGGAGAGCCCGGATCGGTCAGAAGGAGAGCTGTCGTCCTCGGAGGAGGAAGGGCCGAGAGGCGTTCCGTCAGCGGTCGTGGGAGGATCGGCGGCTGGAGGCGAGTCTTCCAGGCGGCCCGGTAAGTCGGCTTTTCTTCTGGGGTCTTGGGGGCAGGGGGGGTCGAGTAGTGTGGGGGGGGCATGGTGCTCTGGGGTTGCCCGCGGCGGGGGGATCCCACCCCGTCCGCCCTCCCTCTGGCCCAGCAGGTCGGTGACCGCTCCCCGGCGGATGGGGGGCCAGCGGGTTTCCTGGCAGGGCTGAATGAGCTGGTTGGGAAGTTGGTGTCGGGTGGGGCCAGGCCTGCGGCGCCGGGGGTGGCGTGGGTTGCTCCGGGGGACCGTGCCGGGGGCTGCGTGGTGTCGCAGGGTGAGTCAGGGGCGGTGGTCGTGACGGCGTCCGCGGGGTCGGGGGAGGTCATGGGTCACGGTTTGGGGGGCCCGGTGGTGGCTGCTGCGCCCGCGGTGCCACCAGGGTCATCGGGGGACAAGGTGGGGGATGCGGGGAAGATACAAGATCTGGTCAGGGTGGCGGATGCGGCGCGGTGCGAAGTGTATGTGTGCTTCGAGGGGCCGCTGGGCGCACATCTCGGGCAGGGGGTTAGGGAAAAGTTTTGGAAAGGGGAATACGTGGAGATATTCTCTCTGTTGCCCCTGAAAACATTTTACTTAGACAGAGTCAAGCCGGAGGACGACAAGATGGAGGATGAGGAGAAGAGAAGGTACCGTTTGATCCCGCGGACATTCCCGAACTGGCTACAGGCGTTTGCGATTCTCGCCAGCGTGATAGGGGAGAGGAATCCGGAGCACTGTTCCGCTCTTTTTGCTACTTGGACGCGATTGGGGAAGCGCACAGAGTCTACGGGGGATTGGCATGGCTGCGGTACGATGAGCAGTTTCGACGACGGAGAGCGATTCGTCCTGCTCTTCGCTGGGATCATAAGGACATTAGCCTGTGGATGCGCCCCATGTCGTCGTCGAGGATGCCGAATCAGTTTTTCAGGGGGGGGCACCGATGGATCTGGGACTTCCGGTCACTCGGCCGCTTGACGAAAGGGAGTCTGCTCGCCTTTGGGGGTGGTTCCCAAGAAGGAACCGGGTAAGTTTCGTTTGATACATCACCTGTCCTATCCCAAAGGGGGTTCGGTGTACGATGCCATCGACCCCCGGCTTAGCGCGGTGTCCTACACGTCTTTTGATGCTGCTGTGTTTTGGGTACGTCGCTATGGGCGGGGGGCATTGATGGCTAAAATGGACATCGAAGCGGCTTTCCGATTGCTTCCAGGTGCACCCCGAGATTTTTCGGCTCTTGGGCTGCCGTTGGCAGCACGCATACTATGTCGACAGGTGCTTGCCCATGAGATGCTCCATCTCGGGTGCACTGTTTGAGTGTTTCAGCTCCTTAGTGGAGTGGGTGGTCAGAGACGTCGCGGGAGTGAATTCGGTCATAAACTGCCTGGATGACTTCCTGTGTGTAGGGCCGGCACCATCTGCGATCTGTGCGGTGCTGTTGACGACGCTGGAACGGGTGGCTGAGGGTTTTGGGATCCCGCTGCCCCGAAGAAGACCGAACAGCCGACTACGGTGATCAGCTTCTTGGGCATTGTGCTGGATTCGGGGGCGATGGAGTGACGGTTACCGGAAGACAAGTTGGAAGCGCTGGAGGCGGACGGGCGTGGTTTGGTCGGCATGCGGAAGGTGCAGCTCAGGAATCTTCAGTCTGTGCTGGGAAAATTGAATTTCGCATGCCGGATCATACCCATGGGTAGGGTTTTTCAGTCGGCGGCTGGCGGCCAGTACGGGGGGGTGGTTTCCCCGAGACATTTCGTACGTTTGTCCAGTGAACATCGGGAAGATTTGCAAGTTTGGCTCGTGTTCTTGGAACGCTTCAACGGCAGGGCGTTGTGGATGGCTGGTCCTGTGAGCAACTTTGATTTGGAGCTCTATACGGACGCTGCTGGGTCCACGGGTTCGGGGCCTTCTTCCAGGCAAAGTGGAGTGCGGGCCTCTGGGCCGACTCCTGGAGAGCTGGGGGGCTGCTGAGGAACATGGTGCTGCTGGAGCTCTTCCCGGTGGTGCTGGCGGTGGAGCTGTGGGGGGAGTACCTCCGGGACCGGAAGGTGCGTTTCATGGGGACAATGGTGTGGTGCAGGTCCTTGACCGGGTGTCAGCGGCATCCCCACCGGTGGTGCGGCTGTTGCGGCGCTTGGTTTTTGCGAGGTATGCAGTTGAACATTTTCATACATGCGGTGCACCTGCCTGGTGTGGAGAATGTTGTAGCTGATGCACTGTCTCGCTTTCCGTGGGACAAGTTCCGGGAGCTGGCACCGTCGGCGGATGCTCAGGGGGTCCCCTGCCCAGAGGAGTTGTGGACGATTGCGTTGGAAGGGCCTCGGACTGGATCAAGCGGTCGGTGAGTGGGGGCACTTGGTCGGCATGTGAGAAAACTTGGGAGGAATGGGAAGCTTTGGGGTTACAGGTGGGGGCTGACATGCGAGACCGGCGTTTGATGGTACTTTACTTTGTGTCAAGAAACTTGGAAGATGGCGTCTCGATTTCGCGGATGGGGAGAAAAATTGGCTGGCTTGGCTTTTTGGTTCAAGCTGCGGGGGGAGTTGGCTTACACCAAAGATTTCTGGGTGCGGCAAGTGATGAGGGGTTATCGGCGGGGCCGACGGGTTAGGGATACCAGGAGACCGTTGTGTTTTGATCTGTTGGGGAGGCTGTGCGCTCGCTTGGGGATGGTGTGCTTTTCGGTTTATGAATGAATTTCGTTCAAAGCTGCGTGTGTGTTGGTGTTTTTTGGCGCTTTCCGGATCGGTGAATTGGTCAGCCCTTCTAGGAAAGGGCCGGGGGGGGGGTTGTTTGTTGCGGATGTAGGTTGGGGGAATGACCGGGTGAGCATGCGGATCCGGCGATCAATGACGGATCAGGATGGGAAAAGGCAAGGAAGTTGCGGTTTTCGCAATTCCTGGCAGCGAGCTCTGCCCGGTTATGGTGTTACGTGAATTCTTGTACGTTCGGCCGGTGAGTCCGGGCCCATTGTTGGTACATATTAATGGAGAGTTTGTATCAAGGTATCAGTTTATTGGGGTTTTTAGGAAGTGCCTGAAGGCATTGGGTTTGGAGGGGGAAAAGTTTTCCTCGCATTCTTTTCGGATTGGGGCCGCGACGGAGGCGGTGCGGTGGGGTTCGGATGATGAGTCGGTAAAGCAGATGGGCCGATGGGAGTCGAGGAGGTTCAAATCATACGTGCGGCCGGAATTGGTGGGAGTTTAGCTGAGGGGGGTTGGAGGTGTTGGCATGGGTTCATGTGACACATGTACAGTTGTTGTTATTTGGGTATGTGTTTTTCTTTCTTACAGGTGCTTCGCCTGGGTTGGGCTGGATAATGGGCCATTCGTACGTCTGCTGGGGTGTCAGGAGGGGTGATGTCAGGCCGGAGGGCAGACAGCTAGGCATTTCCAGGCTAGAGGCACACGTAAAATGGTTTGGCTTTCCGGGCATGCTCTGGAGCGGGATGGTGCACGAGGTACACCGTGTTGCGGGGTTTGATAGGGCCCCGGACGTTTTAGTTCTACGCGGGGGGGCAAGGATCTGGGCCTCCGCGCTAAGTTGTACGTTACGAGGGACATTACATATGATTTCTTGCGCCTTCGGGCGGCCTTTCCGGAAATGATCATTGTCTGGTCAGATATAGTTGCCAGGACCAAGTGGAGATTTGCGCGGTCGGTGGACAAGCTCAACAAGGCCAGGAGGAAGGTGAACCGGGAGATTAGCCGTTTTGTAGTGCGCAATGGGGGGTTGGCGGTTCAGCATTGGGAGCTAGAGGTGGACACATGGAGGTACCTGAAAGATGATGGGGTTCACCTCAATGCGGTGGGCATTGATTTGTGGGCTTTAGGCCTACAGGACGGGATTGAGCGAGCCTTGAGGGTGTGGAGGTGCTCTCAAGGATAAGGTTTTATCCTTGCTTGCGGTGGCGGGTGTTGGTCGGTGCAGGTAAAGGAAGATAACCCCTCCCCACAGAGAAATGTTGATGCGGGACCCATTGGAGATATGGGCTCGTTGCTGATATGCCATATAGCGAGGGTTTATATGGCAACTGGTAATGGGGTGCACTGCGGTCAAGAGTTGGGTGTCTTTGAGCTAGCATGTCAGCTTGAGGCCTAGTTACAGTAATATCACCGCAGTGCCTGTTTTGATCGATATGCTAATGGGTGGGGAGGGGGAATGTCCTGCAGAAGACCAACGCGCTCAGTGTTTCCAGTTAACGGATGTTTTTATATTGTTGTTTTGTTTCATATGTTAATTATTATTTTGATAATAAAGGGGCTGCTACGGCCACTAATTACTCCAAAGAAGGTGTGGTCTCTTTAATGGGATAAGGAAAAAGGCATGGAGTTAGGTGGTCATTAGAATAGCAGCGCAGCATCAGTCATACTATAGTCAAGAGCAGCACGTAGCAGGACCGAAGGGTAGGCGGAGGGTTGCCATGACAATAGCACTGGGCAAGCATTGGACAAGATGTTTAGGGGGCGGAGCCAGCGCAAGGAGGCGAGCGCGCTCTACGCCCCAGCGGCAGTCGCCGGGAAGAAGATTCCCACCCTCCCTCCCTTACATTAATTTTATTTTATTTTATTTTTTATTTTTTTGCTATGATGGGTTAGCGGGTTGATGGCACGGGGAATTGTACTGGGGGCAGGGTAGGGTGCAATCGGACGGATTTCTGGTAATTTTACTCGGGATTGCAGTGAATCAGTTTGGTGGTCGGAAGTTAACTTATTTTCGTTTCAGGAATTGGTGCTGGATGTCGTAGCGGTTGGCGGGTGTTGGTCGGTGCAGGTAAAGGAAGATAACCCCTCCCCACAGAGAAATGTTGATGCGGGACCCATTGGAGATATGGGCTCGTTGCTGATATGCCATATAGCGAGGGTTTATATGGCAACTGGTAATGGGGTGCACTGCGGTCAAGAGTTGGGTGTCTTTGAGCTAGCATGTCAGCTTGAGGCCTAGTTACAGTAATATCACCGCAGTGCCTGTTTTGATCGATATGCTAATGGGTGGGGAGGGGGAATGTCCTGCAGAAGACCAATGCGCTCAGTGTTTCCAGTTAACGGATGTTTTTATATTGTTGTTTTGTTTCATATGTTAATTATTATTTTGATAATAAAGGGGCTGCTACGGCCACTAATTACTCCAAAGAAGGTGTGGTCTCTTTAATGGGATAAGGAAAAAGGCATGGAGTTAGGTGGTCATTAGAATAGCAGCGCAGCATCAGTCATACTATAGTCATGGGCAGGGAGGGCTACCCATGCCATTTTTCTCAATGATTTTCAACCATATTGCAGGAACCAGATATAACATTAAAACCGCAAGCAGTTTTAAATGGTGTTATTTCCGTTTAATGTCATTTGGTGCAGGGACTGTTCTAAACACGGGAAACACGTGGCACTTCACAGGCATACTACAGACACCCCCCAGGCACCATATTTAAAGGAATATTTCACTTTTTTTTTCACTTTAATCGTCATTAAAATCAGTGCTCCCGCCAAAACGTCAGTTTTTAAAACTTTTTTTTGCATTGACCCATGTCCCCTGAGGCAGGAGTCAGGTCCCCAAACCCTTTTTAGGACAGTATCTTGCATATTAGCCGTTAAAATTAGCACTTTCCATTTCGAACGTTCGAGTCCCATAGACTTCAATGGGGTTCTAACGTTCGTAACGAACGTGGGGGCCGTTCGCAAGTTCTGGTGCGAACCGAACCGGGGGTGTTCGGCTCATCCCTACTATTGAACAGTAAGTGAAGGGAAATCTCCCCAATTGGTAATGGCAAAAAAATCCTGACAGCCACTGCACCAATGCAAGTAACCTACGGTACTGTGTGGTAATATTCATTCACTATTGTCACACAAGTGGATGGACTCGGGGCACAGTGCTCGGAGCCCTGAGCCCACCCTTTTTTGAAGCCTATGAGAGACTCTTTAACCACTTGGCGCCCATACTACATCTATTGACGTCATGGGCTTTCAGTGGTTATATCTAAATGATGCCTGAGGCCACAGACATCATTCAGATATTGCCATTTTCAGCTGGCGATTCCCTGCACCATAAGAATGATCATATCGGCTGTTCCGCCGCTTGATCGTTCTTACGGGTGGCGGGAGGGGACACCCCCCTCCCGCCACCCTCCGGTGCTTCTACCGACTCACCGTTTCCATTGGTGAGTCAGTCACAGGATCCGCCGGCCCCAGCAAGTAACCATAGAGATTTCCGGCGGACTAGATCGTCCCCGGAGTCTCTATGATCGTTCGGAGGCCAGGCGCGATGTTATGACATCACGCCCGGCCTCTGTATTCAAATTAACGGCGCCGATTTGGCTAGGAAGCCAGGATCGTTTTTTTTTTTGTTTTTTTTATTCTTCCCAGCCTAGAGGTGAGTTATGGGGTCTTATTGACCCCATATCTCACTGTAAATATGTCCGATCATGCCATATTCCTATTACAAGGGATGTTTACATTCCTTGTAATAGGAATAAAAGTCATCAATTTTTTTTTTTTTAAAGTGTAAAACTAAAAAAAAAAAATTAACAATAAGAAAAAAAAAAAATTCAAAGTGCCCCTGTCTCTGTGAGCTCGCACACAGAAGCGAACGCATACGTAAGTCCCGCCCACATATGAAAACGGTGTTCAAACCACACATGTGAGGTATCGCCGTGAATGTTAGAGCGAGAGCAATAATTCTAGCCCTAGACCTCCTCTGTAACCCAAAATATGTAACCAGTAAAAAAATTTCAAGCGTCGCCTATGGGGATTTTTAAATACCAAAGTTTGGCGCCATTCCACGAGCGCGTGCAATTTTGAAGCGTGACATGTTGGGTATCTATTTACTCGGCATATCCTCCTCTTTCACATCAAAAAAAATGGGCTAACTTTACTGTTTTTTTTTTTTTTTTTTAAATACAAGTACAGTAAAAATACACTACTACGAAGTTAAAAGTAAGTTCTCGCTAAAGGTGAACCTTCTCACACAGCTATATACCCTTCTAGAAAACTTTACATAAAAATAGGGATTTTTAGTTCACATGCATTGCAATGCATGTTTAAGCTGGCCAACTGCGTCAAAGTAATCCCTCTCTGGCCAGGCCCTACACTACACTGTACTAATCTACACTACACTACATTACACTAATTTACTCTACCCTAATCTGCTCCACCCTGCCCTTATGCTCTCCACCCTGCCGTAATTCACTCCACCCTGCCCTGTAACCCTGCCCTAATTCACTCCACCCTGCCCTCTAACCCTTCTGTAGTCTGCTCCACCCTGCCGTAGTCTGCTCCACCCTGCCGTAGTCTGCTCCACCCTGACCTATAACCTAGCCCAAATCCACCCTGCCTTAATCCCCTCCACCCTTCCCTAACCCAGCCCTAATCCACCCTGCCTTAATCCCCTACACCCTGCCCTAATCCACCCTGCCTTAATACCCTCCACCCTGCTCTATAACCCAACCCTAATCCTCCCTGCCTTAATACCCTCCACCCTGCCCTATAACCCATCCCAAATCCCCCCCTGCCTTAATACCCTCCACCCTGCCCTATAACCCAGCCCAAATCCACCCTGCTTTAATCCCCTTCACTCTGCCCAATGACCCAGCCCAAATTTACCCTGCCTTCTAACCCTGCCCTAATCCACCTGGCCTTAATCCCCTCCACCCTGCGTTATAACCCAGCCCAAATTCACCCTGCCTTAATCCCCTCCACCCTGCCCTATAACTCAGCCAAAATCCACCCCGTCTTAATCCCCTTCACCCTGCCCTTTAACCCAGCCCAAATCCACCCTGCGTTAATCCTAATAAATATAAATTTTTATAGATATAAGCAAATTCTTTTTTTTGTGTTTTTGTACACTATACTATTATTGGCTCCTCCCTGCCCTAATCCACATACACCATTTTTTAATAGATGCAAGCAAATATACAGTTATGTTTTTTTTTTTTAATAGTGTACACCAGGCATCACTAAATGGCGGGCCGATTGCAGACCGAATCATTGTCACATCCGGACCTCCACGGTTCCACCATTTAGGAGCCAGTTGTTTATTGCCGCTGTCATCACTTCATGGCAGGCTTGGGGACAATCCTAGACAGAGGTTGGGAGACAAAGCAACTTTCTAGAAAAGAGGCTGGGACTGCTGGAGTTACAATTTTAAGTGTCCCAGCAAGTGATTGGTTGTTAGGATTAAGGGCGGCTCTAGCAACCAATCACCTGCTAGGACACTTGAAAAGTTAACTCTGTCAGTGCCTGCCCATGCCCTCCATCCAAAGCTGCGGTGTCTTCTGCTATATAGAGCTGAGATGGTTTGCACTGTGAATGAGGGGGAGTTATCTGTAATGTGAATGGGCGGGACAGAGCTGTAGTGGGGGGCAAAGCTGAAGAGGGCTTCCCTGTGAATGGGAGAAGCAGAGCTGAGGGAGAGCTGAGGGAGCCGGTAATGGGAAATAGGGTAGCAGAGCTTAGAGGGGCTGCATTGTAAAGGGGGCAGAGCTGAGGAGCTGAAATGTGACTGAGTGGAGGAAAGCTTAGGGGGTCTGCAATGTGAATAATAAGAGCAGAGCTGAGGGGGCTGCAATGTGATAGGGGCAGAGCTGAGGGGCGCAGCAGTGTAAATGGAGGAAGCAGAGCTGAGGGGGGCTACACGTCAATGAGGGGCTGAAGAGCTAAGGGGGGCTGCAATGTAAATGGGGGGCAGAGCTTAGGGGCTGTAATGTGAATGGGAGCAGAGGACATTGCTATGGGGGGGATGTGAAGGTGGGAGCAGAGGACACTACTGGAGTGGTTTATGTAAAGGGGGACAGAGGTCACTACTTTTGGTGGGGAAGTGATGTGATGGACACAGGGGACACCATTGTCAAGGGAAAACTCTGGTGTAAAAATTAGATTGTGATTTCAAAAGAGGGGACTGCGATGTGAATAATCTTAGTCATTGCACAACAGGCAATTTTTTTTTAACCTCAGCTAGAAGAACATTTTATTGTACCGGTGAGAATTTTAATGGAATTCCCCTGGTGTACACTATAATATAGTCCGCTCAACCTGCCTTAATCTGCTCCATCCTGCCCTAATACACTCTGTTATAACAAATATACAATTTTATAAAGATAAGTAAATATTAATTTTTATAGAAATAAGTAGATATACATTTTTTTGCCATGCTCCATCCACCTATTGTCTCGACGGGCCTGGCTCTATCCGCCTATTGCCTCGACGGGCCTGGCTCTATCCGCCTATTGCCTCGACGGGCCTGGCTCCATCCGCCTATTGCCTCGACGGGCCCGGCTCCATCCGCCTATTGCCTCGACGGGCCCGGCTCCATCTGCCTAGTGCCTCTACGGGCCTGGCTTTAAATACCTCCCTTCTTTGTCTTGTTGATGGGATATATACTTATATGCAACTGATTGCTTAATGAGGATTGCAACTCCCCTTTTTTTTGTTGGGGCATTACACAGAAATATCGTGGGGAAGTGTTTGTTGGATAATTTAGGGTGGTTGCTTTCTTTAACCACTTGCTTACTGGGCACTTAAACCCCCCTCAGTCCCAGACCAATTTTCAGCTTTCAGCGCTGATGCACTTTGAGTGACAATTACGCGGTCATACAACACTGTACCCAAATGAATTTTTTATCATTTTTTTCCCACAAATAGAGCTTTCTTTTGGTGGTATTTAGTTGCAGCTCGGAGTTTTATTTTTTGCTAAACAAACAAAAAAAGATGCAAAAAAAAAAAAAATCATGTTTTAATAGTTTGTTATAAAATTTTGCAAACGGGTCATTTTTCTCCTTCATTGAAGTGCGCTGATTAGGCGGCACTGATAGGCTGCATTGGTGGGCACTGATGGGCTGCATTGGTGGGCACTGATGGGCTGCATTGGTGGGCACTGATAGGCTGCACTGGTGGGCACTGATAGGCATAGTTAAGGCGGCACTAATAGGCACAGATAAGGCGGCACCGATGGGCACAGATAAGGCGGCACTGATGGGCAAAGATGGGCACAGATAAGATGGCACGGATGGGTGGCACGGATAAGTGGCACGGATGGGCACTGATAGGTACCACAGATAGATGGGACTGATGGGCACTGATAGGTGGCACTGATAGGTGGCTCTGATAGGTGGCACTGCTGGGCACTGATGGGCGGCACTGCTGGGCACTGATGGGCGGCACTGCTGGGCACTGATGGGCGGCACTGGGGTGCAGCACCTTTGAGGCAGATTTTGGGTGGCACTGTGGGTGGCACTGTGGGTGGCACTGCTGGGTGGCACTGTGGGTGGCACTGTGGGCACTGCTGGGTGGCACTGTGGGCACTGCTGGGTGGCACTGTGGGCACTATGGGCACTGCTGGGTGGCACTGACAGGGGGCACTTACTTTATTTCAGGATGGCACTGCGGGTGGCAGGTGGGCACTGGCAGGGGGCAGGTGTCCGTTTAAATTGCTGGCCGTGATCGGGACTGATGTCCCGAACACGGCCGCCGGCGATCGGCTTTTTTTTTTTCTCCTCGCGCTGTCAGCGCGAGGAGGAATACTAGCCGATTACCGGCTCCGTTTTATCACATGATCAGCTGTCATTGGCTGACAGCTGATCACGTGATAAGGGGTCGGGATCGACCCCTTACACGGATCGGTGATCAGGCGAGTCTCACGGACTCGCCGATCACAGAGCGCGCCGCGCGCGCCCCTCAGGGGGCGCGCAGGCCGCTCGTAACCGGGACTACGTCTATTGAAAATGTGGGTCCGCGCTATTGCCGTCATTTTGCAATAGCGCGGATCCCAAGTGGTTAAAGTGAGTCTCCTGCAGGCAGAGGACATCGCTGCGTAGTAGCTGGGCCTCCCTCCATAACATGTGCCGCTTTTGCGGGCTATTCAAACCGTTAACGATATTTTGAATACCATAACTAGTGAGCTTGTGACTTATCCAATAGCTGAGAATAAATACTTCTAAACACAAAAATAAATTTCTATCCTCTCTCATGCACAACACCAACCAAATGGCTAGATGAACACTATAGTGACCGTGTATAGGAAGTCTTGTTTCCACAAAAGGAAAAGGCAAAAAGAAAAACAGAAAAGGAGAATACAGGAAACGTTGTAAAAAGAGTGAAACATAAAAATTAATAAAAAAATTTAGGAACTGATTCCTAGGAATCTGAGCCAACAGTGGCTGTTGATAACGGGGGGAAACACAAGTCTCGATGCCGATGGGGTCATCCAGGTTTAGGTGCAATTGGATGTAAGCCAAGCACGGTACTCAGGTGTGACTGTCTCAGCCGTCAGGAGTGTCCTTTGTTGCTTGATGAGCCTTAGGGGCCGACAGCTCTGGGGTGATGATTTCCCATTTTTCCAGTAGACGCAGGCCGTCCTCCAGCGTACTGATACGATAATCCCGGTCTCCTTTGGAGATGACTAAGGTGGCTGGGTGGTTCCACTTGTATGGAATTTTGTGGTTTCTGAGTGGTTTGGTAATAGTCAGAATATTACGCCTCCGCTGCATGGTGTGGGCTGACAGGTCCGCAAAGAAGGTGAGCCCCTGGATGCAGTCTGGGGGATGGACTGCTTGCCTTATAGCAGACATCAGCTTCTGCTTCACTCTGTAGTAGTGTATCCTGGCTATGGTGTCTCTGGGAAGTTTCGCCTGAATGTGTTGTGGCTTAGGTAGCCTATGGATACGGTCAATGGTTAGTTCCTCTAGCGAAACATCCGGCAGAAGTTTGCGCATAATAGTAGTGAGGTGTGCCATCAAATCTTGGGGCTTGACTGTCTCAGGAATGCCTCTAATTTTCACATTATTCCTGCTCGAGCGGTCTTCCAGGTCCGCTACTTTAGCTTTAAGCCAAGAGATGTCCTCATCATGTTCATTATGAGCGTCCACCATATTGAATGTGTCTGTGAATTCCCCCATCTTATGCTCAATATGGGAGACCCTGTCACTGACCGCGTTCACTTCAGTTTTCCATTGTGTCACTAACTGCAGCATGTCAGTATGAATCGCCCCTCTCAGTGTGACCGACGTGTCTTTTAAAGTGGAGTCCATAACTGGCTGGTTGTTTGTAGGGAACGCTGCAATTGCATCCTGAAACTCCAGCGTATCATCAATAGCAGCAGCCATATTTCTGTCCCCTCTGTCTGCCAGCTCCTGTGTCAGCTTAGGCTTAGATTTAGCTGGGCTGTTCGTGCTGGAGGAGGATGGGGATACGGCCTATGGTGCTTTATGTTTGTGCCTGTTTCTACTCACAGTTTCCCAGCCGTCCTCAGGGTCCTCCATGCAGGTGTTCTCTGCGGCCTGTGAGCCTCGTGCGCCAGGTGCGCCATCTTGCCCGCGGCCAGACCGGCCGAAAAAGTCTGTCATTTTCCCGGGCTGTGAGCGCTCACTTCTCCTCCTCGACATGACCGGGCACTTCCCTGGACCTTCCGGAACAAAGATCTGCCACTCGTCCGTGCTTTTCATCGCTGTGATCGGTACTGGATGTCCCGTGTGGCGAGGAGCTCAGGACTCACGCGTCCATGCTCCTTGCGCGCCGGCTCCGCCCCCGACGCTATAACTTTTGCGCAAACCAATCAATATATGCTTATTGTGATTTTTGTTTTACCAAAAATATATAGAATACATATCAGCCTAAGCTGAGAAAACATTAGCTTTTTTTTACAAAAAAAAGGGGATATTTATTATAGCAAAAAGTACAAAATATTGTGTTTTTTTTTTTCAAAATTGTCGCTTGTTTTGTTTATAGCGCAAAAAATAAAAAACGCAGAGGCAATCAAATACCACCAAAAGAAAGCTCTATTTGTGGGAAAAAAAGTACATCAATTTTGTTTGAATGCAACATCGCACGACCGCGCAATTGTCAGTTAAAGCAACTCGGTGCCAAATCGCAAAAAGTTCTCTGGTCAGGAAGGGGGTAAATTTTTCCAGGGCTGAAGTGGTTAAGTGTAAATGGGATTTTCTTTAACTTCTATGGGGGCAAAAACAGCAAAATAAACCCATTGGAGTTCTAATACTTCTACACTGTATCCAAAACAAAACAAAAATGTTGTCTTTATTTATACATTAAATCTGCCCGGAGTGCACCATTAAATTTAACATTTAGGAAGGAGTTAAACATAGCTAAAGTAAAAACATTTTAGTTTTGGATAGAGTGGAGAGGGATGAGAACACCCGTCCGTTTTTTATCGCTGTCTGTGCCCGTTGGGCCCTATTTACACCCGTGCATTCTGGAAATGAACACAGAACACAAAACATGCATTATGCTTGCAGTGGCATTACTTTTTAATGGCACCCCAAATGCAGACAGCATACAAGCAATTTGTGCATAGCAAAGCAGGACACAAATACACCAAAATGTAATGTAAAAAACTAATAAAATGTGAAACTTCTTTGGCATGTTTGCCACGCATAGGGCAGCCCATTTAAGCGAATGGGCTGCCCTATGTGTGTTGAGTGAAAGCACGTGAGGTGTGAATGGGGCCTTAGGGAGATTCACCATCTCTATTTGTCCCTTTTAGGTTACCAAGCATGAAAGTAAAAAAATCCCACATTTTATGCTATCACCAAGAAATAGCGGGGAAATCTTTACATGGAGACACTAGCTCTAGAATACCCCCAATATGGAGGTTTTTTTTCTCGCTTCCTCTTTCAGCTATTGAACAGTAAGTGAAGGGAAATCTCCCCAATTGGTAATGGCAAAAAAATCCTGACAGCCACTGCACCAATGCAAGTAACCTACGGTACTGTGTGGTAATATTCATTCACTATTGTCACACAAGTGGGCAGACTCGGGGCACAGTGCTCGGAGCCCTGAGCCCACCCTTTTTTGAAGCCTATGAGAGACTCTTTAACCACTTGGCGCCCATACTACATCTATTGACGTCATGGGTTTTCAGTGGTTATATCTAAATGATGCCTGAGGCCACAGACATCATTCAGATATTGCCATTTTCAGCTGGCGATTCCCTGCACCATAAGAATGATCATGTCGACTGTTCTGCCGCTTGATCGTTTTTACGGGTGGCGGGAGGGGACGCCCCCCCTCCCGCCACCCTCCGGTGCTTCTACCGACTCACCGATCCGCCGGCCCCAGCAAGTAACCATAGAGATTTCCGGCGGACTAGATCGTCCCCGGAGTCTCTATGATCGTTCGGAGGCCAGGCGCAATGTTATGACATCACGCCCGGCCTCTGTATTCAAATTAACAGGCGCCGATTTGGCTAGGAAGCCAGGATCGTTTTTTTTTTTTTTTTTATCCTTCCCAGCCTAGAGGTGAGTTATGGGGTCTTATTGACCCCATATCTCACTGTAAATATGTCCGATCATGCCATATTCCTATTACAAGGGATGTTTACATTCCTTGTAATAGGAATAAAAGTCATCAATTTTTTTTTTTTTAAGTGTAAAACAAAAAAAAAAAAAATTAACAATAAGAAGAAAAAAAATTTTTTAAAGCGCCCCTGTCCCCGTGAGCTCGCACACAGAAGCGAACGCATACGTAAGTCCCGCCCACATATGAAAACGGTGTTCAAACCACACATGTGAGGTATCGGCACGAATGTTAGAGAGAGAGCAATAATTCTAGCCCTAGACCTCCTCTGTAACCCAAAATATGTAACCAGTAAAAAAATTTAAAGCGTCGCCTATGGGGATTTTTAAATACCAAAGTCTGGCGCCATTCCACGAGCGCGTGCAATTTTGAAGCGTGACATGTTGGGTATCTATTTACTCGGCGTATCCGCCTCTTTCACATCAAAAAAATTGGGCTAACTTTACTGTTTTTTTTTTTTTTTTTTTTTTAAATACAAGTACAGTAAAAATACACTACTACGAAGTTAAAAGTAAGTTCTCGCTAAAGGTGAACCTTCTCACACAGCTATATACCCTTCTAGAAAACTTTACATAAAAATAGGGATTTTTAGTTCACATGCATTGCAATGCATGTTTAAGCTGGCCAACTGCGTCAAAGTAATCCCTCTTTGGCCAGGCCCTACACTACACTGTACTAATCTACACTACACTACATTACACTAATTTACTCTACCCTAATCTGCTCCACCCTGCCCTTATGCTCTCCACCCTGCCGTAATTCACTCCACCCTGCCCTGTAACCCTGCCCTAATTCACTCCACCCTGCCCTCTAACCCTTCTGTAGTCTGCTCCACCCTGCCGTAGTCTGCTCCACCCTGCCGTAGTCTGCTCCACCCTGACCTATAACCTAGCCCAAATCCACCCTGCCTTAATCCCCTCCACCCTTCCCTAACCCAGCCCTAATCCACCCTGCCTTAATCCAATACACCCGGCCCTAATCCACCCTGCCTTAATACCCTCCACCCTGCTCTATAACCCAACCCTAATCCTCCCCGCCTTAATATCCTCCACCCTGCCCTATAACCCATCCCAAATCCCCCCCCTGCCTTAATACCCTCCACCCTGCCCTATAACCCAGCCCAAATCCACCCTGCTTTAATCCCCTTCACCCTGCCCAATGACCCAGCCCAAATTTACCCTGCCTTCTAACCCTGCCCTAATCCACCTGGCCTTAATCCCCTCCACCCTGCGTTATAACCCAGCCCAAATTCACCCTGCCTTAATCCCCTCCACCCTGCCCTATAACTCAGCCAAAATCCACCCCGTCTTAATCCCCTTCACCCTGCCCTTTAACCCAGCCCAAATCCACCCTGCTTTAATCCTAATATAAATTTTTATAGATATAAGCAAATTCTTTTTTTTGTGTTTTTGTACACTATACTATTATTGGCTCCTCCCTGCACTAATCCACATACACCATTTTTTAATAGATGCAAGCAAATATACAGTTGTGTTTTTTTTTTTTTAATAGTGTACACCAGGCATCACTAAATGGCGGGCCGATTGCAGACCGAATCATTGTCACATCCGGACCTCCACGGTTCCACCATTTAGGAGCCAGTTGTTTATTGCCGCTGTCATCACTTCATGGCAGGCTTGGGGACAATCCTAGACAGAGGTTGGGAGACAAAGCAACTTTCTAGAAAAGAGGCTGGGACTGCTGGAGTTACAATTTTAGGTGTGCCAGCAAGTGATTGGTTGTTAGGATTAAGGGCGGCTCTAGCAACCAATCACCTGCTAGGACACTTGAAAAGTTAACTCTGTCAGTGCCTGCCCATGCCCTCCATCCAAAGCTGCGGTGTCTTCTGCTATATAGAGCTGAGATGGTTTGCACTGTGAATGAGGGGGAGTTATCTGTAATGTGAATGGGCGGGACAGAGCTGTAGTGGGGGGCAAAGCTGAAGAGGGCTTCCCTGTGAATGGGAGAAGCAGAGCTGAGGGAGAGCTGAGGGAGCCTGTAATGGGAAATAGGGTAGCAGAGCTTAGAGGGGCTGCATTGTAAAGGGGGCAGAGCTGAGGAGCTGAAATGTGACTGAGTGGAGCAAAGCTTAGGGGGTCTGCAATGTGAATAATAAGAGCAGAGCTGAGGGGGCTGCAATGTGATAGGGGCAGAGCTGAGGGGCGCTGCAGTGTAAATGAAGGAAGCAGAGCTGAGGGGGGCTACACGTCAACAGGGCCGGTGCTAGACTATTTTGCACCCTAGGCAAGACCAGCTACTTGCGCCCCCCCCCCCCCCCCAAAAAAAAAAAAAAAAAAAAAAAACATGCCCTGCATGGCTTTGTGAAGTGTCATTAAATAATAGCACAACACACTCTTTGATCACAGATCCCAGTGTATATTGTGTGACAATCTGGCAGTTTTAATTATTTCACTGTGAACACCAGGGCCAATTGCAAGTGCGACTGCTTAGCCTGGATTACGAGCATCATGGGCCTGGTGCTGAAGATTTTGGTGGGCTCTGGATTATGAAGCCCCTTGCCCTGAATTATACATTACATTTTTCTTTACAGGCCCGCCTTAACCATCACTTGTGCCTAGGCATGCCTTTCATCCCCACCCACTGCATCTGGGACCCCTTTCTTCATCATCTACTGTGCCTGCAGCCTCCCTTGCTTTACCACCCACTGCGCCCACAGCCCTCTTCCCTCACCACCCAACATACCTATAGCCCCCCTTGATTGCAGAAATACTACAGGAGAGGGTCAGAGACTGCCGACAGGGTACAGGAGAGGGTCAAAGACTGCAAAACGTGCTACAGGAGAGGGTCAGAGACTGCCGACAGAGTACAGGAGAGGGTCAGAGACTGCGGACAGGGTACAGGAGAGGGTCAGAGACTGCCAACAGGGTACAGAAGAGGGTCAGAGACTGCGGACAGGGTACAGAAGAGGGTCAGAGACTGCCGACAGGGTACAGAAGAGGGTCAGAGACTGCCGACAGGGTACAGGAGAGGGTCAGAGACTGCCGACAGGGTACAGGAGAGGGTCAGAGACTGCCGACAGGGTACAGGAGAGGGTCAGAGACTGCCGACAGGGTACAGGAGAGGGTCAGAGACTGCCAACACAGTACAGGAGAGGGTCAGAGACTGCCGACACGGTACAGGAGAGGGTCAGAGACTGCCGACAGGGTACAGAAGAGGGTCAGAGACTGGGGACAGGGTACAGAAGAGGGTCAGAGACTGGGGACAGGGTACAGAAGAGGGTCAGAGACTGCCGACAGGGTACAGGAGAGGGTCAGAGACTGCGGACAGGGTACAGAAGAGGGTCAGAGACTGCAGACAGGGTACAGGAGAGGGTCAGAGACTGCCGACAGGGTACAGAAGAGGGTCAGAGACTGGGGACATAGTACAAGCGTTTCCTAGGCTAGCAGTGACCAGTGTGGAAAAACATTGATCACTGCAATATGTGTAAACAGGAGTTTACAAGATATAACAATGTGCCAAAAAAACAAAAAAAACTAACAGTAATTTCTTAAGCACAGGAGGACAGTAAATGGTTAACAGGTCTGAGACGCTCCCAGCCTGACCAACCTAATTCCTTCAAAGATAAATAAAAGGTCAAACAAATCATGGATGGACACATATAGCTATAGAAACAGCAGTCATTGCAGGTCTTGCAGAAGTCTAATCAGCATTCTCCTGTCCTGTGTTCAGTGTAAATAAATAAAACCACTGATAAGAAGCAGCTTGAGAAGACAAGGGGAAGTCATCCCGATCAGTGTGATCTCTGCATATCCTAAACACAGCACAGGAGAAGGAGAACACTGATACGTTTCTCAGCCAGCATTGGGACGTTTTATCTCATACCTTCCCCATGCTCAGGTATGTCGGGTCCTCTCCATCCCTCCCTGCTCTGACCAACATCTTCTGGTCAAATGTGGCGGGCTGGACAATACGATTGGCTAAGGAGTTAGTGGGAGGCGGAGCAACTCAGCAGTCACGCCCTCCCACTCAGAAGAGGAGCGCTATTGGCTCCCTGCCTTGTTACACAGACGTCCCTCTCCCTCCAGCATTGTGAAATCCTGGGAGGGAGAGGGGAGAAGCTGCACACCACAGCGCTCGGCTACCACCCTCCCGCCGCACTGAACTCCTTGCTCCCCGGGTCCCCTGTCAGTGGCTCTGCCGGGAGCTTGGGGGTGGGAGAAGAGGAAGAAAGGGGAGGCAAGGGTCGGCTGCGCCCCTAGGCGGCAGTGCGCCCTAGGCGGCTGCCTAATCCGCCTAGTGGGTGCACCGGCCCTGCACGTCAATGAGGGGCTGAAGAGCTAAGCGGGGCTGCAATGTAAATGGGGGGCAGAGCTTAGGGGCTGTAATGTGAATGGGAGCAGAGGACATTGCTATGGGGGATGTGAAGGTGGGAGCAGAGGACACTACTGGAGTGGTTTATGTAAAGGAGGACAGAGGTCACTACTTTTGGTGGGGAAGTGATGTGATGGGCACAGGGGACACCATTGTCAAGGGAAAACTCTGGTGTAAAAATTAGATTGTGATTTCAAAAGAGGGGACTGCGATGTGAATAATCTTAGTCATTGCACAACAGGCAATTTTTTTTTAACCTCAGCTAGAAGAACATTTTATTGTACCGGCGTGAATTTTAATGGAATTCCCCTGGTGTACACTATAATATAGTCCGCTCAACCTGCCTTAATCTGCTCCATCCTGCCCTAATACACTCTGTTATAACAAATATACAATTTTATAAAGATAAGTAAATATAAATTTTTATAGAAATAAGTAGATATACATTTTTTTGCCATGCTCCATCCACCTATTGTCTCGACGGGCCTGGCTCTATCCGCCTATTGCCTCGACGGGCCTGGCTCTATCCGCCTATTGCCTCGACGGGCCTGGCTCCATCCGCCTATTGCCTCGACGGGCCCGGCTCCATCCGCCTATTGCCTCGACGGGCCCGGCTCCATCTGCCTAGTGCCTCTACGGGCCTGGCTCCATCCGCCTAGTGCCTTTACGGGCCTGGCATCATCCGTCTAGTGCCTCTATGATGGGACTGGCTTCATCTGCCTAGTCCCTCTAGGGGCCTGCCTCCATCTGCCTTGTGTCCCGCCTAGCCTGGATCCATTTGCCTCGTGCCTCTATGGTCCTGGCTCTGTCCACCTAATGCCCCGCTGGGCCTGCCTCATCCATCTAGTGCCTCTACAAGTATGGCTCCATCCGCCTAGTGCTTGTGCGGGCCTGGCTCCATCCGCCTAGTGCTTGTGCGGGCCTGGCTCCATCCGCCTAGTGCTTGTGCGGGCCTGGCTCCATCTGCCTATTGCCTCTGCGGGCCTGGCTTCATCCGCCTAGTGCCTCTGCAGGCCTGGCTCCATCCGCCTATTGCCTCGGGGGGCCTGGCTCCATCCGCCTAGTGCCTCCGCGGGCCTGGCTCCATCCGCCTAGTGCCTCTGCGGGCCTGGCTCCATCCGCCTAGAGCCTATGTGGGCCTGGCTCCATCCGCCTAGTGCTTCCACGGGCCTGGCTCCATCCGCCAAGTGCCGCTACGGGCCTGGCTCCATCCACCTAGTGCCTCTGCGGGCCTAGCTCCATCCGCCTAGTGCCTCTACGGGCCTAGCTCCATCCGCCTAATGCCGCTACGGGCCTAGCTCCATCCGCCTAATGCCGCTACGGGCCTGGCTCCATCCGCCTAATGCCGCTACGGGCCTGGCTTCATCCGCCTAATGCCTCGACGGGCCCGGCTCCCTCCGCCTATTGCCTCGACGGGCCCGGCTCCATCCGCCTATTGCCTCGACGGGCCCGGCTCCATCCGCCTAGTGCCTCTACGGGCCTGGCTCCATCCGCCTAGTGCCTCTACGGGCCTGGCATCATCCGTCTAGTGCCTCTATGGGACTGGTTTCATCCGCCTAGTCCCTCTAGGGGCCTACCTCCATCCGCCTTGTGACCCACCTAGCCTGGATCCATTTGCCTTGTGCCTCTATGGTCCTGGCTCCTTCCACCTAATGCCCCGCTGGGCCTGCCTCATCCATCTAGTGCCTCTACAAGTATGGCTCCATCCGCCTAGTGCTTGTGCGGGCCTGGCTCCATCCGCCTAGTGCCTCTACGGGCCTAGCTCCATCCGCCTAGTGCCTCTACGGGCCTAGCTCCATCCGCCTAATGCCGCTACGGGCCTGGCTCCATCCGCCTAATGCCGCTACGGGCCTAGCTCCATCCGCCTAATGCCGCTACGGGCCTGGCTTCATCCGCCTAATGCCTCGACGGGCCCGGCTCCCTCCGCCTATTGCCTCGACGGGCCCGGCTCCATCCGCCTATTGCCTCGACGGGCCCGGCTCCATCCGCCTAGTGCCTCTACGGGCCTGGCTCCATCCGCCTAGTGCCTCTACGGGCCTGGCATCATCCGTCTAGTGCCTCTATGGGACTGGTTTCATCTGCCTAGTCCCTCTAGGGGCCTACCTCCATCCGCCTTGTGACCCACCTAGCCTGGATCCATTTGCCTTGTGCCTCTATGGTCCTGGCTCCTTCCACCTAATGCCCCGCTGGGCCTACCTCATCCATCTAGTGCCTCTACAAGTATGGCTCCATCCGCCTAGTGCTTGTGCGGGCCTGGCTCCATCCGCCTAGTGCCTCTGCGGGCCTTGCTCCATCCGCCTAGTGCCTCTGCGGGTCTGGCTTCATCCGCCTAGTGCCTCTGCAGGCCTGGCTCCATCCGCCTATTGCCTCTGCGGGCCTGGCTCCATCCGCCTATTGCCTCTGCGGGCCTGGCTCCATCCGCCTATTGCCTCTGCGGGCCTGGCTCCATCCGCCTAGTGCCTCTGCGGGCCTGGCTCCATCAGCCTAGTGCCTCTGCGGGCCTGGCTCCATCCGCCTAGTGCCTCTGCGGGCCTGGCTCCATCCGCCTAGTGCCTCTGCCGGCTTGGCTCCATCCGCCTAGTGCCTCTGCGGGCCTGGCTTGATCCGCCTAGTGCCGCTACGGGCCTGGCTCAATCCGCCAAGTGCCGCTACGGGCCTGGCTCAATCCGCCAAGTGCCGCTACGGGCCTAGCTCAATCCGCCAAGTGCCTCTATGGGCCTGGCATCATCCGTCTAGTGCCTCTATGGGACTGGTTTCATCCGCCTAGTCCCTCTAGGGGCCTACCTCCATCCGCCTTGTGACCCACCTAGCCTGGATCCATTTGCCTTGTGCCTCTATGGTCCTGGCTCCTTCCACCTAATGCCCCGCTGGGCCTGCCTCATCCATCTAGTGCCTCTACAAGTATGGCTCCATCCGCCTAGTGCTTGTGCGGGCCTGGCTCCATCCGCCTAGTGCCTCTGCGGGCCTTGCTCCATCCGCCTAGTGCCTCTGCGGGTCTGGCTTCATCCGCCTAGTGCCTCTGCAGGCCTGGCTCCATCCGCCTAGTGCCTCTGCGGGCCTTGCTCCATCCGCCTAGTGCCTCTGCGGGTCTGGCTTCATCCGCCTAGTGCCTCTGCAGGCCTGGCTCCATCCGCCTATTGCCTCTGCGGGCCTGGCTCCATCCGCCTATTGCCTCTGCGGGCCTGGCTCCATCCGCCTATTGCCTCTGCGGGCCTGGCTCCATCCGCCTAGTGCCTCTGCGGGCCTGGCTCCATCCGCCTAGTGCCTCTGCGGGCCTGGCTCCATCTGCCTAGTGCCTCTGCGGGCCTGGATCCATCCGCCTAGTGCCTCCACGGGCCTGGCTTGATCCGCCTAGTGCCGCTACGGGCCTGGCTCAATCCGCCAAGTGCCGCTACGGGCCTGGCTCAATCCGCCAAGTGCCGCTACGGGCCTGGCTCAATCCGCCTAGTGCCTCTACGGGCCTAGCTCCATCCGCCTAATGCCGCTACAGGCCTGGCTCCATCCGCCTAATGCCGCTACGGGCCTGGCTCCATCCGCCTAATGCCTGTACGGGCCTGGCTCAATCCGCCAAGTGCCTCTACGGGCCTGGCTCCATCCGCCTAATGCCACTACGGGCCTGGCTCCATCCGCCTAATGCCGCTACGGGCCTGGCTCCATCCGCCTAGTGCCTCTACGGGCCTGGCTCCATGCGCCTAGTGCCTCTACGGCCTGGCTCCATCCGCCTAGTGCCTCTACGGGCCTGGCTCCATCCGCCTAGTGCCTCTACGGGCCTGGCTCCATCCGCCTAGTGCCTCTACGGGCCTGGCCCCATCCACGTAGTGCCTCTATGGGCCTGGGTATTCATATCTGCCTAGTGCCCTGAGGGGCCTGGCTCCAACTGCCTAGTGCCCCGGCAGGCCTGGCTCTATCGCCTAGTGCCCCAACAGGCCTGGCTCCATCCGCCTAGTGCCCTGTACTGTAGTTTATATATATATATATATATATATATATATATATATTTATATATATATATATTTATATACATATATATATATATATATATATATATATATATATATATATACACACACACACACACAAATATAATCTTTATACATTTAACAACAATATACATTTTTATGCATTTAAAACATTTTTTTTTTTTTTTTTTTTTTTTAACAACATTACTTTTCACTATCCTGCTTTAAATGTGAAACAAAAAAAATGGTGTTACACATACATGACAATACGGTTATGACCAAATTCATCAATTTCATGCACAAAATGAAGGTTGATGAAGTCATCTAGAGTTAGGTTGTCGATTTCCCAGAACTCGACCCTCCGGGGCACTCTTCGGTTTCCATCCTGTGGAGGAAAGAAAACAATTACAGCTCTGCAGAGGGGGCATGTATTGCTTTGTGCCATCCATGTTCCGATGCAGGTCGAGTGAAATAGGTGGGAGCAGGGTAGAGTTGTATTGTCCTCTCCCACATCCATTTCACTCAAACAGATGGAACAGGTGGGCACCACCTGATACTCCCTGGCCGGTGGTCTGGCTGGTGCAGGCTGGTCCTCAGCAACAATGCGGTCCCTTGGAGATCGACTTCTATTGGGCCTGGCATTCTGTCGCTGCTGTCGAAGAGCTGCTCTTGTTCGATGAGCAATGGGTGAATCCATGCCTATAATAACAATGACGGAGATTTCAGCATTTCTGTCATGTAACTCTATCACACTTTTAAACTTAAATGACAAGGGCAAGTGTCTTATTTATGTCTCATAAGTAAACCTAAAAATAGGAGATAATTTAACTACTAAAGCCTCCGTGATGTACCCATACATCGCCAGATTGAAGTGTTTATACCTGCAGCTACAGGCATCATTCCAGTATCTATTCTTTTTTGCCAGCAATGCTCTTTAATGTAAAAGTGATCCTAGGGGCTACTTTAGTGATAACTAGCCGCTGGATCGCTTTTACAGGCAGTGGAAGAGGCAAACCCCCCACTCCACCACAGTCTGAAAACTGAGGATAGGAACATCCCCAGATCTCTCCATAAAGATCTTTCACTCTTCTGGCTATCACAAGAGATATTGTTTATCCCTTGTAGTAGCCATAAACGTGAACATAAAAACGAAGAAGTGTAAAAATTAGGAAGTCAAAAATAAATAATTCTTAACATAGAAAAAAAATTGAAAGCGCCCATGCTCATGCACTAAGGCAAACGCGTACATAGGTAACAAACACATGTAAATGGCATTGCCACCACACATCACACATGAGATGTATCGCCACAAATGTTATAGGGAGAGCAATAATGTTAGCACCAGAGCTCCTGTGTAACTCTAAACTTGTAACCTGTAAAGGCTTTTAAAGCATCGTCTACAGATAATTTAATGTACTGTTTGTCATCAGTCCATGAGCATCCTCAATTTTAAAGCATGAGATGTTAGGAATCTATTTACTATGCGTAACGCTATCATTTATATTTGACCAAACAATTAGATATTCTATTGTGTTTTTGTGCTTTAAGATTAATTAAAGTGGATCCCCCTCCAAAATTGCATTTGAAAAACCACTGCGCAAATACTATGTGGCATAAAAAAATTGCATCCCCCAGTAGTAGGAGAGGAATGTCAGAATTGGCCAGAGGATGAAGTGGTTAAAACGAAGCTCCACCCAAAAGGGGAAGCTATGCCACATTTTGGTACTTTTTGGGGGGCGGGTACCTGGTTTTGACAGGTACCTATTTCCACTTCTGGGTGAGATCACTGTGGCAATCTGAGGAGCTTTGGCCCCTCCTCTCTCCCCCTGCAGCCTTCTGGGACACACACAGGTCCCTGAAGACTGTGGGACCATTCACAAAGAGCAGCACCTGTATGTGCAGTAGGAAACCGGCTGTGAAGAACTGTCTCAAGTGCCGACATCGCTGGATCCCTGGACGGTAACTGTCCTTATATTACAAGTCAGCAGCTAAAATACTTGTAACTGTTGACTTTTTCGCTTTTTTTGGCAAATTAGAGTTCCTATTTAAGAAAGTAGTTCTAAAGGCAGAAGTTATATACCCTCACATGGTCAGTTTGGAATCAATTCGGACAATCTACAATGTTAGCCTCTTCTGTATAATTTGTTGCTCTACTGTCTGCCAGTCTCGATTAGATGCCCTGGCTTCATTCCTCCTTGGCGCTCGAGTCCCAGCCACCCCACCCCCCCATTTTTTCACCTTCCCTCTTCCCCCTCTCTACCTTAACTCACACTGTATACCCTTTCTCTCTCCTATATAGGTTACTTGCATATTGATTGATTTTCGGATGTCTATATACTGATTACTTAGATTACATCTACCATTTTACTACTTACCACATATTTATGACTACATAGATGGCAGAATTGATAATTGTGTCATTCAAGATATTGGCAGAGGCTCCTTATATACTTGTTTTAATACTGTTTCTATATTATATTTTTTGCAGTTATTAAAGTATTGTGTTTACGCCCATAAGCTCGCCCTTTTAGGTGATTACAATAACCTGGTACACACCCTCTATTTGGTCCAGAGTGTGCTTACATTCTTTTTCCTATTAAATGCACCAGCATTCTCTTTGTATTGCCTGTAATGTACCGGTGGTGGAAAGTGCATTCTTTGTGATCTACAATTTCTTATTATTTATTAGTTATGTAAGGTTGCTCTCAGCCTCTCATAATCTAGGGACTGCGGTACAGAAAATCCTTGGAAGAATAGGATCCAAAATAATTGTGAAACATGAATAGTGTGCTGTCTAACAGTGACATTGAAAAAATAGTATATCATATGTGCATCAAAGTATAAATAAAAATCCAAAGTAATCAACCTTGTAAATATATAAATCAGTATAGAATTTAACGCATGCAGCACTAAAACCTTCGTGAGTTAATAATGCATAGAACTTTACATACAGTTAAGATGAAAAACCTTCTGTAGTGCTGTAGCCCCCCAGCCCCCCTTTTTTACTTACCTGAACACAGTCCTCCTCCGGTTGGAAATGAGCACACCAGATCTAGCTGGTGTCTTGTGCCCTGATTAGATAGATTAAAAGCACAGCCATTGGCTTCATCTGCTGTCAATCAAATCCAATGACGTGGCGCCAGGGGGTGGACCAAGTCCTGTATTCTGTGTGAATGAATACAGATGCAGGACTCAGGAGCACGCCCACATGGGTGTTCACCAAGGAGAGCCTTCTCCAACGTGGACACTCGATGTGGGGAGGAGCCACCAGCATTGCTGAGGGACCCCAGAAAAGAAAGACCGGGGCCTCTCAAAATTAACTTCACAGTGGAGGTAAGTATGACATGTTAAACACCCCTTTTTTTTTTTTTTTTTTTACGACCCCTTTAACCACTTCCCATCCAGGCCAATTCTGACATTTGTCTCCTACATGTAAAATTCATAATTTTTTTGCTAGAAAATTACATAGAACCCCCAAACATTATATATATATATATATTTTTTAGAAAAAGCCCCTAGAGAATACAATGGCAGTTCTTGCAACTTATTATCTCGCACGGTATTTGCGCAGCAATTTTTCGACGCGTTTTTTTCAGAAATAAAACAGTTTCATGCTTAAAAAAAAAAACAGTAAAGTTAGCCCAATTTTTTTGCATAATGGGATAGATGAAGATACGCCGAGTAAATAGATACCCAACATGTCATGCTTCAAAATTGCACGCGCTCGTGGAATGGCGCCAAACTTTGGTATTAGCTCACGGGGACAGGGGCGCTTTAATTTTTATTGTTTTTTATTGTTAATTTTACTTTTATTTTTTTAGTTTGACACTTAAAAAAAAATGAATTGATTACTTTTATTCCTATTACAAGGAATGTAAACATCCCTTGTAATAGGAATATGGCACGATCGGACCTATTTACAGTGAGATATAGGGTCAATAAGAACCCATATCTCACTTCAAGGCTGGGAAGACTAAAATAAAAAAAAATAAAAAAAAAAAGATCACGGCTTCCCAGCCAAATCGGCACCATTATTTTTAATGCAGAGGCTGGGTGTGACGTCATAACATCGCGCCCGGCCTCCGAACGATCATAGAGACTCCGAGGACCATCTGGTCCACCGGAAATCTCTATGGTATCATAGAGCCAGCGGATCCTGTGACCGACTCACCGATGTAAGTGGTGAGTCGGTAGAAGCGGCGGGAGGGGGGTACGTCCCATCCCGCCACACGTAAGAACGATCAAGCGCCGGAACAGCCACTATGATCATTCTTATGGTGCAGGGAATCGCCGGCTGAAAATGCCAACATCTGAACAATGTCTGTGGCCTCGGGCATCATTCAGATATCACCACCGAAAGACGAGGCCGTCCCTGGACGTCCTACCAGAGCAAAGTGGTAAGTGGTTAAAAAGTAGTTCATAAATAAACAAGCACATTCGGTGTGAAATTACTATTAAGCCCCATACACATGTAGCACTGGCTACTGAGGAGCATGCGCTATGTTTTTGAAATTTAAGGTTAAACCTGAACTACAGTTTGGTTTGGGTATAATTTTTCAAAATTTTGACTTCGGCATCAGTCTGACTGGACTATAGGGTGTTCAGCCTGGCCACCGGGGGCACTGTCTTTTCTGGTAGGCATGGAACCACAGTCTGGTTGGGTGCTTTAAGGTTACTTTCTCTCGGAGCCCGCCCAGTGGGAGTGTCACTCTTGCTGTGCTTTCTGGGAGAGGGTACTTAAGATGCGGATGTCACATGGTTTGGGGTTCCAGTCCAGAAAGTATGTTCTGACTCAATGGTCCTGGTCCTCCTGACCAGCCCCCCAGGAAGGCTATGGCCTGGGGTGTGGATCCACCCGAATTTATGTCTCGGGGGGCTGGCTAGCCCGAAGCAAAGAAACAAAAGGAAGGATTCTGAGGTGGTCTGGTGCCGTCTCCTGTTGTGGATAGGCCCAGCAATATCCAGGGGAGGACTCTTCAGAAGAAGGCCATGTACGAGTTGGCTTCTTAGCAAGAGCCTGCTGAGGGACCTAAGTGAATCCAATCTCGTGGGTATCGCCAAACTGGCTGAAAGATCCAGGTATTACACGAGTGTTTTGCAAGTCCTAGTTTCCTACATGTTCTACAACAACGTCTGTGGCGGAGACTTATTCCTACATGTCCTACAACAATGTCTGTGGCAGAGTCTTGTTCCTGATTTGAGCACCTTGTTGGCTGCTAGGCCTTGTGAGAGAGGGACTATCCAACTTGAGTGAACATCCAGCTGTGAATGGCTATTCTCTGGATTTAGTCAAAGTAAGAGAGTTCTTCATTGTTGACTTTGACACTAATGCCACGTACACACATAGCAGACTATCCGACGGACTTAGTCTGGCGGACTTCCCGCCAGACTGTCCGTCGGACTTTACGAACGGGCTACTTGCCCACACACGGCATTTTTTCAGCGGACTAATACGGCTTACTAAGTCCGCCGTACTATCCGCCCTACTTTTGAAATGAACGGACTCGCCCACGCACACGAAGGAAAGTCCGCTCATTTCGAGCGTGTCTCCAGGTAGGCGGGGCCCGCGATAGAGATGTCGCTGGCCCCACGACCTGGTATGGACTTAAAGGGGAACCCCAAAGCCGAAAAATATTGGCGTGGGGTTCCCCCCAGGTCCACATCAGACCCTTGTCCGAGCACTCAACCCGGCCAGCCAGGAAAGGGGGGGACCAGCGAGTGCCCCCCCTGAACGATACCAGGCCGCGTGCCCTCAACATGGGGGGTGCCTTGGGGAAGGGGGGGCCGGGCGCCCCCCCCACCCCAAAACACCTTGTCCCCATGTTGAAGAGGACAAGGGCCGCTTCCCGACAACCCTGGCCGTTGGTTGTTGGGGTCTACGGGCGAGGGGCTTATCAGAATCCGGGAGCCCCCTTTAATAAGGGGGACCCCGGATACCGGCCCCCCACCCTATGTGAATGAGTATGAGGTACAATGTACCCCTACCCATTCACCTGTGAAAAAAAAAGTAAAAAAAAAAACACAACACAAGGTAAAAATAGTTTATTGCACAGCTCCGGGGGTCTTCCGTCTTCAGGGGTCTTCTCGCCGGACTCCACCGCTATCTTCTTGTAGCTCTTTTACTTGCGGAGGAGCCCGGCTTTCTTCCTCGCTGCGGCCTCTTCTTCAGACTTCGGGGGTCTTGTCCCCCTCTTCCGGTCTTCTGTCGCGGCAGACCCCGACAACCAACGACCAGGGTTGTCGGGAAGAGGCCCTTGTCCTCATCAACATGTGGACAAGGTGCTTTGGGGTGGGGTGGGCCGCGCGGCCCCCCCTTCCCCAAGGCACCCCCCATGTTAAGGTCACGCGGCCTGGTACGGCTCGGGGGGGGGGGGCGCTCGCTCGTCCCCCCTTTCCTGGCCGGCCGGGTCGCGTGCTCGGACAAGGGTCTGATGTGGACCTGGGGGGACCCCCACGCCGATTTTTTTTTTGCCGTTGGGGTTCCCCTTTAAGTCCATACCAGGTGGCGGGGCCAGCGACTTCTCCTTCGCGGGCCCCGTCTACCTGGAGACCCACTCGAAATGAGCAGACTTTTCTCCGGGCGGGAAAAGTCCGCTCATTTCAAAAGTACGGCGAACTGGCACACACACACGGCATGATTGTCCGCCGAAATGTGAGTCCGGCGGGAAGATTGGAGTGCAAAACTACTTTCTAAGTCTGCTGTACTTTCGGGTCAAAAAAGTGTGCCGGAGGCTACACACAGGGGGATTGTCCGGCGGACTTCAGTTTGCCGGACTTTTCCACCCGATTGTTTGATCGTGTGTACGCGGCATAAGTGTACCTGAACTTTCCTCCTAATCCTCTGATCCCATTTTAAGAGACTGTTCGTTAACTGGTTGCTGACCGCCGGCTGTCACATGATGACCAGGCGGCGCACCTATTGTGGCGGGAGGCCGGTATATGACGTCCTCCCATTTAAACAGGGAATGCGCGCGATCGTGTGCGCGCATCCCTGTTCCTTCAGTGGCGGCGTGTCACGGAGACACCGCTCGCCACCCAGGGGGGTGAACAGCCATTGGGCATGGGTGTTTACCACGTGATCGTTCATAGATGGTTACACCCCCCACTGTGCACGGCGCGTGCACGTCGGTGGCGTCGTGTTCCCGGGAACACGGCTCATCACCGACGCTGGTAAACAGCCATTGGCTGGCTGTTTACCCACGTGATCGGCTGTGATCCTTTCACAGCCGATCACTAAATGTAAACAAACCGCGTTAACGAGATGTTACCTGTTTCTCCTCCTCACACACCGATCGTGTAACCCATCAGAGTACCCGAGTACCTGTCACAGTCCATCCGAGTACCTGTCATAGTCCATCCGAGTACCTGTCACAGTCCATCCGAGTACCTGTCACAGTCCATCCGAGTACCCGAGTACCTGTCACAGCCCATCAGAATACCCCACTACCTGTCACAGCCCATCAGAGTACCCCAGTACCTGTCACAGCCCATCAAATTCCCCCAGTACCTGTCACCAGCCTATCAGAGTACCTATTTGCCGCCCATGCCACATAGATTATACGTTGGGGTGTTTGCTTTCCAAAATGGGGTCATTTTATGGGCAATTCCATTGTCCTGGTACTCCAGTGCCTTCAAAAGTGTAATAGGTGGTTGTGAAATGAGATGTCATTTTTGCTTGTAGAACGCCTGAAGATGCCACTTCAATGTTAGTGCTCTGTATGTAGCCATGCTGTGTAAAAGTCTCACACATGTGGTATCGCCGTACTCGGGAAGAGTAGCAGAATGTATTTTGGGGGTGTAATTTGTTGTATGCATATGCTGTGTGTGAGAAATAACCTGATAATATGACAATTTTGTAAAAAATAATAAAAAAAATCTTCATTTTGCAAAGAATTGTGGGAAAAAATTACAATTTAAAAAACTCACCATGCTACTTACTTAATACCTTGGAATGTCTACTTTCTAAAAAGGGGTAATTTGGGGGGTATTTATACTTTCCTGACTTGTTAGTGTCTCAAGAAATGAGATACACCTGATGTACTGAAGGCCTGATCAGATGTGATCAATTTTCAGTGATTGGCACCATAGTTTGTAGACTTTATAACTTTCACAAAGACCAAATAATATACACTAATGTGGGTTATTTTTACCAAAGATATGTAGCAGTATAAATTTTGGCCAAAATTTATGAAGAAAAATTACTAATTAGCAAAATTTTATTACAGAAACAAAGAAAAAGGAATTTTTTCACAAAATGTAATTTTTTTTTATTTATAGCACAAAAAATAAACAACACACTAGTGATTAAATACCACTAAAAGAAAGCTCTATTTGTGTGGAAAAAAGGACGCACGTTTCATATGGGTACAGTGTTGCATGACTAAGTAATTGTCATTCAAACTGTGAGAGCGCTGAAAGCTGAAAATTGGTCTGGTCAGGAAGGGGGTGTAAGTGCACTGTATTGAGGTGGTTAACTACGTTTTTGCAAATAAAAATCCCTTTATGCGGATCTGTCATCAGGCTCTAACGTTACTGGGCCATCTACCACGGGAAACCCCTAGACTTAAATCGAGGAGAAGAAGGTAACGGTAAGCCCAATCAAACCAGCAGCTCGTTCGGGAGTTAGTGCTACACACACAATCGAAATTCTGCCAGCAAAAGTCAGATGTGAGCTTTTGGTCAGAAAATCCGACTGTGTGTATGCTCCATCAGACTTTTGCTGGCAGAATTCCAGCCAGGAAAAGATTGAGAGCGGGTTCTCTATTTTTCAGTCTGAAAAAGTTCAGATCGTAAATTCCGATCGTCTGTACAAATTCCGACATGCAAAATTCCTAGGCATGCTTGGAAACAATTTGACGCATGCTTGGAAGCATTGAATTTAATTTTCTCGGTTTGTCGTAGTGTTGTACGTCACCGCATTCATTCTCGTAGTGTTGTACGTCACATGGTCGAAAGTTCAGAGGACTTTTGTGTGACTGTGTATGCAAGCCAAGCTTGAGCGGAATTCCATCGGAAAAACCATCCAAGTCTTCTCCAATAGAAAATCCACTTGTATGTATGGGGCATTACACTCAGAACCCCTATTCAAAGGGATTATGTGAATAAAAAATGTAACAACAAATAAAACAAACATTATAGTGAAATCAAAAATGTTCATAAACAGGTGAGTAAAAGTCCACTAAAGGTATCCATCCAAATCCATGGTATTGCAGTGTCCGCGTGCAGAACAAATGCAAAGCATCAGTGCTCCACCACCTTGTTCTAAGCAAACTAAATGGCCGCTTACCAGAAGTTTAGATCCACAAGCGATCATATGCAAATATCAAGTGTACTAATAGAATGGATACCAGTTTATATTTTTGATCTCATTATAGTCTTTGTTTGATTTGTTTTTAAATGTTTTATCACATAATGCCTTTTAATTGTGGTTCTGAGTAGAATAGTCACTTCACACTGTTAAATTCAATACTTACATTTATGACATACTGTTTTTTTTAAAGATCACTGTTTTCTTGTGTAAAATTTTAAAATGCAATAAAAACAGACTAAACATAAAGTCAGAAGGTTTTTTACCTTAATGCATTTTCTACATTAGTGTTAAAAAAGTTCTGCATGCAGCTCTCCCCCTTACACTTGAGCCTGAACTTGATCCAGTGCTATGCACGAGAGCAGAGGCTCTCTCTTCATTAGCTTAGAGACAGCAGCGGGAGCCATTGTTTCTTGGCTGCGGTCAATCCCAGCCAGTGAGAAGGAAGCAGGGGGCAGGGTCATATGGACACACTTAGGAGCGAGCCCACACGAGTGCAATCATAGGAAGTGTATTGCTGTGGGGGTACTCTGCAGAGAGGAGCAACCAGGAGAACTGGAAGGGGGACCTAAGAAGCGGAGGATCTGGGTTGCTCTGTGCAAAACCATTGCACAGAGCAGGTAAGTATGACTTGCTTGTTATTTCAAAGATAAAAAATTTGGTTTAGAATCGCCGGGTTCCCGACCGGCGCATGCCGATGTATGTCGGGAGAATGGCACGGGCAGGCATATTGGCGTACAGGTACGTCCAATCTTTAATGCCGCCCTGCCATCGCGAGCGCCCCGCCAGCGATGCACTTGCATGCCGGTCGGGACCCCCGTGAGTCCGATCGCGGGTCCCATGGACTCGATCGCCGTGGGCATACCCGCGATCGTCTCACGGGGCGGCTGAACGGAGAAATGCCATTGTAAACAGAATTTCCCCGTTCTGCCTAGCAGCTAGTGACACTGATCTCTGCTCTGTGATTGGAGCAGAGATCAGTTTTCGCTAAATGAAAGCCCAGCCCCCAACAGTTAGTAACACACCCTAGGAACACTTAACCCCTACACTGCCACCCACTGGTTAACCCCTTCACTGCCAGTGTCATTTACACAGGAATCACTGCATTTATATAGCAGTGATTGCTGTATAAATGACAATGGTCCGAAAAATGTGTCAAAAATGTCCGATGTGTCCGCCGTAATGTCGCAGTCGCAATAAAAATCGCTGATCGCCACCATTAGTAGTAAAAAAAAAATATTAATAAAAATGGCATAAAACTATCCCCTATTTTGTAAACGCTATAACTTTTGCGCAAACCAATCAATAATCGCTTATTGCGATTTTTTTTTTTACCAAAAATATGTAGAAGAATACGTATCGGCCTAAACTGAGGGAAAATTTTTTTTAATATATTTTTGGGGGATATTTATTATAACAAAAAGTAAAAAATAATGCATTTTTTTTTCAAATTGTCGCTCTATTTTTGTTTATAGCGCAAAAAATAAAAACCGCAGGGGTGATCAAATAACACCAAAAGAAAGCTCTATTTGAAAAAAAGGACGCCAATTTTGTTTGGGAGTCACGTCGCACGACCGCGCAATTATTCGTTAAAGGGACGCAGTGCCGAATCGCAAAAAGTGGTCTGGTCTTTGACCAGCAAAATGGTCTAGGGCTGAAGTGGTTAATGGTCAGATTCATGCATAAGTCCAATGATGACTAGTTGAATTGAAATTAAAGCTTCTTAATCTTCTATTCACAGAGAACAGAGCCATCTATAATACATCATACTGCACATTTTTATGAAAAATACACTTAAATGAATTTTAGTGCACAAAATAATACCCAATATTGCTGATAAAATATAAAAGACAATTTTGTGTCAGGTAATTCATTACCAAACGCCAAGATTTAAAATTGCACACTCCTGTGAAAAGGCAACAAACTAAGGTACCTGAAATTGTCCATAGGCCACACACAAAAGCCTTTATAGGTTATCTGATTAGAGTTAAATGTGAGTTCTGGCTTTAGAATTATTGCAATCACTGTGAGGTTCACAGCAATACCACACATGTGTGGTGCAATTATTATTATTTTTTTTATTACTTTTTTTTATTTTTTTTTTAAATTTATTTTTTCATTCAACTTTATTGCTATTACAAGGGGTGGACAAAACCCCTTATGATAGCTTTGGGCAGTGACAGCCAGGTACACTTCATGGAGAAATCAGGGGTCTGTTGGATCCTTGATCCCTCCTCTGCCCCGCAAGACAGCTGATTAGATAGAGGTCTGCTTTTTACTGCACACATACACACTATAATACACATTTTTTTTTTGCTAAATATAAACTATAATGATGCATCAGGTAAATATATACCATACAATGAAAAATTTGAAATTCTAAATGCATGTGAAATAGTGACAAAATACGCTACCTAAAATTGGCCATGGGCAATGATTTAAAAACCTTTACAGGTTATACATTTAGAGTAAAAGGCAGTGGTGGTGTGTCTATAAAGGGCGCAGGAGCGCTGCCCCCCCTCCTGTCACTCTCTAATCACTAATCTCTAATCAGTGGCAGCATTGGGAGCATTGGATGGCACAGTGGGAACATTTGATGGCCCAGTGGCATTATTGGGAGCATTTGATGGCACAGTGACAGCATTGGATGGCACAGTGGGAGCATTTTATGGCACAGTGGCAGCATTGGGAGCATTTGATGGCTCAGTGGCAACATTGGATGGCACAGTGGCAGCATTTGATGTGCACAGTGGCTGTGTTTGATGGCACAGTGGCACCGTTTGAGGGTTACAGTGGCTGCAACTGAGCAGCACAGTGGCTGCGTTTGATGGGAACAGTGGCTGCGTTTGATGGCACAGTGGTGGTATTTGATGGCACAGTGAGGCTGCAATTGATGGTTTTTTTTTTTAGAATTTTTTTAATTTGTTTGCGCCCCCCCCAAAATTTTGAGCACCAGCCACCACTGGTAAAAGGTGAGCTCTGGCATTTAAAATTATTGTTCACAGCAGTACCTCATTGAGTGATGCAATCACTGTCTACATATGTGTGCAAGACCTACATATGCATTTGGGTGTGTGAACAGGGAACAGGGTGGTTTAAATTTTTTTTCATATTTTAAAAATAAATAAAAGTGAATGGGCGGTTGTAAAAATTGATAACAGGATCATGGCTGCTGCTGCACCCATAATCCTAGTATAACCGCTTTTCATTCAGAATGTACAGTATATATACGTATGCTGAATGGCAATTGGTTAACATATCAACTCTAAATAAACAATTTGAAACTGGTAGCAAAATTATATTATTTAACAAGGGTAGAAAAGGAATGCTTCTCCCCTTTAGCCTAGGTTCACACTGACAGCGGGACAGATTTGACATGTAATTTGACATGTCAAATCGCATGCCAATTCACTGCAATGTGAACCAGGGCTTATGACCATAGTCAACGCCCAATCCTAATTTTGCAACTTTGACATGTGGTGTTCATAAAACTGTGCATATCATCATAACTACTTGTATCCAGTTGGATTATACTGTACTTGTTTTTTTTTTTCAGGACAGCTTTCTTTAGGTGGGAAATGTTAAAGGAAATCTCCTGATTTTTATTATTATCAAAGGGAAAACTGGTCCAAAAAAGTAGAAAAAAAATATTTCTTTGACCAATTTGTATCCAGGCCAATTCTGACACTTTGCTCCTACATGTAAAAATCAATTTTTTGTGCTAGAAAATTACTTAGAACCCCTAAACATTATATATATATTTTTAGCAGAGGCCCTATAGAATAAAATTATGGGTGTTGTAATTTTTTATGTTGCACTTTATTTGTGCAGCAGTTTAACAAACTTATTTTTTGGGGCAAATAATAAAATAATAATAATACATTTTTAAAAAAACATAATATTTACTCCAATTTGTATCACGTGAAAGATAAAATTATGCAGAGTAAATAGATACCTAATATGTCACACTTTAAAATTGCATCTGCCCATGGAATGGCAGAAAACTATGGTGCTTTAAATTCTCCATAGGCAATGCTTATCAGTTTAGAGTTACACAGGAGGTCTGGTGCTAGAATTATTGCTCTCACACTGATGTTTGCGACAATATCTCACATGTGTGGAACAATCACCCTTTACATATGCATTCGCATTTGCACGTAAGCACAGTGGGATGGGAGTGCTTTAATTATTCTTTTTTTTATTATTATTATTTATTTTATATAAACTTTTTATATATATATATATATATATATATATATATATATATATATATATATATGTTTTTTTTACACTTTGCGTTAGGGAAAGGCAGCATAGGGAGGGAGGGGGGACCCCCTTCCACCACCCGCAGAATTTATTGAGTGGCTATTTAGCCACTTGAATCACTTCTGCCATAAACAGCATTGCTGGCTGAAAAAAAAACATACTAGAATGAGGCCTGTAGGTGCAGACATCATCCCGGTATGACTACTTCAACCCGAGGACTTCCATGGATGTCCTACAGGCAGGAAGTAGTTACATTGTAATGTCCTAAAATATACAGTTACATTTATCACTACCAAAAAAAACCTGCAGAATAAATTCTCCTGTTCCTGACGATCGCAGCGATACCACATATGTGGGTGTGATTTGTTTTTTGTGCCCATAATAGAGCCAAGAAACAATAGTATGTATTGTAAGAACACATATATGGAGCACCCAGGTTTAAAGCCCATTTCCTGGATGCCTCATATATGCGTTATGTGGCCATGAAGGGGTTAATATGGTACAATTGACTTACCTGTTGGGTCACGTGGTGGTATGTCACGATTGTTGCGCCTTGGACGTCGGGGCATCTTGATGGTACTAGATGGTATCGCAGGTGAATGAAGGTTTACCTAAAAATGAATAGTATTAATACTAATAATAATATACAGCACTATAATAATAAGAGAAATGTAGAATTAATGTAGTTTATGGAGGTAATCGCTGGAGTCTGGCTTCAGAGATGCGTCTCAGTCGAGATCCTCTTCAGTCTGCCTGTCAGGACCCCTAGAGGAGCCCCAAACATCTGCGCCTGTGCAGAGATCAGCTGCCAACCAATCACAGCGCTGGCCTCACAGTAGCTGCCCCGTTCCTTTGCCTGAAATATACTGGCTCATAAAACACAGTAACCAAATGAAATTGAGCTTATTCCATTGTTATTAAACAAATAATGCTTTATTATGGTATTTAATAAACACTGGGTTTGATAATTTCATAATATAAAGGAACTGTGACAGTTGCTCTGGTATCAGGCAGTGATAAGGACAGACTGGGGATCCTCTGTGGGGACTGTAGGGGAACCAGGAAGTGGGTTATGAATGGAGTTGGGTTGAATGTTGATCCAGTCAGTACATATATCTGTGTTCTGTGTGTGTAGTATTGTGTATGGAGGGACCCGGGTCACTTCTGTCTGCAGGCAGGCTTGGCTTTCATATTGTGTGGTGGCTGAGCCCTTCCATGTCTGAGAGAGTGTCACTGGTAACCATAGCAACGGTGTATACCCTTCATCCCTGTGTTTACTACATAACATAACCCTGTGTGTGTATAGAGCCCCCTAAAACATACATACCTACCTGCATACTATGTGTATAGGGCACCCACATCTACCTTCCTGTATACTGTATATATAAAACCTACTCCTGTGTACCTACCTGTAACCTGCGTGTGTAGAGCCTACTCCTGTATAACTACCTATATCCTGTGTGTATAGAGCCTACTCCTGTATACCTACGTATATACGGTTTATAATTGGAGCCTACTCATATATATTGAACTGTATACTGTGTATTTTGAGCCTACACATATATACTGTACCTACCTGTATACTCTATAACTGATTATTGCGAAGTCATTGCAAAGCTGTACCCAAATAAAAGTAATGTCCTTTTTCCCCACAAATAGAGCTTTCTTTTGGTGGTATTTGATCAGCTTTGATCATTGATTTTTTTTTGCACTATAAACAAAACAATTCTGACAATTAAAAAAAAAAACAATATTTTTTGCTTTCTGCTATAAAACATAGCCAATAAAAAAATGTAAAAATCAAATTTCTTCATTAATGTGGGCCAATATGTATTTTGCTACATATGTTTGTTAAAAAAAAAAATCCCAGTAAGTGTATATTGATTGGTTTGCACAAAAGTTATAACATCTACAAACTATAGGACATTTTTATTTATTTGTTACTAGTAATGGTGGTGATCAGTGATGTATAGTGGATTTTGATCTTGCGCCAGACATTCTGATACTTTTTGGGGACCAGTGACACTAATATTGTGATCAGTGCTAAAAATATGCACCGTCACTGTACTAATGACACTGGCTGGGAAGGGGTTAACATCAGGGGTGATCGAAGGGTTAACTGTGTGCCTCACCAGTGTTTATGTGAACTGTGTGAGGTGCTTTTACTGAGGGAAGAGAGGGAATGTAGCAGGGACACAAACGCCATCCCTCCCCCCTGTCAAAATGGCAATCTGGCTTGTTTACTACCCGACGATCGACTGGCGGACATCTAGTACCTTGCACCCACCGATTGGCTTCCGCTGTGTATAATGAAGCGAGGTGTTGTATTTATACATGATCCAGCACACAGCTGCCACCCTGTAGCAATAAAGCTGGTATAGGGTAGTCCGGAAACGGTTAAAAGAGAAGTCCAGCCTGGGCTCATTCGGTACGGTGCTGCATCTGCCTAGGTAAGTATGAATATGGGATAAAAAAATTCCATACTTCTCTTTTAATATTCAAAGTAAACTCACTCATCCATACGTGTCTCCATGCTTTGTTTTGTTGAGAAATCATTTTGAAAAACATCCCCAGAATTTATAGAAATGACCTTCTTTTGCTGTTGATTCATGTAGCATTTACTTCCTGGAACCCATCTGCCCTTAGTTCAGGCATGCAGGTAGGAGTGTGTGCTTAGCTGAGAAAGCCTCTCCTTCCCTCCTCCAGATGAAAGAAGAAAATACCCATGAAGTCTCCTGGGAAGTATGACATCATTTTAGCCTAGTATAAAAAATTATAAAAAATATCATATATATGTGAAATATAATTCATACAAAAGATCGTACAAAAAAAAAAAAACGTCCGCACGCCGCTCCTCCCTACGCCGTTTCGTTAGAGATAACATCTTTCAGTGGCACTGGTAGACTTTATCTCTAACGAAACGACGTTGGGACGCTGAACCTGGAAGCGACTGGCAGCGTTACATGAGCCGGCCGGCAGAATTCTTTTTACTATTTGATGCGAGTTTCTTATGACATATGTAAGTGTGATTCTTTATTTTTATTAAAAATCCTGGCAATATTATACTACGGCGATTCCCCTTTTTTTTAATCTATGTGATTGGCAATGAGCGGTCTGGCCGTAGGAATATACCAACATTGGAACAGAGTGGAAATCACAAGCAAAAAAGATGTTCATTTGGAGTTGGACTATTACTTTGAATTTAAGTTCCAATTATAGTAGTGTATATATTCATTTTTGTACTATTTATTTAATTTTATATATTAAATTTATTTTTTGCACGATCTTTTGTATGAATTATATTACACATCAATTGATCTTTTTTATAATTTTTTATGTTATTATATATTCAGTGATATTGAATTGGATTATTATAGTGCAGCTTTTTTCGAAAAATTGGTATTAATATTGTGGGTATCTCACATTTAGGTTGCAGCTTCACTTTCACAAACATTTTTACAGTTTGTCAATTATTTTAACTTTAGATAACGCTGTATTACATTTTTTTATTAATCATTTTAGCCTAGGCCAGAAGCCAGGAAGCAACTGAAGAAATGTAAAAAAAAAGATTAAAAAAAGTAAATATGATATATCTTCTTATCTATTTACTCATACTAGCAGCATAAACATTTAAAATAGTTAATGTGATTGAGATAGTTTAGTTGCACATTAACGACTTGCTTACTAGGCACCTAAACCCCCCTCCTGCCCAGACCAATTTTCAGCTTTTAGCGCTGTCCCTCTTTGAACGACAATTACGCAGTTATGCAACACTGTACCCAAATTCAATTATCATTTTTTTCCAACAAATAGAGCTTTTTTTGGTGGTATTTGATCACCTCTTTTTTTTTTTTTCTTTGTTAAATTTTTAACAAAAAAGACCAAATGTAAAAAAAAAATACAAAACTATTTAATATTTTGTTAATGCATTTTTGAAACAGGTAATTTTTCTCCTTCATTGATGTACGCAGATGGGGCTACACTAGGGTTTCCACCTGTCTAGGATTTACCCGGACATTTTGGGTTTTGACTCATGCGTCTGGGTTTCAGACTGCCTGAAACCCGGACACATTATTCAGACTGGACTATGGCTTCCCAGCAGGGTTGCTGGCTACAGTTGTCTAAGCTGGGAGTGCCTGTTACACTCTCTTTCATGCTGCCCGAAGCCAGCACTAACAATCCCCCCAAACACACACAGGCGGGAGAGGAGCTCGATCTGCACCTCTTTCTCCTGCCTCTACCCCTCTGTGCCTGCCCACACTCCAGTCCCCAGCGCTGTGCCTCAGAAAAGGAAAGTGGGGGCTGGTTTTTGAAGTCCAGCAGCCTCAGATACATCTGGATGAGAGGTGCTGACTGCCAAGGGGTGAGTGAGCTCACCATCCATTAGGGTTGTCCCGATATTCGTATTGGTATCGGGACTGATCCCGAGCATTTGTGCGAGTACTTGTACTTGCGCAAATGCTCCCGATGCCAGATCCGATACCTGGGAGAGATGACTAAAGTGACCTGGTGCAAGCGGAAGTCAACGGCTAGGAACAACGGAAGTGACACTGTGTCGACGACGGTGGTTGGACATCCCGATGCCCATCTTAGTACACCCTACACTTGGCTGCAGCAAGCCAGCAGCAGACATCTTATCACACCCAGCCCATATAGTTCGAGCTGGGTGTAAAAAGATGGCAGTTGCTGCTTTTAATGCGGCCGAGTGCAAGGAGTACCAAGATGGGCGTCACGGGCAACCTTTCCTCATGGTATGACAGTGCCTGACCTGCCCATCAGTGCCCATAAATGCCACCTATCAGTGCCCAATGCACATAAGTTCCGCCTATCAGTGCCAGCCACCTGTCAATGCCATCTATCAGTGCCCGCCATCTATCACTGCTGCATATCTGTGCCACCTAATCTATATTGTGCTTTGAAAACTGTCACATAACATTCAAAAAAAGTATCGGTAATCGGAATCTGCCAGTACTTGGAAAAAAAGTATCGGTACATGTACTCGGTCTTAAAAAAGTGGTATCGGGACAACCCTACCATCCTTCCCTATTGCATCAGAGTGTTCCCTATTACATCAGAGTCCTCTCCATACATCAGAGTTCTCAGTGTCCCTCCTTAATACGGGGCTCCCAGAGCATCCCTTATGTTAGAGTCCCGGAGTTCTCCAGTGTGAGGGAACTCAGCGGGTTTAGATGTATAAGGGGAACTCTGTGGACTCTGATGTAAAAGGGGAACTCTGTGGACTCTGATGTAAAAGGGGAACTCTGTGGACTCTGATGTAAAGGGGGAACTCTATGGGTTTAGATGTCAAAGGGGAACTCTGGGTTTAGATGTAAAAGGGGAACTCTGTGGACTCTGAAGTAAAGGGGGGACGATTATTATTACTTCATATGATTAGAAATGTTATTTATTATCAAAATATATGTATAAAAAAAAAATTGCTGTGCAACACATAAAGTGTCCAGTTTTGACTTGAAGAAAAGGTGGCAACCTTACGCTGTCGCCGTGAGGAGAAAAAAAAAAACGATTATCTATTCTCTGTTTACATCACGTAAACACGTAATCGACCCCTTACTCCGATCAGTGATCACCCGAGCCTCACCCCCCTGCAGGGGCACAGCCAGCTTGCAAAGGGAAGGACTTCTATTGATGCCCTCCCAGCAAAACAGATCCGCGCTGTAGCCATCATTCGGCTATAGAGCAGATCTGAAGGAATTAAGACCCCTTTCACGCTGAGGCGGTTTTCAGGCATTTTAGCAATAGAAATAGCCTCTAATTAGCACTTGAAAACTGCCTCCCAATCATTTTAGTGTGTCTGTTCACACTGGGGCGGTGCGTTTGGGGGATGTTAGGAAAAGTCCTGCAAGCAGCATCTTTGGGGCAGTGTGAGAGCGATGTATACATTGAAATGAATGGGCAGCGCTTCCAAAGCACCTGAAAAGCGATTCGGAAGCGCAGAAACATGGATGGTTTTTAACCCCTTCTTTGGGGTTAAAAGTGCCCCGCTAGCGGCCGAAATGTGCCACTAAAACAAGTGGCACTTTAGCGCTAACATGGATGCAGCCCCAGTGTGAAAGGGGTCTAATGTATTTATCTTTGATTGATTGACAACACCTGCTCACCACCATCCCATATAAGAGAGTGGAGAGTCTGTTCATCTTATATGAGAACACAGCGCACCTGGTACTATGATATGGCAATAACAGAACTCAACGCGGTGTACTGCAGCTTTTATTGTATGTACACTTTGGACTGTAAATCTAGCCTTTTTTTCCTTTCTGTTTTTAGTTTGAATATTAGTTCAAAACTTTGTTGTGTTTTTTTATTGCTCACTTTGTCACATTTATGACTAATGCCCTGTACACGCGGTCGGACATTCCGACGACAAAATCCATTGGACGGATTTTGGCCCAAACTTGTCTTGCATACACACGGTCGCATAAAGTTGTCGGAAAATCAGACTGTTCAGAACGCGGTGACGTATAACAGGTACGACGGGATTATAAAGAGGGCAGTAGCCAATAGCTTTTGTCTCGTAAATTATTCTGAGCATGCGTGGCACTTTGTCCGTTGGAATTGTCTACACACGATCGGAATTTAAACAATCGGATTTTGTTGTTGGAAAATTTTAGATCCTGCTCTTAAACTTTGTGTCGGAAATTCCAACCGAAAAAGTTAGATGGAGCCCACACATGATCAGATTTTCCGACAACAAGATCCAATTGCACATTTTCCATCGGAAAGTCCGGCCGCGTGTACAGGGCATTATTCTGTCCCAGTTCCAGCTACCACAGCACCATTATGCTATCATCGCCATGCCAATTCATGTTTTTTTTAACTCTTTATTTATTCCAGATATGCCAGGAAATAGACATAAAACTGGTCACACGTTAGACTGACTACAGATTGTTTCACAATTGAAAACAAGATCCACAATCATGAGAGATCTTCCCCTGAAACAAGGTGGTAGAGAATTGACTTTCCAGGTCATTTCAGCAAATAGAGAGGAAGCCCCAGCAAATACAGACATGATTATGAATTGTGTCATAACACTTGACCACCATTAGGAGATGCTAATGACATGACATGACATTACATTCCTTATTTTAGATGTCATTATATTACATTGTTGTGTTTCTGTGCTTCTTTATGCAATGCAGGCAGATCATGGTTGGTGTGAGGTGCTGGCATGGAGCTGTACATAGCTTCCTGAAAGCATCTTTATAAATGTAAGCATTAACAGGGAAAAGGGAATTGGGGAGAAAAATAAAAAATATGAATAAAAGAACCTTCACATAAAAGACCTCAAAAGAAAAATTGTGGGTTCAGTTGGACTTTTTAGGCATAAAAGAAGTTGTGAACACAACCAATATATTCAAGAGGAATTATTTCTATTTATTATTAAGACAAAAGTAGAAACAAAAAATAAAATAAATAAAAAAAAAATTCTTTTTACAAAAAAAGAATTATTTCCTCCTTATAACTACACATTTGAGACCTAATTGACATCCTATCAAAGGTAGTAAAATCCACTTAAAATTTCCAAAGGGGAAAAAACGGCGTCGAGGCCGGTCGGACGCATCGTAGGAGACGCTGGTCGGGTAGCTGAACGTCACTTCCGCCTAGTGCGGAGTGACGTCACTACCGGGACGGACACACATAAAAGGACACACATGGCTGGTGTCCATGAATAGCGGCCATTTTTTACAAAAATAAATACGATAGGGGTGAACGGGCTGAATAGCCTACCTGCTTGATTCCCCCTCTGCCTTCCCCCTTTACCCAGTGGGAATTCGGTTCGCTTCACTGCACTTAAAGGTAATTGGTCTGCATAATTGTATGTATCTTTCTTTACTTTTATTGGATGTACTTCCTAATCCCCTCCAAACTATCACGGTGGGTTTCTCCTAGAGCACTGGTAATATAATATTCTATTTTTAGTTTCTACTGTATAATATTCTCTGCTGGCTCTTTTTCTAATTCTCCTTGGTGTTGCTCAAACAATTGGTGTTTCACCTGACTAATGGGTTCCAATTTATCTCACTCTGAGGGACACTTTTTATGTTTGGACATTCTTTATACCAAATTCTAAAACACCCCCTTTTTCATTATGCTTTTTTATACAGCTCAGGGGATACTCAGAGTACCCATCATCATTTAACTTCTGGCTACCCACATTTTAAGAACACCCACTAAAAATTAAATGTTCGAAGCCCCACGGGCTCAACACATTTATGAAGTGATTCCACCAACTTTAAATTCATATCTGCATTTATTTATTATTTAAACTCCTCCCCCCCCCCTTTTTCCTTTTTGGAGAAATGGGTGTTTGAATTGTGCCAACTTCCCTACTCTCCTCCGGGAACGGTGGTCTCCCTATTTGGGACACACTTTATGAAGGAATGTAAGTATTTATAGCTTGATATAAGATATGAAATAAGAATGTTGTATCCGCCCCCACACTGTGGCCCCCCCCCCTTATTTTATTTTTTTTCCCCAATCTTATGGAACACCTTAGCATCTTGATAGGTGGTATAATGAAATATGTTATGTGTATCTGGATACATGTAGTTTATATTTATGTTTGTATATGTTTTTAGTATTTTATATATATATATATGTTTTCTTTTTATTTATTTATTCTTTCTCCTTACAATATAGAACACTGTTATCAGCTCCTGAAGAAGCGTCATCTCCAGACGCGAAACATGTAGAGCACCAGAATATATGTAACTGTCGACTGTATGGTTGATATCCTTGATTCTATATTTATATAGATATGCACTTTGTTTTTTCCCCTTTGTAAATTTTAAGTGGATTTTACTACCTTTGATAGGATGTCAATTAGGTCTCAAATGTGTAGTTATAAGGAGGAAATAATTCTTTTTTTGTAAAAAGAATTTTTTTTTTATTTATTTTTTTTTTGTTTCTACTTTTGTCTTAATAATAAATAGAAATAATTCCTCTTGAATATATTGGTTGTGTTCACAACTTCTTTTATGCCTAAAAAGTCCAACTGAACCCACAATTTTTCTTTTATGTGAAGGTTCTTTTATTCATATTTTTTATTTTTCTCCCCAATTCCCCTTTCCCTGTTAATGCTTACATTTATAAAGTGATAACCAGGATGTGGCATTCTGTTTAAACTTTTCAGTGTATCCACAGACACCACCCTATGACAGATACACATTTTTCATTTAAATATTCCTGAAAGCATCACCACACCCTCCCTCAGTGCTCTTCCTAACAACCCTCAGCCCTGATGTAAGCAGTGTGTTGGCTCTTGAATGAGTTATGCAAAAATGCCTTGGTGCACGGATGGCAATCTGGAGGAGTGGGTCTTCCTAGGGAGGCTTTAGGGAGGAAGGAAAGTCCACTTTTTTAACTTGTCCCTATAATAAGGCTTACCTGTAGGCAGGGCCGCTGATAGGGGGGGACCACCAGCCCTCCTGTACTGGGCCCTGCCCTGTCGGGGGGCCCAGAGGCAGAGGGGGGGACTCCCACATTATAGGGACTATACTAATCCTGAGCTAGGGTCCCATGTAGTGTGCGTGGGAGGAAGCAGAAAGCAAATTATTTAAACACTTTTGAGAGTAATCTGCAGCCGTATGTCCAGACTATTACATACAGTACATTACACAAGTCCCAGTCTCTTCTATATCAATACGCTGGCCGGGACTTGTGTAATGTAATTGTTTGGACATACGGCTGCAGATTACTCCCGAAAGTGTTTAAATACTTTGCTTTCTGCTTCCGGCTGTCCAACTTCGTGCCCAGGTGGAAGGAGCAGAGGTTTTAGAGGAGCTCAGCTTCTGGCCGGTCCCCACGCTCCCAGATCCAGAGGATCCAATCCCCCCACCCCAAGAGAAGCACTGCATGAGGACCCCAGATAAAAGAAGCCAGCAGGACCAGGTACTTGTGAAGTCGGGGGATGTTAGGTGGAGGTAGAGACTGGGCCCGGGCTCTGAGCATAAAGTTGGCCATACTGCATACTGCTCTCCCACATATCTAAAATATTGTGGGTATTCACCGTGCCCAGAGTGAAAGTCTTTTCCCTGCTGTGTGGGGGGCCCCGCCAGGTAGACTGTACGGGGCCCCATGATTTTTAACAGCGGCCCTGCCTGTAGGTACAGTGAATATCTTCTAAACTTGCATTGTTTAGGAGAAATTCACATGGGATGCAGCCAGTGATGTCACCGGTGCATGCGCTCTGAAGGGATGGCAAACCCTACCCAGAGCATCTATACAACCCACAAACCTAGACGAGTGAGGATGGAAGCACAGAGGAGCTGGGACAGCACTGCGCTAGAGGACTCCATGTGCGGGTAAGTCTGTCATAATGTGCTAGTATGCAGAGCCTACTAATACATAATGACTTAAACCTGTAGGTGGCCCTTTTTTATATATATTTGTGGTGGTTTACTATCACTTTAATTAGCTGAGGTTTTTCTTTAATTTGTTAGTCAGGTCCATCTAAATCTGCTAGTAAATCTAACACTACCCTTTTCCCCAGATTGACAATGCTGTTGTCCAAACGTGGAGATGCCCTTAAGCTGTACAAAAGTTCTTTGTACATTCAATCAAAAAACGCAAAAAAAATAGAACAGAAACCTTTTTTCAAATTGGTGTGACACCGCAAAGTAGGAGCCGCACCAATTTGAACCATTGCCGTCAGTAGGCAGAGACATTTCATGCGATTTTGAACCGCATGACAAGAAGCACCGGTGTGAACAGGGGGCTTAATGATTTGTATTTCTGCCAGTCCTGAGAATTGCACAGTTCTGCACAACACAGCCAGGCTTGAAGTATAGTAGATCTGATTTTTCTCTGCTGCCTGGATACTGAAAAGATATGCTGTAGTCTGATGAGCTTGTTTCTCTGTTACTTTGCTCTCTCCTCCCAAAACTGACTGGCTCCCTATGCTGCTTCTCCCTCCCTGATCTGAGTTCTGCTGTACAGGGACTATAAGTGGCTGATACCAGATTGAATAGAGGTGTTCGCCAAAACTAGTCTGCTGCTGACTGTACTCACTGAGAAGGCTTGAAAATAAATATGCTTGATGTTATGGAGTTGCCGGCTGCTTCTTTTTTTAGATTCATTTATGTAAATTAACCCCTTCCCGCCGAGCGTACGCAGATCTGCGTACTCGGCTTCCGGGGGGTATACCGGGATGATGCCCGCACCTGCAGGCATCATCCCGGTACCGTTTTTTACAGCGGGCGATTGGCTTTCCAGCCATAACAACTGATGCGGCTAAAAGCCGCTCGGCTGTTATGCCGGAGGAGCGGGAGGGGACGTCCCCCCCTCCCGCCGCCTCTCGCCGCTGTTACCGGTGCTCCCGCTCGATCGGGAGCACCGATTAGCCATCCGTCGGCTCTGGCTGCTGGGGAGGAACTGGAACGAAGCCGTAATCGGCTTTGTTCCAGTCTCCTCATCGTAAACACGGAAGCGACGTCATGACGTCACTTCCCGTTTACTCGGCTGCCAATGGCGCAGGTTTTAAAAAAATATCCGGTATTCAGAATCGCCGTTTTCAGCGATCTGAATACATTGAAGTGTAACTGAGGGGTGGGGGGTCTTTTAGACCCCCGATCCCTCCATAAAGAGTACCTGTCACCACCTATTACTGTCACAAGGGATGTTTACATTCCTTGTGACAGCAATAAAAGTGATCATTTTTTTTTTTAAAACAATTTAGTCATTTTAAAATAAATAAAAAAAAAAAAAAAAAAATTTTCAAAGCGCCCGCCGTCCCCGCGAGCTCGCGAAGCAAAGAAAACGCATACGGAAGTCGCACCCGCGTATGTAAACGGTGTTCAAATCACACATGTGAGGTATCGCTGCGATCGTCAGAGCGAGAGCAATAATTCTAGCAGTAGACCTCCTCTGTAACGCTAACCTGGTAACCGTAAAAATTTTTTAAAGCGTCGCCTATTGAGATTTTTAGGTACCGTACTTTGTCGTCAATCTACAAGTGCGCGCAATTATAAAGTGTGACATGTTTGGTATCTATTTACTCGGCGTAACATTATCTTTCACATTACGCAAAAAAATTGGGCTAATTTTACTGTTTTGTTTTTATTTTATTCATGAAAGTGTCCCTTTTCCCAAAAAGTTGCGTTTAAAACACCACTGCGCAAATACCGTGTGACATAAAATATTGCAACAATCACCGTTTTATTCTCTAGAGCCTCTGCTAAAAAAATATATATAATGTTTGGGGGTTCCAAGTAATTTTCTAGCAAAAAATATGGATTTTAACTTGTAAACACCAAATTCCAAAAATAGGCTTAGTCATGAAAGGGTTAAAGTAGCTAAAGGCAAAAACCTTTCATTTGTGACAGAGTAAGGGAGGATTATAATCCCTGTTGTATTTTATTATTTTTTTGCCATTTGTGCCCTATTAGGGAGCTTTTCCTTCACTTCATACCGCATAGCCAAGACAGGAAGTGAAAGGAAATCCCTCCAAAATGAGGGAACCACTGGTTGTCACCAGGGCCACGAGAACTAGTGTCCTCATTGGAAAATGTCCCCTCTATTACTGCTTTAACTGCTTCCTGACCAGCCAACACAGTTATACAAGGGCAGGTTGGCTCCCCTGCATGAGCCGTCGTAGCTACACATCGGCTCGCGGGGTCAGGATAACTGCCAATGCTTGTGGCCGACAGTCGCGATGACCGCACCCATGAGCGATCATGAGCAGGAGACACAGAACAGGGACGAGTGTGTGCAAACACACACTTCCCTGTTCTGTTCTGACAGGAGTGACAGATTGTGTGTTCCTATTAGGTAGAAACCACGATCACTCACTTCCTCTAGTTAGTCCCCTCCCCCTTCAGTTAGAATCACCTCCCAGGGAACACAGTTAACCCCTTGATTGCCCCCTAGTGTTAACCTCTTCATTGCCAGTGACATTTTTACAGTAATCAATGCATTTTTATAGCACTGATCGTTGTATTAATGCCAATGGTCCCAAAAATATGTCAAAATTGTCCGATGTGTCCACCATAATGTTGCACTCATGATAAAAATTGCAGATCGCCGCCATTACTAGTAAAAAAAAAAAATAATAATAAAAATGCTATAAATCTATTTCCTATTTTGTAGACGCTATAACTTTTTTTTTTTTTTTTAACAATCTTTTTATTGAAAGTTTCACAAATTAACAATCAACAAATACATGTGCAAGGTCAATTAAACAAAAAGGAGTACATATCCTGTGCAGTATCATGAAAGTAAGGTAGCCGAAAATACTAGTAATTCCTTTTTTCCTATACAAATGATATACATTAATGGTCGAGTGTTTGATAAATGGCTAGATAATGTCAACGTAGGAATGAGATATTTGCAATATTTCAAACAAGTCACAACTATTTTAGCAAATAAATTTAACAATTAAATTTAAGAACGACTTCTATATTTGTCCCATAAGGCCCATTTCTGAAGAAAGGGTTGTAGTCTATCTTCCTGATACGCTACCGTTCTTTCATATTCAAACGAGTGGTCAACTAGGGCCACTACTTCTGACACCAAAGGGGAAGCAGTAGATTTCCATTTTCGTGTAATGCTCAGCCGAGCTGCAAATAAAATATGTGTCACTAATGTGCGCTCTGGGGTGGGATAAATATCCAAATCTACACCTAGAAGAGCTTGTTCTACTCTGAGGGGATTTAAGATTCCTGTTAACATAGCTATTACCTTACTTATTTCCCCCCAGAAGCTTCGTAAAGATACACAACCAAAATATGTGTGCCAGATTTCCCACCTGGCCACATTCTCTCCAGCACGCGTTCGTACCCTCTCCTGCGTATTTCGCTATTATGTAAGGCGTCCTGTACCATCGAAATCGTAACTTATGTGCGCCTTCCCTAAAATTGGAACAACGAGTGGAATTGTAACTGCTCTTAATAGCTCTGACCCATTGGTCTGGGGATATAGTGATATTTAGATCCTCTTCCCACTTGGTTAACTGATTGTACATCTCAAAATGCAGTTTACCGTGAAGGAGATTGTATATGGCCGTAATACCTTTCTTTTGTGCTGAGGTTGGCTGCCACAGCTCCCAAATACATTCCGGGAGGCTAAAGTACTGTGTACAATCGTAAGGGATCATGCTAGTCAATCTGGCAAATGTCAGAAATTCAGTCTTAGGAATGTCCTGAGTGGCCTTCAAGTTTTCAAATGACCGTATATTACCCTGCGTTAAAAGTTGGTGAAGAAAACAGAGTCCATAGTTTGCCCAATGTGTCACTTGTAAGTCAGGGGTAAGGAAGGACAGGGCCGAGAGGGGATAGGGAGATGTTTAAGGTCGGTGTTGGCTGGTTGGTGTTTGCGTAGGTAAGCCCAGGCCTGCAGTGTCGCGTTTATAGTAGGGTGGTGTTTATATCTTCTGGGGTCCCCTATCGCTGTGGCATATAGAAGCCCTGAGAGATCCTTCTGTTGTGTCTGTTCTAATTCACATATGTGCCACCGCTTCTGTTCAGGTGTATAGAACCAGACTCTAAGTTGGTCCAATATAGCTGCCATATGATAATCTCTCAGCTCTGGAACTCCCATTCCCCCCACCTGTCTATGTTTGATTAGAATTCTAAAGCCGCATCTGGCAGGCTTCCCTTCCCATAGGTATCTACCCAGTTGGCGTTGTAATGTTCTATAAAAAGAAGCTGGCAACGCAATTGGAAGTGCTCTGAAGAGATACAAGAGCTTTGGTAGTAGAAACATCTTCTACGCGGCCAATCTGCCGGACCAGGAAAGATAAAACTTTTTAAATCTGGACAGCTCACCCTCAAAGCTCGATGGCATAGATTCGAAGTTGCATTTGTAAAGTTGAGATAGGGAGCTGGTTAACCTTATGCCCAAGTATTGAATTGATTCAGATGCCCAAGCATAAGGTAATTTTGTAATAAGAAATCTCATTGAAATTTTCCAACACCTCGTACACAGTTTTCAGGGATTCCTCTGGATCAACAAGAGACAGGATCACATCATCTGCATATAGAGTGATAGAGTGCTTAGTCGATCCAGAGCTAATACCTCTAATATTCGGGTGAGTCCTAATCCTCTCCGCCAATGGCTCCATTAAAAGGGCAAAGATCAGGGGTGATAAAGGACACCCCTGTCTTATTCCATTGGTAATGTAAAACTGTTCAGAGAAAAGGCCCTCTGTGAAAACTTGCGCTGACGGTTTGGAGTACAGAGCAGAGATGGCGGAGAGGACCGAGCCCGAAAAGCCAAACTTCAACAAAACCGCCGAGAGGTACCCCCAATGAACCCTGTCGAAAGCTTTCTCGGCGGCCAGCGAGAGGAGGACCACTGCCCCCCCCCCCCACCGGACGCCGAGTGAATCAAGTTCAGCACCCTCCTGGTGGCATCCGGGGCCTGTCTCCCCACAACAAACCCCACCTGATTGGGCTGTACCAGTTGAGGTAGAACCTTAGTTAAAGCGGGAGTCCACCGGGACTCCGCGTTTTTTTTTTTTTTTAAAAGCCAGCAGCTACAAATACTGCAGCTGCTGACTTTTAAAATAGTGACACTTACCTGTCCAGCGCGCCCGCGATGTCCGCACCCGAAGCCGATCTCTAGGTCGCCTGTCGGGTCCTGCCGCCGCCATCTTGGGTATGGGAATCAGGAAATGGAGCCTTTCGGCTTCATTTCCCGGTTCCCTACTGCGCAGGCGCGAATCGCGCTGCGCAATAAGGACGCTCCCCGCTGCCTCTGGGATCTGTGTGTTTCCCAGCAGGCAGCGGGGCACTTGCGGGAAGGGGTGGGCACTTGCGGAAAGGGGCGTACGTTACGCCCCTTTCCGCAGAGAGCTATCCCGGAAGTGGGTGCAGTTACCTGGATTATCCAGGTAACTGCACCCCCCTCCGCCCTGAAAGGTGCCGATTGTGGCACCGGAGGGGGGGAGGGTTCCGATGAGCGGAAGGTCCACTTTAGGGTGGACCTCCGCTTTAACCTATTGGCAAAAATCTTGGCATATATCTTCAGGTCCACATTTAATAAAGATATGGGCCTGAAGTTCTGTACCCTGTCTGAATCCTTTCCCGGTTTAGGCAGTGTTACTATAGTAGCCGATAACATCTCGGGTGGGAAGGAGGCTGAGGAGGCAGCTGCATGAAACACCCTCTGCATATAGGTAGTCAGAATACTGGAAAATGTCCTATAATACTCTGAGGAGTATCCATCTGGACCGGGCGATTTGTTTTTAGGGAGGGCTTCTATGGTCTTTTGTATTTCGGCTAATGAAAATGGGGCGTTCAACTCCTCTAAGTGCAGTGGTTGCAACTTTGGGAGGTTAAGTATCTGAAGAAAACGTTCTATGGCATCAGGTGTGGGCTGTGCAGAAGAGGCATCTTCCTTCAAGTTGTACAGGCTGCTGTAATACCAGCCGAATGCATCTGCTATTTCTTTAGGGTTAGTAAGTCTAGAGCCATTTTGTGGATGTACTATGTACGGTATTCTTTGCTTGAGTACTTTGTCCTTAAGCTGCATTGCTAAGAGCTTCCCTGCCTTATTGCCATGTGTATAATGGTTAGCTTTGAGTTTATGAATGTTCCTGGCATGTTGGGCCACCAGTAGAGTACGTAGGTCATTGCGGGCTTTTGCTAGATTATTACTTATTGAGAAAGAGGGTGTCGCTTTATTCACGATTTCTAAGTCATTTATCTCCTTCAAAAGGCTATCCATGCGCTGCCTCCTCCTCCTGTTCACCCCCGCACTAATCTTAATCAGGAGACCTCTAGTAAATGCTTTGTGAGTGTTCCATAAAATGAACGGGTCTACATTCTCAACATCATTAATTGTAAAAAATTCTTGCAATGCGGCTGTAACCTCATTTATAACCTCTGGGTTTTTAAACAACTGGGGATCGCACCTCCACCGGTTCGCCTGGGTAGAGAAGGTGCCATCCCCAACCGCTATTGACACCGGTGCATGATCAGTCCATGAAATGGTACCGATCTCCGACCTAAAGATACGCTGTAATAAAAACTTATCAACTAGAAACATGTCAATCCTGGAATAGGACATGTGTACCTGTGAGAAAAAAGAAAAGTCACGTTCAGTGGAGTGCTGACACCTCCACACATCATACAGGCCAGCTGCTCCCATAAATTTTGCGATCTCAGGCCTGCAGGAGAGCCTCGGGGAGGGACTGGACACGTCTAATACTTTATCTGGAACTGCCTTTAGATCCCCACATAAAATAACATGTCCCTTAGCTGTCTTTTGTATTCTCCCCCATAGCTTGTTAAGAAAATGCACTTGTCGAGCATTGGGGGCATAAGCGTTAACTATGGTATAGGCCACATTATTAATTTTGCAGTTAAGAATTAAATACCTCCCTTCTTTGTCTTGTTGATGGGATATATACTTATATGCAACTGATTGCTTAATGAGGATTGCAACTCCCCTTTTTTTTGTTGGGGCATTACACAGAAATATCGTGGGGAAGTGTTTGTTGGATAATTTAGGGTGGTTGCTTTCTTTAAAGTGAGTCTCCTGCAGGCAGAGGACATCGCTGCGTAGTAGCTGGGCCTCCCTCCATAACATGTGCCGCTTTTGCGGGCTATTCAAACCGTTAACGTTTAAAGGCGATATTTTGAATACCATAACTAGTGAGCTTGTGACTTATCCAATAGCTGAGAATAAATACTTCTAAACACAAAAATAAATTTCTATCCTCTCTCATGCACAACACCAACCAAATGGCTAGATGAACACTATAGTGACCGTGTATAAGAAGTCTTGTTTCCACAAAAGGAAAAGGCAAAAAGAAAAACGGAAAAGGAGAATACAGGAAACGTTGTAAAAAGAGTGAAACGTAAAGATTAATAAAAAAATTTAGGAACTGATTCCTAGGAATCTGAGCCAACAGTGGCTGTTGATAACTGGGGGAAACACAAGTCTCGATGCCGATGGGGTCATCCAGGTTTAGGTGCAATTGGATGTAAGCCAAGCACGGTACTCAGGTGTGACTGTCTCAGCCGTCAGGAGTGTCCTTTCTTGCTTGATGAGCCTTAGGGGCCGACAGCTCTGGGGTGATGATTTCCCATTTTTCCAGTAGACGCAGGCCGTCCTCCAGCGTGCTGATACGATAATCCCGGTCTCCTTTGGAGATGACTAAGGTGGCTGGGTGGTTCCTCTTGTATGGAATTTTGTGGTTTCTGAGTGGTTTGGTAATAGTCAGAATATTACGCCTCTGCTGCATGGTGTGGGCTGACAGGTCCGCAAAGAAGGTGAGCCCCTGGATGCAGTCTGGGGGATGGACTGCTTGCCTTATAGCAGACATCAGCTTCTCCTTCACTCTGTAGTAGTGTATCCTGGCTATGGTGTCTCTGGGAAGTTTCTCCTGAATGTGTTGTGGCTTAGGTAGCCTATGGATACGGTCAATGGTTAGTTCCTCTAGCGAAACATCCGGCAGAAGTTTGTGCATAATAGTAGTGAGGTGTGCCATCAAATCTTGGGGCTTCACTGTCTCAGGAATACCTCTAATTTTCACATTATTCCTTCTCGAGCGGTCTTCCAGGTCCGCTACTTTAGCTTTAAGCCAAGAGATGTCCTCATCATGTTCATTATGAGCGTCCACCATATTGTTGAATGTGTCTGTGAATTCCCCCATCTTATGCTCAATATGGGAGACCCTGTCACTGACCGCTATCACTTCAGTTTTGCATTGTGTCACTAACTGCAGCATGTCAGTATGAATCGCCCCTCTCAGTGTGACCAACATGTCTTTTAAAGTGGAGTCCATAACTGGCTGGTTGTTTGTAGGGAACGCTGCAATTGCATCCTGAAACTCCAGCGTATCATCAATAGCAGCAGCCATATTTCTGTCCCCTCTGTCTGCCAGCTCCTGTGTCAGCTTAGGCTTAGATTTAGCTGGGCTGTTCGTGCTGGAGGAGGATGGGGATACGGCCTATGGTGCTTTATGTTTGTGCCTGTTTCTACTCACAGTTTCCCAGCCGTCCTCAGGGTCCTCCATGCAGACCTTCTCTGCGGCCTGTGAGCCTCGTGCGCCGGGTGCGCCATCTTGCCCGCCTGTGCGGCCAGACCGGCCGAAAAAGTCCGTCATTTTCCCGGGCTGTGAGCGCTCCCTTCTCCTCCTCGACATGACCGGACACTTCCCTGGACCTTCCGGAACAAAGATCTGCCACTCGTCCGTGCTTTTCGTCGCTGTGATCGGTACTGGATGTCCCGTGTGGTGAGGAGCTCAGGACTCACGCGTCCATGCTCCTTGCGCGCCTGCTCCGCCCCCAACGCTATAACTTTTGCGCAAACCAATCAATATATGCTTATTGTGATTTTTGTTTTACCAAAAATATATAGAATACATATCAGCCTAAGCTGAGAAAACATTAGCTTTTTTTTACAAAAAAAAGGGGATATTTATTATAGCAAAAAGTACAAAATATTGTGTTTTTTTTTTCAAAATTGTCGCTTTTTTTGTTTATAGCGCAAAAAATAAAAACCGCAGAGGCAATCAAATACCACCAAAAGAAAGCTCTATTTGTGGGAAAAAAAAGTACATCAATTTTGTTTGAGTGCAACATCGCACGACCGCGCAATTGTCAGTTAAAGCAACTCGGTGCCAAATCGCAAAAAGTTCTCTGGTCAGGAAGGGGGTCCATTTTTCCAGGGCTGAAGTGGTTAAGTGTAAATGGGATTTTCTTTAACTTCTATGGGGGCAAAAACAGCAAAATAAACCCATTGGAGTTCTAATACTTCTACACTCTATCCAAAACAAAACAAAAATGTTGTCTTTATTTATACATTAAATCTGCCCGGAGTGCACCATTAAATTTAACATTTAGGAAGGAGTTAAACATAGCTAAAGTAAAAACATTTTAGTTTTGGATAGAGTGGAGAGGGATGAGAACACCCGTCCGGTTTTTATCGCTGTCTGTGCCCGTTGGGCCCTATTTACACCTGTGCATTCTGGAAATGAACACAGAACACAAAACATGCGTTATGCTTGCAGTGGCATTACTTTTTAATGGCACCCCAAATGCAGACAGCATACAAGCAATTTGTGCATAGCAAAGCAGGACACAAATACGCCAAAATGTAATGTAAAAAACTAATAAAATGTGAAACTTCTTTGGCATGTTTGCCACGCATAGGGCAGCCCATTTAAGTGAATGGGCTGCCCTATGTGTGTTGAGTGAAAAGACGTGAGGTGTGAATGGGGCCTTAGGGAGATTCACCATCTCTATTTGTCCCTTTTAGGTTACCAAGCGTGAAAGTAAAAAAATCCCACATTTTATGCTATCACCAAGAAATAGCGGGGAAATCTTTACATGGAGACACTAGCTCTAGAATACCCCCAATATGGAGGTTTTTTTTCTCGCTTCCTCTTTCAGCTATTGAATAGGGATGAGCTTCGTGTTCGAGTCGAACGTACGTTCGACTCGAACATCGGCTGTTCGGGCGTTCGGCGAAATCCGAACTCTTGGTCCGTTCGCGTCAAAATTCGTATGGCGCGCGCGGACCACAATGCACTGCGGTGGCGCAGTGCATTGCTGGCTCGTGATTGGCCAAGCATGCACTGTGACCCCCGCATGCTTGGCCAATCGCAGCGCCAGCAGCGAGGAGAGCCATGATTGGCCACAGGCATCCTGCCTGTGGCCAATCATAGCTCAGGCTGTGTAGTGTACGCCCCACACTATATAAGGCCGCCTTTGAGGCGGCCTCGTGTAGTGTGTTGGCATCTGAAGCAGTGGGTGTTCTGTGTACCTTCAACACAGTTACACACCAATCGTTTTTGGCTGATTTCCTATCTTGCTCTTGTGTAGTGGTTATTGTCTGTGCCCTGACTGCAGTATACACCACTACACTATATTCACCTCACCTATATAGCTAGCTAGTGATCTATCTTTAACCACTTAACAACCGCCCATTGCCGATTAACGGCTTCAGGGCGGTTGTTTAACTCTGAGAGGCCGTTAATTAACGGCCTCCCAGAATTCTGCTCTCGCGCGCCCCCCTGGGGCACGCACTCGAGAGCATCCGTGACCGCCGGGTCCACAGGACCCGGCGCATCACGGATCACGGTAAACGCCCGCTCGTCGCGGCCGTTTACCACGTGATCGCTCCGTCAAATGACGGAGTGATCACTTGTAAACAAACCGGCGTCATGTTATGACGCCGGTTCCTCCCTCCCCTCTCTGTACCGATCGGTACAGCGGAGGGGAAAGAGATCGGTGTCAGCAGCGATGTGGGCTGCATCTGCAGTGCCCACATCGCTGCTCACCGAATTTAACCCCTCAATTCCCTGCCAATACTCTGCAATACCAGTGCATACTCTGCAGTACCCTGCCATTACTCTGCAGTACCCCCCATTACTCTGCAGTACCCTGCCTTTACTCTGCAGTACCCCCATTACTCTGCAGTAACCCCCATTACTCTGCAGTACCCTGCCATTACTCTGCAGTACCCCCCAATACTCTGCAATACCCACCATTACTCTGCAGTACCCCGCCATTACTCTGCAGTGCAGTACCCTGCCATTACTCTGCAGTACCCTGCCATTACTCTGCAGTACCCTGCCTTTACTCTGCAGTACCCTGCCATTACTCTGCAGTACCCCCCAATACTCTGCAATACCCACCATTACTCTGCAGTACCCCGCCATTACTCTGCAGTGCAGTACCCTGCCATTACTCTGCAGTACCCTGCCATTACTCTGCAGTACCCTGCCTTTACTCTGCAGTACCCTGCCATTACTCTGTAGTACTCCCCAATACTCTGCAGTACCCTGCCATTACTCTGCAGTACCCCCCAATACTCTGCAGTACCCCGCCATTACTCTGCAGTGCAGTACCCTGCCATTACTCTGCAGTACCCTGCCATTACTCTGCAGTACCCTGCCTTTACTCTGCAGTACCCTGCCATTACTCTGTAGTACTCCCCAATACTCTGCAGTACCCTGCCATTACTCTGCAGTACCCCCAATACTCTGCAGTACCCCGCCATTACTCTGCAGTGCAGTACCCTGCCATTACTCTGCAGTACCCCCCATTACTCTGCAGTACCCTGCCTTTACTCTGCAGTACCCTGCCATTACTCTGTAGTACTCCCCAATACTCTGCAGTACCCTGCTATTACTCTGTAGTACCCCGCCAATACCCCGCCAATACTCTGCAATACCCTGCCATAAATTGCCATACCCAGCCATACTCGGAGATACCCAGCCATACTCGGTGATACCCTGAAATACCCAGCCATAGATGCCCCCCACCCCTCACCGCCCTCCGGTGCTTCTACCAACTCGCCAGTACGATCAAAGCCAGAATCTTTTTTTTATTTTTTATTTCAGGCTTCCCAGCCTAGAGGTGAGATGCGGGGTCATATTGACCCCCAGATTTCACTGTAAAGAGGACCTGTCACCCCATATTCCTATTACAAGGGATGTTTACATTCCTTGTAATAGGAATAAAAGTGATCAAAAATATATTTTTGGGGAAAAAAATATCAAACTAAAATAAATAAAGTAAAATGAACAATAAAAAAAAAAAAAAAAAATTAAAGCGCCCATGTCCCCATGTGCTCGCATGCAGAAGCGAACGCATGCGTAAGCCCCGCCCACATATGAAAACGGTGTTCAAACCACACATGTGAGGTATCGCCCAGAACGTTAGAGCGAGAGCAATAATTCTAGTCCTAGACCTCCTCTGCAACTCAAAACATGTAACCAGTAAAAAAAAATTTATGAAGAAAAAATTACTAATCTGCTAAATTTTATAACAGAAACAAAGAAAAATTCATTTTTTCGCAGAATTTCCGGTCTTTTTTCTTTTATAGCACAAAAAATAAAAAAACTGAGAGGTGATTAAATACCACCAAAAGAAAGCTCTATTTGTGTGAAAAAAGGACAAACATTTCATATAGGTCCAGTGTTGCATGACTGAGTAATTGTCATTCAAAATGTGAGAGCACCAAAAGCTGAAAATTGGTCTGGTTATTAAGGGTGTTTAAGGGCCCAGTGGTCAAGTGGTTAATAATAGAGCTTGCAGTCAGTAGTGTTAGGAGATAGTGCGTGCTGTCTGCGTGCTCTGTACCCAGTACATACCGCTATAATATAGGGCAGGCCCCTACTTTCAAACATCCAACTTACAAACATCTCCTACTTGCAAACGCAAGGAGACAGCAGCAAGTGAGATGAAAAAAGACGGACGACAAAACAAATTATACAGGGGTGATAACCCTTCCCTATGTTTTCCAAAAAGCTTAAAAATAGTTTTTTTGGCTGGAGCTACACTTTAAAAATGTACCAGTTGAAAATTACAAACAGATTCAACTTAACACAACAAACCTACACAGTCCCTGTCTTGTTTGCACCGCCTGTATACTGCTGTTCTGAGTATATAGGGCCTGGGGGCCACACGCATTTCCTTTTTTTAATATGGGTACAAGACCCAAATAGGCTGGTAAAGAGCAGCACGTAGCAGGACCGAAGGGTAGGCGGAGGGTTGCCATGACAATAGCACTGGGCAAGCATTGGACAAGATGTTTAGGGGGCGGAGCCAGCGCAAGGAGGCGAGCGCGCTCTACGCCCCAGCGGCAGTCGCCGGGAAGAAGATTCGGGAGAGGATGGCGTCGTCATTGGGGGACCTCGTGATGCAGCGGCGGGCCGCGGCCGCGGCGCATGGTGAGCGCTGGCTGCGGGAACAAGTGAAGGAGGTGCTCGGGGGACTGCAGGACGGTACCCGGTTGGGGGCGGTCCGGGCGCGGCGCTCCCGCCCGCCGGCCCGTCTCTCTCCAGACTCCCCCAGGGCTCACACCAGTCTCCACGCGGGGAGCGCTGGCCCCGCCCCCCGCGAGCCGCCCGCGAAACGGCCGGCCATCCGGGCAGAGGAGGCCTCAGGGCGCAGGGGGGACGGTGGGAGCAGCACAGTGAGGCCGGCCGTCGGACCGGCGTTGGCCTCAGGAAGCACCACTAGGCCCAGAAGGGAGGATTCGGACCCTGCTCCTGTCGCGGCGGGGGCGGGGTCGCGCCTGAGAAGGATGACGACAACGGATGCTGGGGCCAGGGATGGCCATGTGATGGCGGACAGAAGTCGGGAGGGGTGGCGGGCGGCGCACGGCCCACCCTCTACGACAGCGGAGGTCGGGAGCAAGGGCCAGGGGAAGGCGATACGGAAATCGGCCATGGGGTGGTGAAGAGGACAGCCCGGGAGCAGCCCCCATCAGCCCAGGCAGGGCCCCGAGATCGGATGTCGCAGGAGGTGGAGAGCCCGGATCGGTCGGAAGGAGAGCTGTCGTCCTCAGAGGAGGAAGGGCCGAGAGGCGTTCCGTCAGCGGTCGTGGGAGGATCAGCGGCTGGAGGCGAGTCTTCCAGGCGGCCCGGTAAGTCGGCTTTTCTTCTGGGGTCTTGGGGGCAGGGGGGGTCGAGTAGTGTGGGGGGGGGCATGGTGCTCTGGGGTTGCCCGCGGCGGGGGGATCCCACCCCGTCCGCCCTCCCTCTGGCCCAGCAGGTCGGTGACCGCTCCCCGGCGGATGGGGGGCCAGCGGGTTTCCTGGCAGGGCTGAATGAGCTGGTTGGGAAGTTGGTGTCGGGTGGGGCCAGGCCTGCGGCGCCGGGGGTGGCGTGGGTTGCTCCGGGGGACCGTGCCGGGGGCTGCGTGGTGTCGCAGGGTGAGTCAGGGGCGGTGGTCGTGGTGCCGCCGGTGGCTGGGGGGGCATGGGGGCGGCGACGGTGTCCGCGGGGTCGGGGGAGGTCATGGGTCACGGTTTGGGGGGCCCGGTGGTGGCTGCTGCGCCCGCGGTGCCACCAGGGTCATCGGGGGACAAGGTGGGGGATGCGGGGAAGATACAAGATCTGGTCAGGGTGGCGGATGCGGCGCGGTGCGAAGTGTATGTGTGCTTCGAGGGGCCGCTGGGCGCACATCTCGGGCAGGGGGTTAGGGAAAAGTTTTGGAAAGGGGAATACGTGGAGATATTCTCTCTGTTGCCCCTGAAAACATTTTACTTAGACAGAGTCAAGCCGGAGGACGACAAGATGGAGGATGAGGAGAAGAGAAGGTACCGTTTGATCCCGCGGACATTCCCGAACTGGCTACAGGCGTTTGCGATTCTCGCCAGCGTGATAGGGGAGAGGAATCCGGAGCACTGTTCCGCTCTTTTTGCTACTTGGACGCGATTGGGGAAGCGCACAGAGTCTACGGGGGATTGGCATGGCTGCGGTACGATGAGCAGTTTCGACGACGGAGAGCGATTCGTCCTGCTCTTCGCTGGGATCATAAGGACATCAGCCTGTGGATGCGCCCCCTGTCGTCGTCGAGGATGCCGAATCAGTTTTTCAGGGGGGGGCGCCGGTGGATCTGGGACTTCCGGTCACTCGGCCGCTTGACGAAAGGGAGTCTGCTCGCCTTTGGGGGTGGTTCCCAAGAAGGAACCGGGTAAGTTTCGTTTGATACATCACCTGTCCTATCCCAAAGGGGGTTCGGTGTACGATGCCATCGACCCCCGGCTTAGCGCGGTGTCCTACACGTCTTTTGATGCTGCTGTGTTTTGGGTACGTCGCTATGGGCGGGGGGCATTGATGGCTAAAATGGACATCGAAGCGGCTTTCCGATTGCTTCCAGGTGCACCCCGAGATTTTTCGGCTCTTGGGCTGCCGTTGGCAGCACGCATACTATGTCGACAGGTGCTTGCCCATGAGATGCTCCATCTCGGGTGCACTGTTTGAGTGTTTCAGCTCCTTAGTGGAGTGGGTGGTCAGAGACGTCGCGGGAGTGAATTCGGTCATAAACTGCCTGGATGACTTCCTGTGTGTAGGGCCGGCACCATCTGCGATCTGTGCGGTGCTGTTGACGACGCTGGAACGGGTGGCTGAGGGTTTTGGGATCCCGCTGCCCCGAAGAAGACCGAACAGCCGACTACGGTGATCAGCTTCTTGGGCATTGTGCTGGATTCGGGGGCGATGGAGTGACGGTTACCGGAAGACAAGTTGGAAGCGCTGGAGGCGGACGGGCGTGGTTTGGTCGGCATGCGGAAGGTGCAGCTCAGGAATCTTCAGTCTGTGCTGGGAAAATTGAATTTCGCATGCCGGATCATACCCATGGGTAGGGTTTTTCAGTCGGCGGCTGGCGGCCAGTACGGGGGGGTGGTTTCCCCGAGACATTTCGTACGTTTGTCCAGTGAACATCGGGAAGATTTGCAAGTTTGGCTCGTGTTCTTGGAACGCTTCAACGGCAGGGCGTTGTGGATGGCTGGTCCTGTGAGCAACTTTGATTTGGAGCTCTATACGGACGCTGCTGGGTCCACGGGTTCGGGGCCTTCTTCCAGGGAAAGTGGAGTGCGGGCCTCTGGGCCGACTCCTGGAGAGCTGGGGGGCTGCTGAGGAACATGGTGCTGCTGGAGCTCTTCCCGGTGGTGCTGGCGGTGGAGCTGTGGGGGGAGTACCTCCGGGACCGGAAGGTGCGTTTCATGGGGACAATGGTGTGGTGCAGGTCCTTGACCGGGTGTCAGCGGCATCCCCACCGGTGGTGCGGCTGTTGCGGCGCTTGGTTTTTGCGAGGTATGCAGTTGAACATTTTCATACATGCGGTGCACCTGCCTGGTGTGGAGAATGTTGTAGCTGATGCACTGTCTCGCTTTCCGTGGGACAAGTTCCGGGAGCTGGCACCGTCGGCGGATGCTCAGGGGGTCCCCTGCCCAGAGGAGTTGTGGACGATTGCGTTGGAAGGGCCTCGGACTGGATCAAGCGGTCGGTGAGTGGGGGCACTTGGTCGGCATGTGAGAAAACTTGGGAGGAATGGGAAGCTTTGGGGTTACAGGTGGGGGCTGACATGCGAGACCGGCGTTTGATGGTACTTTACTTTGTGTCAAGAAACTTGGAAGATGGCGTCTCGATTTCGCGGATGGGGAGAAAAATTGGCTGGCTTGGCTTTTTGGTTCAAGCTGCGGGGGGAGTTGGCTTACACCAAAGATTTCTGGGTGCAGCAAGTGATGAGGGGTTATCGGCGGGGCCGACGGGTTAGGGATACCAGGAGACCGTTGTGTTTTGATCTGTTGGGGAGGCTGTGCGCTCGCTTGGGGATGGTGTGCTTTTCGGTTTATGAATGAATTTCGTTCAAAGCTGCGTGTGTGTTGGTGTTTTTTGGCGCTTTCCGGATCGGTGAATTGGTCAGCCCTTCTAGGAAAGGGCCGGGGGGGGTTGTTTGTTGCGGATGTAGGTTGGGGGAATGACCGGGTGAGCATGCGGATCCGGCGATCAATGACGGATCAGGATGGGAAAAGGCAAGGAAGTTGCGGTTTTCGCAATTCCTGGCAGCGAGCTCTGCCCGGTTATGGTGTTACGTGAATTCTTGTACGTTCGGCCGGTGAGTCCGGGCCCATTGTTGGTACATATTAATGGAGAGTTTGTATCAAGGTATCAGTTTATTGGGGTTTTTAGGAAGTGCCTGAAGGCATTGGGTTTGGAGGGGGAAAAGTTTTCCTCGCATTCTTTTCGGATTGGGGCCGCGACGGAGGCGGTGCGGTGGGGTTCGGATGATGAGTCGGTAAAGCGGATGGGCCGATGGGAGTCGAGGAGGTTCAAATCATACGTGCGGCCGGAATTGGTGGGAGTTTAGCTGAGGGGGGTTGGAGGTGTTGGCATGGGTTCATGTGACACATGTACAGTTGTTGTTATTTGGGTATGTGTTTTTCTTTCTTACAGGTGCTTCGCCTGGGTTGGGCTGGATAATGGGCCATTCGTACGTCTGCTGGGGTGTCAGGAGGGGTGATGTCAGGCCGGAGGGCAGACAGCTAGGCATTTCCAGGCTAGAGGCACACGTAAAATGGTTTGGCTTTCCGGGCATGCTCTGGAGCGGGATGGTGCACGAGGTACACCGTGTTGCGGGGTTTGATAGGGCCCCGGACGTTTTAGTTCTACGCGGGGGGGCAAGGATCTGGGCCTCCGCGCTAAGTTGTACGTTACGAGGGACATTACATATGATTTCTTGCGCCTTCGGGCGGCCTTTCCGGAAATGATCATTGTCTGGTCAGATATAGTTGCCAGGACCAAGTGGAGATTTGCGCGGTCGGTGGACAAGCTCAACAAGGCCAGGAGGAAGGTGAACCGGGAGATTAGCCGTTTTGTAGTGCGCAATGGGGGGTTGGCGGTTCAGCATTGGGAGCTAGAGGTGGACACATGGAGGTACCTGAAAGATGATGGGGTTCACCTCAATGCGGTGGGCATTGATTTGTGGGCTTTAGGCCTACAGGACGGGATTGAGCGAGCCTTGAGGGTGTGGAGGTGCTCTCAAGGATAAGGTTTTATCCTTGCTTGCGGTGGCGGGTGTTGGTCGGTGCAGGTAAAGGAAGATAACCCCTCCCCACAGAGAAATGTTGATGCGGGACCCATTGGAGATATGGGCTCGTTGCTGATATGCCATATAGCGAGGGTTTATATGGCAACTGGTAATGGGGTGCACTGCGGTCAAGAGTTGGGTGTCTTTGAGCTAGCATGTCAGCTTGAGGCCTAGTTACAGTAATATCACCGCAGTGCCTGTTTTGATCGATATGCTAATGGGTGGGGAGGGGGAATGTCCTGCAGAAGACCAACGTGCTCAGTGTTTCCAGTTAACGGATGTTTTTATATTGTTGTTTTGTTTCATATGTTAATTATTATTTTGATAATAAAGGGGCTGCTACGGCCACTAATTACTCCAAAGAAGGTGTGGTCTCTTTAATGGGATAAGGAAAAAGGCATGGAGTTAGGTGGTCATTAGAATAGCAGCGCAGCATCAGTCATACTATAGTCAAGAGCAGCACGTAGCAGGACCGAAGGGTAGGCGGAGGGTTGCCATGACAATAGCACTGGGCAAGCATTGGACAAGATGTTTAGGGGGCGGAGCCAGCGCAAGGAGGCGAGTGCGCTCTACGCCCCAGCGGCAGTCGCCGGGAAGAAGATTCCCACCCTCCCTCCCTTACATTAATTTTATTTTATTTTATTTTTTATTTTTTTGCTATGATGGGTTAGCGGGTTGATGGCACGGGGAATTGTACTGGGGGCAGGGTAGGGTGCAATCGGACGGATTTCTGGTAATTTTACTCGGGATTGCAGTGAATCAGTTTGGTGGTCGGAAGTTAACTTATTTTCGTTTCAGGAATTGGTGCTGGATGTCGTAGCGGTTGGCGGGTGTTGGTCGGTGCAGGTAAAGGAAGATAACCCCTCCCCACAGAGAAATGTTGATGCGGGACCCATTGGAGATATGGGCTCGTTGCTGATATGCCATATAGCGAGGGTTTATATGGCAACTGGTAATGGGGTGCACTGCGGTCAAGAGTTGGGTGTCTTTGAGCTAGCATGTCAGCTTGAGGCCTAGTTACAGTAATATCACCGCAGTGCCTGTTTTGATCGATATGCTAATGGGTGGGGAGGGGGAATGTCCTGCAGAAGACCAATGCGCTCAGTGTTTCCAGTTAACGGATGTTTTTATATTGTTGTTTTGTTTCATATGTTAATTATTATTTTGATAATAAAGGGGCTGCTACGGCCACTAATTACTCCAAAGAAGGTGTGGTCTCTTTAATGGGATAAGGAAAAAGGCATGGAGTTAGGTGGTCATTAGAATAGCAGCGCAGCATCAGTCATACTATAGTCATGGGCAGGGAGGGGTACCCATGCCATTTTTCTCAATGATTTTCAACCATATTGCAGGAACCAGATATAACATTAAAACCGCAAGCAGTTTTAAATGGTGTTATTTCCGTTTAATGTCATTTGGTGCAGGGACTGTTCTAAACACGGGAAACACGTGGCACTTCACAGGCATACTACAGACACCCCCCAGGCACCATATTTAAAGGAATATTTCACTTTTTTTTTCACTTTAATCGTCATTAAAATCAGTGCTCCCGCCAAAACGTCAGTTTTTAAAACTTTTTTTTGCATTGACCCATGTCCCCTGAGGCAGGAGTCAGGTCCCCAAACCCTTTTTAGGACAGTATCTTGCATATTAGCCGTTAAAATTAGCACTTTCCATTTCGAACGTTCGAGTCCCATAGACTTCAATGGGGTTCTAACGTTCGTAACGAACGTGGGGGCCGTTCGCAAGTTCTGGTGCGAACCGAACCGGGGGGTGTTCGGCTCATCCCTACTATTGAACAGTAAGTGAAGGGAAATCTCCCCAATTGGTAATGGCAAAAAAATCCTGACAGCCACTGCACCAATGCAAGTAACCTACGGTACTGTGTGGTAATATTCATTCACTATTGTCACACAAGTGGGTGGACTCGGGGCACAGTGCTCGGAGCCCTGAGCCCACCCTTTTTTGAAGCCTATGAGAGACTCTTTAACCACTTGGCGCCCATACTACATCTATTGACGTCATGGGCTTTCAGTGGTTATATCTAAATGATGCCTGAGGCCACAGACATCATTCAGATATTGCCATTTTCAGCTGGCGATTCCCTGCACCATAAGAATGATCATATCGGCTGTTCCGCCGCTTGATCGTTCTTACGGGTGGCGGGAGGGGACACCCCCCCTCCCGCCACCCTCCGGTGCTTCTACCGACTCACCGTTTCCATTGGTGAGTCAGTCACAGGATCCGCCGGCCCCAGCAAGCAACCATAGAGATTTCCGGCGGACTAGATCATCCCCGGAGTCTCTATGATCGTTCGGAGGCCAGGCGCGATGTTATGACATCACGCCCGGCCTCTGTATTCAAATTAACGGAGCCGATTTGGCTAGGAAGCCAGGATCGTTTTTTTTTTTGTTTTTTTTATTCTTCCCAGCCTAGAGGTGAGTTATGGGGTCTTATTGACCCCATATCTCACTGTAAATATGTCCGATCATGCCATATTCCTATTACAAGGGATGTTTACATTCCTTGTAATAGGAATAAAAGTCATCAATTTTTTTTTTTTTAAAGTGTAAAACTAAAAAAAAAAATTAACAATAAGAAAAAAAAAAAATTCAAAGCGCCCCTGTCTCTGTGAGCTCGCACACAGAAGCGAACGCATACGTAAGTCCCGCCCACATATGAAAACGGTGTTCAAACCACACATGTGAGGTATCGCCGTGAATGTTAGAGCGAGAGCAATAATTCTAGCCCTAGACCTCCTCTATAACCCAAAATATGTAACCAGTAAAAAAATTTCAAGCGTCGCCTATGGGGATTTTTAAATACCAAAGTTTGGCGCCATTCCACGAGCGCGTGCAATTTTGAAGCGTGACATGTTGGGTATCTATTTACTCGGCATATCCTCCTCTTTCACATCAAAAAAAATGGGCTAACTTTACTGTTTTTTTTTTTTTTTTTTTTAAATACAAGTACAGTAAAAATACACTACTACGAAGTTAAAAGTAAGTTCTCGCTAAAGGTGAACCTTCTCACACAGCTTTATACCCTTCTAGAAAACTTTACATAAAAATAGGGATTTTTAGTTCACATGCATTGCAATGCATGTTTAAGCTGGCCAACTGCGTCAAAGTAATCCCTCTCTGGCCAGGCCCTACACTACACTGTACTAATCTACACTACACTACATTACACTAATTTACTCTACCCTAATCTGCTCCACCCTGCCCTTATGCTCTCCACCCTGCCGTAATTCACTCCACCCTGCCCTGTAACCCTGCCCTAATTCACTCCACCCTGCCCTCTAACCCTTCTGTAGTCTGCTCCACCCTGCCGTAGTCTGCTCCACCCTGCCGTAGTCTGCTCCACCCTGACCTATAACCTAGCCCAAATCCACCCTGCCTTAATCCCCTCCACCCTTCCCTAACCCAGCCCTAATCCACCCTGCCTTAATCCCCTACACCCTGCCCTAATCCACCCTGCCTTAATTCCCTTCACCCTGCTCTATAACCCAACCCTAATCCTCCCTGCCTTAATACCCTCCACCCTGCCCTATAACCAGGACTCAAGTCCTGCGGGAACGCATGGGAACGGAGTTCCTGTACTTTTTCCACAACAGGAACTCAGTTCCCATTAGCAGCCTTGTCCTACAAGACTTTGAAGTATGTGAGCTGTGTGGCAGGTGCTACACCAGCAGCCACCGACACAGCTCGCAATAGTAAGTGCCACACACCTTACCATTCAGGCATTGCCAGAAGGGGGCCCCATGACAGCTTCCGCTTGGATCTACCTGTCAATCACAGCTAGCTGACGGGTAGATCAGGTCTAGGTCTAGCTGACGGGTAGATCAACTATTCTGCTCACAGGACATGCAGGGAGAGAGGTGAGCTGAGGGAGGAACATCAGTTTGGGGTGGTAAGCTGAGTACAATACCTGGCAAAGTTTAATGTCAGGAGGGAAGTTTATGTGGAAATATGTGAAGGGTTGGAATAGCAGCGAGTGTGTGTTGGAGCCCTGCAGAGTATGCAGCCACCCAAGCTAACATACATCTCCTAAGCAGGAACACATCACTATCTCCCCAAGCATTCTGTCCAGATAATGTGCAGTTCATTTATGGCCTTTCCGTTTAACCCTGTGTTATCCAAACTCTGTTCAATGAAAAGTGTAAACTCACCACAAACACACTATATACAAAATAAAATTCCCCAATAAAGATCAAAACATGATGTTCACATTTGCATGGAAGCACAATTGAATGAATGCTGATTATTCAGAGAATTAGAGTATTTATGTTTATTGAGGATTGTTTTTTTTTTATGTACTAACAGTTAAGCTTCATGCACACAATATGAAAATTGGATGAAAAATACCACTTTTGAAGCGTTTGTGCATTTGAGTGTATCATTTTATTTATTTTCTGGTGGGGGAGTGGATCTTGGGTGGGAGTTCCCACACTTTTTTCCCCAGGACTTGACCCCTGCCTATAACCCATCCCAAATCCCCCCCTGCCTTAATACCCTCCACCCTGCCCTATAACCCAGCCCAAATCCACCCTGCTTTAATCCCCTTCACTCTGCCCAATGACCCAGCCCAAATTTACCCTGCCTTCTAACCCTGCCCTAATCCACCTGGCCTTAATCCCCTCCACCCTGCGTTATAACCCAGCCCAAATTCACCCTGCCTTAATCCCCTCCACCCTGCCCTATAACTCAGCCAAAATCCACCCGTCTTAATCCCCTTCACCCTGCCCTTTAACCCAGCCCAAATCCACCCTGCGTTAATCCTAATAAATATAAATTTTTATAGATATAAGCAAATTCTTTTTTTTGTGTTTTTGTACACTATACTATTATTGGCTCCTCCCTGCCCTAATCCACATACACCATTTTTTAATAGATGCAAGCAAATATACAGTTATGTTTTTTTTTTTTAATAGTGTACACCAGGCATCACTAAATGGTGGGCCGATTGCAGACCGAATCATTGTCACATCCGGACCTCCACGGTTCCACCATTTAGGAGCCAGTTGTTTATTGCCGCTGTCATCACTTCATGGCAGGCTTGGGGACAATCCTAGACAGAGGTTGGGAGACAAAGCAACTTTCTAGAAAAGAGGCTGGGACTGCTGGAGTTACAATTTTAAGTGTCCCAGCAAGTGATTGGTTGTTAGGATTAAGGGCGGCTCTAGCAACCAATCACCTGCTAGGACACTTGAAAAGTTAACTCTGTCAGTGCCTGCCCATGCCCTCCATCCAAAGCTGCGGTGTCTTCTGCTATATAGAGCTGAGATGGTTTGCACTGTGAATGAGGGGGAGTTATCTGTAATGTGAATGGGCGGGACAGAGCTGTAGTGGGGGGCAAAGCTGAAGAGGGCTTCCCTGTGAATGGGAGAAGCAGAGCTGAGGGAGAGCTGAGGGAGCCTGTAATGGGAAATAGGGTAGCAGAGCTTAGAGGGGCTGCATTGTAAAGGGGGCAGAGCTGAGGAGCTGAAATGTGACTGAGTGGAGGAAAGCTTAGGGGGTCTGCAATGTGAATAATAAGAGCAGAGCTGAGGGGGCTGCAATGTGATAGGGGCAGAGCTGAGGGGCGCTGCAGTGTAAATGGAGGAAGCAGAGCTGAGGGGGGCTACACGTCAATGAGGGGCTGAAGAGCTAAGGGGGGCTGCAATGTAAATGGGGGGCAGAGCTTAGGGGCTGTAATGTGAATGGGAGCAGAGGACATTGCTATGGGGGGGATGTGAAGGTGGGAGCAGAGGACACTACTGGAGTGGTTTATGTAAAGGGGGACAGAGGTCACTACTTTTGGTGGGGAAGTGATGTGATGGACACAGGGGACACCATTGTCAAGGGAAAACTCTGGTGTAAAAATTAGATTGTGATTTCAAAAGAGGGGACTGCGATGTGAATAATCTTAGTCATTGTACAACAGGCAATTTTTTTTTAACCTCAGCTAGAAGAACATTTTATTGTACCGGCGTGAATTTTAATGGAATTCCCCTGGTGTACACTATAATATAGTCCGCTCAACCTGCCTTAATCTGCTCCATCCTGCCCTAATACACTCTGTTATAACAAATATACAATTTTATAAAGATAAATAAATATAAATTTTTATAGAAATAAGTAGATATACATTTTTTTGCCATGCTCCATCCACCTATTGTCTCGACGGGCCTGGCTCTATCCGCCTATTGCCTCGACGGGCCTGGCTCTATCCGCCTATTGCCTCGACGGGCCTGGCTCCATCCGCCTATTGCCTCGACGGGCCCGGCTCCATCCGCCTATTGCCTCGACGGGCCCGGCTCCATCTGCCTAGTGCCTCTACGGGCCTGGCTCCATCCGCCTAGTGCCTCTACGGGCCTGGCATCATCCGTCTAGTGCCTCTATGATGGGACTGGCTTCATCTGCCTAGTCCCTCTAGGGGCCTGCCTCCATCTGCCTTGTGTCCCGCCTAGCCTGGATCCATTTGCCTCGTGCCTCTATGGTCCTGGCTCTGTCCACCTAATGCCCCGCTGGGCCTGCCTCATCCATCTAGTGCCTCTACAAGTATGGCTCCATCCGCCTAGTGCTTGTGCGGGCCTGGCTCCATCCGCCTAGTGCTTGTGCGGGCCTGGCTCCATCCGCCTAGTGCTTGTGCGGGCCTGGCTCCATCCGCCTATTGCCTCTGCGGGCCTGGCTTCATCCGCCTAGTGCCTCTGCAGGCCTGGCTCCATCCGCCTATTGCCTCTGGGGGCCTGGCTCCATCCGCCTAGTGCCTCCGCGGGCCTGGCTCCATCCGCCTAGTGCCTCTGCAGGCCTGGCTCCATCCGCCTAGAGCCTATGTGGGCCTGGCTCCATCCGCCTAGTGCTTCCACGGGCCTGGCTCCATCCGCCAAGTGCCGCTACGGGCCTGGCTCCATCCACCTAGTGCCTCTACGGGCCTAGCTCCATCCGCCTAGTGCCTCTACGGGCCTAGCTCCATCCGCCTAATGCCGCTACGGGCCTGGCTCCATCCGCCTAATGCCGCTACGGGCCTGGCTCCATCCGTCTAATGCCACTACGGGCCTGGCTTCATCCGCCTAATGCCTCGACGGGCAAGGCTCCCTCCGACTATTGCCTCGACGGGCCCGGCTCCATCCGCCTATTGCCTCGACGGGCCCGGCTCCATCCGCCTAGTGCCTCTACGGGCCTGGCTCCATCCGCCTAGTGCCTCTACGGGCCTGGCATCATCCGTCTAGTGCCTCTATGGGACTGGTTTCATCCGCCTAGTCCCTCTAGGGGCCTACCTCCATCCGCCTTGTGATGACCCACCTAGCCTGGCTCCATCCGCCTAGTGCCTCTGCGGGCCTGGCTCCATCCGCCTAGTGCCTCTGCCGGCTTGGCTCCATCCGCCTAGTGCCTCTGCGGGCCTGGCTTGATCCGCCTAGTGCCGCTACGGGCCTGGCTCAATCCGCCAAGTGCCGCTACGGGCCTGGCTCAATCCGCCAAGTGCCGCTACGGGCCTAGCTCAATCCGCCAAGTGCCTCTATGGGCCTGGCATCATCCGTCTAGTGCCTCTATGGGACTGGTTTCATCCGCCTAGTCCCTCTAGGGGCCTACCTCCATCCGCCTTGTGACCCACCTAGCCTGGATCCATTTGCCTTGTGCCTCTATGGTCCTGGCTCCTTCCACCTAATGCCCCGCTGGGCCTGCCTCATCCATCTAGTGCCTCTACAAGTATGGCTCCATCCGCCTAGTGCTTGTGCGGGCCTGGCTCCATCCGCCTAGTGCCTCTGCGGGCCTTGCTCCATCCGCCTAGTGCCTCTGCGGGTCTGGCTTCATCCGCCTAGTGCCTCTGCAGGCCTGGCTCCATCCGCCTATTGCCTCTGCGGGCCTGGCTCCATCCGCCTATTGCCTCTGCGGGCCTGGCTCCACCCGCCTATTGCCTCTGCGGGCCTGGCTCCATCTGCCTAGTGCCTCTGCGGGCCTGGCTCCATCCGCCTAGTGCCTCTGCGGGCCTGGCTCCATCCGCCTAGTGCCTCTGCGGGCCTGGCTCCATCCGCCTAGTGCCCCACCTAGCCTGGATCCATTTGCCTTGTGCCTCTATGGTCCTGGCTCCTTCCACCTAATGCCCCGCTGGGCCTGCCTCATCCATCTAGTGCCTCTACAAGTATGGCTCCATCCGCCTAGTGCTTGTGCGGGCCTGGCTCCATCCGCCTAGTGCCTCTGCGGGCCTGGCTCCATCCGCCTAGTGCCTCTGCGGGCCTGGCTCCATCCGCCTAGTGCCTCTGTGGGCCTGGCTCCATCCGCCTAGTGCCTCTGCCGGCTTGGCTCCATCCGCCTAGTGCCTCTGCGGGCCTGGCTTGATCCGCCTAGTGCCGCTACGGGCCTGGCTCAATCCACCAAGTGCCGCTACGGGCCTGGCTCAATCCGCCAAGTGCCGCTACGGGCCTAGCTCAATCCGCCAAGTGCCTCTATGGGCCTGGCATCATCCGTCTAGTGCCTCTATGGGACTGGTTTCATCCGCCTAGTCCCTCTAGGGGCCTACCTCCATCCGCCTTGTGACCCACCTAGCCTGGATCCATTTGCCTTGTGCCTCTATGGTCCTGGCTCCTTCCACCTAATGCCCCGCTGGGCCTGCCTCATCCATCTAGTGCCTCTACAAGTATGGCTCGATCCGCCTAGTGCTTGTGCGGGCCTGGCTCCATCCGCCTAGTGCCTCTGCGGGCCTGGCTCCATCCACCTAGTGCCTCTGCGGGCCTGGCTCCATCCGCCTAGTGCCTCTGCGGGCCTGGCTCCATCCGCCTAGTGCCTCTGCGGGCCTGGCTTGATCCGCCTAGTGCCGCTACGGGCCTGGCTCAATCCGCCAAGTGCCGCTACGGGCCTGGCTCAATCCGCCAAGTGCCGCTACGGGCCTAGCTCAATCTGCCTAGTGCCTCTACGGGCCTAGCTCCATCCGCCTAATGCCGCTACGGGCCTGGCTCCATCCGCCTAATGCCGCTACGGGCCTGGCTCCATCCGCCTAATGCCGCTACGGGCCTGGCTCCATCCGCCTAATGCCTCTACGGGCCTGGCTCAATCCGCCAAGTGCCTCTACGGGCCTAGCTCCATCCGCCTAATGCCGCTACGGGCCAGGCTCCATCCGCCTAATGCCGCTACGGGCCTGGCTCCATCCGCCTAATGCCGCTACGGGCCTGGCTCCATCCGCCTAATGCCGCTACGGGCCTGGCTCCATCCGCCTAGTGCCTCTACGGGCCTGGCTCCATCCGCCTAGTGCCTCTACGGGCCTGGCTCCATCCGCCTAGTGCCTCTACGGGCCTGGCTCCATCCGCCTAGTGCCTCTACGGGCCTGGCTCCATCCGCCTAGTGCCTCTACGGGCCTGGCTCCATCCGCCTAGTGCCTCTACGGGCCTGGCCCCATCCGCGTAGTGCCTCTATGGGCCTGGGTATTCATATCTGCCTAGTGCCCTGAGGGGCCTGGCTCCAACTGCCTAGTGCCCCGGCAGGCCTGGCTCTATCGCCTAGTGCCCCAACAGGCCTGGCTCCATCCGCCTTGTGACCCACCTAGCCTGGATCCATTTGCCTTGTGCCTCTATGGTCCTGGCTCCTTCCACCTAATGCCCCGCTGGGCCTGCCTCATCCATCTAGTGCCTCTACAAGTATGGCTCCATCCGCCTAGTGCTTGTGCGGGCCTGGCTCCATCCGCCTAGTGCCTCTGCGGGCCTTGCTCCATCTGCCTAGTGCCTCTGCGGGTCTGGCTTCATCCGCCTAGTGCCTCTGCAGGCCTGGCTCCATCCGCCTATTGCCTCTGCGGGCCTGGCTCCATCCGCCTATTGCCTCTGCGGGCCTGGCTCCATCCGCCTATTGCCTCTGCGGGCCTGGCTCCATCCGCCTAGTGCCTCTGCGGGCCTGGCTCCATCCGCCTAGTGCCTCTGCGGGCCTGGCTCCATCCGCCTAGTGCCTCTGCGGGCCTGGCTCCATCCGCCTAGTGCCTCTGCGGGCCTGGCTCCATCCGCCTAGTGCCTCTGTGGGCCTGGCTTGATCCGCCTAGTGCCGCTACGGGCCTGGTTCAATCCGCCAAGTGCCTCTACGGGCCTGGCTCCATCCGCCTAGTGCCTCTACGGGCCTGGCCCCATCCACGTAATGCCTCTATGGGCCTGGGTATTCATATCTGCCTAGTGCCCTGAGGGGCCTGGCTCCAACTGCCTAGTGCCCCGGCAGGCCTGGCTCTATCGCCTAGTGCCCCAACAGGCCTGGCTCCATCCGCCTTGTGACCCACCTAGCCTGGATCCATTTGCCTTGTGCCTCTATGGTCCTGGCTCCTTCCACCTAATGCCCCGCTGGGCCTGCCTCATCCATCTAGTGCCTCTACAAGTATGGCTCCATCCGCTTAGTGCTTGTGCGGGCCTGGCTCCATCCGCCTAGTGCCTCTGCGGGCCTTGCTCCATCCGCCTAGTGCCTCTGCGGGTCTGGCTTCATCCGCCTAGTGCCTCTGCGGGCCTGGCTCCATCCGCCTATTGCCTCTGCGGGCCTGGCTCCATCCGCCTATTGCCTCTGCGGGCCTGGCTCCATCCGCCTATTGCCTCTGCGGGCCTGGCTCCATCCGCCTAGTGCCTCTGCGGGCCTGGCTCCATCCGCCTAGTGCCTCTGCGGGCCTGGCTCCATCCGCCTAGTGCCTCTGCGGGCCTGGCTCCATCCGCCTAGTGCCTCTGCGGGCCTGGCTCCATCCACCTAGTGCCTCTGCGGGCCTGGCTTGATCCGCCTAGTGCCGCTACGGGCCTGGCTCAATCCGCCAAGTGCCGCTACGGGCCTGGCTCAATCCGCCAAGTGCCGCTACGGGCCTAGCTCAATCCGCCTAGTGCCTCTACGGGCCTAGCTCCATCCGCCTAATGCCGCTACGGGCTTGGCTCCATCCGCCTAATGCCGCTACGGGCCTGGCTCCATCCGCCTAATGCCGCTACGGGCCTGGCTCCATCCGCCTAATGCCTCTACGGGCCTGGCTCAATCCGCCAAGTGCCGCTACGGGCCTAGCTCCATCCGCCTAGTGCCTCTACGGGCCTAGCTCCATCCACCTAATGCCGCTACGGGCCAGGCTCCATCCGCCTAATGCCGCTACGGGCCTGGCTCCATCCGCCTAATGCCGCTACGGGCCTGGCTCCATCCGCCTAATGCCGCTACGGGCCTGGCTCCATCCGCCTAGTGCCTCTACGGGCCTGGCTCCATCCGCCTAGTGCCTCTACGGGCCTGGCTCCATCCGCCTAGTGCCTCTACGGGCCTTGCTCCATCCGCCTAGTGCCTCTACGGGCCTGGCTCCATCCGCCTAGTGCCTCTACGGGCCTGGCCCCATCCACGTAGTGCCTCTATGGGCCTGGGTATTCATATCTGCCTAGTGCCCTGAGGGGCCTGGCTCCAACTGCCTAGTGCCCCGGCAGGCCTGGCTCTATCGCCTAGTGCCCCAACAGGCCTGGCTCCATCCGCCTTGTGACCCACCTAGCCTGGATCCATTTGCCTTGTGCCTCTATGGTCCTGGCTCCTTCCACCTAATGCCCCGCTGGGCCTGCCTCATCCATCTAGTGCCTCTACAAGTATGGCTCCATCCGCCTAGTGCTTGTGCGGGCCTGGCTCCATCCGCCTAGTGCCTCTGCGGGCCTTGCTCCATCCGCCTAGTGCCTCTGCGGGTCTGGCTTCATCCGCCTAGCGCCTCTGCAGGCCTGGCTCCATCCGCCTATTGCCTCTGCGGGCCTGGCTCCATCCGCCTATTGCCTCTGCGGGCCTGGCTCCATCCGCCTATTGCCTCTGCGGGCCTGGCTCCATCCGCCTATTGCCTCTGCGGGCCTGGCTCCATCCGCCTAGTGCCTCTGCGGGCCTGGCTCCATCCGCCTAGTGCCGCTACGGGCCTGGCTCAATCCGCCAAGTGCCGCTACGGGCCTGGCTCAATCCGCCAAGTGCCGCTACGGGCCTGGCTCAATCCGCCTAGTGCCTCTACGGGCCTAGCTCCATCCGCCTAATGCCGCTACGGGCCTGGCTCCATCCGCCTAATGCCGCTACGGGCCTGGCTCCATCCGCCTAATGCCGCTACGGGCCTGGCTCCATCCGCCTAATGCCTCTACGGGCCTGGCTCAATCCGCCAAGTGCCTCTACGGGCCTTGCTCCATCCGCCTAATGCCACTACGGGCCTGGCTCCATCCGCCTAATGCCGCTACGGGCCTGGCTCCATCCGCCTAGTGCCTCTACGGGCCTGGCTCCATCCGCCTAGTGCCTCTACGGCCTGGCTCCATCCGCCTAGTGCCTCTACGGGCCTGGCTCCATCCGCCTAGTGCCTCTACGGGCCTGGCTCCATCCGCCTAGTGCCTCTACGGGCCTGGCCCCATCCACGTAGTGCCTCTATGGGCCTGGGTATTCATATCTGCCTAGTGCCCTGAGGGGCCTGGCTCCAACTGCCTAGTGCCCCGGCAGGCCTGGCTCTATCGCCTAGTGCCCCAACAGGCCTGGCTCCATCCGCCTAGTGCCCTGTACTGTAGTTTATATATATATATATATATATATATATATATATATATATATATATATATATATATATATATATATATATATATATATATATTTATATATATATATATATATATTTATATATATATATATATATATATATATATATATACACACACACACACACAAATATAATTTTTATACATTTAACAACAATATACATTTTTATGCATTTAAAACATTTTTTTTTTTTTATTTTTTTTTAACAACATTACTTTTCACTATCCTGCTTTAAATGTGAAACAAAAAAAATGGTGTTACACATACATGACAATACGGTTATGACCAAATTCATCAATTTCATGCACAAAATGAAGGTTGATGAAGTCATCTAGAGTTAGGTTGTCGATTTCCCAGAACTCGACCCTCCGGGGCACTCTTCGGTTTCCATCCTGTGGAGGAAAGAAAACAATTACAGCTCTGCAGAGGGGGCATGTATTGCTTTGTGCCATCCATGTTCCGATGCAGGTCGAGTGAAATAGGTGGGAGCAGGGTAGAGTTGTATTGTCCTCTCCCACATCCATTTCACTCAAACAGATGGAACAGGTGGGCACCACCTGATACTCCCTGGCCGGTGGTCTGGCTGGTGCAGGCTGGTCCTCAGCAACAATGCGGTCCCTTGGAGATCGACTTCTATTGGGCCTGGCATTCTGTCGCTGCTGTCGAAGAGCTGCTCTTGTTCGATGAGCAATGGGTGAATCCATGCCTATAATAACAATGACGGAGATTTCAGCATTTCTGTCATGTAACTCTAACACACTTTTAAACTTAAATGACAAGGGCAAGTGTCTTATTTATGTCTCATAAGTAAACCTAAAAATAGGAGATAATTTAACTACTAAAGCCTCCGTGATGTACCCATACATCGCCAGATTGAAGTGTTTATACCTGCAGCTACAGGCATCATTCCAGTATCTATTCTTTTTTGCCAGCAATGCTCTTTAATGTAAAAGTGATCCTAGGGGCTACTTTAGTGATAACTAGCCTCTGGATCGCTTTTACAGGCAGTGGAAGAGGCAAACCCCCCACTCCACCACAGTCTGAAAACTGAGGATAGGAACATCCCCAGATCTCTCCATAAAGATCTTTCACTCTTCTGGCTATCACAAGAGATATTGTTTATCCCTTAAAAACGAAGAAGTGTAAAAATTAGGAAGTCAAAAATAAATAATTCTTAACATAGAAAAAAAATTGAAAGCGCCCATGCTCATGCACTAAGGAAAACGCGTACATAGGTAACAAACACATGTAAATGGCATTGCCACCACACATCACACATGAGATGTATCGCCACAAATGTTATAGGGAGAGCAATAATGTTAGCACCAGAGCTCCTGTGTAACTCTAAACTTGTAACCTGTAAAGGCTTTTAAAGCATCGTCTACAGATAATTTAATGTACTGTTTGTCATCAGTCCATGAGCATCCTCAATTTTAAAGCATGAGATGTTAGGAATCTATTTACTATGCGTAACGCTATCATTTATATTTGACCAAACAATTAGATATTCTATTGTGTTTTTGTGCTTTAAGATTAATTAAAGTGGATCCCCCTCCAAAATTGCATTTGAAAAACCACTGCGCAAATACTATGTGGCATAAAAAAATTGCATCCCCCAGTAGTAGGAGAGGAATGTCAGAATTGGCCAGAGGATGAAGTGGTTAAAACGAAGCTCCACCCAAAAGGGGAAGCTATGCCACATTTTGGTACTTTTTGGGGGGCGGGTACCTGGTTTTGACAGGTACCTATTTCCACTTCTGGGTGAGATCACTGTGGCAATCTGAGGAGCTTTGGCCCCTCCTCTCTCCCCCTGCAGCCTTCTGGGACACACACAGGTCCCTGAAGACTGTGGGACCATTCACAAAGAGCAGCACCTATATGCGCAGTAGGAAACCGGCTGTGAAGAACTGTCTCAAGTGCCGACATCGCTGGATCCCTGGACGGTAACTGTCCTTATATTACAAGTCAGCAGCTAAAATACTTGTAACTGTTGACTTTTTCGCTTTTTTTGGCAAATTAGAGTTCCTATTTAAGAAAGTAGTTCTAAAGGCAGAAGTTATATACCCTCACATGGTCAGTTTGGAATCAATTCGGACAATCTACAATGTTAGCCTCTTCTGTATAATTTGTTGCTCTACTGTCTGCCAGTCTCGATTAGATGCCCTGGCTTCATTCCTCCTTGGCGCTCGAGTCCCAGCCACCCCACCCCCCCATTTTTTCACCTTCCCTCTTCCCCCTCTCTACCTTAACTCACACTGTATACCCTTTCTCTCTCCTATATAGGTTACTTGCATATTGATTGATTTTCGGATGTCTATATACTGATTACTTAGATTACATCTACCATTTTACTACTTACCACATATTTATGACTACATAGATGGCAGAATTGATAATTGTGTCATTCAAGATATTGGCAGAGGCTCCTTATATACTTGTTTTAATACTGTTTCTATATTATATTTTTTGCAGTTATTAAAGTATTGTGTTTACGTCCATAAGCTCGCCCTTTTAGGTGATTACAATAACCTGGTACACACCCTCTATTTGGTCCAGAGTGTGCTTACATTCTTTTTCCTATTAAATGCACCAGCATTCTCTTTGTATTGCCTGTAATGTACCGGTGGTGGAAAGTGCATTCTTTGTGATCTACAATTTCTTATTATTTATTAGTTATGTAAGGTTGCTCTCAGCCTCTCATAATCTAGGGACTGCGGTACAGAAAATCCTTGGAAGAATAGGATCCAAAATAATTGTGAAACATGAATAGTGTGCTGTCTAACAGTGACATTGAAAAAATAGTATATCATATGTGCATCAAAGTATAAATAAAAATCCAAAGTAATCAACCTTGTAAATATATAAATCAGTATAGAATTTAACGCATGCAGCACTAAAACCTTCGTGAGTTAATAATGCATAGAACTTTACATACAGTTAAGATGAAAAACCTTCTGTAGTGCTGTAGCCCCCCAGCCCCCCTTTTTTACTTACCTGAACACAGTCCTCCTCCGGTTGGAAATGAGCACACCAGATCTAGCTGGTGTCTTGTGCCCTGATTAGATAGATTAAAAGCACAGCCATTGGCTTCATCTGCTGTCAATCAAATCCAATGACGTGGCGCCAGGGGGTGGACCAAGTCCTGTATTCTGTGTGAATGAATACAGATGCAGGACTCAGGAGCACGCCCACATGGGTGTTCACCAAGGAGAGCCTTCTCCAACGTGGACACTCGATGTGGGGAGGAGCCACCAGCATTGCTGAGGGACCCCAGAAAAGAAAGACCGGGGCCTCTCAAAATTAACTTCACAGTGGAGGTAAGTATGACATGTTAAACACCCCTTTTTTTATTTTTATTTTTACGACCCCTTTAACCACCCATCCAGGCCAATTCTGACATTTGTCTCCTACATGTAAAATTCATATTTTTTTTGCTAGAAAATTACATAGAACCCCCAAACATTATATATATATTTTTTAGAAAAAGCCCCTAGAGAATACAATGGCAGTTCTTGCAACTTATTATCTCGCACGGTATTTGCGCAGCAATTTTTCGACGCGTTTTTTTCAGAAATAAAACAGTTTCATGCTTAAAAAAAAAAAACAGTAAAGTTAGCCCAATTTTTTTGCATAATGGGATAGATGAAGATACGCCGAGTAAATAGATACCCAACATGTCATGCTTCAAAATTGCACGCGCTCGTGGAATGGCGCCAAACTTTGGTATTAGCTCACGGGGACAGGGGCGCTTTAATTTTTATTGTTTTTTATTGTTAATTTAACTTTTATTTTTTTAGTTTGACACTTAAAAAAAATGAATTGATTACTTTTATTCCTATTACAAGGAATGTAAACATCCCTTGTAATAGGAATATGGCACGATCGGACCTATTTACAGTGAGATATAGGGTCAATAAGAACCCATATCTCACTTCAAGGCTGGGAAGACTAAAATAAAAAAAAAATAAAAAAAAAAAAGATCATGGCTTCCCAGCCAAATCGGCACCATTATTTTTAATGCAGAGGCTGGGTGTGACGTCATAACATCGCGCCCGGCCTCCGAACGATCATAGAGACTCCGAGGACCATCTGGTCCACCGGAAATCTCTATGGTATCATAGAGCCAGCGGATCCTGTGACCGACTCACCGATGTAAGTGGTGAGTCGGTAGAAGCGGCGGGAGGGGGGTACGTCCCATCCCGCCACACGTAAGAACGATCAAGCGCCGGAACAGCCACTATGATCATTCTTATGGTGCAGGGAATCGCCGGCTGAAAATGCCAACATCTGAACAATGTCTGTGGCCTCGGGCATCATTCAGATATAACCACCGAAAGACGAGGCCGTCCCTGGACGTCCTACCGGAGCAAAGTGGTAAGTGGTTAAAAAGTAGTTCATAAATAAACAAGCACATTCGGTGTGAAATTACTATTAAGCCCCATACACATGTAGCACTGGCTACTGAGGAGCATGCGCTATGTTTTTGAAATTTAAGGTTAAACCTGAACTACAGTTTGGTTTGGGTATAATTTTTCAAAATTTTGACTTCGGCATCAGACTGACTGGACTATAGGGTGTTCAGCCTGGCCACCGGGGGCACTGTCTTTTCTGGTAGGCATGGAACCACAGTCTGGTTGGGTGCTTTAAGGTTACTTTCTCTCGGAGCCCGCCCAGTGGGAGTGTCACTCTTGCTGTGCTTTCTGGGAGAGGGTACTTAAGATGCGGATGTCACATGGTTTGGGGTTCCAGTCCAGAAAGTATGTTCTGACTCAATGGTCCTGGTCCTCCTGACCAGCCCCCCAGGAAGGCTATGGCCTGGGGTGTGGATCCACCCGAATTTATGTCTCGGGGGGCTGGCTAGCCCGAAGCAAAGAAACAAAAGGAAGGATTCTGAGGTGGTCTGGTGCCGTCTCCTGTTGTGGATAGGCCCAGCAATATCCAGGGGAGGACTCTTCAGAAGAAGGCCATGTACGAGTTGGCTTCTTAGCAAGAGCCTGCTGAGGGACCTAAGTGAATCCAATCTCGTGGGTATCACCAAACTGGCTGAAAGATCCAGGTATTACACGAGTGTTTTGCAAGTCCTAGTTTCCTACATGTTCTACAACAACGTCTGTGGCAGAGACTTATTCCTACATGTCCTACAACAATGTCTGTGGCAGAGTCTTGTTCCTGATTTGAGCACCTTGTTGGCTGCTAGGCCTTGTGAGAGAGGGACTATCCAACTTGAGTGAACATCCAGCTGTGAATAGCTATTCTCTGGATTTAGTCAAAGTAAGAGAGTTCTTCATTGTTGACTTTGACACTAATGCCACGTACACACATAGCAGACTATCCGACGGACTTAGTCTGGCGGACTTCCCGCCAGACTGTCCGTCGGACTTTACGAACGGGCTACTTGCCCACACACGGCATTTTTTCAGCGGACTAATACGGCTTACTAAGTCCGCCGTACTATCCGCCCTACTTTTGAAATGAACGGACTCGCCCACGCACACGAAGGAAAGTCCACTCATTTCGAGCGCGTCTCCAGGTAGGCGGGGCCCGCTATAGAGATGTCGCTGGCCCCGAGACCTGGTATGGACTTAAAGGGGAACCCCAAAGCCGAAAAATATTGGCGTGGGGTTCCCCCCAGGTCCACATCAGACCCTTGTCCGAGCACTCAACCCGGCCAGCCAGGAAAGGGGGGGACCAGCGAGTGCCCCCCCTGAACCATACCAGGCCGCGTGCCCTCAACATGGGGGGTGCCTTGGGGAAGGGGGGGCCGGGCGCCCCCCCACCCCAAAACACCTTGTCCCCATGTTGAAGAGGACAAGGGCCGCTTCCCAACAACCCTGGCCGTTGGTTGTTGGGGTCTACGGGCGAGGGGCTTATCAGAATCCGGGAGCCCCCTTTAATAAGGGGGACCCCGGATACCGGCCCCCCACCCTATGTGAATGAGTATGAGGTACAATGTACCCCTACCCATTCACCTGTGAAAAAAAAAGTAAAAAAAAAAACACAACACAAGGTAAAAATAGTTTATTGCACAGCTCCGGGGGTCTTCCGTCTTCAGGGGTCTTCTCGCCGGACTCCACCGCTATCTTCTTGTAGCTCTTTTACTTGCGGAGGAGCCCGGCTTTCTTCCTCGCTGCGGCCTCTTCTTCAGACTTCGGGGGTCTTGTCCCCCTCTTCCGGTCTTCTGTCGCGGCAGACCCTGACAACCAACGACCAGGGTTGTCGGGAAGAGGCCCTTGTCCTCATCAACATGTGGACAAGGTGCTTTGGGGTGGGGTGGGCCGCGCGGCCCCCCCTTCCCCAAGGCACCCCCCATGTTAAGGGCACGCGGCCTGGTACAGCTCGGGGGGGGGGGGCGCTCGCTCGTCCCCCCTTTCCTGGCCGGCCGGGTCGCATGCTCGGACAAGGGTCTGATGTGGACCTGGGGGGACCCCCACGCTGATTTTTTTTTTGCCGTTGGGGTTCCCCTTTAAGTCCATACCAGGTGGCGGGGCCAGCGACTTCTCCTTCGCGGGCCCCGTCTACCTGGAGACCCACTCGAAATGAGCAGACTTTTCTCCGGGCGGGAAAAGTCCGCTCATTTCAAAAGTACGGCGAACTGGCACACACACACGGCATGATTGTCCGCCGAAATGTGAGTCCGGCGGGAAGATTGGAGTGCAAAACTACTTTCTAAGTCCGCTGTACTTTCGGGTCAAAAAAGTGTGCCGGAGGCTACACACAGGGGGATTGTCCGGCGGACTTCAGTTTGCCGGACTTTTCCACCCGATTGTTTGATCGTGTGTACGCGGCATAAGTGTACCTGAACTTTCCTCCTAATCCTCTGATCCCATTTTAAGAGACTGTTCGTTAACTGGTTGCTGACCGCCGGCTGTCACATGATGACCAGGCGGCGCACCTATTGTGGCGGGAGGCCGGTATATGACGTCCTCCCATTTAAACAGGGAATGCGCGCGATCGTGTGCGCGCATCCCTGTTCCTTCAGTGGCGGCGTGTCACGGAGACACCGCTCGCCACCCAGGGGGGTGAACAGCCATTGGGCATGGGTGTTTACCACGTGATCGTTCATAGATGGTTACACCCCCCACTGTGCACGGCGCGTGCACGTCGGTGGCGTCGTGTTCCCGGGAACACGGCTCATCACCGACGCTGGTAAACAGCCATTGGCTGGCTGTTTACCCACGTGATCGGCTGTGATCCTTTCACAGCCGATCACTAAATGTAAACAAACCGCGTTAACGAGATGTTACCTGTTTCTCCTCCTCACACACCGATCGTGTAGCCCATCAGAGTACCCGAGTACCTGTCACAGTCCATCCGAGTACCTGTCATAGTCCATCCGAGTACCTGTCACAGTCCATCCGAGTACCTGTCACAGTCCATCCGAGTACCCGAGTACCTGTCACAGCCCATCAGAATACCCCACTACCTGTCACAGCCCATCAGAGTACCCCAGTACCTGTCACAGCCCATCAAATTCCCCCAGTACCTGTCACCAGCCTATCAGAGTACCTATTTGCCGCCCATGCCACATAGATTATACGTTGGGGTGTTTGCTTTCCAAAATGGGGTCATTTTATGGGCAATTCCATTGTCCTGGTACTCCAGTGCCTTCAAAAGTGTAATAGGTGGTTGTGAAATGAGATGTCATTTTTGCTTGTAGAACGCCTGAAGATGCCACTTCAATGTTAGTGCTCTGTATGTAGCCATGCTGTGTAAAAGTCTCACACATGTGGTATCGCCGTACTCGGGAAGAGTAGCAGAATGTATTTTGGGGGTGTAATTTGTTGTATGCATATGCTGTGTGTGAGAAATAACCTGATAATATGACAATTTTGTAAAAAATAATAAAAAAAATCTTCATTTTGCAAAGAATTGTGGGAAAAAATTACAATTTAAAAAACTCACCATGCTACTTACTTAATACCTTGGAATGTCTACTTTCTAAAAAGGGGTAATTTGGGGGGTATTTATACTTTCCTGACTTGTTAGTGTCTCAAGAAATGAGATACACCTGATGTACTGAAGGCCTGATCAGATGTGATCAATTTTCAGTGATTGGCACCATAGTTTGTAGACTTTATAACTTTCACAAAGACCAAATAATATACACTAATGTGGGTTATTTTTACCAAAGATATGTAGCAGTATAAATTTTGGCCAAAATTTATGAAGAAAAATTACTAATTAGCAAAATTTTATTACAGAAACAAAGAAAAAGGAATTTTTTCACAAAATGTAATTTTTTTTTATTTATAGCACAAAAAATAAACAACACACTAGTGATTAAATACCACTAAAAGAAAGCTCTATTTGTGTGGAAAAAAGGACGCACGTTTCATATGGGTACAGTGTTGCATGACTAAGTAATTGTCATTCAAACTGTGAGAGCGCTGAAAGCTGAAAATTGGTCTGGTCAGGAAGGGGGTGTAAGTGCACTGTATTGAGGTGGTTAACTACGTTTTTGCAAATAAAAATCCCTTTATGCGGATCTGTCATCAGGCTCTAACGTTACTGGGCCATCTACCACGGGAAACCCCTAGACTTAAATCGAGGAGAAGAAGGTAACGGTAAGCCCAATCAAACCAGCAGCTCGTTCGGGAGTTAGTGCTACACACACAATCGAAATTCTGCCAGCAAAAGTCAGATGTGAGCTTTTGGTCAGAAAATCCGACTGTGTGTATGCTCCATCAGACTTTTGCTGGCAGAATTCCAGCCAGGAAAAGATTGAGAGCGGGTTCTCTATTTTTCAGTCTGAAAAAGTTCAGATTGTAAATTCCGATCGTCTGTACAAATTCCGACATGCAAAATTCCTAGGCATGCTTGGAAACAATTTGACGCATGCTTGGAAGCATTGAATTAAATTTTCTCGGTTTGTCGTAGTGTTGTACGTCACCACATTCATTCTCGTAGTGTTGTACGTCACATGGTCGAAAGTTCAGAGGACTTTTGTGTGACTGTGTATGCAAGCCAAGCTTGAGCGGAATTCCATCGGAAAAACCATCCAAGTCTTCTCCAATAGAAAATCCACTTGTATGTATGGGGCATTACACTCAGAACCTCTATTCAAAGGGATTATGTGAATAAAAAATGTAACAACAAATAAAACAAACATTATAGTGAAATCAAAAATGTTCATAAACAGGTGAGTAAAAGTCCACTAAAGGTATCCATCCAAATCCATGGTATTGCAGTGTCTGCGTGCAGAACAAATGCAAAGCATCAGTGCTCCACCACCTTGTTCTAAGCAAACTAAATGGCCGCTTACCAGAAGTTTAGATCCACAAGCGATCATATGCAAATATCAAGTGTACTAATAGAATGGATACCAGTTTATATTTTTGATCTCATTATAGTCTTTGTTTGATTTGTTTTTAAATGTTTTATCACATAATGCCTTTTAATTGTGGTTCTGAGTAGAATAGTCACTTCACACTGTTAAATTCAATACTTACATTTATGACATACTGTTTTTTTTAAAGATCACTGTTTTCTTGTGTAAAATTTTAAAATGCAATAAAAACAGACTAAACATAAAGTCAGAAGGTTTTTTACCTTAATGCATTTTCTACATTAGTGTTAAAAAAGTTCTGCATGCAGCTCTCCCCCTTACACTTGAGCCTGAACTTGATCCAGTGCTATGCACGAGAGCAGAGGCTCTCTCTTCATTAGCTTAGAGACAGCAGCGGGAGCCATTGTTTCTTGGCTGCGGTCAATCCCAGCCAGTGAGAAGGAAGCAGGGGGCAGGGTCATATGGACACACTTAGGAGCGAGCCCACACGAGTGCAATCATAGGAAGTGTATTGCTGTGGGGGTACTCTGCAGAGAGGAGCAACCAGGAGAACTGGAAGGGGGACCTAAGAAGCGGAGGATCTGGGTTGCTCTGTGCAAAACCATTGCACAGAGCAGGTAAGTATGACTTGCTTGTTATTTCAAAGATAAAAAATTTGGTTTAGAATCGCCGGGTTCCCGACCGGCGCATGCCGATGTATGTCGGGAGAATGGCACGGGCAGGCATATTGGCGTACAGGTACGTCCAATCTTTAATGCCGCCCTGCCATCGCGAGCGCCCCGCCAGCGATGCACTCGCATGCCGGTCGGGACCCCCGTGAGTCCGATCGCGGGTCCCATGGACTCGATCGCCGTGGGCATACCCGCGATCGTCTCACGGGGCGGCTGAACGGAGACATGCCATTGTAAACAGAATTTCCCCGTTCTGCCTAGCAACTAGTGACACTGATCTCTGCTCTGTGATTGGAGCAGAGATCAGTTTTCGCTAAATGAAAGCCCAGCCCCCAACAGTTAGTAACACACCCTAGGAACACTTAACCCCTACACTGCCACCCACTGGTTAACCCCTTCACTGCCAGTGTCATTTACACAGGAATCACTGCATTTATATAGCAGTGATTGCTGTATAAATGACAATGGTCCGAAAAATGTGTCAAAAATGTCCGATGTGTCCGCCGTAATGTCGCAGTCGCAATAAAAATCGCTGATCGCCACCATTAGTAGTAAAAAAAAAATATTAATAAAAATGGCATAAAACTATCCCCTATTTTGTAAACGCTATAACTTTTGCGCAAACCAATCAATAATCGCTTATTGCGATTTTTTTTTTTACCAAAAATATGTAGAAGAATACGTATCGGCCTAAACTGAGGGAAAATTTTTTTTTAATATATTTTTGGGGGATATTTATTATAACAAAAAGTAAAAAATAATGCATTTTTTTTTCAAATTGTCGCTCTATTTTTGTTTATAGCGCAAAAAATAAAAACCGCAGGGGTGATCAAATAACACCAAAAGAAAGCTCTATTTGAAAAAAAGGACGCCAATTTTGTTTGGGAGTCACGTCGCACGACCGCGCAATTATTCGTTAAAGGGACGCAGTGCCGAATCGCAAAAAGTGGTCTGGTCTTTGACCAGCAAAATGGTCTAGGGCTGAAGTGGTTAATGGTCAGATTCATGCATAAGTCCAATGATGACTAGTTGAATTGAAATTAAAGCTTCTTAATCTTCTATTCACAGAGAACAGAGCCATCTATAATACATCATACTGCACATTTTTATGAAAAATACACTTAAATGAATTTTAGTGCACAAAATAATACCCAATATTGCTGATAAAATATAAAAGACAATTTTGTGTCAGGTAATTCATTACCAAACGCCAAGATTTAAAATTGCACACTCCTGTGAAAAGGCAACAAACTAAGGTACCTGAAATTGTCCATAGGCCACACACAAAAGCCTTTATAGGTTATCTGATTAGAGTTAAATGTGAGTTCTGGCTTTAGAATTATTGCAATCACTGTGAGGTTCACAGCAATACCACACATGTGTGGTGCAATTATTATTATTTTTTTTATTACTTTTTTTTATTTTTATTTTTAATTTATTTTTTCATTCAACTTTATTGCTATTACAAGGGGTGGACAAAACCCCTTATGATAGCTTTGGGCAGTGACAGCCAGGTACACTTCATGGAGAAATCAGGGGTCTGTTGGATCCTTGATCCCTCCTCTGCCCCGCAAGACAGCTGATTAGATAGAGGTCTGCTTTTTACTGCACACATACACACTATAATACACATTTTTTTTTGCTAAATATAAACTATAATGATGTATCAGGTAAATATATACCATACAATGAAAAATTTGAAATTCTAAATGCATGTGAAATAGTGACAAAATACGCTACCTAAAATTGGCCATGGGCAATGATTTAAAAACCTTTACAGGTTATACATTTAGAGTAAAAGGCAGTGGTGGTGTGTCTATAAAGGGCGCAGGAGCGCTGCCCCCCCTCCTGTCACTCTCTAATCACTAATCTCTAATCAGTGGCAGCATTGGGAGCATTGGATGGCACAGTGGGAACATTTGATGGCCCAGTGGCATTATTGGGAGCATTTGATGGCACAGTGACAGCATTGGATGGCACAGTGGGAGCATTTTATGGCACAGTGGCAGCATTGGGAGCATTTGATGGCTCAGTGGCAACATTGGATGGCACAGTGGCAGCATTTGATGTGCACAGTGGCTGTGTTTGATGGCACAGTGGCACCGTTTGAGGGTTACAGTGGCTGCAACTGAGCAGCACAGTGGCTGCGTTTGATGGGAACAGTGGCTGCGTTTGATGGCACAGTGGTGGTATTTGATGGCACAGTGAGGCTGCAATTGATGGTTTTTTTTTTTAGAATTTTTTTAATTTGTTTGCGCCCCCCCAAAATTTTGAGCACCAGCCACCACTGGTAAAAGTTGAGCTCTGGCATTTAAAATTATTGTTCACAGCAGTACCTCATTGAGTGATGCAATCACTGTCTACATATGTGTGCAAGACCTACATATGCATTTGGGTGTGTGAACAGGGAACAGGGTGGTTTAAATTTTTTTTCATATTTTAAAAATAAATAAAAGTGAATGGGCGGTTGTAAAAATTGATAACAGGATCATGGCTGCTGCTGCACCCATAATCCTAGTATAACCGCTTTTCATTCAGAATGTACAGTATATATACGTATGCTGAATGGCAATTGGTTAACATATCAACTCTAAATAAACAATTTGAAACTGGTAGCAAAATTAAATTATTTAACAAGGGTAGAAAAGGAATGCTTCTCCCCTTTAGCCTAGGTTCACACTGACAGCGGGACAGATTTGACATGTAATTTGACATGTCAAATCGCATGCCAATTCACTGCAATGTGAACCAGGGCTTATGACCATAGTCAACGCCCAATCCTAATTTTGCAACTTTGACATGTGGTGTTCATAAAACTGTGCATATCATCATAACTACTTGTATCCAGATGGATTATACTGTACTTGTTTTTTTTTTTCAGGACAGCTTTCTTTAGGTGGGAAATGTTAAAGGAAATCTCCTGATTTTTATTATTATCAAAGGGAAAACTGGTCCAAAAAAGTAGAAAAAAAATATTTCTTTGACCAATTTGTATCCAGGCCAATTCTGACACTTTGCTCCTACATGTAAAAATCAATTTTTTGTGCTAGAAAATTACTTAGAACCCCTAAACATTATATATATATTTTTAGCAGAGGCCCTATAGAATAAAATTATGGGTGTTGTAATTTTTTATGTTGCACTTTATTTGTGCAGCAGTTTAACCACTTTCAGACCGGACCATTTTGCTGGTAAATGACCAGAGGTCTTTTTACACTTTGGCACTGCGCTGCTTTAACTGGTAATTGCGCGGTCATGCAATGTTGTACCCAAACAAAATTTGCGTCCCTTTCTTCCCACAAATAGAGCTTTCTTTTGATGGTATTTGATTGCCTCTGCGATTTTTATTTTTTGCGATATAAACGTAAAAAGACCGCAAATTTTGAAAAAAAATGATATTTTCTACTTTTTGTTATTAGAAAAATCCAATAAACTCAATTTTAGTCATACATTTAGGCCAAAATGTATTCAGCCACATGTCTTTGGTAAAAAAAAAGTCAATAATTGTATATTTATTGGTTTGCGCAAAAGTTGTCACATCTACAAACTAAGGTACGTTTTCTGGAATTTACGCAGCTTTTAGTTTACGACTGCCTATCTCATTTCTTGAGGTGCTAAAATGACAGGGCAGTACAAAATCCCCCCAAATGACCCCATTTTGGAAAGTAGACCCCCTAAGGAAATTGATAAGAGGCATGTTGAGCCCATTGAATATTTTATTTTTTTGCCTCAAGCGATTGAATAATGACAAAAAAAAAATTTTTTTTTTTTTTTTTACACAAAGTTGTCACTAAATGATATATTGCTCACACATGCTATGGGCGTATGTGAAATGACACCCCAAAATAAATTCTGCTGCTTCTCCTGAGTACGGGGATACCACATATGTGGGACTTTTTGGGAGCCTAGCCGCGTACAGGGCCCCGAAAACCAAGCACCGCCTTCAGGCTTTCTAAGGGCGTAAATTTTTGATTTCACGCCTCACTACCTATTACAGTTTTGAAGGCCATAAAATGCCAAGATGGCACAAAACCCCCACAAATGACCCCATTTTAGAAAGTAGACACCCCAAGCTATTTGCTGAGAGGCATGTTGAGTCCATGGAATATTTTATATTTTGCCACAAGTTGCGGGAAAATTACAAACTTTTTTTTTTTTTTTTTTTTTTTCACAAAGTTGTCACTAAATGATATATTGCTCATGCATGCCATGGGCATATGTGAAATGACACCCCAAAATAAATTCTGCTGCTTCTCCTGAGTACGGGGATACCACATATGTGGGACTTTTTGGGAGCCTAGCCGCGTACGGGGCCCCGAAAACCAAGCACCGCCTTCAGGCTTTCTAAGGGCGTAATTTTTTGAGTTCACTTCTCACTACCTATTACAGTTTTGAAGGCCATAAAATGCCAAGATGGCACAAAACCCCCACAAATGACCCCATTTTAGAAAGTAGACACCCCAAGCTATTTGCTGAGAGGCATGTTGAGTCCATGGAATATTTTATATTTTGCCACAAGTTGCGGGAAAATTACAAACTTTTTTTTTTTTTCACAAAGTTGTCACTAAATGATATATTGCTCACGCATGCCATGGGCATATGTGAAATGACACCCCAAAATAAATTCTGCTGCTTCTCCTGAGTACGGGGATACCACATATGTGGGACTTTTTGGGAGCCTAGCCGCGTACGGGGCCCCAAAAACCAAGCACCGCCTTCAGGCTTTCTAAGGGCGTTACAGTTTTGAAGGCCATAAAATGCCAAGATGGCACAAACCCCCCCCCCCAAATGACCCCATTTTAGAAAGTAGACACCCCTAAATTTAGGGGTACACTAGTGAGACTAGGTAATAAATGGCGGGTGCCCTGAAACTATAAAAAAATAACTAACCAACCAGCGTCACCTGTAACAGTTATATGGTGATCACTGGTGAAAGGGTTAACTAGGGGGCAATCAGGGGGCTTTATGCGGTAGTATATGGGGGTCCCTGGCGCTATAAAAAGCTGCGGCGAACCTAAATACCTACCTGCCTAACTAGCGTCACCTGTGACACTAATACAGCGATCAGAAAAACGATCGCTTATTAGGCTGGGTTCACACTGGAGCGATGCGGGAACGCCACGAATGCGCGGCGGGTTCCCGCATCGCATGCCTCCCGGCGGCAGTTCACACTGCCCTATGCGAACTGCTGGGAGTGTCAGTGAAATGTTAATGACACCCCCAGATCAGTTCGCATATCGCAGTGCGATCTGCAAACTTGGATCGCATGGTGTGAACACCCATGCGATCCGATTCTGCTGCGGACCAAAAAAAGGGTCCCGTGCGAGTTTGCGGCGGGTGCGGCGGGTGCGACACGAATTCAGCCATACTATCTGTATAGCTGAACTCGAATCGCACAGAGATCGGATGTGATTTGCACTGCAGTGCGGTGCGAATCACATCCGTTCTCATAAACCGCTGCAATGTGAACCCAGCCTTAGTGACCCTGGCGACGGGGGGTGATCACGGGGTTAAACCTTTATTGGGGGGGTTAGGGGGGTACCTTAGAACTAAAGGGGGCTAACCCTAACTGCCCTAACAGTTATTAGTCACAAATGACACCTGCCGGGTGATCAGGGGGTTAAACCTTTATTAGGTAATAAATGGCGGGTGCCCTGAAACTATAAAAAAATAACTAACCAACCAGCGTCACCTGTAACAGTTATATGGTGATCACTGGTGAAAGGGTTAACTAGGGGGCAATCAGGGGGCTTTATGCGGTAGTATATGGGGGTCCCTAGCGCTATAAAAAGCTGCGGCGAACCTAAATACCTACCTGCCTAACTAGCGTCACCTGTGACACTAATACGGCGATCAGAAAAATGATCGCTTATTAGGCTGGGTTCACACTGGAGCGATGCGGAAACGCCGCGAATCCGCGGCGGGTTCCCGCATCGCATGCCTCCCGGCGGCAGTTCACACTGCCCTATGCGAACTGCTGGGAGTGTCAGTGAAATGTTACTGACACCCCCAGATCAGTTCGCATATCGCAGTGCGATCTGCAAACTCGGATCGCATGGTGTGAACACCCATGCGATCCGATTCTGCTGCGGGCCAAAAAAAGGGTCCCGTGCGAATTTGCGGCGGGTGCGGCGGGTGTGGCGGGTGCGGCGGGTGCGGCGAATGGCTGAACTCGAATCGCACAGAGATCGGATGTGATTTGCACTGCAGTGCGGTGCGAATCACATTCGTTCTCATAAACCGCTGCAATGTGAACCCAGCCTTAGTGACACTGGCGACGGGGGGTGATCACGGGGTTAAACCTTTATTGGGGGGGTTAGGGGGGTACATTAGAACTAAAGGGGGCTAACCCTAACTGCCCTAACAGTTATTACAGTCACAAATGACACCAATGCAAAAAAAAAAAAAAAAAAAAAAAAAATGACATTGGTGTCACTGTGACTGGGGGGCAGGGGTAATTGGGGGGGTGATCGGGGGGTAAAGGGGGGGTGTGAGTGTGCCTGGCATGTTCTACTGTGTGTGGGATGTGTTGGTGCAACTCACTGATCCGCTCTCCTCCGTGTCGGAACGAAAAATACCGACACGGAGGAGAGAATACATCACTTCCTCTCCTGTGTTTACATTACAGGAGAGGAAGTGATGTCACCGGGGATTTCCATTCGTCGGGAGCGATCGCGAGGGGGTGGCCATGAATGAATGGCCGTCCCCTCGTCCGGGATCGCTCCCGAACGAAAACCGACCGCCGCAGGCACCGGGCGGGGGCCCGATCGGGCCCCCGACCCGCGGGAGGCAAATCACGTACATGTACGTGCTTATGCCTGCCCGTGCCATTCTGCCGACGTACATCGGCGTGCGGCGGTCGGCAAGTGGTTAACAAACTTATTTTTTGGGGCAAATAATAAAATAATAATAATACATTTTTAAAAAAACATAATATTTACTCCAATTTGTATCACGTGAAAGATAAAATTATGCAGAGTAAATAGATACCTAATATGTCACACTTTAAAATTGCATCTGCCCATGGAATGGCAGAAAACTATGGTGCTTTAAATTCTCCATAGGCAATGCTTATCAGTTTAGAGTTACACAGGAGGTCTGGTGCTAGAATTATTGCTCTCACACTGATGTTTGCGACAATATCTCACATGTGTGGAACAATCACCCTTTACATATGCATTCGCATTTGCACGTAAGCACAGTGGGATGGGAGTGCTTTAATTATTCTTTTTTTTATTATTATTATTTATTTTATATAAAATTTTATATATATATATATATATATATATATATATATATATATATATATATATATATGTTTTTTTTACACTTTGCGTTAGGGAAAGGCAGCATAGGGAGGGAGGGGGGACCCCCTTCCACCACCCGCAGAATTTATTGAGTGGCTATTTAGCCACTTGAATCACTTCTGCCATAAACAGCATTGCTGGCTGAAAAAAAACATACTAGAATGAGGCCTGTAGGTGCAGACATCATCCCGGTATGACTACTTCAACCCGAGGACTTCCATGGATGTCCTACAGGCAGGAAGTAGTTACATTGTAATGTCCTAAAATATACAGTTACATTTATCACTACCAAAAAAAACCTGCAGAATAAATTCTCCTGTTCCTGACGATCGCAGCGATACCACATATGTGGGTGTGATTTGTTTTTTGTGCCCATAATAGAGCCAAGAAACAATAGTATGTATTGTAAGAACACATATATGGAGCACCCAGGTTTAAAGCCCATTTCCTGGATGCCTCATATATGCGTTATGTGGCCATGAAGGGGTTAATATGGTACAATTGACATACCTGTTGGGTCACGTGGTGGTATGTCACGATTGTTGCGCCTTGGACGTCGGGGCATCTTGATGGTACTAGATGGTATCGCAGGTGAATGAAGGTTTACCTAAAAATGAATAGTATTAATACTAATAATAATATACAGCACTATAATAATAAGAGAAATGTAGAATTAATGTAGTTTATGGAGGTAATCGCTGGAGTCTGGCTTCAGAGATGCGTCTCAGTCGAGATCCTCTTCAGTCTGCCTGTCAGGACCCCTAGAGGAGCCCCAAACATCTGCGCCTGTGCAGAGATCAGCTGCCAACCAATCACAGCGCTGGCCTCACAGTAGCTGCCCCGTTCCTTTGCCTGAAATATACTGGCTCATACAACACAGTAACCAAATGAAATTGAGCTTATTCCATTGTTATTAAACAAATAAAGCTTTATTATGGTATTTAATAAACACTGGGTTTGATCATTTCATAATATAACGGAACTGTGACAGTTGCTCTGGTATCAGGCAGTGATAAGGACAGACTGGGGATCCTCTGTGGGGACTGTAGGGGAACCAGGAAGTGGGTTATGAATGGAGTTGGGTTGAATGTTGATCCAGTCAGTACATATATCTGTGTTCTGTGTGTGTAGTATTGTGTATGGAGGGACCCGGGTCACTTCTGTCTGCAGGCAGGCTTGGCTTTCATATTGTGTGGTGGCTGAGCCCTTCCATGTCTGAGAGAGTGTCACTGGTAACCATAGCAACTGTGTATACCCTTCATCCCTGTGTTTACTACATAACATAACCCTGTGTGTGTATAGAGCCCCCTAAAACATACATACCTACCTGCATACTATGTGTATAGGGCACCCACATCTACCTTCCTGTATACTGTATATATAAAACCTACTCCTGTGTACCTACCTGTAACCTGCGTGTGTAGAGCCTACTCCTGTATAACTACCTATATCCTGTGTGTATAGAGCCTACTCCTGTATACCTACGTATATACGGTTTATAATTGGAGCCTACTCATATATATTGAACTGTATACTGTGTATTTTGAGCCTACACATATATACTGTACCTACCTGTATACTCTATAACTGATTATTGCGAAGTCATTGCAAAGCTGTACCCAAATAAAAGTAATGTCCTTTTTCCCCACAAATAGAGCTTTCTTTTGGTGGTATTTGATCAGCTTTGATCATTGATTTTTTTTTGCACTATAAACAAAACAATTCTGACAATTAAAAAAAAAAACAATATTTTTTGCTTTCTGCTATAAAACATAGCCAATAAAAAAATGTAAAAATCAAATTTCTTCATTAATGTGGGCCAATATGTATTTTGCTACATATGTTTGTTAAAAAAAAAAAATCCCAGTAAGTGTATATTGATTGGTTTGCACAAAAGTTATAACATCTACAAACTATAGGACATTTTTATTTATTTGTTACTAGTAATGGTGGTGATCAGTGATGTATAGTGGATTTTGATCTTGCGCCAGACATTCTGATACTTTTTGGGGACCAGTGACACTAATATTGTGATCAGTGCTAAAAATATGCACCGTCACTGTACTAATGACACTGGCTGGGAAGGGGTTAACATCAGGGGTGATCGAAGGGTTAACTGTGTGCCTCACCAGTGTTTATGTGAACTGTGTGAGGTGCTTTTACTGAGGGAAGAGAGGGAATGTAGCAGGGACACAAACGCCATCCCTCCCCCCTGTCAAAATGGCAATCTGGCTTGTTTACTACCCGACGATCGACTGGCGGACATCTAGTACCTTGCACCCACCGATTGGCTTCCGCTGTGTATAATGAAGCGAGGTGTTGTATTTATACATGATCCAGCACACAGCTGCCACCCTGTAGCAATAAAGCTGGTATAGGGTAGTCCGGAAACGGTTAAAAGAGAAGTCCAGCCTGGGCTCATTCGGTACGGTGCTGCATCTGCCTAGGTAAGTATGAATATGGGATAAAAAAATTCCATACTTCTCTTTTAATATTCAAAGTAAACTCACTCATCCATACGTGTCTCCATGCTTTGTTTTGTTGAGAAATCATTTTGAAAAACATCCCCAGAATTTATAGAAATGACCTTCTTTTGCTGTTGATTCATGTAGCATTTACTTCCTGGAACCCATCTGCCCTTAGTTCAGGCATGCAGGTAGGAGTGTGTGCTTAGCTGAGAAAGCCTCTCCTTCCCTCCTCCAGATGAAAGAAGAAAATACCCATGAAGTCTCCTGGGAAGTATGACATCATTTTAGCCTAGTATAAAAAATTATAAAAAATATCATATATATGTGAAATATAATTCATACAAAAGATCGTACAAAAAAAAAAAAACGTCCGCACGCCGCTCCTCCCTACGCCGTTTCGTTAGAGATAACATCTTTCAGTGGCACTGGTAGACTTTATCTCTAACGAAACGACGTTGGGACGCTGAACCTGGAAGCGACTGGCAGCGTTACATGAGCCGGCCGGCAGAATTCTTTTTACTATTTGATGCGAGTTTCTTATGACATATGTAAGTGTGATTCTTTATTTTTATTAAAAATCCTGGCAATATTATACTACGGCGATTCCCCTTTTTTTTTATCTATGTGATTGGCAATGAGCGGTGTGGCCGTAGGAATATACCAACATTGGAACAGAGTGGAAATCACAAGCAAAAAAGATGTTCATTTGGAGTTGGACTATTACTTTGAATTTAAGTTCCAATTATAGTAGTGTATATATTCATTTTTGTACTATTTATTTAATTTTATATATTAAATTTATTTTTTGCACGATCTTTTGTATGAATTATATTACACATCAATTGATCTTTTTTATAATTTTTTATGTTATTATATATTCAGTGATATTGAATTGGATTATTATAGTGCAGCTTTTTTCGAAAAATTGGTATTAATATTGTGGGTATCTCACATTTAGGTTGCAGCTTCACTTTCACAAACATTTTTACAGTTTGTCAATTATTTTAACTTTAGATAACGCTGTATTACATTTTTTTATTAATCATTTTAGCCTAGGCCAGAAGCCAGGAAGCAACTGAAGAAATGTAAAAAAAAAGATTAAAAAAAGTAAATATGATATATCTTCTTATCTATTTACTCATACTAGCAGCATAAACATTTAAAATAGTTAATGTGATTGAGATAGTTTAGTTGCACATTAACGACTTGCTTACTAGGCACCTAAACCCCCCTCCTGCCCAGACCAATTTTCAGCTTTTAGCGCTGTCCCTCTTTGAACGACAATTACGCAGTTATGCAACACTGTACCCAAATTCAATTATCATTTTTTTCCAACAAATAGAGCTTTTTTTGGTGGTATTTGATCACCTCTTTTTTTTTTTTTTCTTTGTTAAATTTTTAACAAAAAAGACCAAATGTAAAAAAAAAATACAAAACTATTTAATATTTTGTTAATGCATTTTTGAAACAGGTAATTTTTCTCCTTCATTGATGTACGCAGATGGGGCTACACTAGGGTTGCCACCTGTCTAGGATTTACCCGGACATTTTGGGTTTTGACTCATGCGTCTGGGTTTCAGACTGCCTGAAACCCGGACACATTATTCAGACTGGACTATGGCTTCCCAGCAGGGTTGCTGGCTACAGTTGTCTAAGCTGGGAGTGCCTGTTACACTCTCTTTCATGCTGCCCGAAGCCAGCACTAACAATCCCCCCAAACACACACAGGCGGGAGAGGAGCTCGATCTGCACCTCTTCCTCCTGCCTCTACCCCTCTGTGCCTGCCCACACTCCAGTCCCCAGCGCTGTGCCTCAGAAAAGGAAAGTGGGGGCTGGTTTTTGAAGTCCAGCAGCCTCAGATACATCTGGATGAGAGGTGCTGACTGCCAAGGGGTGAGTGAGCTCACCATCCATTAGGGTTGTCCCGATATTCGTATTGGTATCGGGACTGATCCCGAGCATTTGTGCGAGTACTTGTACTTGCGCAAATGCTCCCGATGCCAGATCCGATACCTGGGAGAGATGACTAAAGTGACCTGGTGCAAGCGGAAGTCAACGGCTAGGAACAACGGAAGTGACACTGTGTCGACGTCGGTGGTTGGACATCCCGATGCCCATCTTAGTACACCCTACACTTCGCTGCAGCAAGCCAGCAGCAGACATCTTATCACACCCAGCCCATATAGTTCGAGCTGGGTGTAAAAAGATGGCAGTTGCTGCTTTTAATGCAGCCGAGTGCAAGGAGTACCAAGATGGGCGTCACGGGCAACCTTTCCTCATGGTATGACAGTGCCTGACCTGCCCATCAGTGCCCATAAATGCCACCTATCAGTGCCCAATGCACATAAGTTCCGCCTATCAGTGCCAGCCACCTGTCAATGCCATCTATCAGTGCCCGCCATCTATCACTGCTGCATATCTGTGCCACCTAATCTATATTGTGCTTTGAAAACTGTCACATAACATTCAAAAAAAGTATCGGTAATCGGAATCTGCCAGTACTTGGAAAAAAAGTATCGGTACATGTACTCGGTCTTAAAAAAGTGGTATCGGGACAACCCTACCATCCTTCCCTATTGCATCAGAGTGTTCCCTATTACATCAGAGTCCTCTCCATACATCAGAGTTCTCAGTGTCCCCCCTTAATATGGGGCTCCCAGAGGATCCCTTATGTTAGAGTCCCCGGAGTTCTCCAGTGTGAGGGAACTCAGCGGGTTTAGATGTATAAGGGGAACTCTGTGGACTCTGATGTAAAAGGGGAACTCTGTGGACTCTGATGTAAAAGGGGAACTCTGTGGACTCTGATGTAAAGGGGGAACTCTATGGGTTTAGATGTCAAAGGGGAACTCTGGGTTTAGATGTAAAAGGGGAACTCTGTGGACTCTGAAGTAAAGGGGGGACAATTATTATTACTTCATATGATTAGAAATGTTATTTATTATCAAAATATATGTATAAAAAAAAATTGCTGTGCAACACATAAAGTGTCCAGTTTTGACTTGAAGAAAAGGTGGCAACCTTACGCTGTCGCCGTGAGGAGAAAAAAAAAAACGATTATCTATTCTCTGTTTACATCACATAAACACGTAATCGACCCCTTACTCCGATCAGTGATCACCCGAGCCTCACCCCCCTGCAGGGGCACAGCCAGCTTGCAAAGGGAAGGACTTCTATTGATGCCCTCCCAGCAAAACAGATCCGCGCTGTAGCCATCATTCGGCTATAGAGCAGATCTGAAGGAATTAAGACCCCTTTCACGCTGAGGAGGTTTTCAGGCATTTTAGCAATAGAAATAGCCTCTAATTAGCACTTGAAAACTGCCTCCCAATCATTTTAGTGTGTCTGTTCACACTGGGGCGGTGCGTTTGGGGGATGTTAGGAAAAGTCCTGCAAGCAGCATCTTTGGGGCAGTGTGGGAGCGATGTATACATTGAAATGAATGGGCAGCGCTTCCAAAGCACCTGAAAAGCGATACGGAAGCGCAGAAACATGGATGGTTTTTAACTCCTTCTTTGGGGTTAAAAGTGCCCCGCTAGCTGCCGAAATGTGCCACTAAAACAAGTGGCGCTTTAGCGCTAACATGGATGCAGCCCCAGTGTGAAAGGGGTCTAATGTATTTATCTTTGATTGATTGACAACACCTGCTCACCACCATCCCATATAAGAGAGTGGAGAGACTGGCCATCTTATATGAGAACACAGCGCACCTGGCACTATGATATGGCAATAACAGAACACAGTGCGGTGTACTGCAGCTTTTATTGTATGTACACTTTGGACTGTAAATCTAGCCTTTTTTTCCTTTCTGTTTTTAGTTTGAATATTAGTTCAAAACTTTGTGTTTTTTTATTGCTCACTTTGTCACATTTATGACTAATGCCCTGTACACGCGGTCGGACATTCCGACGACAAAATCCATTGGACGGATTTTGGCCCAAACTTGTCTTGCATACACACGGTCGCATAAAGTTGTCGGAAAATCAGACTGTTCAGAACGCGGTGACGTATAACAAGTACGACGGGATTATAAAGAGGGCAGTAGCCAATCGCTTTTGTCTCGTAAATTATTCTGAGCATGCGTGGCACTTTGTCCGTTGGAATTGTCTACACACGATCGGAATTTAAACAATCGGATTTTGTTGTTGGAAAATTTTAGATCCTGCTCTTAAACTTTGTGTCGGAAATTCCAACCGAAAAAGTTAGATGGAGCCCACACATGATAAGATTTTCCGACAACAAGATCCAATTGCACATTTTCCATCGGAAAGTCCGGCCGCGTGTACAGGGCATTATTCTGTCCCAGTTCCAGCTACCACAGCACCATTATGCTATCATCGCCATGCCAATTCATGTTTTTTTTAACTCTTTATTTATTCCAGATATGCCAGGAAATAGACATAAAACTGGTCACACGTTAGACTGACTACAGATTGTTTCACAATTGAAAACAAGATCCACAATCATGAGAGATCTTCCCCTGAAACAAGGTGGTAGAGAATTGACTTTCCAGGTCATTTCAGCAAATAGAGAGGAAGCCCCAGCAAATACAGACATGATTATGAATTGTGTCATAACACTTGACCACCATTAGGAGATGCTAATGACATGACATGACATTACATTCCTTATTTTAGATGTCATTATATTACATTGTTGTGTTTCTGTGCTTCTTTATGCAATGCAGGCAGATCATGGTTGGTGCGAGGTGCTGGCATGGAGCTGTACATAGCTTCCTGAAAGCATCTTTATAAATATAAGCATTAACAGGGAAAAGGGAATTGGGGAGAAAAATAAAAAATATGAATAAAAGAACCTTCACATAAAAGACCTCAAAAGAAAAATTGTGGGTTCAGTTGGACTTTTTAGGCATAAAAGAAGTTGTGAACACAACCAATATATTCAAGAGGAATTATTTCTATTTATTATTAAGACAAAAGTAGAAACAAAAAATAAAATAAATAAAAAAAAATTTCTTTTTACAAAAAAAGAATTATTTCCTCCTTATAACTACACATTTGAGACCTAATTGACATCCTATCAAAGGTAGTAAAATCCACTTAAAATTTCCAAAGGGGAAAAAACGGCGTCGAGGCCGGTCGGACGCATCGTAGGAGACGCTGGTCGGGTAGCTGAACGTCACTTCCGCCTAGTGCGGAGTGACGTCACTACCGGGACGGACACACATAAAAGGACACACATGGCTGGTGTCCATGAATAGCGGCCATTTTTTACAAAAATAAATACGATAGGGGTGAACGGGCTGAATAGCCTGCCTGCTTGATTCCCCCTCTGCCTTCCCCCTTTACCCAGTGGGAATTCGGTTCGCTTAACTGCACTTAAAGGTAATTGGTCTGCATAATTGTATGTATCTTTCTTTACTTTTATTGGATGTACTTCCTAATCCCCTCCAAACTATCACGGTGGGTTTCTCCTAGAGCACTGGTAATATAATATTCTATTTTTAGTTTCTACTGTATAATATTCTCTGTTGGCTCTTTTTCTAATTCTCCTTGGTGTTGCTCAAACAATTGGTGTTTCACCTGACTAATGGGTTCCAATTTATCTCACTCTGAGGGACACTTTTTATGTTTGGACATTCTTTATACCAAATTCTAAAACACCCCCTTTTTCATTATGCTTTTTTATACAGCTCAGGGGATACTCAGAGTACCCATCATCATTTAACTTCTGGCTACCCACATTTTAAGAACACCCACTAAAAATTAAATGTTCGAAGCCCCACGGGCTCAACACATTTATGAAGTGATTCCACCAACTTTAAATTCATATCTGCATTTATTGCTCAACGTCTACTCCTCCCCCCCCCTTTTTCCTTTTTGGAGAAATGGGTGTTTGAATTGTGCCAACTTCCCTACTCTCCTCCGGGAACGGTGGTCTCCCTATTTGGGACACACTTTATGAAGGAATGTAAGTATTTATAGCTTGATATAAGATATGAAATAAGTATGTTGTATCCGCCCCCACACTGTGGCCCCCCCTTATTTTATTTTTTTCCCCCAATCTTATGGAACACCTTAGCATCTTGATAGGTGGTATAATGAAATATGTTATGTGTATCTGGATACATGTAGTTTATATTTATGTTTGTATATGTTTTTAGTATTTTATATATATATATATATGTTTTCTTTTTATTTATTTATTCTTTCTCCTTACAATATAGAACACTGTTATCAGCTCCTGAAGAAGCGTCATCTCCAGACGCGAAACATGTAGAGCACCAGAATATATGTAACTGTCGACTGTATGGTTGATATCCTTGATTCTATATTTATATAGATATGCACTTTGTTTTTTCCCCTTTGGAAATTTTAAGTGGATTTTACTACCTTTGATAGGATGTCAATTAGGTCTCAAATGTGTAGTTATAAGGAGGAAATAATTTTTTTTTTGTAAAAAGATTTTTTTTTTTATTTATTTTATTTTTTGTTTCTACTTTTGTCTTAATAATAAATAGAAATAATTCCTCTTGAATATATTGGTTGTGTTCACAACTTCTTTTATGCCTAAAAAGTCCAACTGAACCCACAATTTTTCTTTTGAGGTCTTTTATGTGAAGGTTATTTTATTCATATTTTTTATTTTTCTCCCCAATTCCCCTTTCCCTGTTAATGCTTACATTTATAAAGTGATAACCAGGATGTGGCATTCTGTTTAAACTTTTCAGTGTATCCACAGACACCACCCTATGACAGATACACATTTTTTCATTTAAATATTCCTGAAAGCATCACCACATCTTCCCTCAGTGCTCTTCCTAACAACCCTCAGCCCTGATGTAAGCAGTGTGTTGGCTCTTGAATGAGTTATGCAAAAATGCCTTGGTGCACGGATGGCAATCTGGAGGAGTGGGTCTTCCTAGGGAGGCTTTAGGGAGGAAGGAAAGTCCACTTTTTTAACTTGTCCCTATAATAAGGCTTACCTGTAGGTACAGTGAATATCTTCTAAACTTGCATTGTTTAGGAGAAATTCACATGGGATGCAGCCAGTGATGTTACCGGTGCATGCGCTCTGAAGGGATGGCAAACCCTACCCAGAGCATCTATACAACCCGATGGGAGCACAGAGGAGCTGGGACAGCACTGCGCTAGAGGACTCCATGTGCAGGTAAGTCTGTCATAATGTGCTAGTATGCAGAGCCTACTAATACATAATGACTTAAACCTGTAGGTGGCCCTTTTTTATATATATTTGTGGTGGTTTACTATCACTTTAATTAGCTGAGGTTTTTCTTTAATTTGTTAGTCAGGTCCATCTAAATCTGCTAGTACATCTAACACTACCCTTTTCCCAGATTGACAATGCTGTTGTCCAAACGTGGAGATGCCCTTAAGCTGTACAAAAGTTCTTTGTACATTCAATCAAAAAACGCAAAAAAAAATAGAACAGAAACCTTTTTTCAAATTGGTGTGACACCGCAAAGTAGGAGCCGCACCAATTTGAACCATTGCCGTCAGTAGGCAGAGACATTTCATGCGATTTTGAACCGCATGACAAGAAGCACCGGTGTGAACAGGGGGCTTAATGATTTGTATTTCTGCCAGTCCTGAGAATTGCACAGTTCTGCACAACACAGCCAGGCTTGAAGTATAGTAGATCTGATTTTTCTCTGCTGCCTGGATACTGAAAAGATATGCTGTAGTCTGATGAGCTTGTTTCTCAGTTACTTTGCTCTCTCCTCCCAAAACTGACTGGCTCCCTATGCTGCTTCTCCCTCCCTGATCTGAGTTCTGCTGTACAGGGACTATAAGTGGCTGATACCAGATTGAATAGAGGTGTTCGCCAAAACTAGTCTGCTGCTGACTGTACTCACTGAGAAGGCTTGAAAATAAATATGCTTGATGTTATGGAGTTGCCGGCTGCTTCTTTTTTTAGATTCATTTATGTAAATTAAAGTAGCTAAAGGCAAAAACCTTTCATTTGTGACAGAGTAAGGGAGGATTATAATCCCTGTTGTATTTTATTATTTTTTTGCCATTTGTGCCCTATTGGGGAGCTTTTCCTTCACTTCATACCGCATAGCCAAGACAGGAAGTGAAAGGAAATCCCTCCAAAATGAGGGAACCACTGGTTGTCACCAGGGCCACCAGAACTAGTGTCCTCATTGGAAAATGTCCCCTCTATTACTGCTTTAACTGCTTCCTGACCAGCCAACACAGTTATACAAGGGCAGGTTGGCTCCCCTGCATGAGCCGTCGTAGCTACACGTCGGCTCGCGGGGTCAGGATAACTGCCAATGCTTGTGGCCGTCAGTCGCGATGACCGCACCCATGAGCGATCATGAGCAGGAGACACAGAACAGGGACGAGTGTGTGCAAACACACACTTCCCTGTTCTGTTCTGACAGGAGTGACAGATTGTGTGTTCCTATTAGGTAGAAACCACGATCACTCACTTCCTCTAGTCAGTCCCCTCCCCCTTCAGTTAGAATCACCTCCCAGGGAACACAGTTAACCCCTTGATTGCCCCCTAGTGTTAACCTCTTCATTGCCAGTGACATTTTTACAGTAATCAATGCATTTTTATAGCACTGATCGTCGTATTAATGCCAATGGTCCCAAAAATATGTCAAAATTGTCCGATGTGTCCACCATAATGTTGCACTCATGATAAAAATTGCAGATCGCCGCCATTACTAGTAAAAAAAAATAATAATAATAAAAATGCTATAAATCTATTTCCTATTTTGTAGACGCTATAACTTTTTTTTTTTTTTTTTTAACAATCTTTTTATTGAAAGTTTCACAAATTAACAATCAACAAATACATGTGCAAGGTCAATTAAACAAAAAGGAGTACATATCCTGTGCAGTATCATGAAAGTAAGGTAGCCGAAAATACTAGTAATTCCTTTTTTCCTATACAAATGATATACATTAATGGTCGAGTGTTTGATAAACGGCTAGATAATGTCAACGTAGGAATGAGATATTTGCAATATTTCAAACAAGTCACAACTATTTTAGCAAATAAATTTAACAATTAAATTTAAGAACGACTTCTATATTTGTCCCATAAGGCCCATTTCCGAAGAAAGGGTTGTAGTCTATCTTCCTGATACGCTACCGTTCTTTCATATTCAAACGAGTGGTCAACTAGGGCCACTACTTCTGACACCAAAGGGGAAGCAGTAGATTTCCATTTTCGTGTAATGCTCAGCCGAGCTGCAAATAAAATATGTGTCACTAATGTGCGCTCTGGGGTGGGATAAATATCCAAATCTACACCTAGAAGAGCTTGTTCTACTCTGAGGGGATTTAAGATTCCTGTTAACATAGCTATTACCTTACTTATTTCCCCCCAGAAGCTTCGTAAAGATACACAACCAAAATATGTGTGCCAGATTTCCCACCTGGCCACATTCTCTCCAGCACGCGTTCGTACCCTCTCCTGCGTATTTCGCTATTATGTAAGGCGTCCTGTACCATCGAAATCGTAACTTATGTGCGCCTTCCCTAAAATTGGAACAACGAGTGGAATTGTAACTGCTCTTAATAGCTCTGACCCATTGGTCTGGGGATATAGTGATATTTAGATCCTCTTCCCACTTGGTTAACTGATTGTACATCTCAAAATGCAGTTTACCGTGAAGGAGATTGTATATGGCCGTAATACCTTTCTTTTGTGCTGAGGTTGGCTGCCACAGCTCCCAAATACATTCCGGGAGGCTAAAGTACTGTGTACAATCGTAAGGGATCATGCTAGTCAATCTGGCAAATGTCAGAAATTCAGTCTTAGGAATGTCCTGAGTGGCCTTCAAGTTTTTAAATGACCGTATATTACCCTGCGTTAAAAGTTGGTGAAGAAAACAGAGTCCATAGTTTGCCCAATGTGTCACTTGTAAGTCAGGGGTAAGGAAGGACAGGGCCGAGAGGGGATAGGGAGATGTTTAAGGTCGGTGTTGGCTGGTTGGTGTTTGCGTAGGTAAGCCCAGGCCTGCAGTGTCGCGTTTATAGTAGGGTGGTGTTTATATCTTCTGGGGTCCCCTATCGCTGTGGCATATAGAAGCCCTGAGAGATCCTTCTGTTGTGTCTGTTCTAATTCACATATGTGCCACCGCTTCTGTTCAGGTGTATAGAACCAGACTCTAAGTTGGTCCAATATAGCTGCCATATGATAATCTCTCAGCTCTGGAACTCCCATTCCTCCCACCTGTCTATGTTTGATTAGAATTCTAAAGCCGCATCTGGCAGGCTTCCCTTCCCATAGGTATCTACCCAGTTGGCGTTGTAATGTTCTATAAAAAGAAGCTGGCAACGCAATTGGAAGTGCTCTGAAGAGATACAAGAGCTTTGGTAGTAGAAACATCTTCTACGCGGCCAATCTGCCGGACCAGGAAAGATAAAACTTTTTAAATCTGGACAGCTCACCCTCAAAGCTTGATGGGATAGATTCGAAGTTGCATTTGTAAAGTTGAGATAGGGAGCTGGTTAACCTTATGCCCAAGTATTGAATGGATTCAGATGCCCAAGCATAAGGTAAGGAGTTTTGAATTCGGTTCTGTATATCCGATGGAACATTTATACCCAATATGCTCAACTTAGTTGCATTAATTTTGTAATAAGAAATCTCATTGAAATTTTCCAACACCTCGTACACAGTTTTCAGGGATTGCTCTGGATCAACAAGAGACAGGATCACATCATCTGCATATAGAGTGATAGAGTGCTTAGTCGATCCAGAGCTAATACCTCTAATATTCGGGTGAGTCCTAATCCTCTCCGCCAATGGCTCCATTAAAAGGGCAAAGATCAGGGGTGATAAAGGACACCCCTGTCTTATTCCATTGGTAATGTAAAACTGTTCAGAGAAAAGGCCCTCTGTGAAAACTTGCGCTGACGGTTTGGAGTACAGAGCAGAGATGGCGGAGAGGACCGAGCCCGAAAAGCCAAACTTCAACAAAACCGCCGAGAGGTACCCCCAATGAACCCTGTCGAAAGCTTTCTCGGCGGCCAGCGAGAGGAGGACCACTGCCGAGTGAATCAAGTTCAGCACCCTCCTGGTGGCATCCGGGGCCTGTCTCCCCACAACAAACCCCACCTGATTGGGCTGTACCAGTTGAGGTAGAACCTTAGTTAAAGCGGGAGTCCACCGGGACTCCGCGTTTTTTTTTTTTTTAAAAGCCAGCAGCTACAAATACTGCAGCTGCTGACTTTTAAAATAGTGACACTTACCTGTCCAGCGCGCCCGCGATGTCCGCACCCGAAGCCGATCTCTAGGTCGCCTGTCGGGTCCTGCCGCCGCCATCTTGGGTATGGGAATCAGGAAATGGAGCCTTTCGGCTTCATTTCCCGGTTCCCTACTGCACATGCGCGAATCGCGCTGCGCAATAAGGACGCTCCCTGCTGCCTCTGGGATCTGTGTGTTTCCCAGCAGGCAGCGGGGCACTTGCGGGAAGGGGTGGGCACTTGCGGAAAGGGGCGTACGTTACGCCCCTTTCCGCAGAGAGCTATCCCGGAAGTGGGTGCAGTTACCTGGATTATCCAGGTAACTGCACCCCCCTCCGCCCTGAAAGGTGCCGATTGTGGCACCGGAGGGGGGGAGGGTTCCGATGAGCGGAAGGTCCACTTTAGGGTGGACCTCCGCTTTAACCTATTGGCAAAAATCTTGGCATATATCTTCAGGTCCACATTTAATAAAGATATGGGCCTGAAGTTCTGTACCCTGTCTGAATCCTTTCCCGGTTTAGGCAGTGTTACTATAGTAGCCGATAACATCTCGGGTGGGAAGGAGGCTGAGGAGGCAGCTGCATGAAACACCCTCTGCATATAGGTAGTCAGAATACTGGAAAATGTCCTATAATACTCCGAGGAGTATCCATCTGGACCGGGCGATTTGTTTTTAGGGAGGGCTTCTATGGTCTTTTGTATTTCGGCTAATGAAAATGGGGCGTTCAACTCCTCTAAGTGCAGTGGTTGCAACTTTGGGAGGTTAAGTATCTGAAGAAAACGTTCTATGGCATCAGGTGTGGGCTGTGCAGAAGAGGCATCTTCCTTCAAGTTGTACAGGCTGCTGTAATACCAGCCGAATGCATCTGCTATTTCTTTAGGGTTAGTAAGTCTAGAGCCATTTTGTGGATGTACTATGTACGGTATTCTTTGCTTGAGTACTTTGTCCTTAAGCTGCATTGCTAAGAGCTTCCCTGCCTTATTGCCATGTGTATAATGGTTAGCTTTGAGTTTATGAATGTTCCTGGCATGTTGGGCCACCAGTAGAGTACGTAGGTCATTGCGGGCTTTTGCTAGATTATTACTTATTGAGAAAGAGGGTGTCGCTTTATTCACGATTTCTAAGTCATTTATCTCCTTCAAAAGGCTATCCATGCGCTGCCTCCTCCTCCTGTTCACCCCCGCACTAATCTTAATCAGGAGACCTCTAGTAAATGCTTTGTGAGTGTTCCATAAAATTAACGGGTCTACATTCTCAACATCATTAATTGTAAAAAATTCTTGCAATGCGGCTGTAACCTCATTTATAACCTCTGGGTTTTTAAACAACTGGGGATCGCACCTCCACCGGTTCGCCCGGGTAGAGAAGGTGCCATCCCCAACCGCTATTGACACCGGTGCATGATCAGTCCATGAAATGGTACCGATCTCCGACCTAAAGATACGCTGTAATAAAAACGTATCAACTAGAAACATGTCAATCCTGGAATAGGACATGTGTACCTGTGAGAAAAAAGAAAAGTCACGTTCAGTGGAGTGCTGACACCTCCACACATCATACAGGCCAGCTGCTCCCATAAATTTTGCGATCTCAGGCCTGCAGGAGAGCCTCGGGGAGGGACTGGACACGTCTAATACTTTATCTGGAACTGCGTTTAGATCCCCACATAAAATAACATGTCCCTTAGCTGTCTTTTGTATTCTCCCCCATAGCTTGTTAAGAAAATGCACTTGTCGAGCATTGGGGGCATAAGCGTTAACTATGGTATAGGCCACATTATTAATTTCGCAGTTAAGAATTAAATACCTCCCTTCTTTGTCTTGTTGATGGGATATATACTTATATGCAACTGATTGCTTAATGAGGATTGCAACTCCCCTTTTTTTTGTTGGGGCATTACGCAGAAATATCGTGGGGAAGTGTTTGTTGGATAATTTAGGGTGGTTGCTTTCTTTAAAGTGAGTCTCCTGCAGGCAGAGGACATCGCTGCGTAGTAGCTGGGCCTCCCTCCATAACATGTGCCGTTTTGCGGGCTATTCAAACTGTTAACGTTTAAAGGCGATATTTTGAATACCATAACTAGTGAGCTTGTGACTTATCCAATAGCTGAGAATAAATACTTCTAAACACAAAAATAAATTTCTATCCTCTCTCATGCACAACACCAACCAAATGGCTAGATGAACACTATAGTGACCGTGTATAGGAAGTCTTGTTTCCACAAAAGGAAAAGGCAAAAAGAAAAACGGAAAAGGAGAATACAGGAAACGTTGTAAAAAGAGTGAAACACAAAAATTAATAAAAAAATTTAGGAACTGATTCCTAGGAATCTGAGCCAACAGTGGCTGTTGATAACGGGGGGAAACACAAGTCTCGATGCCGATGGGGTCATCCAGGTTTAGGTGCAATTGGATGTAAGCCAAGCACGGTACTCAGGTGTGACTGTCTCAGCCGTCAGGAGTGTCCTTTCTTGCTTGATGAGCCTTAGGGGCCGACAGCTCTGGGGTGATGATTTCCCATTTTTCCAGTAGACGCAGGCCGTCCTCCAGCGTACTGATACGATAATACCGGTCTCCTTTGGAGATGACTAAGGTGGCTGGGTGGTTCCACTTGTATGGAATTTTGTGGTTTCTGAGTGGTTTGGTAATAGTCAGAATATTACGCCTCTGCTGCATGGTGTGGGCTGACAGGTCCGCAAAGAAGGTGAGCCCCTGGATGCAGTCTGGGGGATGGACTGCTTGCCTTATAGCAGACATCAGCTTCTCCTTCACTCTGTAGTAGTGTATCCTGGCTATGGTGTCTCTGGGAAGTTTCGCCTGAATGTGTTGTGGCTTAGGTAGCCTATGGATACGGTCAATGGTTAGTTCCTCTAGCGAAACATCCGGCAGAAGTTTGTGCATAATAGTAGTGAGGTGTGCCATCAAATCTTGGGGCTTGACTGTCTCAGGAATACCTCTAATTTTCACATTATTCCTTCTCGAGCGGTCTTCCAGGTCCGCTACTTTAGCTTTAAGCCAAGAGATGTCCTCATCATGTTCATTATGAGCGTCCACCATATTGTTGAATGTGTCTGTGAATTCCCCCATCTTATGCTCAATATGGGAGACCCTGTCACTGACCGCTATCACTTCAGTTTTGCATTGTGTCACTAACTGCAGCATGTCAGTATGAATCGCCCCTCTCAGTGTGACCAACATGTCTTTTAAAGTGGAGTCCATAACTGGCTGGTTGTTTGTAGGGAACGCTGCAATTGCATCCTGAAACTCCAGCGTATCATCAATAGCAGCAGCCATATTTCTGTCCCCTCTGTCTGCCAGCTCCTGTGTCAGCTTAGGCTTAGATTTAGCTGGGCTGTTCGTGCTGGAGGAGGATGGGGATACGGTCTATGGTGCTTTATGTTTGTGCCTGTTTCTACTCACAGTTTCCCAGCCGTCCTCAGGGTCCTCCATGCAGGCCTTCTCTGCGGCCTGTGAGCCTCGTGCGCCGGGTGCGCCATCTTGCCCGCCTGTGCGGCCAGACCGACCGAAAAAGTCCGTCATTTTCCCGGGCTGTGAGCGCTCCCTTCTCCTCCTCGACATGACCGGACACTTCCCTGGACCTTCCGGAACAAAGATCTGCCACTCGTCCGTGCTTTTCGTCGCTGTGATCGGTACTGGATGTCCCGTGTGGCGAGGAGCTCAGGACTCACGCGTCCATGCTCCTTGCGCGCCGGCTCCGCCCCCAACGCTATAACTTTTGCGCAAACCAATCAATATATGCTTATTGTGATTTTTGTTTTACCAAAAATATATAGAATACATATCAGCCTAAGCTGAGAAAACATTAGCTTTTTTTTACAAAAAAAAGGGGATATTTATTATAGCAAAAAGTACAAAATATTGTGTTTTTTTTTTCAAAATTTTCGCTTTTTTTGTTTATAGCGCAAAAAATAAAAACCGCAGAGGCAATCAAATACCACCAAAAGAAAGCTCTATTTGTGGGAAAAAAAGTACATCAATTTTGTTTGAGTGCAACATCGCACGACCGCGCAATTGTCAGTTAAAGCAACGGTGCCAAATCGCAAAAAGTTCTCTGGTCAGGAAGGGGGTCCATTTTTCCAGGGCTGAAGTGGTTAAGTGTAAATGGGATTTTCTTTAACTTCTATGGGGGCAAAAACAGCAAAATAAACCCATTGGAGTTCTAATACTTCTACACTCTATCCAAAACAAAACAAAAATGTTGTCTTTATTTATACATTAAATCTGCCCGGAGTGCACCATTAAATTTAACATTTAGGAAGGAGTTAAACATAGCTAAAGTAAAAACATTTTAGTTTTGGATAGAGTGGAGAGGGATGAGAACACAAGTCCGGTTTTTATCGCTGTCTGTGCCCGTTGGGCCCTATTTACACCTGTGCATTCTGGAAATGAACACAGAACACAAAACATGCGTTATGCTTGCAGTGGCATTACTTTTTAATGGCACCCCAAATGCAGACAGCATACAAGCAATTTGTGCATAGCAAAGCAGGACACAAATACGCCAAAATGTAATGTAAAAAACTAATAAAATGTGAAACTTCTTTGGCATGTTTGCCACGCATAGGGCAGCCCATTTAAGTGAATGGGCTGCCCTATGTGTGTTGAGTGAAAAGACGTGAGGTGTGAATGGGGCCTTAGGGAGATTCACCATCTCTATTTGTCCCTTTTAGGTTACCAAGCGTGAAAGTAAAAAAATCCCACATTTTATGCTATCACCAAGAAATAGCGGGGAAATCTTTACATGGAGACACTAGCTCTAGAATACCCCCAATATGGAGGTTTTTTTTCTCGCTTCCTCTTTCAGCTATTGAATAGGGATGAGCTTCGTGTTCGAGTCGAACGTACGTTCGACTCGAACATCGACTGTTCGGGCGTTCGGCGAAATCCGAACTCTTGGTCCGTTCGCGTCAAAATTCGTATGGCGCGCGCGGACCACAATGCACTGCGGTGGCGCAGTGCATTGCTGGCTCGTGATTGGCCAAGCATGCACTGTGACCCCCGCATGCTTGGCCAATCGCAGCGCCAGCAGCGAGGAGAGCCATGATTGGCCACAGGCATCCTGCCTGTGGCCAATCATAGCTCAGGCTGTGTAGTGCACGCCCCACACTATATAAGGCCGCCTTTGAGGCGGCCTCGTGTAGTGTGTTGGCATCTGAAGCAGTGGGTGTTCTGTGTACCTTCAACACAGTTACACACCAATCGTTTTTGGCTGATTTCCTATCTTGCTCTTGTGTAGTGGTTATTGTCTGTGCCCTGACTGCAGTATACACCACTACACTATATTCACCTCACCTATATAGCTAGCTAGTGATCTATCTTTAACCACTTAACAACCGCCCATTGCCGATTAACGGCTTCAGGGCGGTTGTTTAACTCTGAGAGGCCGTTAATTAACGGCCTCCCAGAATTCTGCTCTCGCGCGCCCCCCTGGGGCACGCACTCGAGAGCATCCGTGACCGCCGGGTCCACAGGACCCGGCGCATCACGGATCACGGTAAACGCCCGCTCGTCGCGGCCGTTTACCACGTGATCGCTCCGTCAAATGACGGAGTGATCACTTGTAAACAAACCGGCGTCATGTTATGACGCCGGTTCCTCCCTCCCCTCTCTGTACCGATCGGTACAGCGGAGGGGAAAGAGATCGGTGTCAGCAGCGATGTGGGCTGCATCTGCAGTGCCCACATCGCTGCTCACCGAATTTAACCCCTCAATTCCCTGCCAATACTCTGCAATACCAGTGCATACTCTGCAGTACCCTGCCATTACTCTGCAGTACCCCCCATTACTCTGCAGTACCCTGCCTTTACTCTGCAGTACCCCCATTACTCTGCAGTAACCCCCATTACTCTGCAGTACCCTGCCATTACTCTGCAGTACCCCCCAATACTCTGCAGTACCCGCCATTACTCTGCAGTACCCCGCCATTACTCTGCAGTGCAGTACCCTGCCATTACTCTGCAGTACCCTGCCTTTACTCTGCAGTACCCTGCCATTACTCTGTAGTACTCCCCAATACTCTGCAGTACCCTGCCATTACTCTGCAGTACCCCCCAATACTCTGCAGTACCCCGCCATTACTCTGCAGTGCAGTACCCTGCCATTACTCTGCAGTACCCTGCCTTTACTCTGCAGTACCCTGCCATTACTCTGTAGTACTCCCCAATACTCTGCAGTACCCTGCCATTACTCTGCAGTACCCCCAATACTCTGCAGTACCCCGCCATTACTCTGCAGTGCAGTACCCTGCCATTACTCTGCAGTACCCCCCATTACTCTGCAGTACCCTGCCTTTACTCTGCAGTACCCTGCCATTACTCTGTAGTACTCCCCAATACTCTGCAGTACCCTGCTATTACTCTGTAGTACCCCACCAATACCCCGCCAATACTCTGCAATACCCTGCCATAAATTGCCATACCCAGCCATACTCGAAGATACCCAGCCATACTCGGTGATACCCTGAAATACCCAGCCATAGACGCCCCCCACCCCTCACCGCCCTCCGGTGCTTCTACCAACTCGCCAGTACGATCAAAGCCAGAATCTTTTTTTTATTTTTTATTTCAGGCTTCCCAGCCTAGAGGTGAGATGTGGGGTCATATTGACCCCCAGATTTCACTGTAAAGAGGACCTGTCACCCCATATTCCTATTACAAGGGATGTTTACATTCCTTGTAATAGGAATAAAAGTGATCAAAAATATATTTTTGGGGAAAAAAATATCAAACTAAAATAAATAAAGTAAAATGAACAATAAAAAAAAAAAAAAAATTAAAGCGCCCATGTCCCCATGTGCTCGCATGCAGAAGCGAACGCATGCGTAAGCCCCGCCCACATATGAAAACGGTGTTCAAACCACACATGTGAGGTATCGCCCAGAACGTTAGAGCGAGAGCAATAATTCTAGTCCTAGACCTCCTCTGCAACTCAAAACATGTAACCAGTAAAAAAAAAATTATGAAGAAAAAATTACTAATCTGCTAAATTTTATAACAGAAACAAAGAAAAATTCATTTTTTCGTAGAATTTCCGGTCTTTTTTCTTTTATAGCACAAAAAATAAAAAAACTGAGAGGTGATTAAATACCACCAAAAGAAAGCTCTATTTGTGTGAAAAAAGGACAAACATTTCATATAGGTCCAGTGTTGCATGACTGAGTAATTGTCATTCAAAATGTGAGAGCACCAAAAGCTGAAAATTGGTCTGGTTATTAAGGGTGTTTAAGGGCCCAGTGGTCAAGTGGTTAATAATAGAGCTTGCAGTCAGTAGTGTTAGGAGATAGTGCGTGCTGTCTGCGTGCTCTGTACCCAGTACATACCGCTATAATATAGGGCAGGCCCCTACTTTCAAACATCCAACTTACAAACATCTCCTACTTGCAAACGCAAGGAGACAGCAGCAAGTGAGATGAAAAAAGACGGACGACAAAACAAATTATACAGGGGTGATAACCCTTCCCTATGTTTTCCAAAAAGCTTAAAAATAGTTTTTTTGGCTGGAGCTACACTTTAAAAATGTACCAGTTGAAAATTACAAACAGATTCAACTTAACACAACAAACCTACACAGTCCCTGTCTTGTTTGCACCGCCTGTATACTGCTGTTCTGAGTATATAGGGCCTGGGGGCCACACGCATTTCCTTTTTTTAATATGGGTACAGGGTTCCCCTTAATATGCGTACAAGACCCAAATAGGCTGGTAATGGGCAGGGAGGGCTACCCATGCCATTTTTCTCAATGATTTTCAACCATATTGCAGGAACCAGATATAACATTAAAACCGCAAGCAGTTTTAAATGGTGTTATTTCCGTTTAATGTCATTTGGGGCAGGGACTGTTCTAAACACGGGAAACACGTGGCACTTCACAGGCATACTACAGACACCCCCCAGGCACCATATTTAAAGGAATATTTCACTTTTTTTTTTTCACATTAATCGTCATTAAAATCAGTGCTCCCGCCAAAACGTCAGTTTTTAAAACTTTTTTTTGCATTGACCCATGTCCCCTGAGGCAGGAGTCAGGTCCCCAAACCCTTTTTAGGACAGTATCTTGCATATTAGCCGTTAAAATTAGCACTTTCCATTTCGAACGTTCGAGTCCCATAGACTTCAATGGGGTTCTAACATTCGTAACGAACGTGGGGGCCGTTCGCAAGTTCTGGTTCGAACCGAACCGGGGGGTGTTCGGCTCATCCCTACTATTGAACAGTAAGTGAAGGGAAATCTCCCCAATTGGTAATGGCAAAAAAATCCTGACAGCCACTGCACCAATGCAAGTAACCTACGGTACTGTGTGGTAATATTCATTCACTATTGTCACACAAGTGGGTGGACTCGGGGCACAGTGCTCGGAGCCCTGAGCCCACCCTTTTTTGAAGCCTATGAGAGACTCTTTAACCACTTGGCGCCCATACTACATCTATTGACGTCATGGGCTTTCAGTGGTTATATCTAAATGATGCCTGAGGCCACAGACATCATTCAGATATTGCCATTTTCAGCTGGCGATTCCCTGCACCATAAGAATGATCATATCGGCTGTTCCGCCGCTTGATCGTTCTTACGGGTGGCGGGAGGGGACACCCCCCCTCCCGCCACCCTCCGGTGCTTCTACCGACTCACCGTTTCCATTGGTGAGTCAGTCACAGGATCCGCCGGCCCCAGCAAGTAACCATAGAGATTTCCGGCGGACTAGATCGTCCCCGGAGTCTCTATGATCGTTCGGAGGCCAGGCGCGATGTTATGACATCACGCCCGGCCTCTGTATTCAAATTAACGGCGCCAATTTGGCTAGGAAGCCAGGATCGGTTTTTTTTTTGTTTTTTTTATTCTTCCCAGCCTAGAGGTGAGTTATGGGGTCTTATTGACCCCATATCTCACTGTAAATATGTCCGATCATGCCATATTCCTATTACAAGGGATGTTTACATTCCTTGTAATAGGAATAAAAGTCATCAATTTTTTTTTTTTTAAAGTGTAAAACAAAACAAAAAAATTAACAATAAGAAAAAAAAATAATTCAAAGCGCCCCTGTCCCTGTGAGCTCGCACACAGAAGCGAACGCATACGTAAGTCCCGCCCACATATGAAAACGGTGTTCAAACCACACATGTGAGGTATCGCCGTGAATGTTAGAGCGAGAGCAATAATTCTAGCCCTAGACCTCCTCTGTAACCCAAAATATGTAACCAGTAAAAAAATTTCAAGCGTCGCCTATGGGGATTTTTAAATACCAAAGTTTGGCGCCATTCCACGAGCGCGTGCAATTTTGAAGCGTGACATGTTGGGTATCTATTTACTCGGCATATCCTCCTCTTTCACATCAAAAAAAATGGGCTAACTTTACTGTTTTTTTTTTTTTTAAATACAAGTACAGTAAAAATACACTACTACGAAGTTAAAAGTAAGTTCTCGCTAAAGGTGAACCTTCTCACACAGCTATATACCCTTCTAGAAAACTTTACATAAAAATAGGGATTTTTAGTTCACATGCATTGCAATGCATGTTTAAGCTGGCCAACTGCGTCAAAGTAATCCCTCTCTGGCCAGGCCCTACACTACACTGTACTAATCTACACTACACTACATTACACTAATTTACTCTACCCTAATCTGCTCCACCCTGCCCTTATGCTCTCCACCCTGCCGTAATTCACTCCACCCTGCCCTGTAACCCTGCCCTAATTCACTCCACCCTGCCCTCTAACCCTTCTGTAGTCTGCTCCACCCTGCCGTAGTCTGCTCCACCCTGTCGTAGTCTGCTCCACCCTGACCTATAACCTAGCCCAAATCCACCCTGCCTTAATCCCCTCCACCCTTCCCTAACCCAGCCCTAATCCACCCTGCCTTAATCCCCTACACCCTGCCCTAATCCACCCTGCCTTAATACCCTCCACCCTGCCCTATAACCCATCCCAAATCCCCCCCTGCCTTAATACCCTCCACCCTGCCCTATAACCCAGCCCAAATCCACCCTGCTTTAATCCCCTTCACTCTGCCCAATGACCCAGCCCAAATTTTCCCTGCCTTCTAACCCTGCCCTAATCCACCTGGCCTTAATCCCTTCCACCCTGCGTTATAACCCAGCCCAAATTCACCCTGCCTTAATCCCCTCCACCCTGCCCTATAACTCAGCCAAAATCCACCCCGTCTTAATCCCCTTCACCCTGCCCTTTAACCCAGCCCAAATCCACCCTGTGTTAATCCTAATAAATATAAATTTTTATAGATATAAGCAAATTCTTTTTTTTGTGTTTTTGTACACTATACTATTATTGGCTCCTCCCTGCCCTAATCCACATACACCATTTTTTAATAGATGCAAGCAAATATACAGTTATGTTTTTTTTTTTTAATAGTGTACACCAGGCATCACTAAATGGTGGGCCGATTGCAGACCGAATCATTGTCACATCCGGACCTCCACGGTTCCACCATTTAGGAGCCAGTTGTTTATTGCCGCTGTCATCACTTCATGGCAGGCTTGGGGACAATCCTAGACAGAGGTTGGGAGACAAAGCAACTTTCTAGAAAAGAGGCTGGGACTGCTGGAGTTACAATTTTAAGTGTCCCAGCAAGTGATTGGTTGTTAGGATTAAGGGCGGCTCTAGCAACCAATCACCTGCTAGGACACTTGAAAAGTTAACTCTGTCAGTGCCTGCCCATGCCCTCCATCCAAAGCTGCGGTGTCTTCTGCTATTGTCACGGTCGTTCCACCACCCCGGTCACCCAAGTAAGACTTACCCGCAGGTTCCCGGTACGAGGGGATCGTCTGTGCCTTCGGACGCGGGTTGGCGCTAACGAGCGCACGCGAGTGCACATAGTCCCCAACAGGCGCACGCGGGTGCGCGCTGACACGAGCGGGCGCACGCGGGTGCGCGACGAGCCGAACGGGCGTACGCGGGTACGCGGGGTCACGAACGGGAGCACGGTCACCCGCGGGGATACGTAGACGTACCGTGCGACCGTTCTTGGCGCCCAGTTGCCTACTTAAGGGACCTGCTCCTGCTGCTCTGTGCTGTCCCGTCTGCAGCTTTCCCGTGACTCCTGCTATCTGTTCCTGTTCGTGTGTTCCTGACTCTGTACCCGGCCTGTTCCTGGACTTTGCCTGTTTGCCGCCTGCCTCTGACCCTTTGCCTGACTGACTACGCTTCTGCCTTCTGCCTTGTACCTCTGCTGCCCGATTGTTGCCGACCCAGCTCGTCCCTGACTACTCCTGCCAGCCTGCCTACGGACCTGCTCTGACTGCTACTTCCGCAGCTCCTGCCTGCTCACCTGTGCCAGCCGTCCAGCGGTTCCTGTCCAGCATCCTGCGCTGGTCGCACCCTCTGCTCCGGTCCACCATCTGCTCCGGTCTTCTCTACCAGCTGATCAGTCTGGCACTTGTGCCCTCCGGACTCCTGAATCCCTGTTCCCATCTCCAGGGGCTCTCGAGCCGGGGCTTACGAGGCGCCGCTCCCTGCACGCTTGGGCTCTCTAACCAGGTACGTGACAGTACGGGACAGCCATGTCCGAGCCCTCGCAGGGAGCGTCTCCGATGGATGAACTGTGCCACCATCTAGCCGGCCTCACCCAGGCCGTGAGGAACCTGCAAGAGGGTTATGGTCGTTTGGAGGAACGGGTTCAAGCCCTATCTGCTGCAGCTCCAGTTGCCTCGGGATCTCCAGGTCCCCCTTCAGTGGTCATGTTGCCGCCAGAGCCAAGGGTCCCTACACCAGACCGTTTTTCCGGTAACCGGAATAAATTTAGGGCCTTCCGGAATTCCTGCGAGCTCTTCTTCGCTCTTCAGCCCCGGACCTTTTCTCTTGAAGCTACGAAAGTAGGGTTCGTTATCTCCTTACTTACCGACGAACCCCAGGCCTGGGCACATCGCCTCCTTGAACGAAAAGACCCCTGTCTGGACTCCTTAGATGTCTTCTTTCAAGCCATGTCTCGTCTTTACGAGGATCCCCAGCTCGCAGCCACCGCAGAAGCAGCTTTGCATGCACTCCAGCAAGGCCGCAGGCCAGTAGAGGACTATGTGTCTGAGTTCAGGCGCTGGAGCGCCGACACAGAGTGGAACAGCTCAGCTCTCCGTTACCAGTTCCGCATGGGACTCTCGGAAGCCTTGAAAGACGAACTGGCCCGTGTAGGAACTCCTGAGACCCTGGAAGCGCTCATCGACCTCTCTGTCCAGATCGATAGGCGGTTAAGAGAGCGTCGTCTGGAGCGCTCTTCTTCCACCTCGCGCCCAGTCTGGATGATGCCACGGGTTCCAAGCGCCAATCCACCGGTTCTTCCTGAGCCTTCTTCTCCGGATTCATCGGAACCCATGCAGCTGGGATTACTACGTTCACCTCTGACCCCCGAAGAGCGCCAACGCCGAAGATCTGGTAACCTGTGCCTCTACTGCGGAGGATCTGGACATTATGTTCGCACTTGCCCCGCCAAGTCGCGTAAGTGCCTGCTTATTCCTCCCGCCTCTCCTCCTACTACGCCTAGTACCAGTACCATCTCTCACCTGGCTGTGCCTCTTCTTTTACAGCTCTCCGGCAAGACTATCCGCGTCAACGCGATCATTGACTCTGGGGCCTGTAGCGGTTTTATGGACCTATCCTTCGCCCTGAAGAACAACATTCCCCTTCGGCCCAGGGCCAAGGAACTTCCTATCTATTTGGCCGACGGTTCCTCTCTGAGATCTGGACCTGTAACCCAGGAAACATCTCCCCTTCTTGCCACCATCACGGGGAACCACCAGGAGCACCTGTGTCTGGACATTATCGAGTCTCCCCTCTTTCCCATAATCCTTGGCATACCCTGGTTGAAGGGCCACAATCCCCTGATAAACTGGTTCACGGGAAAAATCGAGTTTCCATCGGCCTACTGTCATCAGAATTGCCTTCCAGCCATCAAGACGGACCCTCCTTCTCTGCTCTGTTTGGAGACAGACACCGAAACCCGACTGGCAGTGCCCGAAGTCTATCACCAATTTCTGGATGTTTTTAGTAAGAAGGGCGCAGAGACTCTACCTCCCCACAGACTATATGATTGCCCGATAGACTTGCTTCCGGGAGCAGAGATTCCCTTCGGGAGAATCTTTCCCCTATCTGAGACCGAGCTGGGAGCTCTAAAGACTTACTTGGACGATAATTTAAAGAAGGGCTTTATCCAACCTTCCACTTCCCCGGCAGGTGCAGGGATTTTCTTCGTCCAGAAGAAGGACCACTCCCTACGACCATGCGTAGACTACCGGGCACTCAATAAGGTTACTGTGAAAAACCGCTATCCTCTACCGTTGGTGCCTGAATTGTTCCAGAGACTGGGGTCGGCTAAGGTGTTCTCCAAACTGGATCTGCGGGGCGCCTACAACCTGGTCCGTATCCGCAAAGGCGATGAGTGGAAGACCGCCTTTCGTACCCGCTTCGGGCATTATGAGTATCTCGTCATGCCCTTTGGACTCTGTAATGCCCCTGCTACATTCCAGCATTTCGTCAATGATGTCTTCAGAGAGTACTTAGACCTGTTTGTTGTTATATACCTTGACGATATACTAATCTTTTCTTCCTCCTTAGCCGAACACCGGGAGCATGTGAAGATTGTCCTGGCTCGTCTCCGTCTCCATGGCCTGTACGCCAAACCGGAGAAGTGCGTCTTCGAGCAACAGAGCATTCAATTCTTGGGCTTGATCATCTCCGTAGATGGAATAGAAATGGATCCCCAGAAAGTCTCAGCCATCCTAGACTGGCCCGCTCCCTCGGACCGGAAAGGAGTCCAACGGTTCGTGGGATTCGCCAATTTCTACAGAAAGTTTATCAGAGGATTTTCATCTATTATCTCCCCCATCACGGAGCTGACCAAACAGGGTCAAAAATTCCTATGGACTCCCAAGGCGCAAGAAGCCTTTGAAACCCTGAAGAAACTATTTGTTTCAGCTTCGATCCTGAGACACCCTGACGCTACGCTGCCCTATATCCTGGAGGTGGATGCCTCGGAAGTAGCCGTTGGGGCGGTATTATCCCAGAGACAGGGGCCTAAGTCTCTTTTGTACCCAGTGGCCTTTTTCTCCCGCAAACTCTCAGAAGCTGAGCGGAACTATGACGTCGGAGACCGGGAATTACTGGCAATCAAGGCGGCGTTGGAGGAATGGCGCTACCTCCTTGAAGGTGCTTCCCACCCGATCCTGGTTTATACGGACCACAAGAACCTGGAGTATCTTAAGTCTGCCAAACGACTGAAGCCAAGACAGGCCCGGTGGGCACTTTTCTTTTCCAGGTTCGTGTTCCATATCACGTACAGGCCCGGGTCGAAGAACGTGAAGCCTGATGCCCTTTCCCGGATGTACAATGAGCCAGTGTTATCTCCTACGCCAGACACCATTCTTCCCCCAGGAAACTTTCTCCTGCTCCATGAAGATCTCTTGTCCCGAATTAAACAGGCCTCCAGTGATCCGGCTCTATCTTCTGACACCTCTTTAACCCCCAAGGACGGTCTTCTCTGGCACCAGGATAGAATCTTTGTCCCCCAGGAGTTACGTACTGCGGTCCTCAGCTCCTGCCATGACCACCCATTGGCCGGTCACTTTGGAGCATTCAAAACCTTAGACTTACTTCAACGTACGTTTTGGTGGCCCCAGATGAAGAAACACTGCAGGGAATATGTGGAAGCGTGTACCACCTGCATTAGGAATAAGGGGAGTAAGTCGAAGGTTTGGGGCTTGCTGAGACCATTACCCATCCCGGATAGGCCGTGGAAAATGATATCCATGGATTTTATCGTAGAACTGCCTCCCTCTGAAGACTTTTCCTCGATCCTGGTGGTAGTGGACAGATTTACTAAAATGGCTCACTTCTTACCCATGAAGGGGACTCCATCGGCTACAGAGATGGCCAGGACTTTTATTAAAGAAGTAGTAAGGCTCCACGGCATTCCTGCTGACATCACCTCTGACAGGGGTGTTCAATTCACGTCCAGGTTTTGGAAGGCTCTCTGTGGGGCCCTGAAAATCGAGCTTCGCCTATCTTCGGCCTACCACCCTCAAACTAACGGCCAGACCGAGAGAACCAACCAAACGCTGGAGCAGTATCTGCGTTGCTTCTCTTCCTTCTCCCAGGACGATTGGGTATCGCTTCTACCTTTAGCGGAATTTGCATATAATAATTCCGTCCATTCGGCCACCAAACAGTCCCCCTTCTTTGCAAACTTCGGTTTCCATCCACTTTTTCTGCCCAGTAATCTTCCTGAGTGTTCGGTACCGGCGGTCCAGGAGGACCTTAACTTCTTCAGGAATAATAACAGGATTCTTCAAGAAACGCTGGCTAAAACCCAGGAACACTATAAGGAAGTCTTCGATAGGAAGAGAAGGGGCGAGCTTAACCTCCAGGTCGGGGACCAGGTCTGGCTGTCTACGCTAAACTTGAAGTTGGCCTGTCCTTCCAGGAAGCTGGGCCCGAAGTTTGTGGGTCCATTCCCCATTCTGAGGAAACTAAATGAAGTAGCCTTTGAGCTGAAACTCCCGGGGTCATTCCGGATCCACCCGGTTTTTCACGTTTCATTACTCAAGCCCGCGGTTCCGGACCCCTTTGCCGACCGGAGTACCAACCCCCCAGAACCCGTGATGATTGATGGGGAATTGGAATTCGAGGTTGAAGCTATCTTGGATTGCAGGAGGAGACGTAACCAGACCCAGTTTCTGGTTAAATGGAGGGGATATGGCCCTGAGGAGAATTCATGGGAACCAGAGTCCAATCTGCATGCCAAAAGACTAATCCAGGCCTTCAAAAGAACTCACCCGGATAAGATGGCACAGTTGGGCATCCGGAGGTTGCCCCTTGGGGGGGGGCAATGTCACGGTCGTTCCACCACCCCGGTCACCCAAGTAAGACTTACCCGCAGGTTCCCGGTACGAGGGGATCGTCTGTGCCTTCGGACGCGGGTTGGCGCTAACGAGCGCACGCGAGTGCACATAGTCCCCAACAGGCGCACGCGGGTGCGCGCTGACACGAGCGGGCGCACGCGGGTGCGTGACGAGCCGAACGGGCGTACGCGGGTACGCGGGGTCACGAACGGGAGCACGGTCACCCGCGGGGATACGTAGACGTACCGTGCGACCGTTCTTGGCGCCCAGTTGCCTACTTAAGGGACCTGCTCCTGCTGCTCTGTGCTGTCCCGTCTGCAGCTTTCCCGTGACTCCTGCTATCTGTTCCTGTTCGTGTGTTCCTGACTCTGTACCCGGCCTGTTCCTGGACTTTGCCTGTTTGCCGCCTGCCTCTGACCCTTTGCCTGACTGACTACGCTTCTGCCTTCTGCCTTGTACCTCTGCTGCCCGATTGTTGCCGACCCAGCTCGTCCCTGACTACTCCTGCCAGCCTGCCTACGGACCTGCTCTGACTGCTACTTCCGCAGCTCCTGCCTGCTCACCTGTGCCAGCCGTCCAGCGGTTCCTGTCCAGCATCCTGCGCTGGTCGCACCCTCTGCTCCGGTCCACCATCTGCTCCGGTCTTCTCTACCAGCTGATCAGTCTGGCACTTGTGCCCTCCGGACTCCTGAATCCCTGTTCCCATCTCCAGGGGCTCTCGAGCCGGGGCTTACGAGGCGCCGCTCCCTGCACGCTTGGGCTCTCTAACCAGGTACGTGACAGCTATATAGAGCTGAGATGGTTTGCACTGTGAATGAGGGGGAGTTATCTGTAATGTGAATGGGCGGGACAGAGCTGTAGTGGGGGGCAAAGCTGAAGAGGGCTTCCCTGTGAATGGGAGAAGCAGAGCTGAGGCAGAGCTGAGGGAGCCTGTAATGGGAAATAGGGTAGCAGAGCTTAGAGGGGCTGCATTGTAAAGGGGGCAGAGCTGAGGAGCTGAAATGTGACTGAGTGGAGGAAAGCTTAGGGGGTCTGCAATGTGAATAATAAGAGCAGAGCTGAGGGGGCTGCAATGTGATAGGGGCAGAGCTGAGGGGCGCTGCAGTGTAAATGGAGGAAGCAGAGCTGAGGGGGGCTACACGTCAATGAGGGGCTGAAGAGCTAAGGGGGGCTGCAATGTAAATGGGGGGCAGAGCTTAGGGGCTGTAATGTGAATGGGAGCAGAGGACATTGCTATGGGGGGGATGTGAAGGTGGGAGCAGAGGACACTACTGGAGTGGTTTATGTAAAGGGGGACAGAGGTCACTACTTTTGGTGGGGAAGTGATGTGATGGACACAGGGGACACCATTGTCAAGGGAAAACTCTGGTGTAAAAATTAGATTGTGATTTCAAAAGAGGGGACTGCGATGTGAATAATCTTAGTCATTGCACAACAGGCAATTTTTTTTTAACCTCAGCTAGAAGAACATTTTATTGTACCGGCGTGAATTTTAATGGAATTCCCCTGGTGTACACTATAATATAGTCCGCTCAACCTGCCTTAATCTGCTCCATCCTGCCCTAATACACTCTGTTATAACAAATATACAATTTTATAAAGATAAATAAATATAAATTTTTATAGAAATAAGTAGATATACATTTTTTTGCCATGCTCCATCCACCTATTGTCTCGACGGGCCTGGCTCTATCCGCCTATTGCCTCGACGGGCCTGGCTCTATCCGCCTATTGCCTCGACGGGCCTGGCTCCATCCGCCTATTGCCTCGACGGGCCCGGCTCCATCCGCCTATTGCCTCGACGGGCCCGGCTCCATCTGCCTAGTGCCTCTACGGGCCTGGCTCCATCCGCCTAGTGCCTCTACGGGCCTGGCATCATCCGTCTAGTGCCTCTATGATGGGACTGGCTTCATCTGCCTAGTCCCTCTAGGGGCCTGCCTCCATCTGCCTTGTGTCCCGCCTAGCCTGGATCCATTTGCCTCGTGCCTCTATGGTCCTGGCTCTGTCCACCTAATGCCCCGCTGGGCCTGCCTCATCCATCTAGTGCCTCTACAAGTATGGCTCCATCCGCCTAGTGCTTGTGCGGGCCTGGCTCCATCCGCCTAGTGCTTGTGCGGGCCTGGCTCCATCCGCCTAGTGCTTGTGCGGGCCTGGCTCCATCCGCCTATTGCCTCTGCGGGCCTGGCTTCATCCGCCTAGTGCCTCTGCAGGCCTGGCTCCATCCGCCTATTGCCTCTGGGGGCCTGGCTCCATCCGCCTAGTGCCTCCGCGGGCCTGGCTCCATCCGCCTAGTGCCTCTGCGGGCCTGGCTCCATCCGCCTAGTGCCTATGTGGGCCTGGCTCCATCCGCCTAGTGCTTCCACGGGCCTGGCTCCATCCGCCAAGTGCCGCTACGGGCCTGGCTCCATCCACCTAGTGCCTCTACGGGCCTAGCTCCATCCGCCTAGTGCCTCTACAGGCCTAGCTCCATCCGCCTAATGCCGCTACGGGCCTGGCTCCATCCGCCTAATGCCGCTACGGGCCTGGCTCAATCCGCCTAATGCCGCTACGGGCCTGGCTCCATCCGCCTAATGCCTCGACGGGCCCGGCTCCCTCCGCCTATTGCCTCGACGGGCCCGGCTCCATCCGCCTATTGCCTCGACGGGCCCGGCTCCATCCGCCTATTGCCTCGACGGGCCCGGCTCCATCCGCCTAGTGCCTCTACGGGCCCGGCTCCATCCGCCTAGTGCCTCTACGGGCCTGGCATCATCCGTCTAGTGCCTCTATGGGACTGGTTTCATCCGCCTAGTCCCTCTAGGGGCCTACCTCCATCCGCCTTGTGACCCACCTAGCCTGGATCCATTTGCCTTGTGCCTCTATGGTCCTGGCTCCTTCCACCTAATGCCCCGCTGGGCCTGCCTCATCCATCTAGTGCCTCTACAAGTATGGCTCCATTCGCCTAGTGCTTGTGCGGGCCTGGCTCCATCCGCCTAGTGCCTCTGCGGGCCTTGCTCCATCCGCCTAGTGCCTCTGCGGGTCTGGCTTCATCCGCCTAGTGCCTCTGCAGGCCTGGCTCCATCCGCCTATTGCCTCTGCGGGCCTGGCTCCATCCGCCTATTGCCTCTGCGGGCCTGGCTCCATCCGCCTATTGCCTCTGCAGGCCTGGCTCCATCCGCCTAGTGCCTCTGCGGGCCTGACTCCATCCGCCTAGTGCCTCTGCGGGCCTGGCTCCATCCACCTAGTGCCTCTGCGGGCCTGGCTCCATCCGCCTAGTGCCTCTGCGGGCCTGGCTCCATCCGCCTAGTGCCTCTGCGGGCCTGGCTGCATCTGCCTAGTGCCTATGCGGGCTTGGCTCCATCCGCCTAGTGCCTCCACGGGCCTGGCTTGATCCGCCTAGTGCCGCTACGGGCCTGGCTCAATCCGCCAAGTGCCGCTACGGGCCTGGCTCAATCCGCCAAGTGCCGCTACGGGCCTAGCTCAATCCGCCTAGTGCCTCTACGGGCCTAGCTCCATCCGCCTAATGCCGCTACGGGCCTGGCTCCATCCGCCTAATGCAACTACGGGCCTGGCTCCATCCGCCTAATGCCGCTACGGGCCTGGCTCCATCCGCCTAATGCCTCTACGGGCCTGGCTCAATCCGCCAAGTGCCGCTACGGGCCTAGCTCCATCCGCCTAGTGCCTCTACGGGCCTAGCTCCATCCGCCTAATGCCGCTACGGGCCAGGCTCCATCCGCCTAATGCCGCTACGGGCCTGGCTCCATCCGCCTAATGCCGCTACGGGCCTGGCTCCATCCGCCTAATGCCGCTACGGGCCTGGCTCCATCCGCCTAGTGCCTCTACGGGCCTGGCTCCATCCGCCTAGTGCCTCTACGGGCCTGGCCCCATCCACGTAGTGCCTCTATGGGCCTGGGTATTCATATCTGCCTAGTGCCCTGAGGGGCCTGGCTCCAACTGCCTAGTGCCTGACAGGCCTGGCTCTATCGCCTAGTGCCCCAACAGGCCTGGCTCCATCCGCCTTGTGACCCACCTAGCCTGGATCCATTTGCCTTGTGCCTCTATGGTCCTGGCTCCTTCCACCTAATGCCCCGCTGGGCCTGCCTCATCCATCTAGTGCCTCTACAAGTATGGCTCCATCCGCCTAGTGCCTCTACGGGCCTAGCTCCATCCGCCTAGTGCCTCTACAGGCCTAGCTCCATCCGCCTAATGCCGCTACGGGCCTGGCTCCATCCGCCTAATGCCGCTACGGGCCTGGCTCAATCCGCCTAATGCCGCTACGGGCCTAGCTCAATCCGCCTAGTGCCTCTACGGGCCTAGCTCCATCCGCCTAATGCCGCTACGGGCCTGGCTCCATCCGCCTAATGCAACTACGGGCCTGGCTCCATCCGCCTAATGCCGCTACGGGCCTGGCTCCATCCGCCTAATGCCTCTACGGGCCTGGCTCAATCCGCCAAGTGCCGCTACGGGCCTAGCTCCATCCGCCTAGTGCCTCTACGGGCCTAGCTCCATCCGCCTAATGCCGCTACGGGCCAGGCTCCATCCGCCTAATGCCGCTACGGGCCTGGCTCCATCCGCCTAATGCCGCTACGGGCCTGGCTCCATCCGCCTAATGCCGCTACGGGCCTGGCTCCATCCGCCTAGTGCCTCTACGGGCCTGGCTCCATCCGCCTAGTGCCTCTACGGGCCTGGCCCCATCCACGTAGTGCCTCTATGGGCCTGGGTATTCATATCTGCCTAGTGCCCTGAGGGGCCTGGCTCCAACTGCCTAGTGCCTGACAGGCCTGGCTCTATCGCCTAGTGCCCCAACAGGCCTGGCTCCATCCGCCTTGTGACCCACCTAGCCTGGATCCATTTGCCTTGTGCCTCTATGGTCCTGGCTCCTTCCACCTAATGCCCCGCTGGGCCTGCCTCATCCATCTAGTGCCTCTACAAGTATGGCTCCATCCGCCTAGTGCCTCTACGGGCCTAGCTCCATCCGCCTAGTGCCTCTACAGGCCTAGCTCCATCCGCCTAATGCCGCTACGGGCCTGGCTCCATCCGCCCAATGCCGCTACGGGCCTGGCTCAATCCGCCTAATGCCGCTACGGGCCTGGCTCCATCCGCCTAATGCCTCGACGGGCCCGGCTCCCTCCGCCTATTGCCTCGACGGGCCCGGCTCCATCCGCCTATTGCCTCGACGGGCCCGGCTCCATCCGCCTATTGCCTCGACGGGCCCGGCTCCATCCGCCTAGTGCCTCTACGGGCCCGGCTCCATCCGCCTAGTGCCTCTACGGGCCTGGCATCATCCGTCTAGTGCCTCTATGGGACTGGTTTCATCCGCCTAGTCCCTCTAGGGGCCTACCTCCATCCGCCTTGTGACCCACCTAGCCTGGATCCATTTGCCTTGTGCCTCTATGGTCCTGGCTCCTTCCACCTAATGCCCCGCTGGGCCTGCCTCATCCATCTAGTGCCTCTACAAGTATGGCTCCATTCGCCTAGTGCTTGTGCGGGCCTGGCTCCATCCGCCTAGTGCCTCTGCGGGCCTTGCTCCATCCGCCTAGTGCCTCTGCGGGTCTGGCTTCATCCGCCTAGTGCCTCTGCAGGCCTGGCTCCATCCGCCTATTGCCTCTGCGGGCCTGGCTCCATCCGCCTATTGCCTCTGCGGGCCTGGCTCCATCCGCCTATTGCCTCTGCGGGCCTGGCTCCATCCGCCTAGTGCCTCTGCGGGCCTGGCTCCATCCGCCTAGTGCCTCTGCGGGCCTGGCTCCATCCACCTAGTGCCTCTGCGGGCCTGGCTCCATCCGCCTAGTGCCTCTGCGGGCCTGGCTCCATCCGCCTAGTGCCTCTGCGGGCCTGGCTGCATCTGCCTAGTGCCTATGCGGGCTTGGCTCCATCCGCCTAGTGCCTCCACGGGCCTGGCTTGATCCGCCTAGTGCCGCTACGGGCCTGGCTCAATCCGCCAAGTGCCGCTACGGGCCTGGCTCAACCCGCCAAGTGCCGCTACGGGCCAAGCTCAATCCGCCTAGTGCCTCTACGGGCCTAGCTCCATCCGCCTAATGCCGCTACGGGCCTGGCTCCATCCGCCTAATGCCGCTACGGGCCTGGCTCCATCCACCTAATGCCGCTACGGGCCTGGCTCCATCCGCCTAATGCCTCTACGGGCCTGGCTCAATCCGCCAAGTGCCGCTACGGGCCTAGCTCCATCCGCCTAGTGCCTCTACGGGCCTAGCTCCATCCGCCTAATGCCGCTACGGGCCAGGCTCCATCCGCCTAATGCCGCTACGGGCCTGGCTCCATCCGCCTAATGCCGCTACGGGCCTGGCTCCATCCGCCTAATGCCGCTACGGGCCTGGCTCCATCCGCCTAGTGCCTCTACGGGCCTGGCTCCATCTGCCTAGTGCCTCTACGGGCCTGGCTCCATCCGCCTAGTGCCTCTACGGGCCTGGCTCCATCCGCCTAGTGCCTCTACGGGCCTGGCTCCATCCGCCTAGTGCCTCTACGGGCCTGGCTCCATCCGCCTAATGCCGCTACGGGCCTGGCTCCATCCGCCTAATGCCGCTACGGGCCTGGCTCCATCCGCCTAATGCCGCTACGGGCCTGGCTCCATCCGCCTAGTGCCTCTACGGGCCTGGCTCCATCTGCCTAGTGCCTCTACGGGCCTGGCTCCATCCGCCTAGTGCCTCTACGGGCCTGGCTCCATCCGCCTAGTGCCTCTACGGGCCTGGCTCCATCCGCCTAGTGCCTCTACGGGCCTGGCTCCATCCGCCTAGTGCCTCTACGGGCCTGGCTCCATCCGCCTAATGCCGCTACGGGCCTGGCTCCATCCGCCTAATGCCGCTACGGGCCTGGCTCCATCCGCCTAATGCCGCTACGGGCCTGGCTCCATCCGCCTAGTGCCTCTACGGGCCTGGCTCCATCTGCCTAGTGCCTCTACGGGCCTGGCTCCATCCGCCTAGTGCCTCTACGGGCCTGGCTCCATCCGCCTAGTGCCTCTACGGGCCTGGCTCCATCCGCCTAGTGCCTCTACGGGCCTGGCTCCATCCGCCTAGTGCCTCTACGGGCCTGGCTCCATCCGCCTAGTGCCTCTACGGGCCTGGCTCCATCCGCCTAATGCCGCTACGGGCCTGGCTCCATCCGCCTAATGCCGCTACGGGCCTGGCTCCATCCGCCTAATGCCGCTACGGGCCTGGCTCCATCCGCCTAGTGCCTCTACGGGCCTGGCTCCATCCGCCTAGTGCCTCTGCGGGCCTTGCTCCATCCGCCTAGTGCCTCTGCGGGTCTGGCTTCATCCGCCTAGTGCCTCTGCAGGCCTGGCTCCATCCGCCTAGTGCCTCTACGGGCCTGGCTCCATCCGCCTAGTGCCTCTACGGGCCTGGCTCCATCCGCCTAGTGCCTCTACGGGCCTGGCCCCATCCACGTAGTGCCTCTATGGGCCTGGGTATTCATATCTGCCTAGTGCCCTGAGGGGCCTGGCTCCAACTGCCTAGTGCCCCGGCAGGCCTGGCTCTATCGCCTAGTGCCCCAACAGGCCTGGCTCCATCCGCCTAGTGCCCTGTACTGTAGTTTATATATATATATATATATATATATATATATATATATATATATATATATATTTATATATATATATATATATATATTTATATATATATATATATATATTTATATATATATATATATATATATATATATATATATACACACACACACAAATATAATTTTTATACATTTAACAACAATATACATTTTTATGCATTTAAAACATTTTTTTATTTTTTTTTTATTTTTTTTTTATTTTTTTTTAACAACATTACTTTTCACTATCCTGCTTTAAATGTGAAACAAAAAAAATGGTGTTACACATACATGACAATACGGTTATGACCAACTTCATCAATTTCATGCACAAAATGAAGGTTGATGAAGTCATCTAGAGTTAGGTTGTCGATTTCCCAGAACTCGACCCTCCGGGGCACTCTTCGGTTTCCATCCTGTGGAGGAAAGAAAACAATTACAGCTCTGCAGAGGGGGCATGTATTGCTTTGTGCCATCCATGTTCCGATGCAGATCGAGTGAAATAGGTGGGAGCAGGGTAGAGTTGTATTGTCCTCTCCCACATCCATTTCACTCAAACAGATGGAACAGGTAGGCACCACCTGATACTCCCTGGCCGGTGGTCTGGCTGGTGCAGGCTGGTCCTCAGCAACAATGCGGTCCCTTGGAGATCGACTTCTATTGGGCCTGGCATTCTGTCGCTGCTGTCGAAGAGCTGCTCTTGTTCGATGAGCAATGGGTGAATCCATGCCTATAATAACAATGACGGAGATTTCAGCATTTCTGTCATGTAACTCTATCACACTTTTAAACTTAAATGACAAGGGCAAGTGTCTTATTTATGTCTCATAAGTAAACCTAAAAATAGGAGATAATTTAACTACTAAAGCCTCCGTGATGTACCCATACATCGCCAGATTGAAGTGTTTATACCTGCAGCTACAGGCATCATTCCAGTATCTATTCTTTTTTGCCAGCAATGCTCTTTAATGTAAAAGTGATCCTAGGGGCTACTTTAGTGATAACTAGCCGCTGGATCGCTTTTACAGGCAGTGGAAGAGGCAAACCCCCCACTCCACCACAGTCTGAAAACTGAGGATAGGAACATCCCCAGATCTCTCCATAAAGATCTTTCACTCTTCTGGCTATCACAAGAGATATTGTTTATCCCTTAAAAACGAAGAAGTGTAAAAATTAGGAAGTCAAAAATAAATAATTCTTAACATAGAAAAAAAATTGAAAGCGCCCATGCTCATGCACTAAGGAAAACGCGTACATAGGTAACAAACACATGTAAATGGCATTGCCACCACACATCACACATGAGATGTATCGCCACAAATGTTATAGGGAGAGCAATAATGTTAGCACCAGAGCTCCTGTGTAACTCTAAACTTGTAACCTGTAAAGGCTTTTAAAGCATCGTCTACAGATAATTTAATGTACTGTTTGTCATCAGTCCATGAGCATCCTCAATTTTAAAGCATGAGATGTTAGGAATCTATTTACTATGCGTAACGCTATCATTTATATTTGACCAAACAATTAGATATTCTATTGTGTTTTTGTGCTTTAAGATTAATTAAAGTGGATCCCCCTCCAAAATTGCATTTGAAAAACCACTGCGCAAATACTATGTGGCATAAAAAAATTGCATCCCCCAGTAGTAGGAGAGGAATGTCAGAATTGGCCAGAGGATGAAGTGGTTAAAACGAAGCTCCACCCAAAAGGGGAAGCTATGCCACATTTTGGTACTTTTTGGGGGGCGGGTACCTGGTTTTGACAGGTACCTATTTCCACTTCTGGGTGAGATCACTGTGGCAATCTGAGGAGCTTTGGCCCCTCCTCTCTCCCCCTGCAGCCTTCTGGGACACACACAGGTCCCTGAAGACTGTGGGACCATTCACAAAGAGCAGCACCTGTATGCGCAGTAGGAAACCGGCTGTGAAGAACTGTCTCAAGTGCCGACATCGCTGGATCCCTGGACGGTAACTGTCCTTATATTACAAGTCAGCAGCTAAAATACTTGTAACTGTTGACTTTTTCGCTTTTTTTGGCAAATTAGAGTTCCTATTTAAGAAAGTAGTTCTAAAGGCAGAAGTTATATACCCTCACATGGTCAGTTTGGAATCAATTCGGACAATCTACAATGTTAGCCTCTTCTGTATAATTTGTTGCTCTACTGTCTGCCAGTCTCGATTAGATGCCCTGGCTTCATTCCTCCTTGGCGCTCGAGTCCCAGCCACCCCACCCCCCCATTTTTTCACCTTCCCTCTTCCCCCTCTCTACCTTAACTCACACTGTATACCCTTTCTCTCTCCTATATAGGTTACTTGCATATTGATTGATTTTCGGATGTCTATATACTGATTACTTAGATTACATCTACCATTTTACTACTTACCACATATTTATGACTACATAGATGGCAGAATTGATAATTGTGTCATTCAAGATATTGGCAGAGGCTCCTTATATACTTGTTTTAATACTGTTTCTATATTATATTTTTTGCAGTTATTAAAGTATTGTGTTTACGCCCATAAGCTCGCCCTTTTAGGTGATTACAATAACCTGGTACACACCCTCTATTTGGTCCAGAGTGTGCTTACATTCTTTTTCCTATTAAATGCACCAGCATTCTCTTTGTATTGCCTGTAATGTACCGGTGGTGGAAAGTGCATTCTTTGTGATCTACAATTTCTTATTATTTATTAGTTATGTAAGGTTGCTCTCAGCCTCTCATAATCTAGGGACTGCGGTACAGAAAATCCTTGGAAGAATAGGATCCAAAATAATTGTGAAACATGAATAGTGTGCTGTCTAACAGTGACATTGAAAAAATAGTATATCATATGTGCATCAAAGTATAAATAAAAATCCAAAGTAATCAACCTTGTAAATATATAAATCAGTATAGAATTTAACGCATGCAGCACTAAAACCTTCGTGAGTTAATAATGCATAGAACTTTACATACAGTTAAGATGAAAAACCTTCTGTAGTGCTGTAGCCCCCCAGCCCCCCTTTTTTACTTACCTGAACACAGTCCTCCTCCGGTTGGAAATGAGCACACCAGATCTAGCTGGTGTCTTGTGCCCTGATTAGATAGATTAAAAGCACAGCCATTGGCTTCATCTGCTGTCAATCAAATCCAATGACGTGGCGCCAGGGGGTGGACCAAGTCCTGTATTCTGTGTGAATGAATACAGATGCAGGACTCAGGAGCACGCCCACATGGGTGTTCACCAAGGAGAGCCTTCTCCAACGTGGACACTCGATGTGGGGAGGAGCCACCAGCATTGCTGAGGGACCCCAGAAAAGAAAGACCGGGGCCTCTCAAAATTAACTTCACAGTGGAGGTAAGTATGACATGTTAAACACCCCTTTTTTTATTTTTATTTTTACGACCCCTTTAACCACCCATCCAGGCCAATTCTGACATTTGTCTCCTACATGTAAAATTCATATTTTTTTTGCTAGAAAATTACATAGAACCCCCAAACATTATATATATATTTTTTAGAAAAAGCCCCTAGAGAATACAATGGCAGTTCTTGCAACTTATTATCTCGCACGGTATTTGCGCAGCAATTTTTCGACGCGTTTTTTTCAGAAATAAAACAGTTTCATGCTTAAAAAAAAAAAACAGTAAAGTTAGCCCAATTTTTTTGCATAATGGGATAGATGAAGATACGCCGAGTAAATAGATACCCAACATGTCATGCTTCAAAATTGCACGCGCTCGTGGAATGGCGCCAAACTTTGGTATTAGCTCACGGGGACAGGGGCGCTTTAATTTTTATTGTTTTTTATTGTTAATTTAACTTTTATTTTTTTAGTTTGACACTTAAAAAAAATGAATTGATTACTTTTATTCCTATTACAAGGAATGTAAACATCCCTTGTAATAGGAATATGGCACGATCGGACCTATTTACAGTGAGATATAGGGTCAATAAGAACCCATATCTCACTTCAAGGCTGGGAAGACTAAAATAAAAAAAAAATAAAAAAAAATAAAGATCATGGCTTCCCAGCCAAATCGGCACCATTATTTTTAATGCAGAGGCTGGGTGTGACGTCATAACATCGCGCCCGGCCTCCGAACGATAATAGAGACTCCGAGGACCATCTGGTCCACCGGAAATCTCTATGGTATCATAGAGCCAGCGGATCCTGTGACCGACTCACCGATGTAAGTGGTGAGTCGGTAGAAGCGGCGGGAGGGGGGTACGTCCCATCCCGCCACACGTAAGAACGATCAAGCGCCGGAACAGCCACTATGATCATTCTTATGGTGCAGGGAATCGCCGGCTGAAAATGCCAACATCTGAACAATGTCTGTGGCCTCGGGCATCATTCAGATATAACCACCGAAAGACGAGGCCGTCCCTGGACGTCCTACCGGAGCAAAGTGGTAAGTGGTTAAAAAGTAGTTCATAAATAAACAAGCACATTCGGTGTGAAATTACTATTAAGCCCCATACACATGTAGCACTGGCTACTGAGGAGCATGCGCTATGTTTTTGAAATTTAAGGTTAAACCTGAACTACAGTTTGGTTTGGGTATAATTTTTCAAAATTTTGACTTCGGCATCAGACTGACTGGACTATAGGGTGTTCAGCCTGGCCACCGGGGGCACTGTCTTTTCTGGTAGGCATGGAACCACAGTCTGGTTGGGTGCTTTAAGGTTACTTTCTCTCGGAGCCCGCCCAGTGGGAGTGTCACTCTTGCTGTGCTTTCTGGGAGAGGGTACTTAAGATGCGGATGTCACATGGTTTGGGGTTCCAGTCCAGAAAGTATGTTCTGACTCAATGGTCCTGGTCCTCCTGACCAGCCCCCCAGGAAGGCTATGGCCTGGGGTGTGGATCCACCCGAATTTATGTCTCGGGGGGCTGGCTAGCCCGAAGCAAAGAAACAAAAGGAAGGATTCTGAGGTGGTCTGGTGCCGTCTCCTGTTGTGGATAGGCCCAGCAATATCCAGGGGAGGACTCTTCAGAAGAAGGCCATGTACGAGTTGGCTTCTTAGCAAGAGCCTGCTGAGGGACCTAAGTGAATCCAATCTCGTGGGTATCACCAAACTGGCTGAAAGATCCAGGTATTACACGAGTGTTTTGCAAGTCCTAGTTTCCTACATGTTCTACAACAACGTCTGTGGCAGAGACTTATTCCTACATGTCCTACAACAATGTCTGTGGCAGAGTCTTGTTCCTGATTTGAGCACCTTGTTGGCTGCTAGGCCTTGTGAGAGAGGGACTATCCAACTTGAGTGAACATCCAGCTGTGAATGGCTATTCTCTGGATTTAGTCAAAGTAAGAGAGTTCTTCATTGTTGACTTTGACACTAATGCCACGTACACACATAGCAGACTATCCGACGGACTTAGTCTGGCGGACTTCCCGCCAGACTGTCCGTCGGACTTTACGAACGGGCTACTTGCCCACACACGGCATTTTTTCAGCGGACTAATACGGCTTACTAAGTCCGCCGTACTATCCGCCCTACTTTTGAAATGAACGGACTCGCCCACGCACACGAAGGAAAGTCCACTCATTTCGAGCGCGTCTCCAGGTAGGCGGGGCCCGCGATAGAGATGTCGCTGGCCCCGAGACCTGGTATGGACTTAAAGGGGAACCCCAAAGCCGAAAAATATTGGCGTGGGGTTCCCCCCAGGTCCACATCAGACCCTTGTCCGAGCACTCAACCCGGCCAGCCAGGAAAGGGGGGGACCAGCGAGTGCCCCCCCTGAACCATACCAGGCCGCGTGCCCTCAACATGGGGGGTGCCTTGGGGAAGGGGGGGCCGGGCGCCCCCCCACCCCAAAACACCTTGTCCCCATGTTGAAGAGGACAAGGGCCGCTTCCCGACAACCCTGGCCGTTGGTTGTTGGGGTCTACGGGCGAGGGGCTTATCAGAATCCGGGAGCCCCCTTTAATAAGGGGGACCCCGGATACCGGCCCCCCACCCTATGTGAATGAGTATGAGGTACAATGTACCCCTACCCATTCACCTGTGAAAAAAAAAGTAAAAAAAAAAACACAACACAAGGTAAAAATAGTTTATTGCACAGCTCCGGGGGTCTTCCGTCTTCAGGGGTCTTCTCGCCGGACTCCACCGCTATCTTCTTGTAGCTCTTTTACTTGCGGAGGAGCCCGGCTTTCTTCCTCGCTGCGGCCTCTTCTTCAGACTTCGGGGGTCTTGTCCCCCTCTTCCGGTCTTCTGTCGCGGCAGACCCTGACAACCAACGACCAGGGTTGTCGGGAAGAGGCCCTTGTCCTCATCAACATGTGGACAAGGTGCTTTGGGGTGGGGTGGGCCGCGCGGCCCCCCCTTCCCCAAGGCACCCCCCATGTTAAGGGCACGCGGCCTGGTACGGCTCGGGGGGGGGGGGGGGGCGCTCGCTCGTCCCCCCTTTCCTGGCCGGCCGGGTCGCGTGCTCGGACAAGGGTCTGATGTGGACCTGGGGGGACCCCCACGCTGATTTTTTTTTTGCCGTTGGGGTTCCCCTTTAAGTCCATACCAGGTGGCGGGGCCAGCGACTTCTCCTTCGCGGGCCCCGTCTACCTGGAGACCCACTCGAAATGAGCAGACTTTTCTCCGGGCGGGAAAAGTCCGCTCATTTCAAAAGTACGGCGAACTGGCACACACACACGGCATGATTGTCCGCCGAAATGTGAGTCCGGCAGGAAGATTGGAGTGCAAAACTACTTTCTAAGTCCGCTGTACTTTCGGGTCAAAAAAGTGTGCCGGAGGCTACACACAGGGGGATTGTCCGGCGGACTTCAGTTTGCCGGACTTTTCCACCCGATTGTTTGATCGTGTGTACGCGGCATAAGTGTACCTGAACTTTCCTCCTAATCCTCTGATCCCATTTTAAGAGACTGTTCGTTAACTGGTTGCTGACCGCCGGCTGTCACATGATGACCAGGCGGCGCACCTATTGTGGCGGGAGGCCGGTATATGACGTCCTCCCATTTAAACAGGGAATGCGCGCGATCGTGTGCGCGCATCCCTGTTCCTTCAGTGGCGGCGTGTCACGGAGACACCGCTCGCCACCCAGGGGGGTGAACAGCCATTGGGCATGGGTGTTTACCACGTGATCGTTCATAGATGGTTACACCCCCCACTGTGCACGGCGCGTGCACGTCGGTGGCGTCGTGTTCCCGGGAACACGGCTCATCACCGACGCTGGTAAACAGCCATTGGCTGGCTGTTTACCCACGTGATCGGCTGTGATCCTTTCACAGCCGATCACTAAATGTAAACAAACCGCGTTAACGAGATGTTACCTGTTTCTCCTCCTCACACACCGATCGTGTAGCCCATCAGAGTACCCGAGTACCTGTCACAGTCCATCCGAGTACCTGTCATAGTCCATCCGAGTACCTGTCACAGTCCATCCGAGTACCTGTCACAGTCCATCCGAGTACCCGAGTACCTGTCACAGCCCATCAGAATACCCCACTACCTGTCACAGCCCATCAGAGTACCCCAGTACCTGTCACAGCCCATCAAATTCCCCCAGTACCTGTCACCAGCCTATCAGAGTACCTATTTGCCGCCCATGCCACATAGATTATACGTTGGGGTGTTTGCTTTCCAAAATGGGGTCATTTTATGGGCAATTCCATTGTCCTGGTACTCCAGTGCCTTCAAAAGTGTAATAGGTGGTTGTGAAATGAGATGTCATTTTTGCTTGTAGAACGCCTGAAGATGCCACTTCAATGTTAGTGCTCTGTATGTAGCCATGCTGTGTAAAAGTCTCACACATGTGGTATCGCCGTACTCGGGAAGAGTAGCAGAATGTATTTTGGGGGTGTAATTTGTTGTATGCATATGCTGTGTGTGAGAAATAACCTGATAATATGACAATTTTGTAAAAAATAATAAAAAAAATCTTCATTTTGCAAAGAATTGTGGGAAAAAATTACAATTTAAAAAACTCACCATGCTACTTACTTAATACCTTGGAATGTCTACTTTCTAAAAAGGGGTAATTTGGGGGGTATTTATACTTTCCTGACTTGTTAGTGTCTCAAGAAATGAGATACACCTGATGTACTGAAGGCCTGATCAGATGTGATCAATTTTCAGTGATTGGCACCATAGTTTGTAGACTTTATAACTTTCACAAAGACCAAATAATATACACTAATGTGGGTTATTTTTACCAAAGATATGTAGCAGTATAAATTTTGGCCAAAATTTATGAAGAAAAATTACTAATTAGCAAAATTTTATTACAGAAACAAAGAAAAAGGAATTTTTTCACAAAATGTAATTTTTTTTTATTTATAGCACAAAAAATAAACAACACACTAGTGATTAAATACCACTAAAAGAAAGCTCTATTTGTGTGGAAAAAAGGACGCACGTTTCATATGGGTACAGTGTTGCATGACTAAGTAATTGTCATTCAAACTGTGAGAGCGCTGAAAGCTGAAAATTGGTCTGGTCAGGAAGGGGGTGTAAGTGCACTGTATTGAGGTGGTTAACTACGTTTTTGCAAATAAAAATCCCTTTATGCGGATCTGTCATCAGGCTCTAACGTTACTGGGCCATCTACCACGGGAAACCCCTAGACTTAAATCGAGGAGAAGAAGGTAACGGTAAGCCCAATCAAACCAGCAGCTCGTTCGGGAGTTAGTGCTACACACACAATCGAAATTCTGCCAGCAAAAGTCAGATGTGAGCTTTTGGTCAGAAAATCCGACTGTGTGTATGCTCCATCAGACTTTTGCTGGCAGAATTCCAGCCAGGAAAAGATTGAGAGCGGGTTCTCTATTTTTCAGTCTGAAAAAGTTCCGATTGTAAATTCCGATCGTCTGTACAAATTCCGACATGCAAAATTCCTAGGCATGCTTGGAAACAATTTGACGCATGCTTGGAAGCATTGAATTTAATTTTCTCGGTTTGTCGTAGTGTTGTACGTCACCACATTCATTCTCGTAGTGTTGTACGTCACATGGTCGAAAGTTCAGAGGACTTTTGTGTGACTGTGTATGCAAGCCAAGCTTGAGCGGAATTCCATCGGAAAAACCATCCAAGTCTTCTCCAATAGAAAATCCACTTGTATGTATGGGGCATTACACTCAGAACCTCTATTCAAAGGGATTATGTGAATAAAAAATGTAACAACAAATAAAACAAACATTATAGTGAAATCAAAAATGTTCATAAACAGGTGAGTAAAAGTCCACTAAAGGTATCCATCCAAATCCATGGTATTGCAGTGTCTGCGTGCAGAACAAATGCAAAGCATCAGTGCTCCACCACCTTGTTCTAAGCAAACTAAATGGCCGCTTACCAGAAGTTTAGATCCACAAGCGATCATATGCAAATATCAAGTGTACTAATAGAATGGATACCAGTTTATATTTTTGATCTCATTATAGTCTTTGTTTGATTTGTTTTTAAATGTTTTATCACATAATGCCTTTTAATTGTGGTTCTGAGTAGAATAGTCACTTCACACTGTTAAATTCAATACTTACATTTATGACATACTGTTTTTTTTAAAGATCACTGTTTTCTTGTGTAAAATTTTAAAATGCAATAAAAACAGACTAAACATAAAGTCAGAAGGTTTTTTACCTTAATGCATTTTCTACATTAGTGTTAAAAAAGTTCTGCATGCAGCTCTCCCCCTTACACTTGAGCCTGAACTTGATCCAGTGCTATGCACGAGAGCAGAGGCTCTCTCTTCATTAGCTTAGAGACAGCAGCGGGAGCCATTGTTTCTTGGCTGCGGTCAATCCCAGCCAGTGAGAAGGAAGCAGGGGGCAGGGTCATATGGACACACTTAGGAGCGAGCCCACACGAGTGCAATCATAGGAAGTGTATTGCTGTGGGGGTACTCTGCAGAGAGGAGCAACCAGGAGAACTGGAAGGGGGACCTAAGAAGCGGAGGATCTGGGTTGCTCTGTGCAAAACCATTGCACAGAGCAGGTAAGTATGACTTGCTTGTTATTTCAAAGATAAAAAATTTGGTTTAGAATCGCCGGGTTCCCGACCGGCGCATGCCGATGTATGTCGGGAGAATGGCACGGGCAGGCATATTGGCGTACAGGTACGTCCAATCTTTAATGCCGCCCTGCCATCGCGAGCGCCCCGCCAGCGATGCACTCGCATGCCGGTCGGGACCCCCGTGAGTCCGATCGCGGGTCCCATGGACTCGATCGCCGTGGGCATACCCGCGATCGTCTCACGGGGCGGCTGAACGGAGAAATGCCATTGTAAACAGAATTTCCCCGTTCTGCCTAGCAACTAGTGACACTGATCTCTGCTCTGTGATTGGAGCAGAGATCAGTTTTCGCTAAATGAAAGCCCAGCCCCCAACAGTTAGTAACACACCCTAGGAACACTTAACCCCTACACTGCCACCCACTGGTTAACCCCTTCACTGCCAGTGTCATTTACACAGGAATCACTGCATTTATATAGCAGTGATTGCTGTATAAATGACAATGGTCCGAAAAATGTGTCAAAAATGTCCGATGTGTCCGCCGTAATGTCGCAGTCGCAATAAAAATCGCTGATCGCCACCATTAGTAGTAAAAAAAAATATTAATAAAAATGGCATAAAACTATCCCCTATTTTGTAAACGCTATAACTTTTGCGCAAACCAATCAATAATCGCTTATTGCGATTTTTTTTTTTACCAAAAATATGTAGAAGAATACGTATCGGCCTAAACTGAGGGAAAATTTTTTTTTAATATATTTTTGGGGGATATTTATTATAACAAAAAGTAAAAAATAATGCATTTTTTTTTCAAATTGTCGCTCTATTTTTGTTTATAGCGCAAAAAATAAAAACCGCAGGGGTGATCAAATAACACCAAAAGAAAGCTCTATTTGAAAAAAAGGACGCCAATTTTGTTTGGGAGTCACGTCGCACGACCGCGCAATTATTCGTTAAAGGGACGCAGTGCCGAATCGCAAAAAGTGGTCTGGTCTTTGACCAGCAAAATGGTCTAGGGCTGAAGTGGTTAATGGTCAGATTCATGCATAAGTCCAATGATGACTAGTTGAATTGAAATTAAAGCTTCTTAATCTTCTATTCACAGAGAACAGAGCCATCTATAATACATCATACTGCACATTTTTATGAAAAATACACTTAAATGAATTTTAGTGCACAAAATAATACCCAATATTGCTGATAAAATATAAAAGACAATTTTGTGTCAGGTAATTCATTACCAAACGCCAAGATTTAAAATTGCACACTCCTGTGAAAAGGCAACAAACTAAGGTACCTGAAATTGTCCATAGGCCACACACAAAAGCCTTTATAGGTTATCTGATTAGAGTTAAATGTGAGTTCTGGCTTTAGAATTATTGCAATCACTGTGAGGTTCACAGCAATACCACACATGTGTGGTGCAATTATTATTATTTTTTTTATTACTTTTTTTTATTTTTATTTTTAATTTATTTTTTCATTCAACTTTATTGCTATTACAAGGGGTGGACAAAACCCCTTATGATAGCTTTGGGCAGTGACAGCCAGGTACACTTCATGGAGAAATCAGGGGTCTGTTGGATCCTTGATCCCTCCTCTGCCCCGCAAGACAGCTGATTAGATAGAGGTCTGCTTTTTACTGCACACATACACACTATAATACACATTTTTTTTTGCTAAATATAAACTATAATGATGTATCAGGTAAATATATACCATACAATGAAAAATTTGAAATTCTAAATGCATGTGAAATAGTGACAAAATACGCTACCTAAAATTGGCCATGGGCAATGATTTAAAAACCTTTACAGGTTATACATTTAGAGTAAAAGGCAGTGGTGGTGTGTCTATAAAGGGCGCAGGAGCGCTGCCCCCCCTCCTGTCACTCTCTAATCACTAATCTCTAATCAGTGGCAGCATTGGGAGCATTGGATGGCACAGTGGGAACATTTGATGGCCCAGTGGCATTATTGGGAGCATTTGATGGCACAGTGACAGCATTGGATGGCACAGTGGGAGCATTTTATGGCACAGTGGCAGCATTGGGAGCATTTGATGGCTCAGTGGCAACATTGGATGGCACAGTGGCAGCATTTGATGTGCACAGTGGCTGTGTTTGATGGCACAGTGGCACCGTTTGAGGGTTACAGTGGCTGCAACTGAGCAGCACAGTGGCTGCGTTTGATGGGAACAGTGGCTGCGTTTGATGGCACAGTGGTGGTATTTGATGGCACAGTGAGGCTGCAATTGATGGTTTTTTTTTTTAGAATTTTTTTAATTTGTTTGCGCCCCCCCAAAATTTTGAGCACCAGCCACCACTGGTAAAAGTTGAGCTCTGGCATTTAAAATTATTGTTCACAGCAGTACCTCATTGAGTGATGCAATCACTGTCTACATATGTGTGCAAGACCTACATATGCATTTGGGTGTGTGAACAGGGAACAGGGTGGTTTAAATTTTTTTTCATATTTTAAAAATAAATAAAAGTGAATGGGCGGTTGTAAAAATTGATAACAGGATCATGGCTGCTGCTGCACCCATAATCCTAGTATAACCGCTTTTCATTCAGAATGTACAGTATATATACGTATGCTGAATGGCAATTGGTTAACATATCAACTCTAAATAAACAATTTGAAACTGGTAGCAAAATTAAATTATTTAACAAGGGTAGAAAAGGAATGCTTCTCCCCTTTAGCCTAGGTTCACACTGACAGCGGGACAGATTTGACATGTAATTTGACATGTCAAATCGCATGCCAATTCACTGCAATGTGAACCAGGGCTTATGACCATAGTCAACGCCCAATCCTAATTTTGCAACTTTGACATGTGGTGTTCATAAAACTGTGCATATCATCATAACTACTTGTATCCAGATGGATTATACTGTACTTGTTTTTTTTTTTCAGGACAGCTTTCTTTAGGTGGGAAATGTTAAAGGAAATCTCCTGATTTTTATTATTATCAAAGGGAAAACTGGTCCAAAAAAGTAGAAAAAAAATATTTCTTTGACCAATTTGTATCCAGGCCAATTCTGACACTTTGCTCCTACATGTAAAAATCAATTTTTTGTGCTAAAAAATTACTTAGAACCCCTAAACATTATATATATATTTTTAGCAGAGGCCCTATAGAATAAAATTATGGGTGTTGTAATTTTTTATGTTGCACTTTATTTGTGCAGCAGTTTAACAAACTTATTTTTTGGGGCAAATAATAAAATAATAATAATACATTTTTAAAAAAACATAATATTTACTCCAATTTGTATCACGTGAAAGATAAAATTATGCAGAGTAAATAGATACCTAATATGTCACACTTTAAAATTGCATCTGCCCATGGAATGGCAGAAAACTATGGTGCTTTAAATTCTCCATAGGCAATGCTTATCAGTTTAGAGTTACACAGGAGGTCTGGTGCTAGAATTATTGCTCTCACACTGATGTTTGCGACAATATCTCACATGTGTGGAACAATCACCCTTTACATATGCATTCGCATTTGCACGTAAGCACAGTGGGATGGAAGTGCTTTAATTATTCTTTTTTTTATTATTATTATTTATTTTATATAAACTTTTTTTATATATATATATGTTTTTTTTACACTTTGCGTTAGGGAAAGGCAGCATAGGGAGGGAGGGGGGACCCCCTTCCACCACCCGCAGAATTTATTGAGTGGCTATTTAGCCACTTGAATCACTTCTGCCATAAACAGCATTGCTGGCTGAAAAAAAACATACTAGAATGAGGCCTGTAGGTGCAGACATCATCCCGGTATGACTACTTCAACCCGAGGACTTCCATGGATGTCCTACAGGCAGGAAGTAGTTACATTGTAATGTCCTAAAATATACAGTTACATTTATCACTACCAAAAAAAACCTGCAGAATAAATTCTCCTGTTCCTGACGATCGCAGCGATACCACATATGTGGGTGTGATTTGTTTTTTGTGCCCATAATAGAGCCAAGAAACAATAGTATGTATTGTAAGAACACATATATGGAGCACCCAGGTTTAAAGCCCATTTCCTGGATGCCTCATATATGCGTTATGTGGCCATGAAGGGGTTAATATGGTACAATTGACATACCTGTTGGGTCACGTGGTGGTATGTCACGATTGTTGCGCCTTGGACGTCGGGGCATCTTGATGGTACTAGATGGTATCGCAGGTGAATGAAGGTTTACCTAAAAATGAATAGTATTAATGCTAATAATAATATACAGCACTATAATAATAAGAGAAATGTAGAATTAATGTAGTTTATGGAGGTAATCGCTGGAGTCTGGCTTCAGAGATGCGTCTCAGTCGAGATCCTCTTCAGTCTGCCTGTCAGGACCCCTAGAGGAGCCCCAAACATCTGCGCCTGTGCAGAGATCAGCTGCCAACCAATCACAGCGTGGGCCTCACAGTAGCTGCCCCGTTCCTTTGCCTGAAATATACTGGCTCATACAACACAGTAACCAAATGAAATTGAGCTTATTCCATTGTTATTAAACAAATAAAGCTTTATTATGGTATTTAATAAACACTGGGTTTGATAATTTCATAATATAAAGGAACTGTGACAGTTGCTCTGGTATCAGGCAGTGATAAGGACAGACTGGGGATCCTCTGTGGGGACTGTAGGGGAACCAGGAAGTGGGTTATGAATGGAGTTGGGTTGAATGTTGATCCAGTCAGTACATATATCTGTGTTCTGTGTGTGTAGTATTGTGTATGGAGGGACCCGGGTCACTTCTGTCTGCAGGCAGGCTTGGCTTTCATATTGTGTGGTGGCTGAGCCCTTCCATGTCTGAGAGAGTGTCACTGGTAACCATAGCAACTGTGTATACCCTTCATCCCTGTGTTTACTACATAACATAACCCTGTGTGTGTATAGAGCCCCCTAAAACATACATACCTACCTGCATACTATGTGTATAGGGCACCCACATCTACCTTCCTGTATACTGTATATATAAAACCTACTCCTGTGTACCTACCTGTAACCTGCGTGTGTAGAGCCTACTCCTGTATAACTACCTATATCCTGTGTGTATAGAGCCTACTCCTGTATACCTACGTATATACGGTTTATAATTGGAGCCTACTCATATATATTGAACTGTATACTGTGTATTTTGAGCCTACACATATATACTGTACCTACCTGTATACTCTATAACTGATTATTGCGAAGTCATTGCAAAGCTGTACCCAAATAAAAGTAATGTCCTTTTTCCCCACAAATAGAGCTTTCTTTTGGTGGTATTTGATCAGCTTTGATCATTGATTTTTTTTTGCACTATAAACAAAACAATTCTGACAATTAAAAAAAAAAACAATATTTTTTGCTTTCTGCTATAAAACATAGCCAATAAAAAAATGTAAAAATCAAATTTCTTCATTAATGTGGGCCAATATGTATTTTGCTACATATGTTTGTTAAAAAAAAAAATCCCAGTAAGTGTATATTGATTGGTTTGCACAAAAGTTATAACATCTACAAACTATAGGACATTTTTATTTATTTGTTACTAGTAATGGTGGTGATCAGTGATATATAGTGGATTTTGATCTTGCGCCAGACATTCTGATACTTTTTGGGGACCAGTGACACTAATATTGTGATCAGTGCTAAAAATATGCACCGTCACTGTACTAATGACACTGGCTGGGAAGGGGTTAACATCAGGGGTGATCGAAGGGTTAACTGTGTGCCTCACCAGTGTTTATGTGAACTGTGTGAGGTGCTTTTACTGAGGGAAGAGAGGGAATGTAGCAGGGACACAAACGCCATCCCTCCCCCCTGTCAAAATGGCAATCTGGCTTGTTTACTACCCGACGATCGACTGGCGGACATCTAGTACCTTGCACCCACCGATTGGCTTCCGCTGTGTATAATGAAGCGAGGTGTTGTATTTATACATGATCCAGCACACAGCTGCCACCCTGTAGCAATAAAGCTGGTATAGGGTAGTCCGGAAACGGTTAAAAGAGAAGTCCAGCCTGGGCTCATTCGGTACGGTGCTGCATCTGCCTAGGTAAGTATGAATATGGGATAAAAAAATGCCATACTTCTCTTTTAATATTCAAAGTAAACTCACTCATCCATACGTGTCTCCATGCTTTGTTTTGTTGAGAAATCATTTTGAAAAACATCCCCAGAATTTATAGAAATTACCTTCTTTTGCTGTTGATTCATGTAGCATTTACTTCCTGGAACCCATCTGCCCTTAGTTCAGGCATGCAGGTAGGAGTGTGTGCTTAGCTGAGAAAGCCTCTCCTTCCCTCCTCCAGATGAAAGAAGAAAATACCCATGAAGTCTCCTGGGAAGTATGACATCATTTTAGCCTAGTATAAAAAATTATAAAAAATATCATATATATGTGAAATATAATTCATACAAAAGATCGTACAAAAAAAAAAAAACGTCCGCACGCCGCTCCTCCCTACGCCGTTTCGTTAGAGATAACATCTTTCAGTGGCACTGGTAGACTTTATCTCTAACGAAACGACGTTGGGACGCTGAACCTGGAAGCGACTGGCAGCGTTACATGAGCCGGCCGGCAGAATTCTTTTTACTATTTGATGCGAGTTTCTTATGACATATGTAAGTGTGATTCTTTATTTTTATTAAAAATCCTGGCAATATTATACTACGGCGATTCCCCTTTTTTTTTATCTATGTGATTGGCAATGAGCGGTGTGGCCGTAGGAATATACCAACATTGGAACAGAGTGGAAATCACAAGCAAAAAAGATGTTCATTTGGAGTTGGACTATTACTTTGAATTTAAGTTCCAATTATAGTAGTGTATATATTCATTTTTGTACTATTTATTTAATTTTATATATTAAATTTATTTTTTGCACGATCTTTTGTATGAATTATATTACACATCAATTGATCTTTTTTATAATTTTTTATGTTATTATATATTCAGTGATATTGAATTGGATTATTATAGTGCAGCTTTTTTCGAAAAATTGGTATTAATATTGTGGGTATCTCACATTTAGGTTGCAGCTTCACTTTCACAAACATTTTTACAGTTTGTCAATTATTTTAACTTTAGATAACGCTGTATTACATTTTTTTATTAATCATTTTAGCCTAGGCCAGAAGCCAGGAAGCAACTGAAGAAATGTAAAAAAAAAGATTAAAAAAAGTAAATATGATATATCTTCTTATCTATTTACTCATACTAGCAGCATAAACATTTAAAATAGTTAATGTGATTGAGATAGTTTAGTTGCACATTAACGACTTGCTTACTAGGCACCTAAACCCCCCTCCTGCCCAGACCAATTTTCAGCTTTTAGCGCTGTCCCTCTTTGAACGACAATTACGCAGTTATGCAACACTGTACCCAAATTCAATTATCATTTTTTTCCAACAAATAGAGCTTTTTTTGGTGGTATTTGATCACCTCTTTTTTTTTTTTTTCTTTGTTAAATTTTTAACAAAAAAGACCAAATGTAAAAAAAAAATACAAAACTATTTAATATTTTGTTAATGCATTTTTGAAACAGGTAATTTTTCTCCTTCATTGATGTACGCAGATGGGGCTACACTAGGGTTGCCACCTGTCTAGGATTTACCCGGACATTTTGGGTTTTGACTCATGCGTCTGGGTTTCAGACTGCCTGAAACCCGGACACATTATTCAGACTGGACTATGGCTTCCCAGCAGGGTTGCTGGCTACAGTTGTCTAAGCTGGGAGTGCCTGTTACACTCTCTTTCATGCTGCCCGAAGCCAGCACTAACAATCCCCCCAAACACACACAGGCGGGAGAGGAGCTCGATCTGCACCTCTTCCTCCTGCCTCTACCCCTCTGTGCCTGCCCACACTCCAGTCCCCAGCGCTGTGCCTCAGAAAAGGAAAGTGGGGGCTGGTTTTTGAAGTCCAGCAGCCTCAGATACATCTGGATGAGAGGTGCTGACTGCCAAGGGGTGAGTGAGCTCACCATCCATTAGGGTTGTCCCGATATTCGTATTGGTATCGGGACTGATCCCGAGCATTTGTGCGAGTACTTGTACTTGCGCAAATGCTCCCGATGCCAGATCCGATACCTGGGAGAGATGACTAAAGTGACCTGGTGCAAGCGGAAGTCAACGGCTAGGAACAACGGAAGTGACACTGTGTCGACGTCGGTGGTTGGACATCCCGATGCCCATCTTAGTACACCCTACACTTGGCTGCAGCAAGCCAGCAGCAGACATCTTATCACACCCAGCCCATATAGTTCGAGCTGGGTGTAAAAAGATGGCAGTTGCTGCTTTTAATGCGGCCGAGTGCAAGGAGTACCAAGATGGGCGTCACGGGCAACCTTTCCTCATGGTATGACAGTGCCTGACCTGCCCATCAGTGCCCATAAATGCCACCTATCAGTGCCCAATGCACATAAGTTCCGCCTATCAGTGCCAGCCACCTGTCAATGCCATCTATCAGTGCCCGCCATCTATCACTGCTGCATATCTGTGCCACCTAATCTATATTGTGCTTTGAAAACTGTCACATAACATTCAAAAAAAGTATCGGTAATCGGAATCTGCCAGTACTTGGAAAAAAAGTATCGGTACATGTACTCGGTCTTAAAAAAGTGGTATCGGGACAACCCTACCATCCTTCCCTATTGCATCAGAGTGTTCCCTATTACATCAGAGTCCTCTCCATACATCAGAGTTCTCAGTGTCCCCCCTTAATACGGGGCTCCCAGAGGATCCCTTATGTTAGAGTCCCCGGAGTTCTCCAGTGTGAGGGAACTCAGCGGGTTTAGATGTATAAGGGGAACTCTGTGGACTCTGATGTAAAAGGGGAACTCTGTGGACTCTGATGTAAAAGGGGAACTCTGTGGACTCTGATGTAAAGGGGGAACTCTATGGGTTTAGATGTCAAAGGGGAACTCTGGGTTTAGATGTAAAAGGGGAACTCTGTGGACTCTGAAGTAAAGGGGGGACGATTATTATTACTTCATATGATTAGAAATGTTATTTATTATCAAAATATATGTATAAAAAAAAATTGCTGTGCAACACATAAAGTGTCCAGTTTTGACTTGAAGAAAAGGTGGCAACCTTACGCTGTCGCCGTGAGGAGAAAAAAAAAAACGATTATCTATTCTCTGTTTACATCACATAAACACGTAATCGACCCCTTACTCCGATCAGTGATCACCCGAGCCTCACCCCCCTGCAGGGGCACAGCCAGCTTGCAAAGGGAAGGACTTCTATTGATGCCCTCCCAGCAAAACAGATCCGCGCTGTAGCCATCATTCGGCTATAGAGCAGATCTGAAGGAATTAAGACCCCTTTCACGCTGAGGAGGTTTTCAGGCATTTTAGCAATAGAAATAGCCTCTAATTAGCACTTGAAAACTGCCTCCCAATCATTTTAGTGTGTCTGTTCACACTGGGGCGGTGCGTTTGGGGGATGTTAGGAAAAGTCCTGCAAGCAGCATCTTTGGGGCAGTGTGGGAGCGATGTATACATTGAAATGAATGGGCAGCGCTTCCAAAGCACCTGAAAAGCGATTCGGAAGCGCAGAAACATGGATGGTTTTTAACTCCTTCTTTGGGGTTAAAAGTGCCCCGCTAGCTGCCGAAATGTGCCACTAAAACAAGTGGCGCTTTAGCGCTAACATGGATGCAGCCCCAGTGTGAAAGGGGTCTAATGTATTTATCTTTGATTGATTGACAACACCTGCTCACCACCATCCCATATAAGAGAGTGGAGAGACTGGCCATCTTATATGAGAACACAGCGCACCTGGCACTATGATATGGCAATAACAGAACACAGTGCGGTGTACTGCAGCTTTTATTGTATGTACACTTTGGACTGTAAATCTAGCCTTTTTTTCCTTTCTGTTTTTAGTTTGAATATTAGTTCAAAACTTTGTGTTTTTTTATTGCTCACTTTGTCACATTTATGACTAATGCCCTGTACACGCAGTCGGACATTCCGACGACAAAATCCATTGGACGGATTTTGGCCCAAACTTGTCTTGCATACACACGGTCGCATAAAGTTGTCGGAAAATCAGACTGTTCAGAACGCGGTGACGTATAACAAGTACGACGGGATTATAAAGAGGGCAGTAGCCAATCGCTTTTGTCTCGTAAATTATTCTGAGCATGCGTGGCACTTTGTCCGTTGGAATTGTCTACACACGATCGGAATTTAAACAATCGGATTTTGTTGTTGGAAAATTTTAGATCCTGCTCTTAAACTTTGTGTCGGAAATTCCAACCGAAAAAGTTAGATGGAGCCCACACATGATAAGATTTTCCGACAACAAGATCCAATTGCACATTTTCCATCGGAAAGTCCGGCCGCGTGTACAGGGCATTATTCTGTCCCAGTTCCAGCTACCACAGCACCATTATGCTATCATCGCCATGCCAATTCATGTTTTTTTTAACTCTTTATTTATTCCAGATATGCCAGGAAATAGACATAAAACTGGTCACACGTTAGACTGACTACAGATTGTTTCACAATTGAAAACAAGATCCACAATCATGAGAGATCTTCCCCTGAAACAAGGTGGTAGAGAATTGACTTTCCAGGTCATTTCAGCAAATAGAGAGGAAGCCCCAGCAAATACAGACATGATTATGAATTGTGTCATAACACTTGACCACCATTAGGAGACGCTAATGACATGACATGACATTACATTCCTTATTTTAGATGTCATTATATTACATTGTTGTGTTTCTGTGCTTCTTTATGCAATGCAGGCAGATCATGGTTGGTGTGAGGTGCTGGCATGGAGCTGTACATAGCTTCCTGAAAGCATCTTTATAAATGTAAGCATTAACAGGGAAAGGGGAATTGGGGAGAAAAATAAAAAATATGAATAAAAGAACCTTCACATAAAAGACCTCAAAAGAAAAATTGTGGGTTCAGTTGGACTTTTTAGGCATAAAAGAAGTTGTGAACACAACCAATATATTCAAGAGGAATTATTTCTATTTATTATTAAGACAAAAGTAGAAACAAAAAATAAAATAAATAAAAAAAAATTTCTTTTTACAAAAAAAGAATTATTTTCTCCTTATAACTACACATTTGAGACCTAATTGACATCCTATCAAAGGTAGTAAAATCCACTTAAAATTTCCAAAGGGGAAAAAACGGCGTCGAGGCCGGTCGGACGCATCGTAGGAGACGCTGGTCGGGTAGCTGAACGTCACTTCCGCCTAGTGCGGAGTGACGTCACTACCGGGACGGACACACATAAAAGGACACACATGGCTGGTGTCCATGAATAGCGGCCATTTTTTACAAAAATAAATACGATAGGGGTGAACGGGCTGAATAGCCTGCCTGCTTGATTCCCCCTCTGCCTTCCCCCTTTACCCAGTGGGAATTCGGTTCGCTTAACTGCACTTAAAGGTAATTGGTCTGCATAATTGTATGTATCTTTCTTTACTTTTATTGGATGTACTTCCTAATCCCCTCCAAACTATCACGGTGGGTTTCTCCTAGAGCACTGGTAATATAATATTCTATTTTTAGTTTCTACTGTATAATATTCTCTGCTGGCTCTTTTTCTAATTCTCCTTGGTGTTGCTCAAACAATTGGTGTTTCACCTGACTAATGGGTTCCAATTTATCTCACTCTGAGGGACACTTTTTATGTTTGGACATTCTTTATACCAAATTCTAAAACACCCCCTTTTTCATTATGCTTTTTTATACAGCTCAGGGGATACTCAGAGTACCCATCATCATTTAACTTCTGGCTACCCACATTTTAAGAACACCCACTAAAAATTAAATGTTCGAAGCCCCACGGGCTCAACACATTTATGAAGTGATTCCACCAACTTTAAATTCATATCTGCATTTATTGCTCAACGTCTACTCCTCCCCCCCCCTTTTTCCTTTTTGGAGAAATGGGTGTTTGAATTGTGCCAACTTCCCTACTCTCCTCCGGGAATGGTGGTCTCCCTATTTGGGACACACTTTATGAAGGAATGTAAGTATTTATAGCTTGATATAAGATATGAAATAAGTATGTTGTATCCGCCCCCACACTGTGGCCCCCCCCCTTATTTTATTTTTTTCCCCCAATCTTATGGAACACCTTAGCATCTTGATAGGTGGTATAATGAAATATGTTATGTGTATCTGGATACATGTAGTTTATATTTATGTTTGTATATGTTTTTAGTATTTTATATATATATATATATGTTTTCTTTTTATTTATTTATTCTTTCTCCTTACAATATAGAACACTGTTATCAGCTCCTGAAGAAGCGTCATCTCCAGACGCGAAACATGTAGAGCACCAGAATATATGTAACTGTCGACTGTATGGTTGATATCCTTGATTCTATATTTATATAGATATGCACTTTGTTTTTTCCCCTTTGGAAATTTTAAGTGGATTTTACTACCTTTGATAGGATGTCAATTAGGTCTCAAATGTGTAGTTATAAGGAGGAAATAATTTTTTTTTTGTAAAAAGATTTTTTTTTTTATTTATTTTATTTTTTGTTTCTACTTTTGTCTTAATAATAAATAGAAATAATTCCTCTTGAATATATTGGTTGTGTTCACAACTTCTTTTATGCCTAAAAAGTCCAACTGAACCCACAATTTTTCTTTTGAGGTCTTTTATGTGAAGGTTATTTTATTCATATTTTTTATTTTTCTCCCCAATTCCCCTTTCCCTGTTAATGCTTACATTTATAAAGTGATAACCAGGATGTGGCATTCTGTTTAAACTTTTCAGTGTATCCACAGACACCACCCTATGACAGATACACATTTTTTCATTTAAATATTCCTGAAAGCATCACCACATCTTCCCTCAGTGCTCTTCCTAACAACCCTCAGCCCTGATGTAAGCAGTGTGTTGGCTCTTGAATGAGTTATGCAAAAATGCCTTGGTGCACGGATGGCAATCTGGAGGAGTGGGTCTTCCTAGGGAGGCTTTAGGGAGGAAGGAAAGTCCACTTTTTTAACTTGTCCCTATAATAAGGCTTACCTGTAGGTACAGTGAATATCTTCTAAACTTGCATTGTTTAGGAGAAATTCACATGGGATGCAGCCAGTGATGTTACCGGTGCATGCGCTCTGAAGGGATGGCAAACCCTACCCAGAGCATCTATACAACCCGATGGGAGCACAGAGGAGCTGGGACAGCACTGCGCTAGAGGACTCCATGTGCAGGTAAGTCTGTCATAATGTGCTAGTATGCAGAGCCTACTAATACATAATGACTTAAACCTGTAGGTGGCCCTTTTTTATATATATTTGTGGTGGTTTACTATCACTTTAATTAGCTGAGGTTTTTCTTTAATTTGTTAGTCAGGTCCATCTAAATCTGCTAGTACATCTAACACTACCCTTTTCCCAGATTGACAATGCTGTTGTCCAAACGTGGAGATGCCCTTAAGCTGTACAAAAGTTCTTTGTACATTCAATCAAAAAACGCAAAAAAAAATAGAACAGAAACCTTTTTTCAAATTGGTGTGACACCGCAAAGTAGGAGCCGCACCAATTTGAACCATTGCCGTCAGTAGGCAGAGACTTTTCATGCGATTTTGAACCGCATGACAAGAAGCACCGGTGTGAACAGGGGGCTTAATGATTTGTATTTCTGCCAGTCCTGAGGATTGCACAGTTCTGCACAACACAGCCAGGCTTGAAGTATAGTAGATCTGATTTTTCTCTGCTGCCTGGATACTGAAAAGATATGCTGTAGTCTGATGAGCTTGTTTCTCAGTTACTTTGCTCTCTCCTCCCAAAACTGACTGGCTCCCTATGCTGCTTCTCCCTCCCTGATCTGAGTTCTGCTGTACAGGGACTATAAGTGGCTGATACCAGATTGAATAGAGGTGTTCGCCAAAACTAGTCTGCTGCTGACTGTACTCACTGAGAAGGCTTGAAAATAAATATGCTTGATGTTATGGAGTTGCCGGCTGCTTCTTTTTTTAGATTCATTTATGTAAATTAAAGTAGCTAAAGGCAAAAACCTTTCATTTGTGACAGAGTAAGGGAGGATTATAATCCCTGTTGTATTTTATTATTTTTTTGCCATTTGTGCCCTATTGGGGAGCTTTTCCTTCACTTCATACCGCATAGCCAAGACAGGAAGTGAAAGGAAATCCCTCCAAAATGAGGGAACCACTGGTTGTCACCAGGGCCACCAGAACTAGTGTCCTCATTGGAAAATGTCCCCTCTATTACTGCTTTAACTGCTTCCTGACCAGCCAACACAGTTATACAAGGGCAGGTTGGCTCCCCTGCATGAGCCGTCGTAGCTACACGTCGGCTCGCGGGGTCAGGATAACTGCCAATGCTTGTGGCCGTCAGTCGCGATGACCGCACCCATGAGCGATCATGAGCAGGAGACACAGAACAGGGACGAGTGTGTGCAAACACACACTTCCCTGTTCTGTTCTGACAGGAGTGACAGATTGTGTGTTCCTATTAGGTAGAAACCACGATCACTCACTTCCTCTAGTCAGTCCCCTCCCCCTTCAGTTAGAATCACCTCCCAGGGAACACAGTTAACCCCTTGATTGCCCCCTAGTGTTAACCTCTTCATTGCCAGTGACATTTTTACAGTAATCAATGCATTTTTATAGCACTGATCGTCGTATTAATGCCAATGGTCCCAAAAATATGTCAAAATTGTCCGATGTGTCCACCATAATGTTGCACTCATGATAAAAATTGCAGATCGCCGCCATTACTAGTAAAAAAAAAAAATAATAATAAAAATGCTATAAATCTATTTCCTATTTTGTAGACGCTATAACTTTTTTTTTTTTTTTTTAACAATCTTTTTATTGAAAGTTTCACAAATTAACAATCAACAAATACATGTGCAAGGTCAATTAAACAAAAAGGAGTACATATCCTGTGCAGTATCATGAAAGTAAGGTAGCCGAAAATACTAGTAATTCCTTTTTTCCTATACAAATGATATACATTAATGGTCGAGTGTTTGATAAACGGCTAGATAATGTCAACGTAGGAATGAGATATTTGCAATATTTCAAACAAGTCACAACTATTTTAGCAAATAAATTTAACAATTAAATTTAAGAACGACTTCTATATTTGTCCCATAAGGCCCATTTCCGAAGAAAGGGTTGTAGTCTATCTTCCTGATACGCTACCGTTCTTTCATATTCAAACGAGTGGTCAACTAGGGCCACTACTTCTGACACCAAAGGGGAAGCAGTAGATTTCCATTTTCGTGTAATGCTCAGCCGAGCTGCAAATAAAATATGTGTCACTAATGTGCGCTCTGGGGTGGGATAAATATCCAAATCTACACCTAGAAGAGCTTGTTCTACTCTGAGGGGATTTAAGATTCCTGTTAACATAGCTATTACCTTACTTATTTCCCCCCAGAAGCTTCGTAAAGATACACAACCAAAATATGTGTGCCAGATTTCCCACCTGGCCACATTCTCTCCAGCACGCGTTCGTACCCTCTCCTGCGTATTTCGCTATTATGTAAGGCGTCCTGTACCATCGAAATCGTAACTTATGTGCGCCTTCCCTAAAATTGGAACAACGAGTGGAATTGTAACTGCTCTTAATAGCTCTGACCCATTGGTCTGGGGATATAGTGATATTTAGATCCTCTTCCCACTTGGTTAACTGATTGTACATCTCAAAATGCAGTTTACCGTGAAGGAGATTGTATATGGCCGTAATACCTTTCTTTTGTGCTGAGGTTGGCTGCCACAGCTCCCAAATACATTCCGGGAGGCTAAAGTACTGTGTACAATCGTAAGGGATCATGCTAGTCAATCTGGCAAATGTCAGAAATTCAGTCTTAGGAATGTCCTGAGTGGCCTTCAAGTTTTTAAATGACCGTATATTACCCTGCGTTAAAAGTTGGTGAAGAAAACAGAGTCCATAGTTTGCCCAATGTGTCACTTGTAAGTCAGGGGTAAGGAAGGACAGGGCCGAGAGGGGATAGGGAGATGTTTAAGGTCGGTGTTGGCTGGTTGGTGTTTGCGTAGGTAAGCCCAGGCCTGCAGTGTCGCGTTTATAGTAGGGTGGTGTTTATATCTTCTGGGGTCCCCTATCGCTGTGGCATATAGAAGCCCTGAGAGATCCTTCTGTTGTGTCTGTTCTAATTCACATATGTGCCACCGCTTCTGTTCAGGTGTATAGAACCAGACTCTAAGTTGGTCCAATATAGCTGCCATATGATAATCTCTCAGCTCTGGAACTCCCATTCCTCCCACCTGTCTATGTTTGATTAGAATTCTAAAGCCGCATCTGGCAGGCTTCCCTTCCCATAGGTATCTACCCAGTTGGCGTTGTAATGTTCTATAAAAAGAAGCTGGCAACGCAATTGGAAGTGCTCTGAAGAGATACAAGAGCTTTGGTAGTAGAAACATCTTCTACGCGGCCAATCTGCCGGACCAGGAAAGATAAAACTTTTTAAATCTGGACAGCTCACCCTCAAAGCTTGATGGGATAGATTCGAAGTTGCATTTGTAAAGTTGAGATAGGGAGCTGGTTAACCTTATGCCCAAGTATTGAATGGATTCAGATGCCCAAGCATAAGGTAAGGAGTTTTGAATTCGGTTCTGTATATCCGATGGAACATTTATACCCAATATGCTCAACTTAGTTGCATTAATTTTGTAATAAGAAATCTCATTGAAATTTTCCAACACCTCGTACACAGTTTTCAGGGATTGCTCTGGATCAACAAGAGACAGGATCACATCATCTGCATATAGAGTGATAGAGTGCTTAGTCGATCCAGAGCTAATACCTCTAATATTCGGGTGAGTCCTAATCCTCTCCGCCAATGGCTCCATTAAAAGGGCAAAGATCAGGGGTGATAAAGGACACCCCTGTCTTATTCCATTGGTAATGTAAAACTGTTCAGAGAAAAGGCCCTCTGTGAAAACTTGCGCTGACGGTTTGGAGTACAGAGCAGAGATGGCGGAGAGGACCGAGCCCGAAAAGCCAAACTTCAACAAAACCGCCGAGAGGTACCCCCAATGAACCCTGTCGAAAGCTTTCTCGGCGGCCAGCGAGAGGAGGACCACTGCCGAGTGAATCAAGTTCAGCACCCTCCTGGTGGCATCCGGGGCCTGTCTCCCCACAACAAACCCCACCTGATTGGGCTGTACCAGTTGAGGTAGAACCTTAGTTAAAGCGGGAGTCCACCGGGACTCCGCGTTTTTTTTTTTTTTAAAAGCCAGCAGCTACAAATACTGCAGCTGCTGACTTTTAAAATAGTGACACTTACCTGTCCAGCGCGCCCGCGATGTCCGCACCCGAAGCCGATCTCTAGGTCGCCTGTCGGGTCCTGCCGCCGCCATCTTGGGTATGGGAATCAGGAAATGGAGCCTTTCGGCTTCATTTCCCGGTTCCCTACTGCACATGCGCGAATCGCGCTGCGCAATAAGGACGCTCCCTGCTGCCTCTGGGATCTGTGTGTTTCCCAGCAGGCAGCGGGGCACTTGCGGGAAGGGGTGGGCACTTGCGGAAAGGGGCGTACGTTACGCCCCTTTCCGCAGAGAGCTATCCCGGAAGTGGGTGCAGTTACCTGGATTATCCAGGTAACTGCACCCCCCTCCGCCCTGAAAGGTGCCGATTGTGGCACCGGAGGGGGGGAGGGTTCCGATGAGCGGAAGGTCCACTTTAGGGTGGACCTCCGCTTTAACCTATTGGCAAAAATCTTGGCATATATCTTCAGGTCCACATTTAATAAAGATATGGGCCTGAAGTTCTGTACCCTGTCTGAATCCTTTCCCGGTTTAGGCAGTGTTACTATAGTAGCCGATAACATCTCGGGTGGGAAGGAGGCTGAGGAGGCAGCTGCATGAAACACCCTCTGCATATAGGTAGTCAGAATACTGGAAAATGTCCTATAATACTCCGAGGAGTATCCATCTGGACCGGGCGATTTGTTTTTAGGGAGGGCTTCTATGGTCTTTTGTATTTCGGCTAATGAAAATGGGGCGTTCAACTCCTCTAAGTGCAGTGGTTGCAACTTTGGGAGGTTAAGTATCTGAAGAAAACGTTCTATGGCATCAGGTGTGGGCTGTGCAGAAGAGGCATCTTCCTTCAAGTTGTACAGGCTGCTGTAATACCAGCCGAATGCATCTGCTATTTCTTTAGGGTTAGTAAGTCTAGAGCCATTTTGTGGATGTACTATGTACGGTATTCTTTGCTTGAGTACTTTGTCCTTAAGCTGCATTGCTAAGAGCTTCCCTGCCTTATTGCCATGTGTATAATGGTTAGCTTTGAGTTTATGAATGTTCCTGGCATGTTGGGCCACCAGTAGAGTACGTAGGTCATTGCGGGCTTTTGCTAGATTATTACTTATTGAGAAAGAGGGTGTCGCTTTATTCACGATTTCTAAGTCATTTATCTCCTTCAAAAGGCTATCCATGCGCTGCCTCCTCCTCCTGTTCACCCCCGCACTAATCTTAATCAGGAGACCTCTAGTAAATGCTTTGTGAGTGTTCCATAAAATTAACGGGTCTACATTCTCAACATCATTAATTGTAAAAAATTCTTGCAATGCGGCTGTAACCTCATTTATAACCTCTGGGTTTTTAAACAACTGGGGATCGCACCTCCACCGGTTCGCCCGGGTAGAGAAGGTGCCATCCCCAACCGCTATTGACACCGGTGCATGATCAGTCCATGAAATGGTACCGATCTCCGACCTAAAGATACGCTGTAATAAAAACTTATCAACTAGAAACATGTCAATCCTGGAATAGGACATGTGTACCTGTGAGAAAAAAGAAAAGTCACGTTCAGTGGAGTGCTGACACCTCCACACATCATACAGGCCAGCTGCTCCCATAAATTTTGCGATCTCAGGCCTGCAGGAGAGCCTCGGGGAGGGACTGGACACGTCTAATACTTTATCTGGAACTGCGTTTAGATCCCCACATAAAATAACATGTCCCTTAGCTGTCTTTTGTATTCTCCCCCATAGCTTGTTAAGAAAATGCACTTGTCGAGCATTGGGGGCATAAGCGTTAACTATGGTATAGGCCACATTATTAATTTCGCAGTTAAGAATTAAATACCTCCCTTCTTTGTCTTGTTGATGGGATATATACTTATATGCAACTGATTGCTTAATGAGGATTGCAACTCCCCTTTTTTTTGTTGGGGCATTACGCAGAAATATCGTGGGGAAGTGTTTGTTGGATAATTTAGGGTGGTTGCTTTCTTTAAAGTGAGTCTCCTGCAGGCAGAGGACATCGCTGCGTAGTAGCTGGGCCTCCCTCCATAACATGTGCCGTTTTGCGGGCTATTCAAACTGTTAACGTTTAAAGGCGATATTTTGAATACCATAACTAGTGAGCTTGTGACTTATCCAATAGCTGAGAATAAATACTTCTAAACACAAAAATAAATTTCTATCCTCTCTCATGCACAACACCAACCAAATGGCTAGATGAACACTATAGTGACCGTGTATAGGAAGTCTTGTTTCCACAAAAGGAAAAGGCAAAAAGAAAAACGGAAAAGGAGAATACAGGAAACGTTGTAAAAAGAGTGAAACACAAAAATTAATAAAAAAATATAGGAACTGATTCCTAGGAATCTGAGCCAACAGTGGCTGTTGATAACGGGGGGAAACACAAGTCTCGATGCCGATGGGGTCATCCAGGTTTAGGTGCAATTGGATGTAAGCCAAGCACGGTACTCAGGTGTGACTGTCTCAGCCGTCAGGAGTGTCCTTTCTTGCTTGATGAGCCTTAGGGGCCGACAGCTCTGGGGTGATGATTTCCCATTTTTCCAGTAGACGCAGGCCGTCCTCCAGCGTACTGATACGATAATACCGGTCTCCTTTGGAGATGACTAAGGTGGCTGGGTGGTTCCACTTGTATGGAATTTTGTGGTTTCTGAGTGGTTTGGTAATAGTCAGAATATTACGCCTCTGCTGCATGGTGTGGGCTGACAGGTCCGCAAAGAAGGTGAGCCCCTGGATGCAGTCTGGGGGATGGACTGCTTGCCTTATAGCAGACATCAGCTTCTCCTTCACTCTGTAGTAGTGTATCCTGGCTATGGTGTCTCTGGGAAGTTTCGCCTGAATGTGTTGTGGCTTAGGTAGCCTATGGATACGGTCAATGGTTAGTTCCTCTAGCGAAACATCCGGCAGAAGTTTGTGCATAATAGTAGTGAGGTGTGCCATCAAATCTTGGGGCTTGACTGTCTCAGGAATACCTCTAATTTTCACATTATTCCTTCTCGAGCGGTCTTCCAGGTCCGCTACTTTAGCTTTAAGCCAAGAGATGTCCTCATCATGTTCATTATGAGCGTCCACCATATTGTTGAATGTGTCTGTGAATTCCCCCATCTTATGCTCAATATGGGAGACCCTGTCACTGACCGCTATCACTTCAGTTTTGCATTGTGTCACTAACTGCAGCATGTCAGTATGAATCGCCCCTCTCAGTGTGACCAACATGTCTTTTAAAGTGGAGTCCATAACTGGCTGGTTGTTTGTAGGGAACGCTGCAATTGCATCCTGAAACTCCAGCGTATCATCAATAGCAGCAGCCATATTTCTGTCCCCTCTGTCTGCCAGCTCCTGTGTCAGCTTAGGCTTAGATTTAGCTGGGCTGTTCGTGCTGGAGGAGGATGGGGATACGGTCTATGGTGCTTTATGTTTGTGCCTGTTTCTACTCACAGTTTCCCAGCCGTCCTCAGGGTCCTCCATGCAGGCCTTCTCTGCGGCCTGTGAGCCTCGTGCGCCGGGTGCGCCATCTTGCCCGCCTGTGCGGCCAGACCGACCGAAAAAGTCCGTCATTTTCCCGGGCTGTGAGCGCTCCCTTCTCCTCCTCGACATGACCGGACACTTCCCTGGACCTTCCGGAACAAAGATCTGCCACTCGTCCGTGCTTTTCGTCGCTGTGATCGGTACTGGATGTCCCGTGTGGCGAGGAGCTCAGGACTCACGCGTCCATGCTCCTTGCGCGCCGGCTCCGCCCCCAACGCTATAACTTTTGCGCAAACCAATCAATATATGCTTATTGTGATTTTTGTTTTACCAAAAATATATAGAATACATATCAGCCTAAGCTGAGAAAACATTAGCTTTTTTTTACAAAAAAAAGGGGATATTTATTATAGCAAAAAGTACAAAATATTGTGTTTTTTTTTTCAAAATTTTCGCTTTTTTTGTTTATAGCGCAAAAAATAAAAACCGCAGAGGCAATCAAATACCACCAAAAGAAAGCTCTATTTGTGGGAAAAAAAGTACATCAATTTTGTTTGAGTGCAACATCGCACGACCGCGCAATTGTCAGTTAAAGCAACGGTGCCAAATCGCAAAAAGTTCTCTGGTCAGGAAGGGGGTCCATTTTTCCAGGGCTGAAGTGGTTAAGTGTAAATGGGATTTTCTTTAACTTCTATGGGGGCAAAAACAGCAAAATAAACCCATTGGAGTTCTAATACTTCTACACTCTATCCAAAACAAAACAAAAATGTTGTCTTTATTTATACATTAAATCTGCCCGGAGTGCACCATTAAATTTAACATTTAGGAAGGAGTTAAACATAGCTAAAGTAAAAACATTTTAGTTTTGGATAGAGTGGAGAGGGATGAGAACACCCGTCCGGTTTTTATCGCTGTCTGTGCCCGTTGGGCCCTATTTACACCTGTGCATTCTGGAAATGAACACAGAACACAAAACATGCGTTATGCTTGCAGTGGCATTACTTTTTAATGGCACCCCAAATGCAGACAGCATACAAGCAATTTGTGCATAGCAAAGCAGGACACAAATACGCCAAAATGTAATGTAAAAAACTAATAAAATGTGAAACTTCTTTGGCATGTTTGCCACGCATAGGGCAGCCCATTTAAGTGAATGGGCTGCCCTATGTGTGTTGAGTGAAAAGACGTGAGGTGTGAATGGGGCCTTAGGGAGATTCACCATCTCTATTTGTCCCTTTTAGGTTACCAAGCGTGAAAGTAAAAAAATCCCACATTTTATGCTATCACCAAGAAATAGCGGGGAAATCTTTACATGGAGACACTAGCTCTAGAATACCCCCAATATGGAGGTTTTTTTTCTCGCTTCCTCTTTCAGCTATTGAATAGGGATGAGCTTCGTGTTCGAGTCGAACGTACGTTCGACTCGAACATCGACTGTTCGGGCGTTCGGCGAAATCCGAACTCTTGGTCCGTTCGCGTCAAAATTCGTATGGCGCGCGCGGACCACAATGCACTGCGGTGGCGCAGTGCATTGCTGGCTCGTGATTGGCCAAGCATGCACTGTGACCCCCGCATGCTTGGCCAATCGCAGCGCCAGCAGCGAGGAGAGCCATGATTGGCCACAGGCATCCTGCCTGTGGCCAATCATAGCTCAGGCTGTGTAGTGCACGCCCCACACTATATAAGGCCGCCTTTGAGGCGGCCCTCGTGTAGTGTGTTGGCATCTGAAGCAGTGGGTGTTCTGTGTACCTTCAACACAGTTACACACCAATCGTTTTTGGCTGATTTCCTATCTTGCTCTTGTGTAGTGGTTATTGTCTGTGCCCTGACTGCAGTATACACCACTACACTATATTCACCTCACCTATATAGCTAGCTAGTGATCTATCTTTAACCACTTAACAACCGCCCATTGCCGATTAACGGCTTCAGGGTGGTTGTTTAACTCTGAGAGGCCGTTAATTAACGGCCTCCCAGAATTCTGCTCTCGCGCGCCCCCCTGGGGCACGCACTCGAGAGCATCCGTGACCGCCGGGTCCACAGGACCCGGCGCATCACGGATCACGGTAAACGCCCGCTCGTCGCGGCCGTTTACCACGTGATCGCTCCGTCAAATGACGGAGTGATCACTTGTAAACAAACCGGCGTCATGTTATGACGCCGGTTCCTCCCTCCCCTCTCTGTACCGATCGGTACAGCGGAGGGGAAAGAGATCGGTGTCAGCAGCGATGTGGGCTGCATCTGCAGTGCCCACATCGCTGCTCACCGAATTTAACCCCTCAATTCCCTGCCAATACTCTGCAATACCAGTGCATACTCTGCAGTACCCTGCCATTACTCTGCAGTACCCCCCATTACTCTGCAGTACCCTGCCTTTACTCTGCAGTACCCCCATTACTCTGCAGTAACCCCCATTACTCTGCAGTACCCTGCCATTACTCTGCAGTACCCCCCAATACTCTGCAGTACCCGCCATTACTCTGCAGTACCCCGCCATTACTCTGCAGTGCAGTACCCTGCCATTACTCTGCAGTACCCTGCCTTTACTCTGCAGTACCCTGCCATTACTCTGTAGTACTCCCCAATACTCTGCAGTACCCTGCCATTACTCTGCAGTACCCCCCAATACTCTGCAGTACCCCGCCATTACTCTGCAGTGCAGTACCCTGCCATTACTCTGCAGTACCCTGCCTTTACTCTGCAGTACCCTGCCATTACTCTGTAGTACTCCCCAATACTCTGCAGTACCCTGCCATTACTCTGCAGTACCCCCAATACTCTGCAGTACCCCGCCATTACTCTGCAGTGCAGTACCCTGCCATTACTCTGCAGTACCCCCCATTACTCTGCAGTACCCTGCCTTTACTCTGCAGTACCCTGCCATTACTCTGTAGTACTCCCCAATACTCTGCAGTACCCTGCTATTACTCTGTAGTACCCCACCAATACCCCGCCAATACTCTGCAATACCCTGCCATAAATTGCCATACCCAGCCATACTCGGAGATACCCAGCCATACTCGGTGATACCCTGAAATACCCAGCCATAGACGCCCCCCACCCCTCACCGCCCTCCGGTGCTTCTACCAACTCGCCAGTACGATCAAAGCCAGAATCTTTTTTTTATTTTTTATTTCAGGCTTCCCAGCCTAGAGGTGAGATGTGGGGTCATATTGACCCCCAGATTTCACTGTAAAGAGGACCTGTCACCCCATATTCCTATTACAAGGGATGTTTACATTCCTTGTAATAGGAATAAAAGTGATCAAAAATATATTTTTGGGGAAAAAAATATCAAACTAAAATAAATAAAGTAAAATGAACAATAAAAAAAAAAAAAAAATTAAAGCGCCCATGTCCCCATGTGCTCGCATGCAGAAGCGAACGCATGCGTAAGCCCCGCCCACAAATGAAAACGGTGTTCAAACCACACATGTGAGGTATCGCCCAGAACGTTAGAGCGAGAGCAATAATTCTAGTCCTAGACCTCCTCTGCAACTCAAAACATGTAACCAGTAAAAAAAAAATTATGAAGAAAAAATTACTAATCTGCTAAATTTTATAACAGAAACAAAGAAAAATTCATTTTTTCGTAGAATTTCCGGTCTTTTTTCTTTTATAGCACAAAAAATAAAAAAACTGAGAGGTGATTAAATACCACCAAAAGAAAGCTCTATTTGTGTGAAAAAAGGACAAACATTTCATATAGGTCCAGTGTTGCATGACTGAGTAATTGTCATTCAAAATGTGAGAGCACCAAAAGCTGAAAATTGGTCTGGTTATTAAGGGTGTTTAAGGGCCCAGTGGTCAAGTGGTTAATAATAGAGCTTGCAGTCAGTAGTGTTAGGAGATAGTGCGTGCTGTCTGCGTGCTCTGTACCCAGTACATACCGCTATAATATAGGGCAGGCCCCTACTTTCAAACATCCAACTTACAAACATCTCCTACTTGCAAACGCAAGGAGACAGCAGCAAGTGAGATGAAAAAAGACGGACGACAAAACAAATTATACAGGGGTGATAACCCTTCCCTATGTTTTCCAAAAAGCTTAAAAATAGTTTTTTTGACTGGAGCTACACTTTAAAAATGTACCAGTTGAAAATTACAAACAGATTCAACTTAACACAACAAACCTACACAGTCCCTGTCTTGTTTGCACCGCCTGTATACTGCTGTTCTGAGTATATAGGGCCTGGGGGCCACACGCATTTCCTTTTTTTAATATGGGTACAGGGTTCCCCTTAATATGCGTACAAGACCCAAATAGGCTGGTAATGGGCAGGGAGGGCTACCCATGCCATTTTTCTCAATGATTTTCAACCATATTGCAGGAACCAGATATAACATTAAAACCGCAAGCAGTTTTAAATGGTGTTATTTCCGTTTAATGTCATTTGGGGCAGGGACTGTTCTAAACACGGGAAACACGTGGCACTTCACAGGCATACTACAGACACCCCCCAGGCACCATATTTAAAGGAATATTTCACTTTTTTTTTTTCACATTAATCGTCATTAAAATCAGTGCTCCCGCCAAAACGTCCGTTTTTAAAACTTTTTTTTGCATTGACCCATGTCCCCTGAGGCAGGAGTCAGGTCCCCAAACCCTTTTTAGGACAGTATCTTGCATATTAGCCGTTAAAATTAGCACTTTCCATTTCGAACGTTCGAGTCCCATAGACTTCAATGGGGTTCTAACATTCGTAACGAACGTGGGGGCCGTTCGCAAGTTCTGGTTCGAACCGAACCGGGGGGTGTTCGGCTCATCCCTACTATTGAACAGTAAGTGAAGGGAAATCTCCCCAATTGGTAATGGCAAAAAAATCCTGACAGCCACTGCACCAATGCAAGTAACCTACGGTACTGTGTGGTAATATTCATTCACTATTGTCACACAAGTGGGTGGACTCGGGGCACAGTGCTCGGAGCCCTGAGCCCACCCTTTTTTGAAGCCTATGAGAGACTCTTTAACCACTTGGCGCCCATACTACATCTATTGACGTCATGGGCTTTCAGTGGTTATATCTAAATGATGCCTGAGGCCACAGACATCATTCAGATATTGCCATTTTCAGCTGGCGATTCCCTGCACCATAAGAATGATCATATCGGCTGTTCCGCCGCTTGATCGTTCTTACGGGTGGCGGGAGGGGACACCCCCCCTCCCGCCACCCTCCGGTGCTTCTACCGACTCACCGTTTCCATTGGTGAGTCAGTCACAGGATCCGCCGGCCCCAGCAAGTAACCATAGAGATTTCCGGCGGACTAGATCGTCCCCGGAGTCTCTATGATCGTTCGGAGGCCAGGCGCGATGTTATGACATCACGCCCGGCCTCTGTATTCAAATTAACGGCGCCGATTTGGCTAGGAAGCCAGGATCGTTTTTTTTTTTGTTTTTTTTATTCTTCCCAGCCTAGAGGTGAGTTATGGGGTCTTATTGACCCCATATCTCACTGTAAATATGTCCGATCATGCCATATTCCTATTACAAGGGATGTTTACATTCCTTGTAATAGGAATAAAAGTCATCAATTTTTTTTTTTTTAAAGTGTAAAACTAAAAAAAAAAATTAACAATAAGAAAAAAAAATAATTCAAAGCGCCCCTGTCCCTGTGAGCTCGCACACAGAAGCGAACGCATACGTAAGTCCCGCCCACATATGAAAACGGTGTTCAAACCACACATGTGAGGTATCGCCGTGAATGTTAGAGCGAGAGCAATAATTCTAGCCCTAGACCTCCTCTGTAACCCAAAATATGTAACCAGTAAAAAAATTTCAAGCGTCGCCTATGGGGATTTTTAAATACCAAAGTTTGGCGCCATTCCACGAGCGCGTGCAATTTTCAAGCGTGACATGTTGGGTATCTATTTACTCGGCATATCCTCCTCTTTCACATCAAAAAAAATGGGCTAACTACACTGTTTTTTTTTTTTTAAATACAAGTACAGTAAAAATACACTACTACGAAGTTAAAAGTAAGTTCTCGCTAAAGGTGAACCTTCTCACACAGCTATATACCCTTCTAGAAAACTTTACATAAAAATAGGGATTTTTAGTTCACATGCATTGCAATGCATGTTTAAGCTGGCCAACTGCGTCAAAGTAATCCCTCTCTGGCCAGGCCCTACACTACACTGTACTAATCTACACTACACTACATTACACTAATTTACTCTACCCTAATCTGCTCCACCCTGCCCTTATGCTCTCCACCCTGCCGTAATTCACTCCACCCTGCCCTGTAACCCTGCCCTAATTCACTCCACCCTGCCCTCTAACCCTTCTGTAGTCTGCTCCACCCTGCCGTAGTCTGCTCCACCCTGTCGTAGTCTGCTCCACCCTGACCTATAACCTAGCCCAAATCCACCCTGCCTTAATCCCCTCCACCCTTCCCTAACCCAGCCCTAATCCACCCTGCCTTAATCCCCTACACCCTGCCCTAATCCACCCTGCCTTAATACCCTCCACCCTGCCCTATAACCCATCCCAAATCCCCCCCTGCCTTAATACCCTCCACCCTGCCCTATAACCCAGCCCAAATCCACCCTGCTTTAATCCCCTTGACTCTGCCCAATGACCCAGCCCAAATTTTCCCTGCCTTCTAACCCTGCCCTAATCCACCTGGCCTTAATCCCCTCCACCCTGCGTTATAACCCAGCCCAAATTCACCCTGCCTTAATCCCCTCCACCCTGCCCTATAACTCAGCCAAAATCCACCCCGTCTTAATCCCCTTCACCCTGCCCTTTAACCCAGCCCAAATCCACCCTGTGTTAATCCTAATAAATATAAATTTTTATAGATATAAGCAAATTCTTTTTTTTGTGTTTTTGTACACTATACTATTATTGGCTCCTCCCTGCCCTAATCCACATACACCATTTTTTAATAGATGCAAGCAAATATACAGTTATGTTTTTTTTTTTTAATAGTGTACACCAGGCATCACTAAATGGCGGGCCGATTGCAGACCGAATCATTGTCACATCCGGACCTCCACGGTTCCACCATTTAGGAGCCAGTTGTTTATTGCCGCTGTCATCACTTCATGGCAGGCTTGGGGACAATCCTAGACAGAGGTTGGGAGACAAAGCAACTTTCTAGAAAAGAGGCTGGGACTGCTGGAGTTACAATTTTAAGTGTCCCAGCAAGTGATTGGTTGTTAGGATTAAGGGCGGCTCTAGCAACCAATCACCTGCTAGGACACTTGAAAAGTTAACTCTGTCAGTGCCTGCCCATGCCCTCCATCCAAAGCTGCGGTGTCTTCTGCTATATAGAGCTGAGATGGTTTGCACTGTGAATGAGGGGGAGTTATCTGTAATGTGAATGGGCGGGACAGAGCTGTAGTGGGGGGCAAAGCTGAAGAGGGCTTCCCTGTGAATGGGAGAAGCAGAGCTGAGGGAGAGCTGAGGGAGCCTGTAATGGGAAATAGGGTAGCAGAGCTTAGAGGGGCTGCATTGTAAAGGGGGCAGAGCTGAGGAGCTGAAATGTGACTGAGTGGAGGAAAGCTTAGGGGGTCTGCAATGTGAATAATAAGAGCAGAGCTGAGGGGGCTGCAATGTGATAGGGGCAGAGCTGAGGGGCGCTGCAGTGTAAATGGAGGAAGCAGAGCTGAGGGGGGCTACACGTCAATGAGGGGCTGAAGAGCTAAGGGGGGCTGCAATGTAAATGGGGGGCAGAGCTTAGGGGCTGTAATGTGAATGGGAGCAGAGGACATTGCTATGGGGGGGATGTGAAGGTGGGAGCAGAGGACACTACTGGAGTGGTTTATGTAAAGGGGGACAGAGGTCACTACTTTTGGTGGGGAAGTGATGTGATAGACACAGGGGACACCATTGTCAAGGGAAAACTCTGGTGTAAAAATTAGATTGTGATTTCAAAAGAGGGGACTGCGATGTGAATAATCTTAGTCATTGCACAACAGGCAATTTTTTTTTAACCTCAGCTAGAAGAACATTTTATTGTACCGGCGTGAATTTTAATGGAATTCCCCTGGTGTACACTATAATATAGTCCGCTCAACCTGCCTTAATCTGCTCCATCCTGCCCTAATACACTCTGTTATAACAAATATACAATTTTATAAAGATAAGTAAATATTAATTTTTATAGAAATAAGTAGATATACATTTTTTTGCCATGCTCCATCCACCTATTGTCTCGACGGGCCTGGCTCTATCCGCCTATTGCCTCGACGGGCCTGGCTCTATCCGCCTATTGCCTCGACGGGCCTGGCTCCATCCGCCTATTGCCTCGACGGGCCCGGCTCCATCCGCCTATTGCCTCGACGGGCCCGGCTCCATCTGCCTAGTGCCTCTACGGGCCTGGCTCCATCCGCCTAGTGCCTCTACGGGCCTGGCATCATCCGTCTAGTGCCTCTATGGGACTGGCTTCATCTGCCTAGTCCCTCTAGGGGCCTGCCTCCATCTGCCTTGTGTCCCGCCTAGCCTGGATCCATTTGCCTCGTGCCTCTATGGTCCTGGCTCTGTCCACCTAATGCCCCGCTGGGCCTGCCTCATCCATCTAGTGCCTCTACAAGTATGGCTCCATCCGCCTAGTGCTTGTGCGGGCCTGGCTCCATCCGCCTAGTGCTTGTGCGGGCCTGGCTCCATCCGCCTAGTGCTTGTGCGGGCCTGGCTCCATCCGCCTAGTGCTTGTGCGGGCCTGGCTCCATCCACCTATTGCCTCTGCGGGCCTGGCTTCATCCGCCTAGTGCCTCTGCAGGCCTGGCTCCATCCGCCTATTGCCTCTGGGGGCCTGGCTCCATCCGCCTAGTGCCTCCGCGGGCCTGGCTCCATCCGCCTAGTGCCTCTGCGGGCCTGGCTCCATCCGCCTAGTGCCTATGTGGGCCTGGCTCCATCCGCCTAGTGCTTCCACGGGCCTGGCTCCATCCGCCAAGTGCCGCTACGGGCCTGGCTCCATCCACCTAGTGCCTCTACGGGCCTAGCTCCATCCGCCTAGTGCCTCTACAGGCCTAGCTCCATCCGCCTAATGCCGCTACGGGCCTGGCTCCATCCGCCTAATGCCGCTACGGGCCTGGCTCAATCCGCCTAATGCCGCTACGGGCCTGGCTCCATCCGCCTAATGCCTCGACGGGCCCGGCTCCCTCCGCCTATTGCCTCGACGGGCCCGGCTCCATCCGCCTATTGCCTCGACGGGCCCGGCTCCATCCGCCTATTGCCTCGACGGGCCCGGCTCCATCCGCCTAGTGCCTCTACGGGCCCGGCTCCATCCGCCTAGTGCCTCTACGGGCCTGGCATCATCCGTCTAGTGCCTCTATGGGACTGGTTTCATCCGCCTAGTCCCTCTAGGGGCCTACCTCCATCCGCCTTGTGACCCACCTAGCCTGGATCCATTTGCCTTGTGCCTCTATGGTCCTGGCTCCTTCCACCTAATGCCCCGCTGGGCCTGCCTCATCCATCTAGTGCCTCTACAAGTATGGCTCCATTCGCCTAGTGCTTGTGCGGGCCTGGCTCCATCCGCCTAGTGCCTCTGCGGGCCTTGCTCCATCCGCCGAGTGCCTCTGCGGGTCTGGCTTCATCCGCCTAGTGCCTCTGCAGGCCTGGCTCCATCCGCCTATTGCCTCTGCGGGCCTGGCTCCATCCGCCTATTGCCTCTGCGGGCCTGGCTCCATCCGCCTATTGCCTCTGCGGGCCTGGCTCCATCCGCCTAGTGCCTCTGCGGGCCTGACTCCATCCGCCTAGTGCCTCTGCGGGCCTGGCTCCATCCGCCTAGTGCCTCTTCGGGCCTGGCTCCATCCGCCTAGTGCCTCTGCGGGCCTGGCTCCATCCGCCTAGTGCCTCTGCGGGCCTGGCTGCATCTGCCTAGTGCCTATGCGGGCTTGGCTCCATCCGCCTAGTGCCTCCACGGGCCTGGCTTGATCCGCCTAGTGCCGCTACGGGCCTGGCTCAATCCGCCAAGTGCCGCTACGGGCCTGGCTCAATCCGCCAAGTGCCGCTACGGGCCTAGCTCAATCCGCCTAGTGCCTCTACGGGCCTAGCTCCATCCGCCTAATGCCGCTACGGGCCTGGCTCCATCCGCCTAATGCCGCTACGGGCCTGGCTCCATCTGCCTAATGCCGCTACGGGCCTGGCTCCATCCGCCTAATGCCTCTACGGGCCTGGCTCAATCCGCCAAGTGCCGCTACGGGCCTAGCTCCATCCGCCTAGTGCCTCTACGGGCCTAGCTCCATCCGCCTAATGCCGCTACGGGCCAGGCTCCATCCGCCTAATGCCGCTACGGGCCTGGCTCCATCCGCCTAATGCCGCTACGGGCCTGGCTTCATCCGCCTAATGCCGCTACGGGCCTGGCTCCATCCGCCTAGTGCCTCTACGGGCCTGGCTCCATCCGCCTAGTGCCTCTACGGGCCTGGCCCCATCCACGTAGTGCCTCTATGGGCCTGGGTATTCATATCTGCCTAGTGCCCTGAGGGGCCTGGCTCCAACTGCCTAGTGCCTGACAGGCCTGGCTCTATCGCCTAGTGCCCCAACAGGCCTGGCTCCATCCGCCTTGTGACCCACCTAGCCTGGATCCATTTGCCTTGTGCCTCTATGGTCCTGGCTCCTTCCACCTAATGCCCCGCTGGGCCTGCCTCATCCATCTAGTGCCTCTACAAGTATGGCTCCATCCGCCTAGTGCCTCTACGGGCCTAGCTCCATCCGCCTAGTGCCTCTACAGGCCTAGCTCCATCCGCCTAATGCCGCTACGGGCCTGGCTCCATCCGCCTAATGCCGCTACGGGCCTGGCTCAATCCGCCTAATGCCGCTACGGGCCTGGCTCCATCCGCCTAATGCCTCGACGGGCCCGGCTCCCTCCGCCTATTGCCTCGACGGGCCCGGCTCCATCCGCCTATTGCCTCGACGGGCCCGGCTCCATCCGCCTATTGCCTCGACGGGCCCGGCTCCATCCGCCTAGTGCCTCTACGGGCCCGGCTCCATCCGCCTAGTGCCTCTACGGGCCTGGCATCATCCGTCTAGTGCCTCTATGGGACTGGTTTCATCCGCCTAGTCCCTCTAGGGGCCTACCTCCATCCGCCTTGTGACCCACCTAGCCTGGATCCATTTGCCTTGTGCCTCTATGGTCCTGGCTCCTTCCACCTAATGCCCCGCTGGGCCTGCCTCATCCATCTAGTGCCTCTACAAGTATGGCTCCATTCGCCTAGTGCTTGTGCGGGCCTGGCTCCATCCGCCTAGTGCCTCTGCGGGCCTTGCTCCATCCGCCTAGTGCCTCTGCGGGTCTGGCTTCATCCGCCTAGTGCCTCTGCAGGCCTGGCTCCATCCGCCTATTGCCTCTGCGGGCCTGGCTCCATCCGCCTATTGCCTCTGCGGGCCTGGCTCCATCCGCCTATTGCCTCTGCGGGCCTGGCTCCATCCGCCTAGTGCCTCTGCGGGCCTGGCTCCATCCGCCTAGTGCCTCTGCGGGCCTGGCTCCATCCACCTAGTGCCTCTGCGGGCCTGGCTCCATCCGCCTAGTGCCTCTGCGGGCCTGGCTCCATCCGCCTAGTGCCTCTGCGGGCCTGGCTGCATCTGCCTAGTGCCTATGCGGGCTTGGCTCCATCCGCCTAGTGCCTCCACGGGCCTGGCTTGATCCGCCTAGTGCCGCTACGGGCCTGGCTCAATCCGCCAAGTGCCGCTACGGGCCTGGCTCAACCCGCCAAGTGCCGCTACGGGCCAAGCTCAATCCGCCTAGTGCCTCTACGGGCCTAGCTCCATCCGCCTAATGCCGCTACGGGCCTGGCTCCATCCGCCTAATGCCGCTACGGGCCTGGCTCCATCCGCCTAATGCCGCTACGGGCCTGGCTCCATCCGCCTAATGCCTCTACGGGCCTGGCTCAATCCGCCAAGTGCCGCTACGGGCCTAGCTCCATCCGCCTAGTGCCTCTACGGGCCTAGCTCCATCCGCCTAATGCCGCTACGGGCCAGGCTCCATCCGCCTAATGCCGCTACGGGCCTGGCTCCATCCGCCTAATGCCGCTACGGGCCTGGCTCCATCCGCCTAATGCCGCTACGGGCCTGGCTCCATCCGCCTAGTGCCTCTACGGGCCTGGCTCCATCTGCCTAGTGCCTCTACGGGCCTGGCTCCATCCGCCTAGTGCCTCTACGGGCCTGGCTCCATCTGCCTAGTGCCTCTACGGGCCTGGCTCCATCCGCCTAGTGCCTCTACGGGCCTGGCTCCATCCGCCTAATGCCGCTACGGGCCTGGCTCCATCCGCCTAATGCCGCTACGGGCCTGGCTCCATCCGCCTAATGCCGCTACGGGCCTGGCTCCATCCGCCTAGTGCCTCTACGGGCCTGGCTCCATCGGCCTAGTGCCTCTACGGGCCTGGCTCCATCCGCCTAGTGCCTCTACGGGCCTGGCTCCATCCGCCTAGTGCCTCTACGGGCCTGGCTCCATCCGCCTAGTGCCTCTACGGGCCTGGCCCCATCCAAGTAGTGCCTCTATGGGCCTGGGTATTCATATCTGCCTAGTGCCCTGAGGGGCCTGGCTCCAACTGCCTAGTGCCTGGCAGGCCTGGCTCTATCGCCTAGTGCCCCAACAGGCCTGGCTCCATCCGCCTTGTGACCCACCTAGCCTGGATCCATTTGCCTTGTGCCTCTATGGTCCTGGCTCCTTCCACCTAATGCCCCGCTGGGCCTGCCTCATCCATCTAGTGCCTCTACAAGTATGGCTCCATCCGCCTAGTGCTTGTGCGGGCCTGGCTCCATCCGCCTAGTGCCTCTGCGGGCCTTGCTCCATCCGCCTAGTGCCTCTGCGGGTCTGGCTTCATCCGCCTAGTGCCTCTGCAGGCCTGGCTCCATCCGCCTAGTGCCTCTACGGGCCTGGCTCCATCCGCCTAGTGCCTCTACGGGCCTGGCTCCATCCGCCTAGTGCCTCTACGGGCCTGGCCCCATCCACGTAGTGCCTCTATGGGCCTGGGTATTCATATCTGCCTAGTGCCCTGAGGGGCCTGGCTCCAACTGCCTAGTGCCCCGGCAGGCCTGGCTCTATCGCCTAGTGCCCCAACAGGCCTGGCTCCATCCGCCTAGTGCCCTGTACTGTAGTTTATATATATATATATATATATATATATATATATATATATATATATATATATATATATTTATATATATATATATATATATATTTATATATATATATATATATATTTATATATATATATATATATATATATATATATATATATACACACACACACAAATATAATTTTTATACATTTAACAACAATATACATTTTTATGCATTTAAAACATTTTTTTATTTTTTTTTTATTTTTTTTTTATTTTTTTTTAACAACATTACTTTTCACTATCCTGCTTTAAATGTGAAACAAAAAAAATGGTGTTACACATACATGACAATACGGTTATGACCAACTTCATCAATTTCATGCACAAAATGAAGGTTGATGAAGTCATCTAGAGTTAGGTTGTCGATTTCCCAGAACTCGACCCTCCGGGGCACTCTTCGGTTTCCATCCTGTGGAGGAAAGAAAACAATTACAGCTCTGCAGAGGGGGCATGTATTGCTTTGTGCCATCCATGTTCCGATGCAGATCGAGTGAAATAGGTGGGAGCAGGGTAGAGTTGTATTGTCCTCTCCCACATCCATTTCACTCAAACAGATGGAACAGGTAGGCACCACCTGATACTCCCTGGCCGGTGGTCTGGCTGGTGCAGGCTGGTCCTCAGCAACAATGCGGTCCCTTGGAGATCGACTTCTATTGGGCCTGGCATTCTGTCGCTGCTGTCGAAGAGCTGCTCTTGTTCGATGAGCAATGGGTGAATCCATGCCTATAATAACAATGACGGAGATTTCAGCATTTCTGTCATGTAACTCTATCACACTTTTAAACTTAAATGACAAGGGCAAGTGTCTTATTTATGTCTCATAAGTAAACCTAAAAATAGGAGATAATTTAACTACTAAAGCCTCCGTGATGTACCCATACATCGCCAGATTGAAGTGTTTATACCTGCAGCTACAGGCATCATTCCAGTATCTATTCTTTTTTGCCAGCAATGCTCTTTAATGTAAAAGTGATCCTAGGGGCTACTTTAGTGATAACTAGCCGCTGGATCGCTTTTACAGGCAGTGGAAGAGGCAAACCCCCCACTCCACCACAGTCTGAAAACTGAGGATAGGAACATCCCCAGATCTCTCCATAAAGATCTTTCACTCTTCTGGCTATCACAAGAGATATTGTTTATCCCTTAAAAACGAAGAAGTGTAAAAATTAGGAAGTCAAAAATAAATAATTCTTAACATAGAAAAAAAATTGAAAGCGCCCATGCTCATGCACTAAGGAAAACGCGTACATAGGTAACAAACACATGTAAATGGCATTGCCACCACACATCACACATGAGATGTATCGCCACAAATGTTATAGGGAGAGCAATAATGTTAGCACCAGAGCTCCTGTGTAACTCTAAACTTGTAACCTGTAAAGGCTTTTAAAGCATCGTCTACAGATAATTTAATGTACTGTTTGTCATCAGTCCATGAGCATCCTCAATTTTAAAGCATGAGATGTTAGGAATCTATTTACTATGCGTAACGCTATCATTTATATTTGACCAAACAATTAGATATTCTATTGTGTTTTTGTGCTTTAAGATTAATTAAAGTGGATCCCCCTCCAAAATTGCATTTGAAAAACCACTGCGCAAATACTATGTGGCATAAAAAAATTGCATCCCCCAGTAGTAGGAGAGGAATGTCAGAATTGGCCAGAGGATGAAGTGGTTAAAACGAAGCTCCACCCAAAAGGGGAAGCTATGCCACATTTTGGTACTTTTTGGGGGGCGGGTACCTGGTTTTGACAGGTACCTATTTCCACTTCTGGGTGAGATCACTGTGGCAATCTGAGGAGCTTTGGCCCCTCCTCTCTCCCCCTGCAGCCTTCTGGGACACACACAGGTCCCTGAAGACTGTGGGACCATTCACAAAGAGCAGCACCTGTATGCGCAGTAGGAAACCGGCTGTGAAGAACTGTCTCAAGTGCCGACATCGCTGGATCCCTGGACGGTAACTGTCCTTATATTACAAGTCAGCAGCTAAAATACTTGTAACTGTTGACTTTTTCGCTTTTTTTGGCAAATTAGAGTTCCTATTTAAGAAAGTAGTTCTAAAGGCAGAAGTTATATACCCTCACATGGTCAGTTTGGAATCAATTCGGACAATCTACAATGTTAGCCTCTTCTGTATAATTTGTTGCTCTACTGTCTGCCAGTCTCGATTAGATGCCCTGGCTTCATTCCTCCTTGGCGCTCGAGTCCCAGCCACCCCACCCCCCCATTTTTTCACCTTCCCTCTTCCCCCTCTCTACCTTAACTCACACTGTATACCCTTTCTCTCTCCTATATAGGTTACTTGCATATTGATTGATTTTCGGATGTCTATATACTGATTACTTAGATTACATCTACCATTTTACTACTTACCACATATTTATGACTACATAGATGGCAGAATTGATAATTGTGTCATTCAAGATATTGGCAGAGGCTCCTTATATACTTGTTTTAATACTGTTTCTATATTATATTTTTTGCAGTTATTAAAGTATTGTGTTTACGCCCATAAGCTCGCCCTTTTAGGTGATTACAATAACCTGGTACACACCCTCTATTTGGTCCAGAGTGTGCTTACATTCTTTTTCCTATTAAATGCACCAGCATTCTCTTTGTATTGCCTGTAATGTACCGGTGGTGGAAAGTGCATTCTTTGTGATCTACAATTTCTTATTATTTATTAGTTATGTAAGGTTGCTCTCAGCCTCTCATAATCTAGGGACTGCGGTACAGAAAATCCTTGGAAGAATAGGATCCAAAATAATTGTGAAACATGAATAGTGTGCTGTCTAACAGTGACATTAAAAAAAGACTATATCATATGTGCATCAAAGTATAAATAAAAATCCAAAGTAATCAACCTTGTAAATATATAAATCAGTATAGAATTTAACGCATGCAGCACTAAAACCTTCGTGAGTTAATAATGCATAGAACTTTACATACAGTTAAGATGAAAAACCTTCTGTAGTGCTGTAGCCCCCCAGCCCCCCTTTTTTACTTACCTGAACACAGTCCTCCTCCGGTTGGAAATGAGCACACCAGATCTAGCTGGTGTCTTGTGCCCTGATTAGATAGATTAAAAGCGCAGCCATTGGCTTCATCTGCTGTCAATCAAATCCAATGACGTGGCGCCAGGGGGTGGGCCAAGTCCTGTATTCTGTGTGAATGAATACAGATGCAGGACTCAGGAGCACGCCCACATGGGTGTTCACCAAGGAGAGCCTTCTCCAACGTGGACACTCGATGTGGGGAGGAGCCACCAGCGTTGCTGAGGGACCCCAGAAAAGAAAGACCGGGGCCTCTCAAAATTAACTTCACAGTGGAGGTAAGTATGACATGTTAAACACCCCTTTTTTTTTTTTTTTTTTACGACCCCCTTTAACCACTTCCCATCCAGGCCAATTCTGACATTTGTCTCCTACATGTAAAATTCATAATTTTTTTGCTAGAAAATTACATAGAACCCCCAAACATTATATATATATTTTTTAGAAAAAGCCCCTAGAGAATACAATGGCAGTTCTTGCAACTTATTATCTCGCACGGTATTTGCGCAGCAATTTTTTGACGTGTTTTTTTCAGAAATAAAACAGTTTCATGCTTAAAAAAAAAAAACAGTAAAGTTAGCCCAATGTTTTTGCATAATGGGATAGATGAAGATACGCCGAGTAAATAGATACCCAACATGTCATGCTTCAAAATTGCACGCGCTCTTGGAATGGCGCCAAACTTTGGTATTAAAAAATTCCCATAGGCGACGCTTTAAATTTTTTTACTGGTTACATGTTTTGCATTACAGAGGAGGTCTAGTGCTAGAATTATTGCTCTCGCTCTAATGTTTGCGGCGATACTGCACACCGTTTTCATACGTGGGCGGGACTTACGTATGCGTTCGATTGTGCGTACGAGCTCACGGGGACAGGGGCGCTTTAATTTTTATTGTTTTTTATTGTTAATTTTACTTTTATTTCTTTAGTTTGACACTTAAAAAAAATGAATTGATTACTTTTATTCCTATTACAAGGAATGTAAACATCCCTTGTAATAGGAATATGGCACGATCGGACCTATTTACAGTGAGATATAGGGTCAATAAGATCCCATATCTCACTTCAAGGCTGGGAAGACTAAAATAAAAAAAAAATAAAAAAAAAAAGATCACGGCTTCCCAGCCAAATCGGCACCATTATTTTTAATGCAGAGGCCGGGTGTGACGTCATAACATCGCGCCCGGCCTCCGAACGATCATAGAGACTCCGAGGACCATCTGGTCCACCGGAAATCTCTATGGTATCATAGAGCCAGCGAATCCTGTGACCGACTCACCGATGTAAGTGGTGAGTCGGTAGAAGCGGCGGGAGGGGGGTACGTCCCATCCCGCCACCCGTAAGAACGATCAAGCGCCGGAACAGCCACTATGATCATTCTTATGGTGCAGGGAATCGCCGGCTGAAAATGCCGACATCTGAACAATGTCTGTGGCCTCGGGCATCATTCAGATATAACCACCGAAAGACGAGGCCGTCCCTGGACGTCCTACCGGAGCAAAGTGGTAAGTGGTTAAAAAGTAGTTCATAAATAAACAAGCACATTCGGTGTGAAATTACTATTAAGCCCCATACACATGTAGCACTGGCTACTGAGGAGCATGCGCTATGTTTTTGAAATTTAAGGTTAAACCTGAACTACAGTTTGGTTTGGGTATAATTTTTCAAAATTTTGACTTCGGCATCAGTCTGACTGGACTATAGGGTGTTCAGCCTGGCCACCGGGGGCACTGTCTTTTCTGGTAGGCATGGAACCACAGTCTGGTTGGGTGCTTTAAGGTTACTTTCTCTCGGAGCCCGCCCAGTGGGAGTGTCACTCTTGCTGTGCTTTCTGGGAGAGGGTACTTAAGATGCGGATGTCACATGGTTTGGGGTTCCAGTCCAGAAAGTATGTTCTGACTCAATGGTCCTGGTCCTCCTGACCAGCCCCCCAGGAAGGCTATGGCCTGGGGTGTGGATCCACCCGAATTTATGTCTCGGGGGGCTGGCTAGCCCGAAGCAAAGAAACAAAAGGAAGGATTCTGAGGTGGTCTGGTGCCGTCTCCTGTTGTGGATAGGCCCAGCAATATCCAGGGGAGGACTCTTCAGAAGAAGGCCATGTACGAGTTGGCTTCTTAGCAAGAGCCTGCTGAGGGACCTAAGTGAATCCAATCTCGTGGGTATCGCCAAACTGGCTGAAAGATCTAGGTATTACACGAGTGTTTTGCAAGTCCTAGTTTCCTACATGTTCTACAACAACGTCTGTGGCAGAGACTTATTCCTACATGTCCTACAACAATGTCTGTGGCAGAGTCTTGTTCCTGATTTGAGCACCTTGTTGGCTGCTAGGCCTTGTGAGAGAGGGACTATCCAACTTGAGTGAACATCCAGCTGTGAATGGCTATTCTCTGGATTTAGTCAAAGTAAGAGAGTTCTTCATTGTTGACTTTGACACTAATGCCACGTACACACATAGCAGACTATCCGACGGACTTAGTCTGGCGGACTTCCCGCCAGACTGTCCGTCGGACTTTACGAACGGGCTACTTGCCCACACACGGCATTTTTTCAGCGGACTAATACGGCTTACTAAGTCCGCCGTACTATCCGCCCTACTTTTGAAATGAACGGACTCGCCCACGCACACGAAGGAAAGTCCGCTCATTTCGAGCGCGTCTCCAGGTAGGCGGGGCCCGCGATAGAGATGTCGCTGGCCCCGCGACCTGGTATGGACTTAAAGGGGAACCCCAAAGCCGAAAAATATTGGCGTGGGGTTCCCCCCAGGTCCACATCAGACCCTTGTCCGAGCACTCAACCCGGCCAGCCAGGAAAGGGGGGGACCAGCGAGTGCCCCCCCTGAACCATACCAGGCCGCGTGCCCTCAACATGGGGGGTGCCTTGGGGAAGGGGGGGCCGGGCGCCCCCCCACCCCAAAACACCTTGTCCCCATGTTGAAGAGGACAAGGGCCGCTTCCCGACAACCCTGGCCGTTGGTTGTTGGGGTCTACGGGCGAGGGGCTTATCAGAATCCGGGAGCCCCCTTTAATAAGGGGGACCCCGGATACCGGCCCCCCACCCTATGTGAATGAGTATGAGGTACAATGTACCCCTACCCATTCACCTGTGAAAAAAAAAGTAAAAAAAAAAAACACAACACAAGGTAAAAATCGTTTATTGCACAGCTCCGGGGGTCTTCCGTTTTCAGGGGTCTTCTCGCCGGACTCCTCTGCTATCTTCTTGTAGCTCTTTTACTTGCGGAGGAGCCCGGCTTTCTTCCTCGCTGCGGCCTCTTCTTCAGACTTCGGGGGTCTTGTCCCCCTCTTCCGGTCTTCTGTCGCGGCAGACCCCGACAACCAACGACCAGGGTTGTCGGGAAGAGGCCCTTGTCCTCATCAACATGTGGACAAGGTGCTTTGGGGTGGGGTGGGCCGCGCGGCCCCCCCTTCCCCAAGGCACCCCCCATGTTAAGGGCACGCGGCCTGGTACGGCTCGGGGGGGGGGGCGCTCGCTCGTCCCCCCTTTCCTGGCCGGCCGGGTCGCGTGCTCGGACAAGGGTCTGATGTGGACCTGGGGGGACCCCCACGCCGATTTTTTTTTTGCCGTTGGGGTTCCCCTTTAAGTCCATACCAGGTGGCGGGGCCAGCGACTTCTCCTTCGCGGGCCCCGTCTACCTGGAGACCCACTCGAAATGAGCAGACTTTTCTCCGGGCGGGAAAAGTCCGCTCATTTCAAAAGTACGGCGAACTGTCACACACACGGCATGATTGTCCGCCGAAATGTGAGTCCGGCGGGAAGATTGGAGTGCAAAACTACTTTCTAAGTCCGCTGTACTTTCGGGTCAAAAAAGTGTGCCGGAGGCTACACACAGGGGGATTGTCCGGCGGACTCCAGTTTGCCGGACTTTTCCACCCGATTGTTTGATCGTGTGTACGCGGCATAAGTGTACCTGAACTTTCCTCCTAATCCTCTGATCCCATTTTAAGAGACTGTTCGTTAACTGGTTGCTGACCGCCGGCTGTCACATGATGACCAGGCGGCGCACCTATTGTGGCGGGAGGCCGGTATATGACGTCCTCCCATTTAAACAGGGAATGCGCGCGATCGTGTGCGCGCATCCCTGTTCCTTCAGTGGCGGCGTGTCACGGAGACACCGCTCGCCACCCAGGGGGGTGAACAGCCATTGGGCATGGGTGTTTACCACGTGATCGTCCATAGATGGTTACACCCCCCACTGTGCACGGCGCGTGCACGTCGGTGGCGTCGTGTTCCCGGGAACACGGCTCATCACCGACGCTGGTAAACAGCCATTGGCTGGCTGTTTACCCACGTGATCGGCTGTGATCCTTTCACAGCCGATCACTAAATGTAAACAAACCGCGTTAACGAGATGTTACCTGTTTCTCCTCCTCACACACCGATCGTGTAGCCCATCAGAGTACCCGAGTACCTGTCACAGTCCATCCGAGTACCTGTCATAGTCCATCCGAGTACCTGTCACAGTCCATCCGAGTACCTGTCACAGTCCATCCGAGTACCCGAGTACCTGTCACAGCCCATCAGAATACCCCACTACCTGTCACAGCCCATCAGAGTACCCCAGTACCTGTCACAGCCCATCAGAGTACCCCAGTACCTGTCACCAGCCTATCAGAGTACCTATTTGCCGCCCATGCCACATAGATTATACGTTGGGGTGTTTGCTTTCCAAAATGGGGTCATTTTATGGGCAATTCCATTGTCCTGGTACTCCAGTGCCTTCAAAAGTGTAATAGGTGGTTGTGAAATGAGATGTCATTTTTGCTTGTAGAACGCCTGAAGATGCCACTTCAATGTTAGTGCTCTGTATGTAGCCATGCTGTGTAAAAGTCTCACACATGTGGTATCGCCGTACTCGGGAAGAGTAGCAGAATGTATTTTGTGGTGTAATTTGTTGTATGCATATGCTGTGTGTGAGAAATAACCTGATAATATGACAATTTTGTAAAAAATAATAAAAAAAATCTTCATTTTGCAAAGAATTGTGGGAAAAAATTACAATTTAAAAAACTCACCATGCTACTTACTTAATACCTTGGAATGTCTACTTTCTAAAAAGGGGTAATTTGGGGGGTATTTATACTTTCCTGACTTGTTAGAGTCTCAAGAAATGAGATACACCTGATGTACTGAAGGCCTGATCAGATGTGATCAATTTTCAGTGATTGGCACCATAGTTTGTAGACTCTATAACTTTCACAAAGACCAAATAATATACACTAATGTGGGTTATTTTTACCAAAGATATGTAGCAGTATAAATTTTGGCCAAAATTTATGAAGAAAAATTACTAATTAGCAAAATTTTATTACAGAAACAAAGAAAAAGGCATTTTTTCACAAAATGTACATTTTTTTTATTTATAGCACAAAAAATAAACAACACACTAGTGATTAAATACCACTAAAAGAAAGCTCTATTTGTGTGGAAAAAAGGACGCACGTTTCATATGGGTACAGTGTTGCATGACTAAGTAATTGTCATTCAAACTGTGAGAGCGCTGAAAGCTGAAAATTGGTCTGGTCAGGAAGGGGGTGTAAGTGCACTGTATTGAGGTGGTTAACTACGTTTTTGCAAATAAAAATCCCTTTATGCGGATCTGTCATCAGGCTCTAACGTTACTGGGCCATCTACCACGGGAAACCCCTAGACTTAAATCGAGGAGAAGAAGGTAACGGTAAGCCCAATCAAACCAGCAGCTCGTTCGGGAGTTAGTGCTACACACACAATCGAAATTCTGCCAGCAAAAGTCAGATGTGAGCTTTTGGTCAGAAAATCCGACTGTGTGTATGCTCCATCAGACTTTTGCTGGCAGAATTCCAGCCAGGAAAAGATTGAGAGCGGGTTCTCTATTTTTCAGTCTGAAAAAGTTCAGATCGTAAATTCCGATCGTCTGTACAAATTCCGACATGCAAAATTCCTAGGCATGCTTGGAAACAATTTGACGCATGCTTGGAAGCATTGAATTTCATTTTCTCGGTTTGTCGTAGTGTTGTACGTCACCGCATTCATTCTCGTAGTGTTGTACGTCACATGGTCGAAAGTTCAGAGGACTTTTGTGTGACTGTGTATGCAAGCCAAGCTTGAGCGGAATTCCATCGGAAAAACCATCCAAGTCTTCTCCAATAGAAAATCCACTTGTATGTATGGGGCATTACACTCAGAACCTCTATTCAAAGGGATTATGTGAATAAAAAATGTAACAACAAATAAAACAAACATTATAGTGAAATCAAAAATGTTCATAAACAGGTGAGTAAAAGTCCACTAAAGGTGTCCATCCAAATCCATGGTATTGCAGTGTCTGCGTGCAGAACAAATGCAAAGCATCAGTGCTCCACCACCTTGTTCTAAGCAAACTAAATGGCCGCTTACCAGAAGTTTAGATCCACAAGCGATCATATGCAAATATCAAGTGTACTAATAGAATGGATACCAGTTTATATTTTTGATCTCATTATAGTCTTTGTTTGATTTGTTTTTAAATGTTTTATCACATAATGCCTTTTAATTGTGGTTCTGAGTAGAATAGTCACTTCACACTGTTAAATTCAATACTTACATTTATGACATACTGTTTTTTTAAAGATCACTGTTTTCTTGTGTAAAATTTTAAAATGCAATAAAAACAGACTAAACATAAAGTCAGAAGGTTTTTTACCTTAATGCATTTTCTACATTAGTGTTAAAAAAGTTCTGCATGCAGCTCTCCCCCTTACACTTGAGCCTGAACTTGATCCAGTGCTATGCACGAGAGCAGAGGCTCTCTCTTCATTAGCTTAGAGACAGCAGCGGGAGCCATTGTTTCTTGGCTGCGGTCAATCCCAGCCAGTGAGAAGGAAGCAGGGGGCAGGGTCATATGGACACACTTAGGAGCGAGCCCACACGAGTGCAATCATAGGAAGTGTATTGCTGTGGGGGTACTCTGCAGAGAGGAGCAACCAGGAGAACTGGAAGGGGGACCTAAGAAGCGGAGGATCTGGGTTGCTCTGTGCAAAACCATTGCACAGAGCAGGTAAATATGACTTGCTTGTTATTTCAAAGATAAAAAATTTGGTTTAGAATCGCCGGGTTCCCGACCGGCGCATGCCGATATATGTCGGGAGAATGGCACGGGCAGGCATATTGGTGTACAGGTACGTCCAATCTTTAATGCCGCCCTGCCACCGCGAGCGCCCCGCCAGCGATGCACTCGCATGCCGGTCGGGACCCCCGTGAGTCCGATCGCGGGTCCCATGGACTCGATCGCCGTGGGCATACCCGCGATCGTCTCACGGGGCGGCTGAACGGAGAAATGCCGTTGTAAACAGAATTTCCCCGTTCTGCCTAGCAACTAGTGACACTGATCTCTGCTCTGTGATTGGAGCAGAGATCAGTTTTCGCTAAATGAAAGCCCAGCCCCCAACAGTTAGTAACACACCCTAGGAACACTTAACCCCTACACTGCCACCCACTGGTTAACCCCTTCACTGCCAGTGTCATTTACACAGGAATCACTGCATTTATATAGCAGTGATTGCTGTATAAATGACAATGGTCCGAAAAATGTGTCAAAAATGTCCGATGTGTCCGCCGTAATGTCGCAGTCGCAATAAAAATCGCTGATCGCCACCATTAGTAGTAAAAAAAAAATATTAATAAAAATGGCATAAAACTATCCCCTATTTTGTAAACGCTATAACTTTTGCGCAAACCAATCAATAATCGCTTATTGTGATTTTTTTTTTTACCAAAAATATGTAGAAGAATACGTATCGGCCTAAACTGAGGGAAAAATTTTTTTTTATATATTTTTGGGGGATATTTATTATAACAAAAAGTAAAAAATAATGCGTTTTTTTTTCAAATTGTCGCTCTATTTTTGTTTATAGCGCAAAAAATAAAAACCGCAGGGGTGATCAAATAACACCAAAAGAAAGCTTTATTTGAAAAAAAGGACGCCAATTTTGTTTGGGAGTCACGTCGCACGACCGCGCAATTATTCGTTAAAGGGACGCAGTGCCGAATCGCAAAAAGTGGTCTGGTCTTTGACCAGCAAAATGGTCTAGGGCTGAAGTGGTTAATGGTCAGATTCATGCATAAGTCCAATGATGACTAGTTGAATTTAAATTAAAGCTTCTTAATCTTCTATTCACAGAGAACAGAGCCATCTATAATACATCATACTGCACATTTTTATGAAAAATACACTTAAATGAATTTTAGTGCACAAAATAATACCCAATATTGCTGATAAAATATAAAAGACAATTTTGTGTCAGGTAATTCATTACCAAACGCCAAGATTTAAAATTGCACACTCCTGTGAAAAGGCAACAAACTAAGGTACCTGAAATTGTCCATAGGCCACACACAAAAGCCTTTATAGGTTATCTGATTAGAGTTAAATGTGAGTTCTGGCTTTAGAATTATTGCAATCACTGTGAGGTTCACAGCAATACCACACATGTGTGGTGCAATTATTATTATTTTTTTTATTACTTTTTTTTAACTTTTTTTAAAATTTATTTTTTCATTCAACTTTATTGCTATTACAAGGGGTGGACAAAACCCCTTATGATAGCTTTGGGCAGTGACAGCCAGGTACACTTCATGGAGAAATCAGGGGTCTGTTGGATCCTTGATCCCTCCTCTGCCCCGCAAGACAGCTGATTAGATAGAGGTCTGCTTTTTACTGCACACATACACACTATAATACACATTTTTTTTTGCTAAATATAAACTATAATGATGTATCAGGTAAATATATACCATACAATGAAAAATTTGAAATTCTAAATGCATGTGAAATAGTGACAAAATACGCTACCTAAAATTGGCCATGGGCAATGATTTAAAAACCTTTACAGGTTATACATTTAGAGTAAAAGGCAGTGGTGGTGTGTCTATAAAGGGCGCAGGAGCGCTGCCCCCCCTCCTGTCACTCTCTAATCACTAATCTCTAATCAGTGGCAGCATTGGGAGCATTGGATGGTACAGTGGGAACATTTGATGGCCCAGTGGCATTATTGGGAGCATTTGATGGCACAGTGACAGCATTGGATGGCACAGTGGGAGCATTTTATGGCACAGTGGCAGCATTGGGAGCATTTGATGGCTCAGTGGCAACATTGGATGGCACAGTGGCAGCATTTGATGTGCACAGTGGCTGTGTTTGATGGCACAGTGGCACCGTTTGAGGGTTACAGTGGCTGCAACTGAGCAGCACAGTGGCTGCGTTTGATGGGAACAGTGGCTGCGTTTGATGGCACAGTGGTGGTATTTGATGGCACAGTGAGGCTGCAATTGATGGTTTTTTTTTTAGAATTTTTTTAATTTGTTTGCGCCCCCCCCAAAATTTTGAGCACCAGCCACCACTGGTAAAAGGTGAGCTCTGGCATTTAAAATTATTGTTCACAGCAGTACCTCATTGAGTGATGCAATCACTGTCTACATATGTGTGCAAGACCTACATATGCATTTGGGTGTGTGAACAGGGAACAGGGTGGTTTAATTTTTTTTTCATATTTTAAAAATAAATAAAAGTGAATGGGCGGTTGTAAAAATTTATAACAGGATCATGGCTGCTGCTGCACCCATAATCCTAGTATAACCGCTTTTCATTCAGAATGTACAGTATATATACGTATGCTGAATGGCAATTGGTTAACATATCAACTCTAAATAAACAATTTGAAACTGGTAGCAAAATTAAATTATTTAACAAGGGTAGAAAAGGAATGCTTCTCCCCTTTAGCCTAGGTTCACACTGACAGCGGGACAGATTTGACATGTAATTTGACATGTCAAATCGCATGCCAATTCACTGCAATGTGAACCAGGGCTTATGACCATAGTCAACGCCCAATCCTAATTTTGCAACTTTGACATGTGGTGTTCATAAAACTGTGCATATCATCATAACTACTTGTATCCAGATGGATTATACTGTACTTGTTTTTTTTTTTCAGGACAGCTTTCTTTAGGTGGGAAATGTTAAAGGAAATCTCCTGATTTTTATTATTATCAAAGGGAAAACTGGTCCAAAAAAGTAGAAAAAAAATATTTCTTTGACCAATTTGTATCCAGGCCAATTCTGACACTTTGCTCCTACATGTAAAAATCTATTTTTTGTGCTAGAAAATTACTTAGAACCCCAAACATTATATATATATTTTTAGCAGAGGCCCTATAGAATAAAATTATGGGTGTTGTAATTTTTTATGTTGCACTTTATTTGTGCAGCAGTTTAACAAACTTATTTTTTGGGGCAAATAATAAAATAATAATAATACATTTTTAAAAAAACATAATATTTACTCCAATTTGTATCACGTGAAAGATAAAATTATGCAGAGTAAATAGATACCTAATATGTCACACTTTAAAATTGCATCTGCCCATGGAATGGCAGAAAACTATGGTGCTTTAAATTCTCCATAGGCAATGCTTATCAGTTTAGAGTTACACAGGAGGTCTGGTGCTAGAATTATTGCTCTCACACTGATGTTTGCGACAATATCTCACATGTGTGGAACAATCACCCTTTACATATGCATTCGCATTTGCACGTAAGCACAGTGGGATGGGAGTGCTTTAATTATTCTTTTTTTTATTATTATTATTTATTTTATATAAACTTTTTTTATATATATATATATATATATATATGTTTTTTTTACACTTTGCGTTAGGGAAAGGCAGCATAGGGAGGGAGGGGGGACCCCCTTCCACCACCCGCAGAATTTATTGAGTGGCTATTTAGCCACTTGAATCACTTCTGCCATAAACAGCATTGCTGGCTGAAAAAAAACATACTAGAATGAGGCCTGTAGGTGCAGACATCATCCCGGTATGACTACTTCAACCCGAGGACTTCCATGGATGTCCTACAGGCAGGAAGTATTTACATTGTAATGTCCTAAAATATACAGTTACATTTATCACTACCAAAAAAAACCTGCAGAATAAATTCTCCTGTTCCTGACGATCGCAGCGATACCACATATGTGTGTGTGATTTGTTTTTTGTGCCCATAATAGAGCCAAGAAACAATAGTATGTATTGTAAGAACACATATATGGAGCACCCAGGTTTAAAGCCCATTTCCTGGATGCCTCATATATGCGTTATGTGGCCATGAAGGGGTTAATATGGTACAATTGACATACCTGTTGGGTCACGTGGTGGTATGTCACGATTGTTGCGCCTTGGACGTCGGGGCATCTTGATGGTACTAGATGGTATCGCAGGTGAATGAAGGTTTACCTAAAAATGAATAGTATTAATACTAATAATAATATACAGCACTATAATAATAAGAGAAATGTAGAATTAATGTAGTTTATGGAGGTAATCGCTGGAGTCTGGCTTCAGAGATGCGTCTCAGTCGAGATCCTCTTCAGTCTGCCTGTCAGGACCCCTAGAGGAGCCCCAAACATCTGCGCCTGTGCAGAGATCAGCTGCCAACCAATCACAGCGCTGGCCTCACAGTAGCTGCCTCGTTCCTTTGCCTGAAATATACTGGCTCATACAACACAGTAACCAAATGAAATTGAGCTTATTCCATTGTTATTAAACAAATAAAGCTTTATTATGGTATTTAATAAAAACTGGGTTTGATAATTTCATAATATAAAGGAACTGTGACAGTTGCTCTGGTATCAGGCAGTGATAAGGACAGACTGGGGATCCTCTGTGGGGACTGTAGGGGAACCAGGAAGTGGGTTATGAATGGAGTTGGGTTGAATGTTGATCCAGTCAGTACATATATCTGTGTTCTGTGTGTGTAGTATTGTGTATGGAGGGACCCGGGTCACTTCTGTCTGCAGGCAGGCTTGGCTTTCATATTGTGTGGTGGCTGAGCCCTTCCATGTCTGAGAGAGTGTCACTGGTAACCATAGCAACGGTGTATACCCTTCATCCCTGTGTTTACTACATAACATAACCCTGTGTGTGTATAGAGCCCCCTAAAACATACCTACCTGCATACTATGTGTATAGGGCACCCACATCTACCTTCCTGTATACTGTATATATAAAACCTACTCCTGTGTACCTACCTGTAACCTGCGTGTGTAGAGCCTACTCCTGTATAACTACCTATATCCTGTGTGTATAGAGCCTACTCCTGTATACCTACGTATATACGGTTTATAATTGGAGCCTACTCATATATATTGAACTGTATACTGTGTATTTTGAGCCTACACATATATACTGTACCTACCTGTATACTCTATAACTGATTATTGCGAAGTCATTGCAAAGCTGTACCCAAATAAAAGTAATGTCCTTTTTCCCCACAAATAGAGCTTTCTTTTGGTGGTATTTGATCAGCTTTGATCATTGATTTTTTTTTGCACTATAAACAAAACAATTCTGACAATTAAAAAAAAAAACAATATTTTTTGCTTTCTGCTATAAAACATAGCCAATAAAAAAATGTAAAAATCAAATTTCTTCATTAATGTGGGCCAATATGTATTTTGCTACATATGTTTGTTAAAAAAAAAAATCCCAGTAAGTGTATATTGATTGGTTTGCACAAAAGTTATAACATCTACAAACTATAGGACATTTTTATTTATTTGTTACTAGTAATGGTGGTGATCAGTGATGTATAGTGGATTTTGATCTTGCGCCAGACATTCTGATACTTTTTGGGGACCAGTGACACTAATATTGTGATCAGTGCTAAAAATATGCACCGTCACTGTACTAATGACACTGTCTGGGAAGGGGTTAACATCAGCGGTGATCGAAGGGTTAACTGTGTGCCTCACCAGTGTTTATGTGAACTGTGTGAGGTGCTTTTACTGAGGGAAGAGAGGGAATGTAGCAGGGACACAAACGCCATCCCTCCCCCCTGTCAAAATGGCAATCTGGCTTGTTTACTACCCGACGATCGACTGGCGGACATCTAGTACCTTGCACCCACCGATTGGCTTCCGCTGTGTATAATGAAGCGAGGTGTTGTATTTATACATGATCCAGCACACAGCTGCCACCCTGTAGCAATAAAGCTGGTATAGGGTAGTCCGGAAACGGTTAAAAGAGAAGTCCAGCCTGGGCTCATTCGGTACAGTGCTGCATCTGCCTAGGTAAGTATGAATATGGGATAAAAAAATTCCATACTTCTCTTTTAATATTCAAAGTAAACTCACTCATCCATACGTGTCTCCATGCTTTGTTTTGTTGAGAAATCATTTTGAAAAACATCCCCAGAATTTATAGAAATGACCTTCTTTTGCTGTTGATTCATGTAGCATTTACTACCTGGAACCCATCTGCCCTTAGTTCAGGCATGCAGGTAGAAGTGTGTGCTTAGCTGAGAAAGCCTCTCCTTCCCTCCTCCAGATGAAAGAAGAAAATACCCATGAAGTCTCCTGGGAAGTAAGACATCATTTTAGCCTAGTATAAAAAATTATAAAAAATATCATATATATGTGAAATATAATTCATACAAAAGATCGTGCAAAAAAAAAAAAAACGTCCGCACGCCGCTCCTCCCTACGCCGTTTCGTTAGAGATAACATCTTTCAGTGGCACTGGTAGACTTTATCTCTAACGAAACGACGTTGGGACGCTGAACCTGGAAGCGACGGGCAGCGTTACATGAGCCGGCCGGCAGAATTCTTTTTACTATTTGATGCGAGTTTCTTATGACATATGTAAGTGTGATTCTTTATTTTTATTAAAAATCCTGGCAATATTATACTACGGCGATTCCCCTTTTTTTTTATCTATGTGATTGGCAATGAGCGGTGTGGCCGTAGGAATATACCAACATTGGAACAGAGTGGAAATCACAAGCAAAAAAGATGTTCATTTGGAGATGGACTATTACTTTGAATTTAAGTTCCAATTATAGTAGTGTATATATTCATTTTTGTACTATTTATTTAATTTTATATATTAAATTTATTTTTTGCACGATCTTTTGTATGAATTATATTACACATCAATTGATCTTTTTTATAATTTTTTATGTTATTATATATTCAGTGATATTGAATTGGATTATTATAGCGCAGCTTTTTTCGAAAAATTGGTATTAATATTGTGGGTATCTCACATTTAGGTTGCAGCTTCACTTTCACAAACATTTTTACAGTTTGTCAATTATTTTAACTTTAGATAGCGCTGTATTACATTTTTTTATTAATCATTTTAGCCTAGGCCAGAAGCCAGGAAGCAACTGAAGAAATGTAAAAAAAAAGATTAAAATAAGTAAATATGATATATCTTCTTATCTATTTACTCATACTAGCAGCATAAACATTTAAAATAGTTAATGTGATTGAGATAGTTTAGTTGCACATTAACGACTTGCTTACTAGGCACCTAAACCCCCCTCCTGCCCAGACCAATTTTCAGCTTTTAGCGCTGTCCCTCTTTGAACGACAATTACGCAGTTATGCAACACTGTACCCAAATTCAATTATCATTTTTTTCCAACAAATAGAGCTTTTTTTGGTGGTATTTGATCACCTCTTTTTTTTTTTTTTTCTTTGTTAAATTTTTAACAAAAAAGACCAAATGTAAAAAAAAAATACAAAACTATTTAATATTTTGTTAATGCATTTTTGAAACAGGTAATTTTTCTCCTTCATTGATGTACGCAGATGGGGCTACACTAGGGTTGCCACCTGTCCAGGATTTACCCGGACATTTTGGGTTTTGGCTCATGCGTCTGGGTTTCAGACTGCCTGAAACCCGGACACATTATTCAGACTGGACTATGGCTTCCCAGCAGGGTTGCTGGCTACAGTTGTCTAAGCTGGGAGTGTCTGTTACACTCTCTTTCATGCTGCCCGAAGCCAGCACTAACAATCCCCCCAAACACACACAGGCGGGAGAGGAGCTCGATCTGCACCTCTTCCTCCTGCCTCTACCCCTCTGTGCCTGCCCACACTCCAGTCCCCAGCGCTGTGCCTCAGAAAAGGAAAGTGGGGGCTGGTTTTTGAAGTCCAGCAGCCTCAGATACATCTGGATGAGAGGTGCTGACTGCCAAGGGGTGAGTGAGCTCACCATCCATTAGGGTTGTCCCGATATTCGTATTGGTATCGGGACTGATCCCGAGCATTTGTGCGAGTACTTGCGCAAATGCTCCCGATGCCAGATCCGATACCTGGGAGAGATGACTAAAGTGACCTGGTGCAAGCGGAAGTCAACGGCTAGGAACAACGGAAGTGACACTGTGTCGACGTCGGTGGTTGGACATCCCGATGCCCATCTTAGTACACCCTACACTTGGCTGCAGCAAGCCAGCAGCAGACATCTTATCACACCTAGCCCATATAGTTCGAGCTGGGTGTAAAAAGATGGCAGTTGCTGCTTTTAATGCGGCCGAGTACAAGGAGTACCAAGATGGGCGTCACGGGCAACCTTTCCTCATGGTATGACAGTGCCTGACCTGCCCATCAGTGCCCATAAATGCCACCTATCAGTGCCCAATGCACATAAGTTCAGCCTATCAGTGCCAGCCACCTGTCAATGCCATCTATCAGTGCCAGCCACCTGTCAGCGCCATCTATCAGTGCCCGCCATCTATCACTGCTGCATATCTGTGCCACCTAATCTATATTGTGCTTTGAAAACTGTCACATAACATTCAAAAAAAGTATCGGTAATCGGAATCTGCAAGTACTTGGAAAAAAAGTATCGGTACTTGTACTCGGTCTTAAAAAAGTGGTATCGGGACAACGCTACCATCCTTCCCTATTGCATCAGAGTGTTCCCTATTACATCAGAGTCCTCTCCATACATCAGAGTTCTCAGTGTCCCCCCTTAATACGGGGGGCTCCCAGAGGATCCCTTATGTTAGAGTCCCCGGAGTTCTCCAGTGTGAGGGAACTCAGCGGGTTTAGATGTATAAGGGGAACTCTGTGGACTCTGATGTAAAAGGGGAACTCTGTGGACTCTGATGTAAAGGGGGAACTCTATGGGTTTAGATGTCAAAGGGGAACTCTGGGTTTAGATGTAAAAGGGGAACTCTGTGGACTCTGAAGTAAAGGGGGGACGATTATTATTACTTCATATGATTAGAAATGTTATTTATTATCAAAATATATGTATAAAAAAAAATTGCTGTGCAACACATAAAGTGTCCAGTTTTGACTCGAAGAAAAGGTGGCAACCTTACGTTGTCGCCGTGAGGAGAAAAAAAAAAAACGATTATCTATTCTCTGTTTACATCACGTAAACACGTAATCGACCCCTTACTCCGATCAGTGATCACCCGAGCCTCACCCCCCTGCAGGGGCACAGCCAGCTTGCAAAGGGAAGGACTTCTATTGATGCCCTCCCAGCAAAACAGATCCGCACTGTAGCCATCATTCGGCTATAGAGCAGATCTGAAGGAATTAAGACCCCTTTCACGCTGAGGCGGTTTTCAGGCATTTTAGCAATAGAAATAGCCTCTAATTAGCACTTGAAAACTGCCTCCCAATCATTTTAGTGTGTCTGTTCACACTGGGGCAGTGCGTTTGGGGGATGTTAGGAAAAGTCCTGCAAGCAGCATCTTTGGGGCAGTGTGGGAGCGATGTATACATTGAAATGAATGGGCAGCGCTTCCAAAGCACCTGAAAAGCGATTCGGAAGCGCAGAAACATGGATGGTTTTTAGCCCCTTCTTTGGGGTTAAAAGTGCCCCGCTAGCGGCCGAAATGTGCCACTAAAACAAGTGGCGCTTTAGCGCTAACATGGATGCAGCCCCAGTGTGAAAGGGGTCTAATGTATTTATCTTTGATTGATTGACAACACCTGCTCACCACCATCCCATATAAGAGAGTGGAGAGTCTGGCCATCTTATATGAGAACACAGCGCACCTGGCACTATGATATGGCAATAACAGAACACAGCGCGGTGTACTGCAGCTTTTATTGTATGTACACTTTGGACTGTAAATCTAGCCTTTTTTTCCTTTCTGTTTTTAGTTTGAATATTAGTTCAAAACTTTGTTGTGTTTTTTTATTGCTCACTTTGTCACATTTATGACTAATGCCCTGTACACGCGGTCGGACATTCCGACGACAAAATCCATTGGACGGATTTTGGCCCAAACTTGTCTTGCATACACACGGTCGCATAAAGTTGTCGGAAAATCAGACTGTTCAGAACGCGGTGACGTATAACAAGTACGACGGGATTATAAAGAGGGCAGTAGCCAATAGCTTTTGTCTCGTAAATTATTCTGAGCATGCGTGGCACTTTGTCCGTTGGAATTGTCTACACACGATCGGAATTTAAACAATCGGATTTTGTTGTTGGAAAATTTTAGATCCTGCTCTTAAACTTTGTGTCGGAAATTCCAACCGAAAAAGTTAGATGGAGCCCACACATGATCAGATTTTCCGACAACAACATCCAATTGCACATTTTCCAACGGAAAGTCCGGCCGTGTGTACAGGGCATTATTCTGTCCCAGTTCCAGCTACCACAGCACCATTATGCTATCATCGCCATGCCAATTCATGTTTTTTTTAACTCTTTATTTATTCCAGATATGCCAGGAAATAGACATAAAACTGGTCACACGTTAGACTGACTACAGATTGTTTCACAATTGAAAACAAGATCCACAATCATGAGAGATCTTCCCCTGAAACAAGGTGGTAGAGAATTGACTTTCCAGGTCATTTCAGCAAATAGAGAGGAAGCCCCAGCAAATACAGACATGATTATGAATTGTGTCATAACACTTGACCACCATTAGGAGACGCTAATGACATGACATGACATTACATTCCTTATTTTAGATGTCATTATATTACATTGTTGTGTTTCTGTGCTTCTTTATGCAATGCAGGCAGATCATGGTTGGTGCGAGGTGCTGGCATGGAGCTGTACATAGCTTCCTGAAAGCATCTTTATAAATATAAGCATTAACAGGGAAAGGGGAATTGGGGAGAAAAATAAAAAATATGAATAAAAGAACCTTCACATAAAAGACCTCAAAAGAAAAATTGTGGGTTCAGTTGGACTTTTTAGGCATAAAAGAAGTTGTGAACACAACCAATATATTCAAGAGGAATTATTTCTATTTATTATTAAGACAAAAGTAGAAACAAAAAATAAAATAAATAAAAAAAAATTTCTTTTTACAAAAAAAGAATTATTTCCTCCTTATAACTACACATTTGAGACCTAATTGACATCCTATCAAAGGTAGTAAAATCCACTTAAAATTTCCAAAGGGGAAAAAACGGCGTCGAGGCCGGTCGGACGCATCGTAGGAGACGCTGGTCGGGTAGCTGAACGTCACTTCCGCCTAGTGCAGAGTGACGTCACTACCGGGACGGACACACATAAAAGGACACACATGGCTGGTGTCCATGAATAGCGGCCATTTTTTACAAAAATAAATACGATAGGGGTGAACGGGCTGAATAGCCTGCCTGCTTGATTCCCCCTCTGCCTTCCCCCTTTACCCAGTGGGAATTCGGTTCGCTTCACTGCACTTAAAGGTAATTGGTCTGCATAATTGTATGTATCTTTCTTTACTTTTATTGGATGTACTTCCTAATCCCCTCCAAACTATCACGGTGGGTTTCTCCTAGAGCACTGGTAATATAATATTCTATTTTTAGTTTCTACTGTATAATATTCTCTGCTGGCTCTTTTTCTAATTCTCCTTGGTGTTGCTCAAACAATTGGTGTTTCACCTGACTAATGGGTTCCAATTTATCTCACTCTGAGGGACACTTTTTATGTTTGGACATTCTTTATACCAAATTCTAAAACACCCCCTTTTTCATTATGCTTTTTTATACAGCTCAGGGGATACTCAGAGTACCCATCATCATTTAACTTCTGGCTACCCACATTTTAAGAACACCCACTAAAAATTAAATGTTCGAAGCCCCACGGGCTCATCACATTTATGAAGTGATTCCACCAACTTTAAATTCATATCTGCATTTATTGCTCAACGTCTACTCCTCCTCCCCCCCCCCTTTTTCCTTTTTGGAGAAATGGGTGTTTGAAAATCGTGCCAACTTCCCTACTCTCCTCCGGGAACGGTGGTCTCCCTATTTGGGACACACTTTATGAAGGAATGTAAGTATTTATGGCTTGATATAAGATATGAAATAAGAATGTTGTATCCGCCCCCACACTGTGCCCCCCCCCCTTATTTTTATTTTTTATTTTATTTTTTCCCAATCTTATGGAACACCTTAGCATCTTGATAGGTGGTATAATGAAATATGTTATGTGTATCTGGATACATGTAGTTTATATTTATGTTTGTATATGTTTTTAGTATTTTATATATATATATATATGTTTTCTTTTTATTTATTTATTCTTTCTCCTTACAATATAGAACACTGTTATCAGCTCCTGAAGAAGCGTCATCTCCAGACGCGAAACATGTAGAGCACCAGAATATATGTAACTGTCGACTGTATGGTTGATATCCTTGATTCTATATTTATATAGATATGCACTTTGTTTTTTCCCCTTTGGAAATTTTAAGTGGATTTTACTACCTTTGATAGGATGTCAATTAGGTCTCAAATGTGTAGTTATAAGGAGGAAATAATTCTTTTTTTGTAAAAATAAATTTTTTTGTATTTTTTTTTTTTTTGTTTCTACTTTTGTCTTAATAATAAATAGAAATAATTCCTCTTGAATATATTGGTTGTGTTCACAACTTCTTTTATGCCTAAAAAGTCCAACTGAACCCACAATTTTTCATTTGAGGTCTTTTATGTGAAGGTTCTTTTATTCATATTTTTTATTTTTCTCCCCAATTCCCCTTTCCCTGTTAATGCTTACATTTATAAAGTGATAACCAGGACGTGGCATTCTGTTTAAACTTTTCAGTGTATCCACAGACACCACCCTATGACAGATACACATTTTTTCATTTAAATATTCCTGAAAGCATCACCACATCCTCCCTCAGTACTCTTCCTAACAACCCTCAGCCCTGATGTAAGCAGTGTGTTGGCTCTTGAATGAGTTATGCAAAAATGCCTTGGTGCACGGATGGCAATCTGGAGGAGTGGGTCTTCCTAGGGAGGCTTTAGGGAGGAAGGAAAGTCCACTTTTTTAACTTGTCCCTATAATAAGGCTTACCTGTAGGTACAGTGAATATCTTCTAAACTTGCATTGTTTAGGAGAAATTCACATGGGATGCAGCCAGTGATGTCACCGGTGCATGCGCTCTGAAGGGATGGCAAACCCTACCCAGAGCATCTATACAACCCACAAACCTAGACGGGGGAGGATGGAAGCACAGAGGAGCTGGGACAGCACTGCGCTAGAGGACTCCATGTGCGGGTAAGTCTGTCATAATGTGCTAGTATGCAGAGCCTACTAATACATAATGACTTAAACCTGTAGGTGGCCCTGTTTTATATATATTTGTGGTGGTTTACTATCACTTTAATTAGCTGAGATTTTTCTTTAATTTGTTAGTCAGGTCCATCTAAATCTGCTAGTACATCTAACACTACCCTTTTCCCAGATTGACAATGCTGTTGTCCAAACGTGGAGATGCCCTTAAGCTGTACAAAAGTTCTTTGTACATTCAATCAAAAAACGCAAAAAAAATAGAACAGAAACCTTTTTTCAAATTGGTGTGACACCGCAAAGTAGGAGCCGCACCAATTTGAACCATTGCCGTCAGTAGGCAGAGACATTTCATGCGATTTTGAACCGCATGACAAGAAGCACTGGTGTGAACAGGGGGCTTAATGATTTGTATTTCTGCCAGTCCTGAGAATTGCACAGTTCTGCACAACACAGCCAGGCTTGAAGTATATTAGATCTGATTTTTCTCTGCTGCCTGGATACTGAAAAGATATGCTGTAGTCTGATGAGCTTGTTTCTCTGTTACTTTGCTCTCTCCTCCCAAAACTGACTGGCTAACTATGCTGCTTCTCCCTCCCTGATCTGAGTTCTGCTGTACAGGGACTATAAGTGGCTGATACCAGATTGAATAGAGGTGTTCGCCAAAACTAGTCTGCTGCTGACTGTACTCACTGAGAAGGCTTGAAAATAAATATGCTTGATGTTATGGAGTTGCCGGCTGCTTCTTTTTTTAGATTCATTTATGTAGTTTAAAGTAGCTAAAGGCAAAAACCTTTCATTTGTGACAGAGTAAGGGAGGGTTATAATCCCTGTTGTATTTTATTATTTTTTTGCCATTTGTGCCCTATTGGGGAGCTTTTCCTTCACTTCATACCGCATAGCCAAGACAGGAAGTGAAAGGAAATCCCTCCAAAATGAGGGAACCACTGGTTGTCACCAGGGCCACCAGAACTAGTGTCCTCATTGGAAAATGTCCCCTCTATTACTGCTTTAACTGCTTCCCGACCAGCCAACACAGTTATACAAGGGCAGGTTGGCTCCCCTGCATGAGCCGTCGTAGCTACATGTCGGCTCGCGGGGTCAGGATAACTGCCAATGCTTGTGGCCGACAGTCGCGATGACCGCACCCACGAGCGATCATGAGCAGGAGACACAGAACAGGGACGAGTGTGTGCAAACACACACTTCCCTGTTCTGTTCTGACAGGAGTGACAGATTGTGTGTTCCTATTAGGTAGAAACCACGATCACTCACTTCCTCTAGTCAGTCCCCTCCCCCTTCAGTTAGAATCACCTCCCAGGGAACACAGTTAACCCCTTGATTGCCCCCTAGTGTTAACCTCTTCATTGCCAGTGACATTTTTACAGTAATCAATGCATTTTTATAGCACTGATCGTCGTATTAATGCCAATGGTCCCAAAAATATGTCAAAATTGTCCGATGTGTCCACCATAATGTTGCACTCATGATAAAAATTGCAGATCGCCGCCATTACTAGTAAAAAAATAAAAAAATAATAAAAATGCTATAAATCTATTTCCTATTTTGTAGACGCTATAACTTTTTCTTTTTTTTTTTTAACAATCTTTTTATTGAAAGTTTCACAAATTAACAATCAACAAATACATGTGCAAGGTCAATTAAACAAAAAGGAGTACATATCCTGTGCAGTATCATGAAAGTAAGGTAGCCGAAAATACTAGTAATTCCTTTTTTCCTATACAAATGATATACATTAATGGTCGAGTGTTTGATAAACGGCTAGATAATGTCAACGTAGGAATGAGATATTTGCAATATTTCAAACAAGTCACAACTATTTTAGCAAATAAATTTAACAATTAAATTTAAGAACGACTTCTATATTTGTCCCATAAGGCCCATTTCCGAAGAAAGGGTTGTAGTCTATCTTCCTGATACGCTACCGTTCTTTCATATTCAAACGAGTGGTCAACTAGGGCCACTACTTCTGACACCAAAGGGGAAGCAGTAGATTTCCATTTTCGTGTAATGCTCAGCCGAGCTGAAAATAACATATGTGTCACTAATGTGCGCTCTGGAGTGGGATAAATATCCAAATCTACACCTAGAAGAGCTTGTTCTACTCTGAGGGGATTTAAGATTCCTGTTAACATAGCTATTACCTTACTTATTTCCCCCCAGAAGCTTCGTAAAGATACACAACCAAAATATGTGTGCCAGATTTCCCACCTGGCCACATTCTCTCCAGCACGCGTTCGTACCCTCTCCTGCGTATTTCGCTATTATGTAAGGCGTCCTGTACCATCGAAATCGTAACTTATGTGCGCCTTCCCTAAAATTGGAACAACGAGTGGAATTGTAACTGCTCTTAATAGCTCTGACCCATTGGTCTGGGGATATAGTGATATTTAGATCCTCTTCCCACTTGGTTAACTGATTGTACATCTCAAAATGCAGTTTACCGTGAAGGAGATTGTATATGGCCGTAATACCTTTCTTTTGTGCTGAGGTTGGCTGCCACAGCTCCCAAATACATTCCGGGAGGCTAAAGTACTGTGTACAATCGTAAGGGATCATGCTAGTCAATCTGGCAAATGTCAGAAATTCAGTCTTAGGAATGTCCTGAGTGGCCTTCAAGTTTTCAAATGACCGTATATTACCCTGCGTTAAAAGTTGGTGAAGAAAACAGAGTCCATAGTTTGCCCAATGTGTCACTTGTAAGTCAGGGTTAAGGAAGGACAGGGCCGAGAGGGGATAGGGAGATGTTTAAGGTCGGTGTTGGCTGGTTGGTGTTTGCGTAGGTAAGCCCAGGCCTGCAGTGTCGCGTTTATAGTAGGGTGGTGTTTATATCTTCTGGGGTCCCCTATCGCTGTGGCATATAGAAGCCCTGAGAGATCCTTCTGTTGTGTCTGTTCTAATTCACATATGTGCCACCGCTTCTGTTCAGGTGTATAGAACCAGACTCTAAGTTGGTCCAATATAGCTGCCATATGATAATCTCTCAGCTCTGGAACTCCCATTCCTCCCACCTGTCTATGTTTGATTAGAATTTTAAAGCCGCATCTGGCAGGCTTCCCTTCCCATAGGTATCTACCCAGTTGGCGTTGTAATGTTCTATAAAAAGAAGCTGGCAACGCAATTGGAAGTGCTCTGAAGAGATACAAGAGCTTTGGTAGTAGAAACATCTTCTACGCGGCCAATCTGCCGGACCAGGAAAGATAAAACTTTTTAAATCTGGACAGCTCACCCTCAAAGCTTGATGGGATAGATTCGAAGTTGCATTTGTAAAGTTGAGATAGGGAGCTGGTTAACCTTATGCCCAAGTATTGAATGGATTCAGATGCCCAAGCATAAGGTAAGGAGTTTTGAATTCGGTTCTGTATATCCGATGGAACATTTATACCCAATATGCTCAACTTAGTTGCATTAATTTTGTAATAAGAAATCTCATTGAAATTTTCCAACACCTCGTACACAGTTTTCAGGGATTCCTCTGGATCAACAAGAGACAGGATCACATCATCTGCATATAGAGTGATAGAGTGCTTAGTCGATCCAGAGCTAATACCTCTAATATTCGGGTGAGTCCTAATCCTCTCCGCCAATGGCTCCATTAAAAGGGCAAAGATCAGGGGTGATAAAGGACACCCCTGTCTTATTCCATTGGTAATGTAAAACTGTTCAGAGAAAAGGCCCTCTGTGAAAACTTGCGCTGACGGTTTGGAGTACAGAGCAGAGATGGCGGAGAGGACCGGGCCCGAAAAGCCAAACTTCAACAAAACCGCTGAGAGGTACCCCCAATGAACCCTGTCGAAAGCTTTCTCGGCGGCCAGCGAGAGGAGGACCACTGCCCCCCCCCCACCGGACGCCGAGTGAATCAAGTTCAGCACCCTCCTGGTGGCATCCGGGGCCTGTCTCCCCACAACAAACCCCACCTGATTGGGCTGTACCAGTTGAGGTAGAACCTTAGTTAAAGCGGGAGTCCACCGGGACTCCGCATTTTTTTTTTTTTTTAAAAGCCAGCAGCTACAAATACTGCAGCTGCTGACTTTTAAAATAGTGACACTTACCTGTCCAGCGCGCCCGCGATGTCGGCACCCGAAGCCGATCTCTAGGTCGCCTGTCGGGTCCTGCCGCCGCCATCTTGGGTATGGGAATCAGGAAATGGAGCCTTTCGGCTTCATTTCCCGGTTCCCTACTGCACATGCGCGAATCGCGCTGCGCAATAAGGACGCTCCCCGCTGCCTCTGGGATCTGTGTGTTTCCCAGCAGGCAGCGGGGCACTTGCGGGAAGGGGCGGGCACTTGCGGAAAGGGGCGTACGTTACGCCCCTTTCCGCAGAGAGCTTTCCCGGAAGTGGGTGCAGTTACCTGGATTATCCAGGTAACTGCACCCCCCTCCCCCCTGAAAGGTGCCGATTGTGGCACCGGAGGGGGGAGGGTTCCGATGAGCGGAAGGTCCACTTTAGGGTGGACCTCCGCTTTAACCTATTGGCAAAAATCTTGGCATATATCTTCAGGTCCACATTTAATAAAGATATGGGCCTGAAGTTCTGTACCCTGTCTGAATCCTTTCCCGGTTTAGGCAGTGTTACTATAGTAGCCGATAACATCTCGGGTGGGAAGGAGGCTGAGGAGGCAGCTGCATGAAACACCCTCTGCATATAGGTAGTCAGAATACTGGAAAATGTCCTATAATACTCCGAGGAGTATCCATCTGGACCGGGCGATTTGTTTTTAGGGAGGGCTTCTATGGTCTTTTGTATTTTGGCTAATGAAAATGGGGCGTTCAACTCCTCTAAGTGCAGTGGTTGCAACTTTGGGAGGGTAAGTATCTGAAGAAAACGTTCTATGGCATCAGGTGTGGGCTGTGCAGAAGAGGCATCTTCCTTCAAGTTGTACAGGCTGCTGTAATACCAGCCGAATGCATCTGCTATTTCTTTAGGGTTAGTAAGTCTAGAGCCATTTTGTGGATGTACTATGTACGGTATTCTTTGCTTGAGTACTTTGTCCTTAAGCTGCATTGCTAAGAGCTTCCCTGGCTTATTGCCATGTGTATAATGGTTAGCTTTGAGTTTATGAATGTTCCTGGCATGTTGGGCCACCAGTAGAGTACGTAGGTCATTGCGGGCTTTTGCTAGATTATTACTTATTGAGAAAGAGGGTGTCGCTTTATTCACGATTTCTAAGTCATTTATCTCCTTCAAAAGGCTATCCATGCGCTGCCTCCTCCTCCTGTTCACCCCCGCACTAATCTTAATCAGGAGACCTCTAGTAAATGCTTTGTGAGTGTTCCATAAAATGAACGGGTCTACATTCTCAACCTCATTAATTGTAAAAAATTCTTGCAATGCGGCTGTAACCTCATTTATAACCTCTGGGTTTTTAAACAACTGGGGATCGCACCTCCACCGGTTCGCCCGGGTAGAGAAGGTGCCATCCCCAACTGCTATTGACACCGGTGCATGATCAGTCCATGAAATGGTACCGATCTCCGACCTAAAGATACGCTGTAATAAAAACTTATCAACTAGAAACATGTCAATCCTGGAATAGGACATGTGTACCTGTGAGAAAAAAGAAAAGTCACGTTCAGTGGAGTGCTGACACCTCCACACATCATAAAGGCCAGCTGCTCCCATAAATTTTGCGATCTCAGGCCTGCAGGAGAGCCTCGGGGAGGGACTGGACACGTCTAATACTTTATCTGGAACTGCGTTTAGATCCCCACATAAAATAACATGTCCCTTAGCTGTCTTTTGTATTCTCCCCCATAGCTTGTTAAGAAAATGCACTTGTCGAGCATTGGGAGCATAAGCGTTAACTATGGTATAGGCCACATTATTAATTTCGCAGTTAAGAATTAAATACCTCCCTTCTTTGTCTTGTTGATGGGATATATACTTATATGCAACTGATTGCTTAATGAGGATTGCAACTCCCCTTTTTTTTGTTGGGGCATTACACAGAAATATCGTGGGGAAGTGTTTGTTGGATAATTTAGGGTGGTTGCTTTCTTTAAAGTGAGTCTCCTGCAGGCAGAGGACATCGCTGCGTTGTAGCTGGGCCTCCCTCCATAACATGTGCCGCTTTTGCGGGCTATTCAAACCGTTAACGTTTAAAGGCGATATTTTGAATACCATAACTAGTGAGCTTGTGACTTATCCAATAGCTGAGAATAAATACTTCTAAACACAAAAATAAATTTCTATCCTCTCTCATGCACAACACCAACCAAATGGCTAGATGAACACTATAGTGACCGTGTATAGGAAGTCTTGTTTCCACAAAAGGAAAAGGCAAAAAGAAAAACGGAAAAGGAGAATACAGGAAACGTTGTAAAAAGAGTGAAACGTAAAGATTAATAAAAAAATTTAGGAACTGATTCCTAGGAATCTGAGCCAACAGTGGCTGTTGATAACTGGGGGAAACACAAGTCTTGATGCCGATGGGGTCATCCAGGTTTAGGTGCAATTGGATGTAAGCCAAGCACGGTACTCAGGTGTGACTGTCTCAGCCGTCAGGAGTGTCCTTTCTTGCTTGATGAGCCTTAGGGGCCGACAGCTCTGGGGTGATGATTTCCCATTTTTCCAGTAGACGCAGGCCGTCCTCCAGCGTACTGATACGATAATCCCGGTCTCCTTTGGAGATGACTAAGGTGGCTGGGTGGTTCCACTTGTATGGAATTTTGTGGTTTCTGAGTGGTTTGGTAATAGTCAGAATATTACGCCTCTGCTGCATGGTGTGGGCTGACAGGTCCGCAAAGAAGGTGAGCCCCTGGATGCAGTCTGGGGGATGGACTGCTTGCCTTATAGCAGACATCAGCTTCTCCTTCACTCTGTAGTAGTGTATCCTGGCTATGGTGTCTCTGGGAAGTTTCGCCTGAATGTGTTGTGGCTTAGGTAGCCTATGGATACGGTCAATGGTTAGTTCCTCTAGCGAAACATCCGGCAGAAGTTTGCGCATAATAGTAGTGAGGTGGGCCATCAAATCTTGGGGCTTGACTGTCTCAGGAATACCTCTAATTTTCACATTATTCCTTCTCGAGCGGTCTTCCAGGTCCGCTACTTTAGCTTTAAGCCAAGAGATGTCCTCATCATGTTCATTATGAGCGTCCACCATATTGTTGAATGTGTCTGTGAATTCCCCCATCTTATGCTCAATATGGGAGACCCTGTCACTGACCGCTATCACTTCAGTTTTGCATTGTGTCACTAACTGCAGCATGTCAGTATGAATCGCCCCTCTCAGTGTGACCAACATGTCTTTTAAAGTGGAGTCCATAACGGCCTATGGTGCTTTATGTTTGTGCCTGTTTCTACTCACAGTTTCCCAGCCGTCCTCAGGGTCCTCCATGCAGGCGTTCTCTGCGGCCTGTGAGCCTCGTGCGCCGGGTGCGCCATCTTGCCCGCCTGTGCGGCCAGACCGGCCGAAAAAGTCCGTCATTTTCCCGGGCTGTGAGCGCTCCCTTCTCCTCCTCGACATGACCGGACACTTCCCTGGACCTTCCGGAACAAAGATCTGCCACTCGTCCGTGCTTTTCGTCGCTGTGATCGGTACTGGATGTCCCGTGTGGCGAGGAGCTCAGGACTCACGCGTCCATGCTCCTTGCGCGCCGGCTCCGCCCCCAGCGCTATAACTTTTGCGCAAACCAATCAATATATGCTTATTGTGATTTTTGTTTTACCAAAAATATATAGAATACATATCAGCCTAAGCTGAGAAAACATTAGCTTTTTTTTTACAAAAAAAAGGGGATATTTATTATAGCAAAAAGTACAAAATATTGTGTTTTTTTTTTCAAAATTGTCGCTTTTTTTGTTTATAGCGCAAAAAATAAAAACCGCAGAGGCAATCAAATGCCACCAAAAGAAATCTCTATTTGTGGGAAAAAAAGTACATCAATTTTGTTTGAGTGCAACATCGCATGACCGCGCAATTGTCAGTTAAAGCAACTCGGTGCCAAATCGCAAAAAAGTTCTCTGGTCAGGAAGGGGGTCCATTTTTCCAGGGCTGAAGTGGTTAAGTGTAAATGGGATTTTCTTTAACTTCTATGGGGGCAAAAACAGCAAAATAAACCCATTGGAGTTCTAATACTTCTACACTCTATCCAAAACAAAACAAAAATGTTGTCTTTATTTATACATTAAATCTGCCCGGAGTGCACCATTAAATTTAACATTTAGGAAGGAGTTAAACATAGCTAAAGTAAAAACATTTTAGTTTTGGATAGAGTGGAGAGGGATGAGAACACCCGTCCGGTTTTTATCGCTGTCTGTGCCCGTTGGGCCCTATTTACACCTGTGCATTCTGGAAATGAACACAGAACACAAAACATGCGTTATGCTTGCAGTGGCATTACTTTTTAATGGCACCCCAAATGCAGACAGCATACAAGCAATTTGTGCATAGCAAAGCAGGACACAAATACGCCAAAATGTAATGTAAAAAACTAATAAAATGTGAAACTTCTTTGGCATGTTTGCCACGCATAGGGCAGCCCATTTAAGTGAATGGGCTGCCCTATGTGTGTTGAGTGAAAAGACGTGAGGTGTGAATGGGGCCTTAGGGAGATTCACCATCTCTATTTGTCCCTTTTAGGTTACCAAGCGTGAAAGTATAAAAATCCCACATTTTATGCTATCACCAAGAAATAGCGGGGAAATCTTTACATGGAGACACTAGCTCTAGAATACCCCCAATATGGAGGTTTTTTTTCTCGCTTCCTCTTTCAGCTATTGAATAGGGATGAGCTTCGTGTTCGAGTCGAACGTACGTTCGACTCGAACATCGGCTGTTCGGGCGTTCGGCGAAATCCGAACTCTTGGTCCGTTCGCGTCAAAATTCGTATGGCGCGCGCGGACCACAATGCACTGCGGTGGCGCAGTGCATTGCTGGCTCGTGATTGGCCAAGCATGCACTGTGACCCCCGCATGCTTGGCCAATCGCAGCGCCAGCAGCGAGGAGAGCCATGATTGGCCACAGGCATCCTGCCTGTGGCCAATCATAGCTCAGGCTGTGTAGTGCACGCCCCACACTATATAAGGCCGCCTTTGAGGCGGCCTCGTGTAGTGTGTTGGCATCTGAAGCAGTGGGTGTTCTGTGTACCTTCAACACAGTTACACACCAATCGTTTTTGGCTGATTTCCTATCTTGCTCTTGTGTAGTGGTTATTGTCTGTGCCCTGACCGCAGTATACACCACTACACTATATTCACCTCACCTATATAGCTAGCTAGTGATCTATCTTTAACCACTTAACAACCGCCCATTGCCGATTAACGGCTTCAGGGCGGTTGTTTAACTCTGAGAGGCCGTTAATTAACGGCCTCCCAGAATTCTGCTCTCGCACGCCCCCTGGGGCGCGCACTCGAGAGCATCACGGATCACAGTCGTCGCGGCCGTTTACCACGTGATCGCTCCGTCAAATGACGGAGTGATCACTTGTAAACAAACCGGCGTCATGTTATGACGCCGGTTCCTCCCTCCCCTCTCTGTACCGATCGGTACAGCGGAGGGGAAAGAGATCGGTGTCAGCAGCGATGTGGGCTGCATCTGCAGTGCCCACATCGCTGCTCACCGAATTTAACCCCTCAATTCCCTGCCAATACTCTGCAATACCAGTGCATACTCTGCAGTACCCTGCCCTTACTCTGCAGTACCCCCCATTACTCTGCAGTACCCTGCCTTTACTCTGAAGTACCCCCATTACTCTGCAGTAACCCCCATTACTCTGCAGTACCCTGCCATTACTCTGCAGTACCCCCCAATACTCTGCAGTACCCGCAATTACTCTGCAGTACCCCGCCATTACTCTGCAGTGCAGTACCCTGCCATTACTCTGCAGTACCCTGCCATTACTCTGCAGTACCCTGCCATTACTCTGCAGTACCCTGCCTTTACTCTGCAGTACCCTACCATTACTCTGTAGTACTCCCCAATACTCTGCAGTACCCTGCCATTACTCTGCAGTACCCCCCAATACTCTGCAGTACCCCGCCATTACTCTGCAGTGCAGTACCCTGCCATTACTCTGCAGTACCCTGCCTTTACTCTGCAGTACCCTGCCATTACTCTGTAGTACTCCCCAATACTCTGCAGTACCCTGCCATTACTCTGCAGTACCCCCCAATACTCTGCAGTACCCCGCCATTACTCTGCAGTGCAGTACCCTGCCATTACTCTGCAGTACCCCCCATTACTCTGCAGTACCCTGCCTTTACTCTGCAGTACCCTGCCATTACTCTGTAGTACTCCCCAATACTCTGCAGTACCCTGCTATTACTCTGTAGTACCCCGCCAATACCCCGCCAATACTCTGCAATACCCTGCCATAAATTGCCATACCCAGCCATACTCGGAGATACCCAGCCATACTCGGTGATACCCTGAAATACCCAGCCATAGACGCCCCCCACCCCTCACCGCCCTCCGGTGCTTCTACCAACTCGCCAGTACGATCAAAGCCAGAATCTTTTTTTTATTTTTTATTTCAGTCTTCCCAGCCTAGAGGTGAGATGTGGGGTCATATTGACCCCCAGATTTCACTGTAAAGAGGACCTGTCACCCCATATTCCTATTAAAAGGGATGTTTACATTCCTTGTAATAGGAATAAAAGTGATCAAAAATATATTTTTGGGGAAAAAAATATCAAACTAAAATAAATAAAGTAAAATGAACAATAAAAAAAAAAAAAAAAAAATGAAAGCGCCCATGTCCCCATGTGCTCGCATGCAGAAGCGAACGCATGCGTAAGCCCCGCCCACATATGAAAACGGTGTTCAAACCACACATGTGAGGTATCGCCAAGAACGTTAGAGCGAGAGCAATAATTCTAGTCCTAGACCTCCTCTGCAACTCAAAACATGTAACCAGTAAAAAAAAATGTATGAAGAAAAAATTACTAATCTGCTAAATTTTATAACAGAAACAAAGAAAAATTCATTTTTTCGCAGAATTTCCGGTCTTTTTTCTTTTATAGCACAAAAAATAAAAAAAACTGAGAGGTGATTAAATACCACCAAAAGAAAGCTCTATTTGTGTGAAAAAAGGACAAACATTTCATATAGGTCCAGTGTTGCATGACTGAGTAATTGTCATTCAAAATGTGAGAGCACCAAAAGCTGAAAATTGGTCTGGTTATTAAGGGTGTTTAAGGGCCCAGTGGTCAAGTGGTTAATAATAGAGCTTGCAGTCAGTAGTGTTAGGAGATAGTGCGTGCTGTCTGCGTGCTCTGTACCCAGTACATACCGCTATAATATAGGGCAGGCCCCTACTTTCAAACATCCAACTTACAAACATCTCCTACTTGCAAACGCAAGGAGACAGCAGCAAGTGAGATGAAAAAAGATGGACGACAAAACAAATTATACAGGGGTGATAACCCTTCCCTATGTTTTCCAAAAAGCTTAAAAATAGTTTTTTTGACTGGAGCTACACTTTAAAAATGTACCAGTTAAAAATTACAAACAGATTCAACTTAACACAACAAACCTACACAGTCCCTGTCTTGTTTGCACCGCCTGTATACTGCTGTTCTGAGTATATAGGGCCTGGGGGCCACACGCATTTCCTTTTTTTAATATGGGTACAGGGTTCCCCTTAATATGCGTACAAGACCCAAATAGGCTGGTAATGGGCAGGGAGGGCTACCCATGCCATTTTTCTCAATGATTTTCAACCATATTGCAGGAACCAGATATAACATTAAAACCGCAAGCAGTTTTAAATGGTGTTATTTCCGTTTAATGTCATTTGGTGCAGGGACTGTTCTAAACACGGGAAACACGTGGCACTTCACAGGCATACTACAGACACCCCCCAGGCACCATATTTAAAGGAATATTTCACTTTTTTTTTTTCACTTTAATCGTCATTAAAATCAGTGCTCCCGCCAAAACGTCCGTTTTTAAAACTTTTTTTTGCATTGACCCATGTCCCCTGAGGCAGGAGTCAGGTCCCCAAACCCTTTTTAGGACAGTATCTTGCATATTAGCCGTTAAAATTAGCACTTTCCATTTCGAACGTTCGAGTCCAATAGACTTCAATGGGGTTCTAACATTCGTAACGAACGTGGGGGCCGTTCGCAAGTTCTGGTGCGAACCGAACCGGGGGGTGTTCGGCTCATCCCTACTATTGAACAGTAAGTGAAGGGAAATCTCCCCAATTGGTAATGGCAAAAATAATCCTGACAGCCACTGCACCAATGCAAGTAACCTATGGCACTGTGTGGTAATATTCATTCACTATTGTCACACAAGTGGGTGGACTCGGGGCACAGTGCTCGGAGCCCTGAGCCCACCCTTTTTTGAAGCCTATGAGAGACTCTTTAACCACTTGGCGCCCATACTACATCTATTGACGTCATGGGCTTTCAGTGGTTATATCTAAATGATGCCTGAGGCCACAGACATCATTCAGATATTGCCATTTTCAGCTGGCGATTCCCTGCACCATAAGAATGATCATATCGGCTGTTCCGCCGCTTGATCGTTCTTACGGGTGGCGGGAGGGGACACCCCCCTCCCGCCACCCTCCGGTGCTTCTACCGACTCACCGTTTCCATTGGTGAGTCAGTCACAGGATCCGCCAGCCCCAGCAAGTAACCATAGAGATTTCCGGCGGACTAGATCGTCCCCGGAGTCTCTATGATCGTTCGGAGGCCAGGCGCGATGTTATGACATCACGCCCGGCCTCTGTATTCAAATTAACGGTGCCGATTTGGCTAGGAAGCCAGGATCGTTTTTTTTTTTGTTTTTTTTATTCTTCCCAGCCTAGAGGTGAGTTATGGGGTCTTATTGACCCCATATCTCACTGTAAATATGTCCGATCATGCCATATTCCTATTACAGGGGATGTTTACATTCCTTGTAATAGGAATAAAAGTCATCAATTATTTTTTTTTTAAGTGTAAAACAAAAAAAAAAAATTAACAATAAGAAAAAAAAAAATTCAAAGCGCCCCTGTCCCTGTGAGCTCGCACACAGAAGCGAACGCATACGTAAGTCCCGCCCACATATGAAAACGGTGTTCAAACCACACATGTGAGGTATCGCTGTGAATGTTAGAGCGAGAGCAATAATTCTAGCCCTAGACCTCCTCTGTAACCCAAAATATGTAACCAGTAAAAAAATTTCAAGCGTCGCCTATGGGGATTTTTAAATACCAAAGTTTGGCGCCATTCCACGAGCGCGTGCAATTTTGAAGCGTGACATGTTGGGTATCTATTTACTCTGCATATCCTCCTCTTTCACATCAAAAAAAATGGGCTAACTTTACTGTTTTTTTTTTTTTTTTTCAATACAAGTACAGTAAAAATACACTACTACGAAGTTAAAAGTAAGTTCTCGCTAAAGGTGAACCTTCTCACACAGCTATATACCCTTCTAGAAAACTTTACATAAAAATAGGGATTTTTAGTTCACATGCATTGCAATGCATGTTTAAGCTGGCCAACTGCGTCAAAGTAATCCCTCTCTGGCCAGGCCCTACACTACACTGTACTAATCTACACTACACTACATTACACTAATTTACTCTACCCTAGTCTGCTCCACCCTGCCCTTATGCTCTCCACCCTGCCGTAATTCACTCCACCCTGCCCTGTAACCCTGCCCTAATTCACTCCACCCTGCCCTCTAACCCTTCTGTTGTCTGCTCCACCCTGCCGTAGTCTGCTCCACCCTGACCTATAACCTAGCCCAAATCCACCCTGCCTTAATCCCCTCCACCCTTCCCTAACCCAGCCCTAATCCACCCTGCCTTAATCCCCTACACCCTGCCCTAATCCACCCTGCCTTAATACCCTCCACCCTGCTCTATAACCCAACCCTAATCCTCCCTGCCTTAATACCCTCCACCCTGCCCTATAACCCATCCCAAATCCCCCCCTGCCTTAATACCCTCCACCCTGCCCTATAACCCAGCCCAAATCCACCCTACTTTAATCCCCTTCACTCTGCCCAATGACCCAGCCCAAATTTACCCTGCCTTCTAACCCTGCCCTAATCCACCTGGCCTTAATCCCCTCCACCCTGCGTTATAACCCAGCCCAAATTCACCCTGCCTTAATCCCCTCCACCCTGCCCTATAACTCAGCCAAAATCCACCCCGTCTTAATCCCCTTCACCCTGCCCTTTAACCCAGCCCAAATCCACCCTGCGTTAATCCTAATAAATATAAATTTTTATAGATATAAGCAAATTCTTTTTCCACCTAATGCCCCGCTGGGCCTGCCTCATCCATCTAGTGCCTCTACAAGTATGGCTCCATCCGCCTAGTGCTTGTGCGGGCCTGGCTCCATCCGCCTAGTGCCTCTGCGGGCCTGGCTCCATCCGCCTAGTGCCTCTGCGGGTCTGGCTTCATCCGCCTAGTGCCTCTGTGGGCCTGGCTCCATCCCCCTATTGCCTCTGCGGGCCTTGCTCCATCCGCCTAGTGCCTCTGCGGGCCTGGCTCCATCCGCCTAGTGCCTCTGCGGGCCTGGCTCCATCCGCCTAGTGCCTCTGCGGGCCTGGCTCCATCCGCCTAGTGCCTCTGCGGGCCTGGCTCCATCCGCCTAGTGCCTCTGCGGGCCTGGCTGCATCCGCCTAGTGCCTATGCGGGCCTGGCTCCATCCGCCTAGTGCCTCCACGGGCCTGGCTTGATCCGCCTAGTGCCGCTACGGGCCTGGCTCGATCCGCCAAGTGCCGCTACGGGCCTGGCTCAATCCGCCAAGTGCCGCTACGGGCCTGGCTCCATCCGCCTAGTGCCTCTACGGGCCTAGCTACATCCGCCTAATGCCGCTACGGGCCTGGCTCCATCCGCCTAATGCCGCTACGGGCCTGGCTCCATCCGCCTAATGCCGCTACGGGCCTGGCTCCATCCGCCTAATGCCGCTACGGGCCTGGCTCCATCCGCCTAATGTCGCTACGGGCCTGGCTCCATCCGCCTAATGCCTCGACGGGCCCGGCTCCCTCCGCCTATTGCCTCGACGGGCCCGGCTCCATCCGCCTATTGCCTCGACGGGCCCGGCTCCATCCGCCTAGTGCCTCTACGGGCCTGGCTCCATCCGCCTAGTGCCTCTACGGGCCTGGCATCATCCGTCTAGTGCCTCTATGGGACTGGTTTCATCCGCCTAGTCCCTCTAGGGGCCTACCTCCATCCGCCTTGTGACCCACCTAGCCTGGATCCATTTGCCTTGTGCCTCTATGGTCCTGGCTCCTTCCACCTAATGCCCCGCTGGGCCTGCCTCATCCATCTAGTGCCTCTACAAGTATGGCTCCATCCGCCTAGTGCTTGTGTGGGCCTGGCTCCATCCGCCTAGTGCCTCTGCGGGCCTGGCTCCATCCGCCTAGTGCCTCTGCGGGCCTGGCTCCATCCGCCTATTGCCTCTGCGGGCCTGGCTCCATCAGCCTATTGCCTCTGCGGGCCTGGCTCCATCCGCCTAGTGCCTCTGCGGGCCTGGCTCCATCCGCCTAGTGCCTCTGCGGGCCTGGCTCCATCCGCCTAGTGCCTCTGCGGGCCTGGCTCCATCTGCCTAGTGCCTCTGCGGGCCTGGCTGCATCCGCCTAGTGCCTATGCGGGCCTGGCTCCATCCGCCTAGTGCCTCCACGGGCCTGGCTTGATCCGCCTAGTGCCGCTACGGGCCTGGCTCAATCCGCCAAGTGTCGCTACGGGCCTGTCTCAATCCGCCAAGTGCCGCTACGGGCCTGGCTCCATCCGCCTAGTGCCTCTCCGGGCCTAGCTCCATCCGCCTAATGCCGCTACGGGCCTGGCTCCATCCGCCTAATGCCGCTACGGGCCTGGCTCCATCCGCCTAATGCCGCTACGGGCCTGGCTCCATCCGCCTAATGCCGCTACGGGCCTGGCTCAATCCGCCTAGTGCCTCTATGGGCCTGGCTCCATCCGCCTAGTGCCTCCACGGGCCTGGCTTGATCCGCCTAGTGCCGCTACGGGCCTGGCTCAATCCACCTAGTGCCTCTACGGGCCTGGCTCCATCCGCCTAGTGCCTCCACGGGCCTGGCTTGATCCGCCTAGTGCCGCTACGGGCCTGGCTCAATCCGCCAAGTGCCTCTACGGGCCTGGCTCCATCCGCCTAGTGCCTCCACGGGCCTGGCTTGATCCGCCTAGTGCCGCTACGGGCCTGGCTCAATCCGCCTAGTGCCTCTACGGGCCTGACTGCATCCGCCTAGTGCCTCCACGGGCCTGGCTTGATCCGCCTAGTGCCGCTACGAGCCTGGCTCCATCCGCCAAGTCCCGCTACGGGCCTGGCTCAATCCGCCAAGTGCCGCTACGGGCCTGGCTCCATCCGCCTAGTGCCTCTACGGGCCTGGCTTGATCTGCCTAGTGCCGCTACGGGCCTGGCTCAATCCGCCTAGTGCCTCTACGGGCCTGGCTCCATCCGCCTAGTGCCTCCACGGGCCTGGCTTGATCCGCCTAGTGCCGCTACGGGCCTGGCTCAATCCGCCTAGTGCCTCTACGGGCCTGGCTCCATCCGCCTAGTGCCTCTACGGGCCTGGCCCCATCCACGTAGTGCCTCTATGGGCCTGGGTATTCATATCTGCCTAGTGCCCTGAGGGGCCTGGCTCCAACTGCCTAGTGCCCCGGCAGGCCTGGCTCTATCGCCTAGTGCCCCAACAGGCCTGGCTCCATCCGCCTAGTGCCCTGTACTGTAGTTTATATATATATATATATATATATATATATATATATATATATATATATATATATATATATATATATATATATATATATATATATATTATATATATATATATATATATATACACACACACAAATATAATTTTTATACATTTAACAACAATATACATTTTTATGCATTTAAAACATTTTTTTTTTTTTTTTTTAACAACATTACTTTTCACTATCCTGCTTTAAATGTGAAACAAAAAAAATGGTGTTACACATACATGACAATACGGTTATGACCAAATTCATCAATTTCATGCACAAAATGAAGGTTGATGAAGTCATCTAGAGTTAGGTTGTCGATTTCCCAGAACTCGACCCTCCGGGGCACTCTTCGGTTTCCATCCTGTGGAGGAAAGAAAACAATTACAGCTCTGCAAAGGGGGCATGTATTGCTTTGTGCCATCCATGTTCCGATGCAGGTCGAGTGAAATAGGTGGGAGCAGGGTAGAGTTGTATTGTCCTCTCCCACATCCATTTCACTCAAACAGATGGAACAGGTGGGCACCACCTGATACTCCCTGGCCGGTGGTCTGGCTGGTGCCGGCTGGTCCTCAGCAACAATGCGGTCCCTTGGAGATCGACTTCTATTGGGCCTGGCATTCTGTCGCTGCTGTCGAAGAGCTGCTCTTGTTCGATGAGCAATGGGTGAATCCATGCCTATAATAACAATGACGGAGATTTCAGCATTTCTGTCATGTAACTCTATCACACTTTTAAACTTAAATGACAAGGGCAAGTGTCTTATTTATGTCTCATAAGTAAACCTAAAAATAGAAGATAATTTAACTAGTAAAGCCTCCGTGATGTACCCATACATCGCCAGATTGAAGTGTTTATACCTGCAGCTACAGGCATCATTCCAGTATCTATTCTTTTTTGCCAGCAATGCTCTTTAATGTAAAAGTGATCCTAGGGGCTACTTTAGTGATAACTAGCCGCTGGATCGCTTTTACAGGCAGTGGAAGAGGCAAACCCCCCACTCCACCACAGTCTGAAAACTGAGGATAGGAACATCCCCAGCTCTCTATAAAGATCTTTCACTCTTCTGGCTATCACAAGAGATATTGCTTATCCCTTGTAGTAGCCATAAACGTGAACATAAAAACGAAGAAGTGTAAAAATTAGGAAGTCAAAAATAAATAATTCTTAACATAGAAAAAAAATTGAAAGCACCCACCCCCCATGCTCATGCACTAAGGCAAACGCGTACATAGGTAACAAACACATGTAAATGGCATTGCCACCACACATCACACATGAGATGTATCGCCACAAATGTTATAGGGAGAGCAATAATGTTAGCACCAGAGCTCCTGTGTAACTCTAAACTTGTAACCTGTAAAGGCTTTTAAAGCATTGTCTACAGATAATTTAATTTACTGTTTGTCATCAGTCCATGAGCATCCTCAATTTTAAAGCATGAGATGTTAGGAATCTATTTACTATGCGTAACACTATCATTTATATTTGACCAAACAATTAGATATTCTATTGTGTTTTTGTGCTTTAAGATTAATTAAAGTGGATCCCCCTCCAAAATTGCATTTGAAAAACCACTGCGCAAATACTATGTGGCATAAAAAAATTGCATCCCCCACTATTTTTATCCTCTAGAACCCCTTGTTTTTGAAAAATATATTATGTTTTGGGGGTTCCAAGTAGTTTTATAGCAAAAAAATGCAGATTTTTACAAGTAGGAGAGGAATGTCAGAATTGGCCAGAGGATGAAGTGGTTAAAACGAAGCTCCACCCAAAAGGGGAAGCTATGCCACATTTTGGTACTTTTTGGGGGGCGGGTACCTGGTTTTGACAGGTACCTATTTCCACTTCTGGGTGAGATCACTGTGGCAATCTGAGGAGCTTTGGCCCCTCCTCTCTCCCCCTGCAGCCTTCTGGGACACACACAGGTCCCTGAAGACTGTGGGACCATTCACAAAGAGCAGCACCTGTATGCGCAGTAGGAAACCGGCTGTGAAGAACTGTCTCAGGTGCCGACATCGCTGGATCCCTGGACGGTAACTGTCCTTATATTACAAGTCAGCAGCTAAAATACTTGTAGCTGTTGACTTTTTCGCTTTTTTTGGCAAATTAGAGTTCCTATTTAAGAAAGTAGTTCTAAAGGCAGAAGTTATATACCCTCACATGGTCAGTTTGGAATCAATTCGGACAATCTACAATGTTAGCCTCTTCTGTATAATTTGTTGCTCTACTGTCTGCCAGTCTCGATTAGATGCCCTGGCTTCATTCCTCCTTGGCGCTCGAGTCCCAGCCACCCCACCCCCCCATTTTTTCACCTTCCCTCTTCCCCCTCTCTACCTTAACTCACACTGTATACCCTTTCTCTCTCCTATATAGGTTACTTGCATATTGATTGATTTTCGGATGTCTATATACTGATTACTTAGATTACATCTACCATTTTACTACTTACCACATATTTATGACTACATAGATGGCAGAATTGATAATTGTGTCATTCAAGATATTGGCAGAGGCTCCTTATATACTTGTTTTAATACTGTTTCTATATTGTATTTTTTGCAGTTATTAAAGTATTGTGTTTACGCCCATAAGCTCGCCCTTTTAGGTGATTACAATAACCTGGTACACAGCCTCTATTTGGTCCAGAGTGTGCTTACATTCTTTTTCCTATTAAATGCACCAGCATTCTCTTTGTATTGCCTGTAATGTACCGGTGGTGGAAAGTGCATTCTTTGTGATCTACAATTTCTTATTATTTATTAGTTATGTAAGGTTGCTCTCAGCCTCTCATAATCTAGGGACTGCGGTACAGAAAATCCTTGGAAGAATAGGATCCAAAATAATTGTGAAACATGAATAGTGTGCTGTCTAACAGTGACATTCAAAAAATAGTATATCATATGTGCATCAAAGTATAAATAAAAATCCAAAGTAATCAACCTTGTAAATATATAAATCAGTATAGAATTTAACGCATGCAGCACTAAAACCTTAGTGAGTTAATAATGCATAGAACTTTACATAAAGTTAAGATGAAAAACCTTCTGTAGTGCTGTAGCCCCCCAGCCCCCCTTTTTTACTTACCTGAACACAGTCCTCCTCCGGTTGGAAATGAGCACACCAGATCTAGCTGGTGTCTTGTGCCCTGATTAGATAGATTAAAAGCGCAGCCATTGGCTTCATCTGCTGTCAATCAAATCCAATGACGTGGCGCCAGGGGGTGGGCCAAGTCCTGTATTCTGTGTGAATGAATACAGATGCAGGACTCAGGAGCACGCCCACATGGGTGTTCACCAAGGAGAGCCTTCTCCAACGTGGACACTCGATGTGGGGAGGAGCCACCAGCGCTGCTGAGGGACCCCAGAAAAGGAAGACCGGGGCCTCTCAAAATTAACTTCACAGTGGAGGTAAGTATGACATGTTAAACACCCCTTTTTTTATTTTATTTTTTTACGACCCCTTTAACCACTTCCCATCCAGGCCAATTCTGACATTTGTCTCCTACATGTAAAATTCATAATTTTTTTGCAAGAAAATTACATAGAACCCCCAAACATTATATATATTTTTTTTAGAAAAAGCCCCTAGAGAATACAATGGCAGTTCTTGCAACTTATTATCTCGCACGGTATTTGCGCAGCAATTTTTCAACGCGTTTTTTTCAGAAATAAAACAGTTTCATGCTTAAAAAAAAAAACAGTAAAGTTAGCCCAATTTTTTTGCATAATGGGATAGATGAAGATACGCCGAGTAAATAGATACCCAACATGTCATGCTTCAAAATTGCACGCGCTCGTGGAATGGCGCCAAACTTTGGTATTAAAAAATTCCCATAGGCGACGCTTTAAATTTTTTTACTGGTTACATGTTTTGCATTACAGAGGAGGTCTAGTGCTAGAATTATTGCTCTCGCTCTAATGTTCGCGGCGATACTGCACACCGTTTTCATACATGGGCGGGACTTACGTATGCGTTCGATTGTGTGTACGAGCTCACGGGGACAGGGGCGCTTTAATTTTTATTGTTTTTTATTGTTAATTTTACTTTTATTTTTTTAGTTTGACACTTAAAAAAAATGAATTGATTACTTTTATTCCTATTACAAGGAATGTAAACATCCCTTGTAATAGGAATATGGCACGATCGGACCTATTTAACCACTTGCTTACTGGGCACTTAAACCCCCCTCAGTCCCAGACCAATTTTCAGCTTTCAGCGCTGATGCACTTTGAATGACAATTGCGCGGGCATACAACACTGTACCCAAATGAAATTTTTATCATTTTTTTCCCACAAATAGAGCTTTCTTTTGGTGGTATTTAGTTACAGCTCGGAGTTTTATTTTTTGCTAAACAAACAAAAAAAGATGCAAAAAAAAAAAAAAAAAAATCATGTTTTAATAGTTTGTTATAAAATTTTGCAAACGGGTCATTTTTCTCCTTCATTGAAGTGCGCTGATAAGGCGGCACTGATAGGCTGCATTGGTGGGCACTGATGGGCTGCATTGGTGGGCACTGATAGGCTGCATTGGTGGGCACTGATAGGCTGCACTGGTGGGCACTGATAGGCATAGTTAAGGCGGCACTAATAGGCACAGATAAGGCGGCACCGATGGGCACAGATAAGACGGCACTGATGGGCAAAGATGGGCACAGATAAGATGGCACGGATGGGTGGCATGGATAAGTGGCACGGATGGGTGGCACGGATGGGCACTGATAGGTACCACAGATAGATGGGACTGATGGGCACTGATAGGTGGCACTGATAGGTGGCTCTGATAGGTGGCACTGCTGGGCACTGATGGGCGGCACTGCTGGGCACTGATGGGCGGCACTGCTGGGCACTGATGGGCGGCACTGGGGTGCAGCACCTTTGAGGCAGATTGGGTGGCACTGTGGGTGGCACTGTGGGTGGCACTGTGGGTGGCACTGTGGGGTGGCACTGTGGGGTGGCACTGTGGGTGGCACTGTGGGTGGCACTGTGGGCATTATGGGCACAGACGGGGGGCACTTACTTTTACTTTGTTAAACTTCAGGATGGCACTGCGGGAGGCAGGTGGGCACTGGCAGGTGGCATGTGGTGACTTTCATTGCTGGCCGTGATCGGGACTGATGTCCCGATCACGGCCGCCGGCGATCGGCTTTTTTTTTTTCTCCTCGCGCTGTCAGCGCGAGGAGGAATAATAGCCGATTACCGGCTCCGTTCTATCACATGATCAGCTGTCATTGGCTGACAGCTGATCACGTGATAAGGGGTCGGGATCGACCCCTTACACGGATCGGTGATCAGGCGAGTCTCACGGACTCGCCGATCACAGAGTGCGCCGCGCGCGCCCCTCAGGGGGCGCGCAGGCCGCTCGTAACCGGGACGACGTCAATAGACGTCGTCCCGGAAATCTAGGTCCGTGCTAATGCCGTCATTCGGCAATAGCGCGGTACCCAAGTGGTTAAAGTGAGATATAGGGTCAATAAGAACCCATATCTCACTTCAAGGCTGGGAAGACTAAAATAAAAAAAATAAAAAAAATAAAAGATCACGGCTTCCCAGCCAAATCGGCACCATTATTTTTAATGCAGAGGCCGGGTGTGACGTCATAACATCGCGCCCGGCCTCCGAACGATCATAGAGACTCCGAGGACCATCTGGTCCACCGGAAATCTCTATGGTATTATCCGGGAGCCAGCGGATCCTGTGACCGACTCACCGATGTAAGTGGTGAGTCGGTAGAAGCGGCGGGAGGGGGGTACGTCCCATCCCGCCACCCGTAAGAACGATCAAGCGCCGAAACAGCCACTATGATCATTCTTATGGTGCAGGGAATCGCCGGCTGAAAATGCCGACATCTGAACAATGTCTGTGGCCTCGGGCATCATTCAGATATAACCACCGAAAGACGAGGCCGTCCCTGGACATCCTACCGGAGCAAAGTGGTAAGTGGTTAAAAAGTAGTTCATAAATAAACAAGCACATTCGGTGTGAAATTACTATTAAGCCCCATACACATGTAGCACTGGCTACTGAGGAGCATGCGCTATGTTTTTGAAATTTAAGGTTAAACCTGAACTACAGTTTGGTTTGGGTATAATTTTTCCAAATTTTGACTTCGGCATCAGTCTGACTGGACTATAGGGTGTTCAGCCTGGCCACCGGGGGCACTGTCTTTTCTGGTAGGCATGGAACCACAGTCTGGTTGGGTGCTTTAAGGTTACTTTCTCTCGGAGCCCGCCCAGTGGGAGTGTCACTCTTGCTGTGCTTTCTGGGAGAGGGTACTTAAGATGCGGATGTCACATGGTTTGGGGTTCCAGTCCAGAAAGTATGTTCTGACTCAATGGTCCTGGTCCTCCTGACCAGCCCCCCAGGAAGGCTATGGCCTGGGGTGTGGATCCACCCGAATTTATGTCTCGGGGGGCTGGCTAGCCCGAAGCAAAGAAACAAAAGGAAGGATTCTGAGGTGGTCTGGTGCCGTCTCCTGTTGTGGATAGGCCCAGCAATATCCAGGGGAGGACTCTTCAGAAGAAGGCCATGTACGAGTTGGCTTCTTAGCAAGAGCCTGCTGAGGGACCTAAGTGAATCCAATCTCGTGGGTATCGCCAAACTGGCTGAAAGATCCAGGTATTACACGAGTGTTCTGCAAGTCCTAGTTTCCTACATGTTCTACAACAACGTCTGTGGCAGAGACTTATTCCTACATGTCCTACAACAATGTCTGTGGCAGAGTCTTGTTCCTGATTTGAGCACCTTGTTGGCTGCTAGGCCTTGTGAGAGAGGGACTATCCAACTTGAGTGAACATCCAGCTGTGAATGGCTATTTTCTGGATTTAGTCAAAGTAAGAGAGTTCTTCATTGTTGACTTTGACACTAATGCCACGTACACACTTAGCAGACTATCCGACGGACTTGGTCTGGCGGACTTCCCGCCAGACTGTCCGTCGGACTTTCCGAACGGGCTACTTGCCCACACACGGCATTTTTTCAGCGGACTAATACGGCTTACTAAGTCCGCCGTACTATCCGCCCTACTTTTGAAATGAACGGACTCGCCCACGCACACGAAGGAAAGTCCGCTCATTTCGAGCGCGTCTCCAGGCGGGGCCCGCGATAGAGATGTCGCTGACCTGGTATGGACTTAAAGGGGAATCCCAAAGCCAGGAAAGGGGGGGACGAGCGAGTGCCCCCCCTGAACCGTACCAGGCCGCGTGCCCTCAACATGGGGGGTGCCTTGGGGAAGGGGGGGCCGGGCGCCCCCCCACCTCAAAACACCTTGTCCCCATGTTGAAGAGGATAAGGGCCGCTTCCCGACAACCCTGGCCGTTGGTTGTTGGGGTCTACGGGCGAGGGGCTTATCAGAATCCGGGAGCCCCCTTTAATAAGGGGGACCCCGGATACCGGCCCCCCACCCTATGTGAATGAGTATGAGGTACAATGTACCCCTACCCATTCACCTGTGAAAAAAAAAGTTAAAAAAAAACACAACACAAGGTAAAAATAGTTTATTGCACAGCTCCGGGGGTCTTCCGTCTTCAGGGGTCTTCTCGCCGGACTCCTCCGCTATCTTCTTGTAGCTCTTTTACTTGCGGAGGAGCCCGGCTTTCTTCCTCGCCGCGGCCTCTTCTTCAGACTTCGGGGGTCTTGTCCCCCTCTTCCGGTCTTCTGTCGCGGCAGACCCCGACAACCAACGACCAGGGTTGTCGGGAAGAGTCCCTTGTCCTCATCAACATGTGGACAAGGTGCTTTGGGGTGGGGTGGGCCACGCGGCCCCCCCTTCCCCAAGGCACCCCCCATGTTAAGGGCATGCGGCCTGGTACGGCTCGGGGGGGGGCTCGCTCGTCCCCCCTTTCCTGGCCGGCCGGGTCGCGTGCTCGGACAAGGGTCTGATGTGGACCTGGGGGGACCCCCACGCCGATTTTTTTTTTTGGCGTTGGGGTTCCCCTTTAAGTCCATACCAGGTGGCGGGGCCAGCGACTTCTCCTTCGCGGGCCCCGCCTACCTGGAGACCCACTCGAAATGAGCAGACTTTTCTCCGGGCGGGAAAAGTCCGCTCATTTCAAAAGTACGGCGAACTGGCACACACACGGCATGATTGTCTGCCGAAATGTGAGTCCGGCGGGAAGATTGGAGTGCAAAACTACTTTCTAAGTCCGCTGTACTTTCGGGTCAAAAAAGTGTGCCGGAGGCTACACACAGGGGGATTGTCCGGCGGACTTCAGTTTGCCGGACTTTTCCACCCGATTGTTTGATCGTGTGTACGCGGCATAAGTGTACCTGAACTTTCCTCCTAATCCTCTGATCCCATTTTAAGAGACTGTTCGTTAACTGGTTGCTGACCGCCGGCTGTCACATGATGACCAGGCGGCGCACCTATTGTGGCGGGAGGCCGGTATATGATGTCCTCCCATTTAAACAGGGAATGCGCGCGATCGTGTGCGCGCATCCCTGTTCCTTCAGTGGCGGCATGTCACGGAGACACCGCTCGCCACCCAGGGGGGTGAACAGCCATTGGGCATGGGTGTTTACCACGTGATCGTTCATAGATGGTTACACCCCCACTGTGCACGGCGCGTGCACGTCGGTGGCGTCGTGTTCCCGGGAACACGGCTCATCACCGACGCTGGTAAACAGCCATTGGCTGGCTGTTTACCCACGTGATCGGCTGTGATCCTTACACAGCCGATCACTAAATGTAAACAAACCGCGTTAACGAGATGTTACCTGTTTCTCCTCCTCACACACCGATCGTGTAGCCCATCAGAGTACCCGAGTACCTGTCACAGTCCATCCGAGTACCTGTCACAGTCCATCCGAGTACCTGTCACAGTCCATCCGAGTACCCGAGTACCTGTCACAGCCCATCAGAATACCCCACTACCTGTCACAGCCCATCAGAGTACCCCAGTACCTGTCACAGCCCATCAGAGTACCCCAGTACCTGTCACCAGCCTATCAGAGTACCTATTTGCCGCCCATGCCACATAGATTATACGTTGGGGTGTTTGCTTTCCAAAATGGGGTCATTTTATGGGCAATTCCATTGTCCTGGTACTCCAGTGCCTTCAAAAGTGTAATAGGTGGTTGTGAAATGAGATGTCATTTTTGCTTGTAGAACGCCTGAAGATGCCACTTCAATGTTAGTGCTCTGTATGTAGCCATGCTGTGTAAAAGTCTCACACATGTGGTATCACCGTACTCGGGAAGAGTAGCAGAATGTATTTTGGGGTGTAATTTGTTGTATGCATATGCTGTGTGTGAGAAATAACCTGATAATATGACAATTTTGTAAAAAATAATAAAAAAAATCTTCATTTTGCAAAGAATTGTGGGAAAAAATTACAATTTCAAAAACTCACCATGCTACTTACTTAATACCTTGGAATGTCTACTTTCTAAAAAGGGGTAATTTGGGGGGTATTTATACTTTCCTGACTTGTTAGTGTCTCAAGAAATGAGATACACCTGATGTACTGAAGGCCTGATCAGATGTGATCAATTTTCAGTGATTGGCACCATAGTTTGTAGACTCTATAACTTTCACAAAGACCAAATAATATACACTAATGTGGGTTATTTTTACCAAAGATATGTAGCAGTATAAATTTTGGCCAAAATTTATGAAGAAAAATTACTAATTAGCAAAATTTTATTACAGAAACAAAGAAAAAGGCATTTTTTCACAAAATGTAATTTTTTTTTATTTATAGCACAAAAAATAAACAACACACTAGTGATTAAATACCACTAAAAGAAAGCTCTATTTGTGTGGAAAAAAGGACGCACGTTTCATATGGGTACAGTGTTGCATGACTAAGTAATTGTCATTCAAACTGTGAGAGCGCTGAAAGCTGAAAATTGGTCTGGTCAGGAAGGGGGTGTAAGTGCACTGTATTGAGTTGGTTAACTAAGTTTTTGCAAATAAAAATCCCTTTATGCGGATCTGTCATCAGTCTCTAACGTTACTGGGCCATCTACCACGGGAAACCCCTAGACTTAAATCGAGGAGAAGAAGGTAACGGTAAGCCCAATCAAACCAGCAGCTCGTTCGGGAGTTAGTGCTACACACACAATCGAAATTCTGCCAGCAAAAGTCAGATGTGAGCTTTTGGTCAGAAAATCCGACTGTGTGTATGCTCCATCAGACTTTTGCTGGCAGAATTCCAGCCAGGAAAAGATTGAGAGCGGGTTCTCTATTTTTCAGTCTGAAAAAGTTCAGATCGTAAATTCCGATCATCTGTACAAATTCCGACATGCAAAATTCCTAGGCATGCTTGGAAACAATTTGACGCATGCTTGGAAGCATTGAATTTCATTTTCTCGGTTTGTCGTAGTGTTGTACGTCACCGCATTCATTCTCGTAGTGTTGTACGTCACATGGTCGAAAGTTCAGTGGACTTTTGTGTGACTGTGTATGCAAGCCAAGCTTGAGCGGAATTCCATCGGAAAAACCATCCAAGTCTTCTCCAATGGAAAATCCACTTGTGTGTATGGGGCATTACACTCAGAACCTCTATTCAAAGGGATTATGTGAATAAAAAATGTAACAACAAATCAAACAAAGATTATAGTGAAATCAAAAATGTTCATAAACAGGTGAGTAAAAGTCCACTAAAGGTGTCCATCCAAATCCATGGTATTGCAGTGTCCGCGTGCAGAACAAATGCAAAGCATCAGTGCTCCACCACCTTGTTCTAAGCAAACTAAATGGCCGCTTACCAGAAGTTTAGATCCACAAGCGATCATATGCAAATATCAAGTGTACTAATAGAATGGATACCAGTTTATATTTTTGATCTCATTATAGTCTTTGTTTGATTTGTTTTTAAATGTTTTATCACATAATGCTTTTAATTGTGGTTCTGAGTAGAATAGTCACTTCACACTGTTAAATTCAATACTTACATTTATGACATACTGTTTTTTTAAAGATCACTGTTTTCTTGTGTAACATTTTAAAATGCAATAAAAACAGACTAAACATAAAGTCAGAAGGTTTTTTACCTTAATGCATTTTCTACATTAGTGTTAAAAAGGTTCTGCATGCAGCTCTCCCCCTTACACTTGAGCCTGAACTTGATCCAGTGCTATGCACGAGAGCAGAGGCTCTCTCTTCATTAGCTTAGAGACAGCAGCGGGAGCCATTGTTTCTTGGCTGCGGTCAATCCCAGCCAGTGAGAAGGAAGCAGGGGGCAGGGTCATATGGACACACTTAGGAGCGAGCCCACACGAGTGCAATCATAGGAAGTGTATTGCTGTGGGGGTACTCTGCAGAGAGGAGCAACCACGAGAACTGGAAGGGGGACCTAAGAAGCGGAGGATCTGGGTTGCTCTGTGCAAAACCATTGCACAGAGCAGGTAAGTATGACTTGCTTGTTATTTCAAAGATAAAAAATTTGGTTTAGAATCGCCGGGTTCCCGACCGGCGCATGCCGATGTATGTCGGCAGAATGGCACGGGCAGGCATATTGGCATACAGGTACGTCCAATCTTTAATGCCGCCCTGCCATCGCGAGCGCGCCACCAGCGATGCACTCGCATGCCGGTCGGGACCCCCGTGAGTCCGATCGCGGGTCCCATGGACTCGATCGCCGTGGGCATACCCGCGATCGTCTCACGGGGCGGCTGAACGGAGAAATGCCGTTGTAAACAGAATTTCCCCGTTCTGCCTAGCAACTAGTGACACTGATCTCTGCTCTGTGATTGGAGCAGAGATCAGTTTTCGCTAAATGAAAGCCCAGCCCCCAACAGTTAGTAACACACCCTAGGAACACTTAACCCCTACACTGCCACCCACTGGTTAACCCCTTCACTGCCAGTGTCATTTACACAGGAATCACTGCATTTATATAGCAGTGATTGCTGTATAAATGACAATGGTCCGAAAAATGTGTCAAAAATGTCCGATGTGTCCGCCGTAATGTCGCAGCCGCAATAAAAATCGCTGATCGCCACCATTAGTAGTAAAAAAAAAATATTAATAAAAATGGCATAAAACTATCCCCTATTTTGTAAATGCTATAACTTTTGCGCAAACCAATCAATAATCGCTTATTGCGATTTTTTTTTACCAAAAATATGTAGAAGAATACGTATCGGCCTAAACTGAGGGAAAAAATTTTTTTTATATATTTTTGGGGGATATTTATTATAACAAAAAGTAAAAAATAATGCGTTTTTTTTTTCAAATTGTCGCTCTATTTTTGTTTATAGCGCAAAAAATAAAAACCGCAGGGGGTGATCAAATAACACCAAAAGAAAGCTCTATTTGAAAAAAAGGACGCCAATTTTGTTTGGGAGTCACGTCGCACGACCGCGCAATTATTCGTTAAAGGGACGCAGTGCCGAATCGCAAAAAGTGGTCTGGTCTTTGACCAGCAAAATGGTCTAGGGCTGAAGTGGTTAATGGTCAGATTCATGCATAAGTCCAATGATGACTAGTTGAATTGAAATTAAAGCTTCTTAATCTTCTATTCACATAGAACAGAGCCATCTATAATACATCATACTGCACATTTTTATGAAAAATACACTTAAATGAATTTTAGTGCACAAAATAATACCCAATATTGCTGATAAAATATAAAAGACAATTTTGTGTCAGGTAATTCATTACCAAACGCCAAGATTTAAAATTGCACACTCCTGTGAAAAGGCAACAAACTAAGGTACCTGAAATTGTCCATAGGCCACACACAAAAGCCTTTATAGGTTATCTGATTAGAGTTAAATGTGAGTTCTGGCTTTAGAATTATTGCAATCACTGTGAGGTTCACAGCAATACCACACATGTGTGGTGCAATTATTATTATTTTTTTTATGACTTTTTTTAAACTTTTTTTAAAATGTATTTTTTCATTCAACTTTATTGCTATTACAAGGGGTGGACAAAACCCCTTATGATAGCTTTGGGCAGTGACAGCCAGGTACACTTCATGGAGAAATCAGGGGTCTGTTGGATCCTTGATCCCTCCTTTGCCCCGCAAGACAGCTGATTAGATAGAGGTCTGCTTTTTACTGCACACATACACACTATAATACACATTTTTTTTTGCTAAATATAAACTATAATGATGCATCAGGTAAATATATACCATACAATGAAAAATTTGAAATTCTAAATGCATGTGAAATAGTGACAAAATACGCTACCTAAAATTGGCCATGGGCAATGATTTAAAAACCTTTACAGGTTATACATTTAGAGTAAAAGGCAGTGGCGGTGTGTCTATAAAGGGCGCAGGAGCGCTGCCCCCCCTCCTGTCACTCTCTAATCACTAATCTCTAATCAGTGGCAGCATTGGGAGCATTGGATGGCACAGTGGGAACATTTGATGGCACAATGGCATTATTGGGAGCATTTGATGGCACAGTGACAGCATTGAATGGCACAGTGGGAGCATTTTATGGCACCGTGGCAGCATTGGGAGCATTTGATGGCTCAGTGGCAACATTGGATGGCACAGTGGCAGCATTTGATGTGCACAGTGGCTGTGTTTGATGGCACAGTGGCACCGTTTGAGGGTTACAGTGGCTGCAACTGAGCAGCACAGTGGCTGCGTTTGATGGGAACAGTGGCTGCGTTTGATGGCACAGTGGTGGTATTTGATGGCACAGTGAGGCTGCAATTGATGTTTTTTTTTTTCAATTTTTTTTAATTTGTTTGCGCCCCCCCCAAAATTTTGAGCACCAGCCGCCACTGGTAAAAGGTGAGCTCTGGCATTTAAAATTATTGTTCACAGCAGTACCTCATTGAGTGATGCAATCACTGTCTACATATGTGTGCAAGACCTACATATGCATTTGGGTGTGTGAACAGGGAACAGGGTGGTTTAATTTTTTTTTCATATTTTAAAAATAAATAAAAGTGAATGGGCGGTTGTAAAAATTGATAACAGGATCATGGCTGCTGCTGCACCCATAATCCTAGTATAACCGCCTTTCATTCAGAATGTACAGTATATATACGTATGCTGAATGGCAATTGGTTAACATATCAACTCTAAATAAACAATTTGAAACTGGTAGCAAAATTAAATTATTTAACAAGGGTAGAAAAGGAATGCTTCTCCCCTTTAGCCTAGGTTCACACTGACAGCGGGACAGATTTGACATGTGATTTGACATGTCAAATCGCATGCCAATTCACTGCAATGTGAACCAGGGCTTATGACCATAGTCAACGCCCAATCCTAATTTTGCAACTTTGACATGTGGTGTTCATAAAACTGTGCATATCATCATAACTACTTGTATCCAGATGGATTATACTGTACTTGTTTTTTTTTTTCAGGACAGCTTTCTTTAGGTGGGAAATGTTAAAGGAAATCTCCTGATTTTTATTATTATCAAAGGGAAAACTGGTCCAAAAAAGTAGAAAAAAAAAATTTCTTTGACCAATTTGTATCCAGGCCAATTCTGACACTTTGCTCCTACATGTAAAAATCTATTTTTTGTGCTAGAAAATTACTTAGAACCCCCAAACATTATATATATATTTTTAGCAGAGGCCCTATAGAATAAAATTATGGGTGTTGTAATTTTTTATGTTGCACTTTATTTGTGCAGCAGTTTAACAAACTTATTTTTTGAGGCAAATAATAAAATAATAATAATACATTTTTAAAAAAACATAATATTTACTCCAATTTGTATCACGTGAAAGATAAAATTATGCAGAGTAAATAGATACCTAATATGTCACACTTTAAAATTGCATCTGCCCATGGAATGGCAGAAAACTATGGTGCTTTAAATTCTCCATAGGCAATGCTTATCAGTTTAGAGTTACACAGGAGGTCTGGTGCTAGAATTATTGCTCTCACACTGATGTTTGCGACAATATCTCACATGTGTGGAACAATCACCCTTTACATATGCATTCGCATTTGCACGTAAGCACAGTGGGATGGGAGTGCTTTAATTATTCTTTTTTTTATTATTATTATTTATTTTATATAAACTTTTTTTATATATATATATGTTTTTTTTACACTTTGCGTTAGGGAAAGGCAGCATAGGGAGGGAGGGGGGACCCCCTTCTACCACCCGCAGAATTTATTGAGTGGCTATTTAGCCACTTGAATCACTTCTGCCATAAACAGCATTGCTGGCTGAAAAAAAACATACTAGAATGAGGCCTGTAGGTGCAGACATCATCCCGGTATGACTACTTCAACCCGAGGACTTCCATGGATGTCCTACAGGCAGGAAGTAGTTACATTGTAATGTCCTAAAATATACAGTTACATTTATCACTACCAAAAAAAACCTGCAGAATAAATTCTCCTGTTCCTGACGATCGCAGCGATACCACATATGTGGGTGTGATTTGTTTTTTGTGCCCATAATAGAGCCAAGAAACAATAGTATGTATTGTAAGAACACATATATGGAGCACCCAGGTTTAAAGCCCATTTCCTGGATGCCTCATATATGCGTTATGTGGCCATGAAGGGGTTCATATGGTACAATTGACATACCTGTTGGGTCACGTGGTGGTATGTCACGATTGTTGCGCCTTGGACGTCGGGGCATCTTGATGGTACTAGATGGTATCGCAGGTGAATGAAGGTTTACCTAAAAATGAATAGTATTAATACTAATAATAATATAGAGCACTATAATAATAAGAGAAATGTAGAATTAATGTAGTTTATGGAGGTAATCGCTGGAGTCTGGCTTCAGAGATGCGTCTCAGTCGAGATCCTCTTCAGTCCGCCTGTCAGGACCCCTAGAGGAGCCCCAAACATCTGCGCCTGTGCAGAGATCAGCTGCCAACCAATCACAGCGCTGGCCTCACAGTAGCTGCCCCGTTCCTTTGCCTGAAATATACTGGCTCATACAACACAGTAACCAAATGAAATTGAGCTTATTCCATTGTTATTAAACAAATAAAGCTTTATTATGGTATTTAATAAACACTAGGTTTGATAATTTCATAATATAAAGGAACTGTGACAGTTGCTCTGGTATCAGGCAGTGATAAGGACAGACTGGGGATCCTCTGTGGGGACTGTAGGGGAACCAGGAAGTGGGTTATGAATGGAGTTGGGTTGAATGTTGATCCAGTCAGTACATATATCTGTGTTCTGTGTGTGTAGTATTGTGTATGGAGGGATCCGGGTCACTTCTGTCTGCAGGCAGGCTTGGCTTTCATATTGTGTGGTGGCTGAGCCCTTCCATGTCTGAGAGAGTGTCACTGGTAACCATAGCAACTGTGTATACCCTTCATCCCTGTGTTTACTACATAACATAACCCTGTGTGTGTATAGAGCCCCCTAAAACATACATACCTACCTGCATACTATGTGTATAGGGCACCCACATCTACCTTCCTGTATACTGTATATATAAAACCTACTCCTGTGTACCTACCTGTAACCTGCGTGTGTAGAGCCTACTCCTGTATACCTACCTATATCCTGTGTGTATAGAGCCTACTCCTGTATACCTACGTATATACGGTTTATAATTGGAGCCTACTCATATATATTGAACTTTATACTGTGTATATTGAGCCTACACATATATACTGTACCTACCTGTATACTCTATAACTGATTATTGCGAAGTCATTGCAAAGCTGTACCCAAATAAAAGTAATGTCCTTTTTCCCCACAAATAGAGCTTTCTTTTGGTGGTATTTGATCAGCTTTGATCATTGATTTTTTTTTGCACTATAAACAAAACAATTCTGACAATTAAAAAAAAAAAACAATATTTTTTGCTTTCTGCTATAAAACATAGCCAATAAAAAAATGTAAAAATCAAATTTCTTCATTAATGTAGGCCAATATGTATTTTGCTACATATGTTTGTTAAAAAAAAAATCCCAGTAAGTGTATATTGATTGGTTTGCACAAAAGTTATAACATCTACACACTATAGGACATTTTTATTTATTTGTTACCAGTAATGGTGGTGATCAGTGATGTATAGTGGATTTTGATCTTGCGCCAGACATTCTGACACTTTTTGGGGACCAGTGACACTAATATTGTGCTCAGTGCTAAAAATATGCACTGTCATTGTACTAATGACACTGTCTGGGAAGGGGTTAACATCAGCGGTGATCGAAGGGTTAATTGTGTGCCTCTCCAGTGTTTATGTGAACTGTGTGAGGTGCTTTTACTGAGGGAAGAGAGGGAATGTAGCCGGGACACAAACGCCATGCCTTCCCCCTGTCAAAATGGCAATCTGGCTTGTTTACTACCCGACGATCGACTGGCAGACATCTAGTACCTTGCACCCACCGATTGGCTTTCGCTGTGTATAATGAAGCGAGGTGTTGTATTTATACATGATCCAGCACACAGCTGCCACCCTGTAGCAATAAAGCTGGTATAGGGTAGTCCAGAAACGGTTAAAAGATAAGTCCAGCTTGGGCTCATTCAGTACGGTGCTGCATCTGCCTAGGTAAGTATGAATATGGGATAAAAAAATTCCATACTTCTCTTTTAATATTCAAAGTAAACTCACTCATCCATACGTGTCTCCATGCTTTATTTTGTTGAGAAATCATTTTGAAAAACATCCCCAGAATTTTTAGAAATGAACATCTTTTGCTGTTGATTCATGTAGCATTTACTTCCTGGAATCCATCTGACCTTAGTTCAGGCATTTAGGTAGGAGTGTGTGCTTAGCTGAGAAAGCCTCTCCTTCCCTCCTCCAGATGAAAGAAGAAAATACCCATGAAGTCTCCTGGGAAGTATGACATCATTTTAGCCTAGTATAAAAAATGATAAAAAAATATCATATATATGTGTAATATAATTCATACAAAAGATTGTGTCTCTAACGAAACGGCGTAGGGAGGAGCGGCGCGCTGACGTCACCGCGATCTATGCTGAACCTGGAAGCGACGGAAAGCGTTACATGAGCCGGCCGGCAGAATTCTTTTTACTATTTGATGCGAGTTTCTTATGACATATGTAAGTGTGATTCTTTATTTTTATTAAAAATCCTGGCAATATCATACTATGGCGATTTCCCCTTTTTTTATCTATGTGATTGGCAATGAGCGGTGTGGCCGTAGGAATATAACAACATTGGAACAGAGTGGAAATCACAAGCAAAAAGATTTTCGTTTGGAGATGGACTATTACATTGAATTTAAGTTCCAATTATAGTAGTGTATATATTCATTTTTTCACTATTTATTTATTTAATTTTATATATTACATTTTTTTTTTGCACGATCTTTTGTATGAATTATATTACACATCAATTGATATTTTTTATAATTTTTTATATTATTACATATTCAGTGATATTGAATTTGATCATTATAGCGCAACTTTTTTCGAAAAATTGGTATTAATATTGTGGGTATCTCACATTTAGGTTGCAGCTTCACTTTCACAAATATTTTTACAGTTTGTCAATTATTCGAACTTTAGATAGCGCTGTATTACATTTTTTTATTAATCATTTTAGCCTAGGCCAGAAGCCAGGAAGCAACTGTAGAAATGTAAAAAAAAAGATTAAAATAAGTAAATATGATATATCTTCTTATCTATTTACTCCATACTAGCAGCATAAACATTTAAAATAGTTAATGTGATTGAGATAGTTTAGTTGCACATTAACGACTTGCTTACTAGGCACCTAAACCCCCCTCCTGCCCAGACCAATTTTCAGCTTTTAGCGCTTTCCCTCTTTGAACGACAATTACGCAGTTATGCAACACTGTACCCAAATTCAATTATAATTTTTTTCCAACAAATAGAGCTTTTTTTGGTGGTAATCACCTCTTTTTTTTTTTTTTGTTAAATTTTTAACAAAAAGGCCAAATGTAAAAAAAAAATACAAAACTGTTTTATATTTTGTTAATACATTTTTGAAACATGTAATTTTTCTCCTTCATTGATGTACGCAGATGAGGCTACACTAGGGTTGCCACCTGTCCAGGATTTACCTGGACATTTTGGGTTTTGACTCATGCGTCTGGGTTTCAGACTGCCTGAAACCCGGACACATTATTCAGACTGGACTATGGCTTCCCAGCAGGGTTGCTGGCTACAGTTGTCTAAGCTGGGAGTGTCTGTTACACTCTCATGCTGCCCGAAGCCAGCACTAACAATCCCCCCAAACACACACAGATGGGAGAGGAGCGAGGGCTCGATCTATACCTCTTCCTCCTGCCTCTACCCCTCTGTGCCTGCCCACACTCCAGTCCCTGGCGCTGTGCCTCAGAAAAGGAAAGTGGGGGCTGGTTTTTGAAGTCCAGCAGCCTCAGATACATCTGGATGAGAGGTGCTGACTGCCAAGGGGTGAGTGAGCTCACCATCCATTAGGGTTGTCCCGATATTAGTATTGGTATCGGGACTGATCCCGAGCATTTGTGCGAGTACTTGTACTTGCGCAAATGCTCCCGATGCCAGATCCGATACCTGGGAGAGATGACTAAAGCGACCTGGTGCAAGTGGAAGTCAACGGCTAGGAACAACGGAAGTGACACTGTGTCGACGTCGGTGGTTGGACATCCCGATGCCCATCTTAGTACACCCTACACTTGGCTGCAGCAAACCAGCAGCAGACATCTTATTACACCCAGCCCATATAGTTCGAGCTGGGTGTAACAAGATTGCGGCTGCTGCTTTTAATGCGGCCGAGTGCAAGGAGTACCAAGATGGGCTTCACAGGCAGCATTTCCTCATATGACAGTGCCTGGCATGACAGTGCCTGGCATGACAGTGCCTGGCCTGCCCATCAGTGCCCATAAATGCCACCTATCAGTGCCCAATGCACATAAGTTCAGCCTATCAGTGCCAGCCACCTGACAATGCCATCTATCAGTGCCAGCCACCTGTCACCGCCATCTATCAGTGCCCGCCATCTATCACTGCTGCATATCTGTGCCACCTAATCTATATTGTGCTTTAAAAACTGTCACATAACATTCAAAAAAAGTATCGGTAATCGGAATCTGCGAGTACTTGGAAAAAAAGTATCGGTACTTGTACTCGGTCTTAAAAAAGTGGTATTGGGACAACCCTACCATCCTCCCCTATTGCATCAGAGTGTTCCCTATTACATCAGAGTCCTCTCTATACATCAGAGTTCTCAGTGTCCCCCCCTTAAATCAGGGCTCCCAGAGGATCCCTTATGTTAGAGTCCCCGGAGTTCTCCAGTGTGAGGGAACTCTGCGGGTTTAGATGTAAAAGGGGAACTCTGTGGACTCTGATGTAAAAGGGGAACTCTGTGGACTCTGATGTAAAAGGGGAACTCTGTGGACTCTGATGTAAAAGGGGAACTCTGTGGACTCTGAAGTAAAGGGGGAACTCTATGGGTTTAGATGTCAAAGGGGAACTCTGGGTTTAGATGTAAAAGGGGAACTCTGTGGACTCTGATGTAAAGGGGCGACTATTATTATTACTTCATATGATTAGAAATGTTATTTATTATCAAAATATATGTATAAAAAAAATTGCTGTGCGATGCATAAAGTGTCCGGTTTTGACTTGAAGAAAATGTGGCAACCTTACACTGTCACCGTGAGAAGAAAAAAAAACCATTACCGATTCTCTGTTTACATCACGTGATCAGCTGTCATTGGCTGACAGCTGATTACATGACAAGGGTTCGGGATCGACCCCTTACTCTGATCTGTGATCACCCGAGCCTCACCCCCTGCAGGGGCACAGCCTGCTTGCAAAGGGAAGGACTTCTATTGACGCCCTCCCAGCAAAACAGATCCGCGCTGTAGTCATCATTCGGCTATAGAGCAGATCTGAAGGAATTAAGACCCCTTTCACGCTGAGGCGGTTTTCAGGCATTTTAGCAATAGAAATAGCCTCTAATTAGCACTTGAAAACTGCCTCCCAATCATTTTAGTGTGTCTGTTCACACTGGGGCAGTGCGTTTGGAGGATGTTAGGAAAAGTCCTGCAAGCAGCATCTTTGGGGCAGTGTGGGAGCGATGTATACATTGAAATGAATGGGCAGCGCTTCCAAAGCACCTGAAAAGCGTTTCGGAAGCGCCGAAACATGGATGGTTTTTAACCCCTTCTTTGGGGTTAAAAGTGCCCCGCTAGAGGCCGAAATGTGCCACTAAAACAAGTGGCGCTTTAGCTCTAACGTGGATGCAGCCCCAGTGTGAAAGGGGTCTAATGTATTTATCTTTGATTGATTGACAACACCTCCTCACCACCATCCCATATAAGAGAGTGGAGAGTCTGGCCATCTTATATGAGAACACAGCGCACCTGGCACTATGATATGGCAATAACAGAACACAGCGCGGTGTACTGCAGCTTTTATTGTATGTACACTTTGGACTGTAAATCTAGCCTTTTTTTCCTTTCTGTTTTTAGTTTGAATATTAGTTCAAAACTTTGTTGTGTTTTTTTATTGCTCATTTTGTCACATTTATGACTAATGCCCTGTACACACGGTCGGACATTCCGACGACAAAATCCATTGGACGGATTTTGGCCCAAACTTGTCTTGCATACACACGGTCGCATAAAGTTGTCGGAAAATCAGACTGTTCAGAACGCGGTGACGTATAACAAGTACGACGGGATTATAAAGAGGGCAGTAGCCAATCGCTTTTGTCTCGTAAATTATTCTGAGCATGCGTGGCACTTTGTCCGTTGGAATTGTCTACACACGATCGGAATTTAAACAATCGGATTTTGTTGTTGGAAAATTTTAGATCCTGCTCTTAAACTTTGTGTCGGAAATTCCAACCGAAAAAGTTAGATGGAGCCCACACATGATCAGATTTTCCGACAACAAGATCCAATTGCACATTTTCCATCGGAAAGTCCGGCCGTGTGTACAGGGCATTATTCTGTCCCAGTTCCAGCTACCACAGCACCATTATGCTATCATCGCCATGCCAATTCATGTTTTTTTTAACTCTTTATTTATTCCAGATATGCCAGGAAATAGACATAAAACTGGTCACACCAGAGATCTTCCCCTGAAACAAGGTGGTAGAGAATTGACTTTCCAGGTCATTTCAGCAAATAGAGAGGAAGCCCCAGCAAATACAGACATGATTATGAATTGTGTCATAACACTTGACCACCATTAGGAGACGCTAATGAAATGACATTACATTCCTTATTTTAGATGTCATTATATTACATTGTTGTGTTTCTGTGCTTCTTTATGCAATGCAGGCAGATCATGGTTGGTGTGAGGTGCTGGCATGGAGCTGTACATAGCTTCCTGAAAGCATCACCACACCCTCCCTCAGTGCTCTTCCTAACAACCCTCAGCCCTGATGTAAGCAGTGTGTTGGCTCTTGAATGAGTTATGCAAAAATGCCTTGGTGCACGGATGGCAATCTGGAGGAGTGGGTCTTCCTAGGCAGACTTTAGGGAGGAAGGAAAGTCTACTTTTTTAACTTGTCCCTGTAATAAGGCTTACCTACAGTGAATATCTTCTAAACTTGCATTGTTTAGGAGAAATTCACATGGGATGCAGCCAGTGATGTCACCGCGCATGCGCTCTGAAGGGATGGCAAACCCTACCCAGAGCATCTATACAACCCACAAACCTAGACGGGTGAGGATGGAAGTACAGAGGAGCTGGGACAGCACTGCGCTAGGGGACTCCATGTGCGGGTAAGTCTGTCATAATGTGCTAGTATGCAGAGCCTACTAATACATAATGACTTAAACCTGTAGGTGGCCCTTTTTTATATATATTTGTGGTGGTTTACTATCACTTTAATTAGCTGAGGTTTTTCTTTAATTTTTTAGTCAGGTCCATCTAAATCTGCTAGTACATCTAACACTACCCTTTTCCCAGATTGACAATGCTGTTGTCCAAACGTGGAGATGCCCTTAAGCTGTACAAAAGTTCTTTGTACATTCAATCAAAAAACGCAAAAAAAATAGAACAGAAACCTTTTTTCAAATTGGTGTGACACCGCAAAGTAGGAGCCGCACCAATTTGAACCATTGCCGTCAGTAGGCAGAGACATTTCATGCGATTTTGAACCGCATGACAAGAAGCACCGGTGTGAACAGGGGGCTTAATGATTTGTATTTCTGCCAGTCCTGAGAATTGCACAGTTCTGCACAACACAGCCAGGCTTGAAGTATAGTAGATCTGATTTTTCTCTGCTGCCTGGATACTGAAAAGATATGCTGTAGTCTGATGAGCTTGTTTCTCTGTTACTTTGCTCTCTCCTCCCAAAACTGACTGGCTAACTATGCTGCTTCTCCCTCCCTGATCTGAGTTCTGCTGTACAGGGACTATAAGTGGCTGATACCAGATTGAATAGAGGTGTTCGCCAAAACTAGTCTGCTGCTGACTGTACTCACTGAGAAGGCTTGAAAATAAATATGCTTGATGTTATGGAGTTGCCGGCTGCTTCTTTTTTTAGATTCATTTATGTAGTTTAAAGTAGCTAAAGGCAAAAACCTTTCATTTGTGACAGAGTAAGGGAGGGTTATAATCCCTGTTGTATTTTATAATTTTTTTGCCATTTGTGCCCTATTGGGGAGCTTTTCCTTCACTTCATGCCGCATAGCCAAGACAGGAAGTGAAAGGAAATCTCTCCAAAATGAGGGAACCACTGGTTGTCACCAGGGCCACCAGAACTAGTGTCCTCATTGGAAAATGTCCCCTCTATTACTGCTTTAACTGCTTCCCAACCAGCCAACACAGTTATACAAGGGCAGGTTGGCTCCCCTGCATGAGCCGTCGTAGCTACACGTCGGCTCGCGGGGTCAGGATAACTACCAATGCTCGTGGCCGACAGTCGCGATGACCACACCCACGAGCGATCATGAGCAGGAGACACAGAACAGGGACGAGTGTGTGCAAACACACACTTCCCTGTTCTGTTCTGACAGGAGTGACAGATTGTGTGTTCCTATTAGGTAGAAACCATGATCACTCACTTCCTCTAGTCAGTCCCCTCCCCCTTCAGTTAGAATCACCTCCCAGGGAACACAGTTAACCCCTTGATTGCCCCCTAGTGTTAACCTCTTCATTGCCAGTGACATTTTTACAGTAATCAATGCATTTTTATAGCACTGATCGTTGTATTAATGCCAATGGTCCCACAAATATGTCAAAATTGTCCGCTGTGTCCACCATAATGTTGCACTCATGATAAAAATTGCAGATCGCCGCCATTACTAGTAAAAAAAAAAATAATAAAAATAAATATGCTATAAATCTATTTCCTATTTTGTAGACGCTATAACTTTTTTTTTTTTTTTTTAACAATCTTTTTATTGAAAGTTTCACAAATTAACAATCAACAAATACATGAGCAAGGTCAATTAAACAAAAAGGAGTACATATCCTGTGCAGTATCATGAAAGTAAGGTAGCCGAAAATACTAGTAATTCCTTTTCCTATACAAATGATATACATTAATGGTCGAGTGTTTGATAAAGATAAGATAATGTCAACGTAGGAATGAGATATTTGCAATATTTCAAACAAGTCACAACTATTTTAGCAAATAAATTTAACAATTAAATTTAAGAACGTCTTCTATATTTGTCCCATAAGGCCCATTTCCGAAGAAAGGGTTGTAGTCTATCTTCCTGATACGCTACCGTTCTTTCATATTCAAACGAGTGGTCAACTAGGGCCACTACTTCTGACACCAAAGGGGAAGCAGTAGATTTCCATTTTCGTGTAATGCTCAGCCGAGCTGAAAATAACATATGTGTCACTAATGTGCGCTCTGGGGTGGGATAAATATCCAAATCTACACCTAGAAGAGCTTGTTCTACTCTGAGGGGATTTAAGATTCCTGTTAACATAGCTATTACCTTACTTATTTCCCCCCAGAAGCTTCGTAAAGATACACAACCAAAATATGTGTGCCAGATTTCCCACCTGGCCACATTCTCTCCAGCACGCGTTCGTACCCTCTCCTGCGTATTTCGCTATTATGTAAGGTGTCCTGTACCATCGAAATCGTAACTTATGTGCGCCTTCCCTAAAATTGGAACAACGAGTGGAATTGTAACTGCTCTTAATAGCTCTGACCCATTGGTCTGGGGATATAGTGATATTTAGATCCTCTTCCCACTTGGTTAACTGATTGTACATCTCAAAATGCAGTTTACCGTGAAGGAGATTGTATATGGCGGTAATACCTTTCTTTTGTGCTGAGGTTGGCTGCCACAGCTCCCAAATACATTCCGGGAGGCTAAAGTACTGTGTACAATCGTAAGGGATCATGCTAGTCAATCTGGCAAATGTCAGAAATTCAGTCTTAGGAATGTCCTGAGTGGCCTTCAAGTTTTTAAATGACCGTATATTACCCTGCGTTAAAAGTTGGTGAAGAAAACAGAGTCCATAGTTTGCCCAATGTGTCACTTGTAAGTCAGGGGTAAGGAAGGACAGGGCCGAGAGGGGGATAGGGAGATGTTTAAGGTCGGTGTTGGCTGGTTGGTGTTTGCGTAGGTAAGCCCAGGCCTGCAGTGTCGCGTTTATAGTAGGGTGGTGTTTATATCTTCTGGGGTCCCCTATCGCTGTGGCATATAGAAGCCCTGAGAGATCCTTCTGTTGTGTCTGTTCTAATTCACATATGTGCCACCGCTTCTGTTCAGGTGTATAGAACCAGACTCTAAGTTGGTCCAATATAGCTGCCATATGATAATCTCTCAGCTCTGGAACTCCCATTCCTCCCACCTGTCCATGTTTGATTAGAATTCTAAAGCCGCATCTGGCAGGCTTCCCTTCCCATAGGTATCTACCCAGTTGGCGTTGTAATGTTCTATAAAAAGAAGCTGGCAACGCAATTGGAAGTGCTCTGAAGAGATACAAGAGCTTTGGTAGTAGAAACATCTTCTACGCGGCCAATCTGCCGGACCAGGAAAGATAAACCTTTTTAAATCTGGACAGCTCACCCTCAAAGCTCAATGGGATAGATTCGAAGTTGCATTTGTAAAGTTGAGATAGGGAGCTGGTTAACCTTATGCCCAAGTATTGAATGGATTCAGATGCCCAAGCATAAGGTAAGGAGTTTTGAATTCGGTTCTGCATATCCGATGGAACATTTATACCCAATATGCTCAACTTAGTTGCATTAATTTTGTAATAAGACACCTCGTACACAGTTTTCAGGGATTCCTCTGGATCAACAAGAGACAGGATCACATCATCTGCATATAGAGTGATAGAGTGCTTAGTCGATCCAGAGCTAATACCTCTAATGTTCGGGTGAGTCCTAATCCTCTCCGCCAATGGCTCCATTAAAAGGGCAAAGATCAGGGGTGATAAAGGACACCCCTGTCTTATTCCATTGGTAATGTAAAACTGTTCAGAGAAAAGGCCCTCTGTGAAAACTTGCGCTGACGGTTTGGAGTACAGAGCAGAGATGGCGGAGAGGACTGGGCCCGAAAAGCCAAACTTCGACAAAACCGCCGAGAGGTACCCCCAATGAACCCTGTCGAAAGCTTTCTCGGCGGCCAGCGAGAGGAGAACCACTGCCCCCCCCCCCACCGGACGCCGAGTGAATCAAGTTCAGCGCCCTCCTGGTGGCATCCGGGGCCTGTCTCCCCGCAACAAACCCCACCTGATCGGGCTGTACCAGTTGAGGTAGAACCTTAGTTAACCTATTGGCAAAAATCTTGGCATATATCTTCAGGTCCACATTTAATAAAGATATGGGCCTGAAGTTCTGTACCCTGTCTGAATCCTTTCCCGGTTTAGGCAGTGTTACTATAGTGGCCGATAACATCTCAGGTGGGAAGGAGGCTGAGGAGGCAGCTGCATGGAACACCCTCTGCATATTGGTAGTCAGAATACTGGAAAATGTCCTATAATACTCCGAGGAGTATCCATCTGGACCGGGCGATTTGTTTTTAGGGAGGGCTTCTATGGTCTTTTGTATTTCGGCTAATGAAAATGGGGCGTTCAACTCCTCTAAGTGCAGTGGTTGCAACTTCGGGAGGTTAAGTATCTGAAGAAAACGTTCTATGGCATCAGGTGTGGGCTGTGCAGAAGAGGCATCTTCCTTCAAGTTGTACAGGCTGCTGTAATACCAGCCGAATGCATCTGCTATTTCTTTAGGGTTAGTAAGTCTAGAGCCATTTTGTGGATGTACTATGTACGGTATTCTTTGCTTGAGTACTTTGTCCTTAAGCTGCATTGCTAAGAGCTTCCCTGCCTTATTGCCATGTGTATAATGGTTAGCTTTGAGTTTATGAATGTTCCTGGCATGTTGGGCCACCAGTAGAGTACGTAGGTCATTGCGGGCTTTTGCTAGATTATTACTTATTGAGAAAGAGGGTGTCGCTTTATTCACGATTTCTAAGTCATTTATCTCCTTCAAAAGGCTATCCATGCGCTGCCTCCTCCTCCTGTTCACCCCCGCACTAATCTTAATCAGGAGACCTCTAGTAAATGCTTTGTGAGTGTTCCATAAAATTAACGGGTCTACATTCTCAACATCATTAATTGTAAAAAATTCTTGCAATGCGGCTGTAACCTCATTTATAACCTCTGGGTTTTTAAACAACTGGGGATCGCACCTCCACCGGTTCGCCCGGGTAGAGAAGGTGCCATCCCCAACCGCTATTGACACCGGTGCATGATCAGTCCATGAAATGGTACCGATCTCCGACCTAAAGATACGCTGTAATAAAAACGTATCAACTAGAAACATGTCAATCCTGGAATAGGACATGTGTACCTGTGAGAAAAAAGAAAAGTCACGTTCAGTGGAGTGCTGACACCTCCACACATCATACAGGCCAGCTGCTCCCATAAATTTTGCGATCTCAGGTCTGCAGGAGAGCCTCGGGGAGGGACTGGACACGTCTAATACTTTATCTGGAACTGCGTTTAGATCCCCACATAAAATAACATGTCCCTTAGCTGTCTTTTGTATTCTCCCCCATAGCTTGTTAAGAAAATGCACTTGTCGAGCATTGGGGGCATAAGCGTTAACTATGGTATAGGCCACATTATTCATTTCGCAGTTAAGAATTAAATACCTCCCTTCTTTGTCTTGTTGATGGGATATATACTTATATGCAACTGATTGCTTAATGAGGATTGCAACTCCCCTTTTTTTTGTTGGGGCATTACACAGAAATATCGTGGGGAAGTGTTTGTTGGATAATTTAGGGTGGTTGCTTTCTTTAAAGTGAGTCTCCTGCAGGCAGAGGACATCGCTGCGTAGTAGCTGGGCCTCCCTCCATAACATGTGCCGCTTTTGCGGGCTATTCAAACCGTTAACGATATTTTGAATACCATAACTAGTGAGCTTGTGACTTATCCAATAGCTGAGAATAAATACTTCTAAACACAAAAATAAATTTCTATCCTCTCTCATGCACAACACCAACCAAATGGCTAGATGAACACTATAGTGACCGTGTATAGGAAGTCTTGTTTCCACAAAAGGAAAAGGCAAAAAGAAAAACAGAAAAGGAGAATACAGGAAACGTTGTAAAAAGAGTGAAACGTAAAAATTAATAAAAAAATTTAGGAACTGATTCCTAGGAATCTGAGCCAACAGTGGCTGTTGATCACGGGGGGAAACACAAGTCTCGATGCCGATGGGGTCATCCAGGTTTAGGTGCAATTGGATGTAAGCCAAGCACGGTACTCAGGTGTGACTGTCTCAGCCGTCAGGAGTGTCCTTTGTTGCTTGATGAGCCTTAGGGGCCGACAGCTCTGGGGTGATGATTTCCCATTTTTCCAGTAGACGCAGGCCGTCCTCCAGCGTACTGATACGATAATCCTGGTCTCCTTTGGAGATGACTAAGGTGGCTGGGTGGTTCCACTTGTATGGAATTTTGTGGTTTCTGAGTGGTTTGGTAATAGTCAGAATATTACGCCTCCGCTGCATGGTGTGGGCTGACAGGTCCGCAAAGAAGGTGAGCCCCTGGATGCAGTCTGGGGGATGGACTGCTTGCCTTATAGCAGACATCAGCTTCTCCTTCACTCTGTAGTAGTGTATCCTGGCTATGGTGTCTCTGGGAAGTTTCGCCTGAATGTGTTGTGGCTTAGGTAGCCTATGGATACGGTCAATGGTTAGTTCCTCTAGCGAAACATCCGGCAGAAGTTTGCGCATAATAGTAGTGAGGTGTGCCATCAAATCTTGGGGCTTGACTGTCTCAGGAATGCCTCTAATTTTCACATTATTCCTTCTCGAGCGGTCTTCCAGGTCCGCTACTTTAGCTTTAAGCCAAGAGATGTCCTCATCATGTTCATTATGAGCGTCCACCATATTGAATGTGTCTGTGAATTCCCCCATCTTATGCTCAATATGGGAGACCCTGTCACTGACCGCGTTCACTTCAGTTTTGCATTGTGTCACTAACTGCAGCATGTCAGTATGAATCGCCCCTCTCAGTGTGACCGACGTGTCTTTTAAAGTGGAGTCCATAACTGGCTGGTTGTTTGTAGGGAACGCTGCAATTGCATCCTGAAACTCCAGCGTATCATCAATAGCAGCAGCCATATTTCTGTCCCCTCTGTCTGCCAGCTCCTGTGTCAGCTTAGGCTTAGATTTAGCTGGGCTGTTCGTGCTGGAGGAGGATGGGGATACGGCCTATGGTGCTTTATGTTTGTGCCTGTTTCTACTCACAGTTTCCACCGCCACCGCGCCTTCTTATAGCTCTTTTACAGGCGGTGGCCCGGTCTTCTGTCGCCGCCGTCGCCGCCGCCGCCGCCGCCGCCGCCTTCCGTTCATCTTCTTCTTCTTCTTCTTCTCCAGGAGATGTTGCCTCGACGATCTCTCCGGCCGGAATGCCAGGGACGCACTGCGCGGCCACTTATATAGGGACAAGGGGCGGTGTCACATGGCTTTATGTCACATGGGTTGGTCACATGGGTTGATGTCACATGGGGACTATGACATCGTAAGGGGGCGGGGTCACCATGTGACACCAACCCATGTGACATAAAGCCATGTGACACCGCCCCTTGTCCCTATATAAGTGGCCGCGCAGTGCGTCCCTGGCATTCTGGCCGGAGAGATCGTCGAGGCAACATCTCCTGGAGAAGAAGAAGAAGAAGAAGAAGAACGGAAGGCGGCGGCGGCGACAGAAGACCGGGCCACCACCTGTAAAAGAGCTATAAGAAGGCGCGGTGGCCCGGCAGAAGAACCGAAGAGGGGGACAAGACCCCCGAAGTCAGGAGAAGAGGCCGGCAGCGAGGAAGAAAGCCGGACTCCTCCGCTAGCAAAAGAGCTACAAGAAGATAGCGGAGGAGTCCGGCGAGAAGACCCCCGAAGACGGAAGACCCCCGGAGCTGTGCAATAAAGTATTTTATCTTGTGTGTTGTGTTTTTTTTTGTACTTTTATTTTACAGGTGAATGGGTAGGGGTACATTGTACCCCATACTCATTCACATAGGGTGGGGGGCCGGTATCCGGGGGCCCCCTTATTAAAGGGGGCTCCCGGATTCCGATAAGCCCCCCGCCCGCAGACCCCGACAACCAACGGCCAGGGTTGTCGGGAAGAGGCCCTTGTCCTCATCAACATGGGGACAAGGTGCTTTGGGGTGGGGTGGGCCGCGCGGCCCCCCCTTCCCCAAGGCACCCCCCATGTTAAGGGCACGCGGCCTGGTACGGCTCGGGGGGGGGGCACTCGCTCGTCCCCCCTTTCCTGGCCGGCCGGGTCGCGTGCTCGGACAAGGGTCTGATGTGGACCTGGGGGGACCCCCACGCCGATTATTTTTTTTGGGCGTTGGGGTTCCCCTTTAAGTCCATACCAGGTGGCGGGGCCAGTGACTTCTCCTTCGCGGGCCCCGCCTACCTGGAGACCCGCTCGAAATGAACAGACTTTTCTCCGGGCGGGAAAAGTCCGCTCATTTCAAAAGTAAGGCGAACTGGCACACACACGGCATGATTGTCCGCCGAAATGTGAGTCCGGCGGGAAGATTGGAGTGCAAAACTACTTTCTAAGTCCGCTGTACTTTCGGGTCAAAAAAGTGTGCCGGAGGCTACACACAGGGGGATTGTCCGGCGGACTTCAGTTTGCCGGACTTTTCCACCCGATTGTTTGATCGTGTGTACGCGTCATAAGTGTACCTGAACTTTCCTCCTAACCCTCTGATCCCATTTTAAGAGACTGTTCGTTAACTGGTTGCTGACCGCCGGCTGTCACATGACGGCCAGGCGGCGCACCTATTGTGGCGGGAGGCCGGTATATGACGTCCTCCCATTTAAACAGGGAATGCGCGCGATCGTGTGCGCGCATCCCTGTTCCTTCAGTGGCGGCGTGTCACGGAGACTCCGCTCGCCACCCAGGGGGGTGAACAGCCATTGGGCATGGGTGTTTACCACGTGATCGTTCATAGATGGTTACACCCCCACTGTGCACGGCGCGTTCACGTCGGTGGCGTCGTGTTCCCGGGAACACGGCTCATCACAGACGCTGGTAAACAGCCATTGGCTGGCTGTTTACCCACGTGATCGGCTGTGATCCTTTCACAGCCGATCACTAAATGTAAACAAACCGCGTTAACGAGATGTTACCTGTTTCTCCTCCTCACACACCGATCGTGTAGCCCATCAGAGTACCTGAGTACCTGTCACAGTCCATCCGAGTACCTGTCACAGTCCATCCGAGTACCTGTCACAGTCCATCAGAGTACCCGAGTACCTGTCACAGCCCATCAGAATACCCCAGTACCTGTCACAGCCCATCAGAGTACCCCAGTACCTGTCACAGCCTATCAGAGTACCTATTTGCCGCCCATGCCACACAGAATATACGTTGGGGTGTTTGCTTTCCAAAATGGAGTCAAAAGTGTGATGGTAGAAATGAAATGAGATGTGCCGTTTATGCTCCTAGAACGCCTGAAGGTACTACTTCAATGTTCGGCCTCTGTATGTGGCTAGGCTGTTTAAAACTCCTACACATGTGGTATCGCCATACTCGGGAGGAGTAGCAGAATGTGTTTTGAGGTGTAATATTTGCTATATACATGCTATGTGTTAGAAATATCTTATAAATTGACAACTTTGTGTAAAAAAAAAAAAAGGGTTTTCATTTTTTTCCACATTTTCCAAAAACTTCTGGAAAAAATGAACCATTCAAAAGACTTATTATGCCTCCTAGATGATACGTTGGGGTGTTTGCTTTTCCAAAATGGGGTCATTTTATGGGCAATTCCATTGTCCTGGTACTCCAGTGCCTTCAAAAGTGTAATAGGTGGTTGTGAAATGAGATGTCATTTTTGCTTGTAGAACGCCTGTAGATGCCACTTCAATTTTAGTGCTCTGTATGTAGCCATGCTGTGTAAAAGTCTCACACATGTGGTATCGCCGTACTCGGGAAGAGTAGCAGAATGTATTTTGGGGTGTAATTTGTTGCATGCATATGCTGTGTGTGAGAAATAACCTGATAATATGACAATTTTGTAAAAAATAATAAAAAAAATCTTCATTTTGCAAAGAATTGTGGGAAAAAATTACAATTTCAAAAACTCACCATGCTACTTACTTAATACCTTGGAATGTCTACTTTCTAAAAAGGGGTAATTTGGGGGGTATTTATACTTTCCTGACTTGTTAGTGTCTCAAGAAATGAGATACACCTGATGTACTGAAGGCCTGATCAGATGTGATCAATTTTCAGTGATTGGCACCATAGTTTGTGGACTCTATAACTTTCACAAAGACCAAATAATATACACTAATGTGCGTTATTTTTACCAAAGATATGTAGCAGTATAAATTTTGGCCAACATTTATGAAGAAAAATTTGTAAATAGCAAAATTTTATTACAGAAACAAAGAAAAAGGCCTTTTTTCACAAAATTTAAAATTTTTTTATTTATAGCACAAAAAATAAAAAACACACTAGTGATTAAATACCACTAAAAGAAAGCTCTATTTGTGTGGAAAAAAGGACGCACGTTTCATATGGGTACAGTGTTGCATGACTAAGTAATTGTCATTCAAACTGTGAGAGCGCTGAAAGCTGAAAATTGGTCTGGTCAGGAAGGGGGTGTAAGTGCACTGTATTGAGGTGGTTAACTACGTTTTTGCAAATAAAAATCCCTTTATGCGGATCTGTCATCAGTCTCTAACGTTACTGGGCTATCTACCACAGGAAACCCCTAGACTTAAATCGAGGAGAAGAAGGTAACGGTAAGCCCAATCAAACCAGCAGCTCGTTCGGGAGTTAGTGCTACACACACAACCGAAATTCTGCCAGCAAAAGTCAGATGTGAGCTTTTGGTCAGAAAATCCGACTGTGTGTATGCTCCATCAGACTTTTCCTGGCAGAATTCCAGCCAGGAAAAGATTGAGAGCGGGTTCTCTATTTTTCAGTCTGAAAAAGTTCAGATCGTAAATTCGATCGTCTGTACAAATTCCGACATGCAAAATTCCTAGGCATGCTTAGAAACATTTTGACGCATGCTTGGAAGCATTGAATTTCATTTTCTCGGTTCGTCGTAGTGTTGTACGTCACCGCATTCATTCTCGTAGTGTTGTACGTAACATGGTCGAAAGTTCAGAGGACTTTTGTGTGACTGTGTATGCAAGCCAAGCTTGAGCGGAATTCCATCGGAAAAACCATCCAAGTCTTCTCCAATGGAAAATCCACTTGTATATATGGGGCATTACACTCAGAACCCCTATTCAAAGGGCTTATGTGAATAAAAAATGTAACAACAAATCAAACAAAGATTATAGTGAAATCAAAAATGTTCATAAACAGGTGAGTAAAAGTCCACTAAAGGTTTCCATCCAAATCCATGGTATTGCAGTGTCCTCGTGCAGAACAAATGCAAAGCATCAGTGCTCCACCACCTTGTTCTAAGCAAACTAAATGGCCGCTTACCAGAAGTTTAGATCCACATCGATCCTATGCAAATTTCAAGTGTACTAATAGAATGGATACCAGTTTATATTTTTGATCTCATTATAGTCTTTGTTTGATTTGTTTTTAAATGTTTTATCACATAATGCCTTTTAATTGTGGTTCTGAGTAGAATAGTCACTTCACACTGTTAAATTCAATACTTACATTTATGACATACTGTTTTTTTAAAGATCACTGTTTTCTTGTGTAAAATTTTAAAATGCAATAAAAACAGACTAAACATAAAGTCAGAAGGTTTTTTTTACCTTAATGCATTTTCTACATTAGTGTTAAAAAAGTTCTGCATGCAGCTCTTCCCCTTACACTTACCTGAGCCTGAACTTGATCCAGTGCTATGCACAAGAGCAGAGGCTCTCTCTTCATTAGCTTAGAGACCAGGGGAGTGCTGGCAGCCTTAGGCCTGGGGGGCAAGTCCAGTCAAGTGGCCCATTGAACCACTGAATCGGCTCACCACCCATCTATACCACATTCCCCTTACAGAGAGAGAGGGAGACTGCTCCACATTGCCCCAAAGAGAGAGAGACTGCTTGACACTGCCTGCACAGAGAGAGAGACCACTTCACACTGTCTCCACAGAGAGAGATCACTTCACACTGCCTCCACAGAGAGCGACCCTGCTTCACACTGCCTCCACAGAGAGAGACCGCTTCACACTGCCTCCACAGAGAGAGACCGCTTCACACTGCCTCCACAGAGAGAGACCCCACTTCACACTGCCTGCAAAGACCCCGCTTCACACTGCCTGCACAGAGAGAGCAGTCACTTTCTGTGCAGGCACTGTGAAGCAGTCAGTCTCTGTACAGGCAGTGTGAAGTGGAGCAGTCTCTTAGAGAATGGAGCAGTCTCTCAGAAAGAGACTGCATGATTGCCCAAAGAGAGACTGAGAAAAAGAGCTTGCCCCTTCCCCACACCCAGTACACAGACCAATGAGACTGCAGGAAGATGAAGACTAAAGACTGTGCTGTCACTGCCACAACACTAAGCACTACCTGTGGAGTCTGGAGCTTCTCTGGTGAGTGAGCACCACACCACTAGGCAAGCCAAGCAAGCAGAGTAGCTGAGAGTCACAGTGAGCGCAGCAGGCTAAACTCGCAAGTCCTGCTGTCTCCCCGGCATGAACACGAGATTCACCAGGGTGCAGGTTCCTCCTGTCTCAATTGCGGATAGTAAGAAATGCACATGCAGGCGCATGGCGGAGCACAGGCCAGATTAAGGGCATTGTGGGCCTGGTGCTGCAGTGAAGCAGGTTTAGGAGTGGCAGGGATATGATGTTATGAAGCCCAGAACTTGAATTACCAAGCTTCCGTAAGAGCCGTGTGTCGGTGTGTGCTCTGAGGTGAAAGTTTCCAAGCCATCAGAATACAGTGATCACTGCTGGCAGCTATAGCAGCCAGCAATGATCGCTAAAAAACATAAAGACACGCTGGTTGTACTGTCAGTTGATGGAGTCAAATTCTGTACATTCAGTCTGCACAGAGATAGATTGAAATGTCTGCTGAACCGGCAGAATTTCAATCTGTCTATTGTGGCCTAAGTCCACCAGTCTCTGGGTTTAATAATATCCTCAAATCTTCTGAAAGGGGGGCTCCACTTAGGTGTAGAAATTCACTTTGAACTCCACCTTATTTCTAGAACTCTCTTTAGGGTCCTTTAACACTGAAGGCGCTGTACAGGCATTTTAGTGCTAAAAAATAGCACCTGTAAAGCGCTTCTTATGCCACCCCAGGTTTCCCACTGGGGCGGTGCGCTTGAAGGACATTCTGAAAAGTCCAGCAAGCAGCATTATTGGGGTGGTTTGGGAGAGGTGCCCAGCCCATTGAAATGAATGTAACACTTTCTTTGGCCACTAGTGGGGGTTAAAAGTGCCCCGCTAGCGCCACTAAAACAATGATAAAGCACCACTAAAACGAGCAGCGCTGTACCACTACCGCCCACATCGCCCCAGTGTGAAAGTACCCTTTGGTATTAGATGTGCAAACAAAAAGGTGAGACCACATCTAATACCTACAGAGAGTAATGGAAATAAGGTGGAGTTCAAAGTGAACTGTGTCATTACCTGCAGGGATTGGCATTTAGGGGGGTTAAAGCAGGCAGGGATGAAATGTGATATCAACTATTTACTGCCTGTCAAATGCCTCTGAAAAGTGACCTGAGCATGGATCACTTTTCAGAGGAGTGGCAGTGGCTGCTGCAAGTGAATACAAGCATTTAGGTTCACACTGGTGTGCTGCGGTTTGGCTGCAGTGCGGGTGTACTGGCGGATGTCACACCCACTCAGACTTCTTTTTGGTTACTCATTGTTGCTGCATGTTCTGAAAGTGCACCAAACATGCAGCATGCAGGACGTTTTGAGCACTTTCAGAACATGCAGTAAAAATGTGCATCCTTTATGTCCCAGAGGCAACATGCAGGATGACTGCCAGTACACCAGCACTGCAGCCAAACTGCAGCATGTCAGTGAGAGCCCTCATCATACCACCTAGCCCTAGGAGGGCAAGGTACTGGCACAGGCTGCTAGAAAAAAACTCTTTGGCTGCAGAGAGGAGGAGAGAGGAGGAGCTCACTTACTTGGATGGTCCCAGCCTCCCAGGAGCCTCACTGGATTCTAGCCAACTGCTCAGATTGAGCAGAGAGCAGGTCCAGCCTCTGCCAGCCAATGGTGTGGAGTAGGGAGGGGCTGGGCGGGGCTGTGCTGTGTAACACAGACTGTCAGCCCTGACATGAAGACATCGCTGGCTCACAGTACTGGACTCGGCCAGCTCAAGAACTGTGCATGTTGCGGTTTTGAGCTGACGACAAAGCAGCCTTTGCCACCGCATATCAGAGCAGCCCAGGGGGCAATTGCATCCCTGCCCCCTGGCCCAGCCCTCCCCTGTTAGAGACAGCAGCGGGAACCAATGTTTCTTGGCTGCGGTCAATCCCAGCCAGTGAGAAGGAAGCAGGGGGCAGGGTCATATGGACACACAGAGCCAGCTTAGGAGCGAGCCCACACGAGTGCAATCATAGGAAGTGTATTGCTGTGGGGGTACTCTGCAGAGAGGAGCAACCAGGAGAGCTAGAAGGGGGACCTAAGAAGCGGAGGATCTGGGTTTCTCTGTGCAAAACCATTGCACAGAGCAGGTAAGTATGACTTGCTTGTTATTTCAAAGATAAAAAATTTGGTTTAGAATCGCCGGGTTCCCAACCGGCGCATGCCGATGTATGTCGGCAGAATGGCAGGGGCAGGCATATTGGCGTACAGGTACGTCCAATTTTTAATGCCGCCCTGCCATCGCGAACGCGCCGCCAGCGATGCACTCGCATGTCGGTCGGGACCCCCGTGAGTCCGGTCGCGGGTCCCATGGACTCGATCGCCGTGGGCATACCCGCGATCGTCTCACGGGGCGGCTGAACGGAGAAATGCCGTTGTAAACAGAATTTCCCCGTTCTGCCTAGCAACTAGTGACACTGATCTCTGCTCTGTGATTGGAGCAGAGATCAGTTTTCGCTAAATGAAAGCCCAGCCCCCAACAGTTAGTAACACACCCTAGGAACACTTAACCCCTACACTGCCAACCACTGGTTAACCCCTTCACTGCCAGTGTCATTTACACAGGAATCACTGCATTTATATAGCAGTGATTGCTGTATAAATGACAATGGTCCGAAAAATGTGTCAAAAATGTCCGATGTGTCTGCCGTAATGTTGCAGTCGCAATAAAAATCGCTGATCGCCGCCATTACTAGTAAAAAAAAAAATATTAATAAAAATGGCATAAAACTATCCCCTATTTTGTAAACGCTATAACTTTTGCGCAAACCAATCAATAATCGCTTATTGCGTTTTTTTTTTTACCAAAAATATGTAGAAGAATACGTATCAGCCTAAACTGAGGGAAAAAATTTTTTTTATATATTTTTGGGGGATATTTATTATAACAAAAAGTAAAAAATAATTTTTCTTTTCAAATTGTCGCTCTATTTTTGTTTATAGCGCAAAAATAAAAACCGCAGGGGTGATCAAATAACACCAAAAGAAAGCTCTATTTGAAAAAAAGGACGCCAATTTTGTTTGGGAGTCACGTCGTTAAAGGGACGCAGTGCCGAATCGCAAAAAGTGGTCTGGTCTTTGACCAGCAAAATGGTCTAGGGCTGAAGTGGTTAATGGTCAGATTCATGCATAAGTCCAATGATGACTAGTTGAATTGAAATTAAAGCTTCTTAATCTTCTATTCACATAGAACAAAGCCATCTATAATACATCATACTGCACATTTTTATGAAACATACACTTAAATGAATTTTAGTGCACAAAATAATACCCAATATTGCTGATAAAATATAAAAGACAATTTTGTGTCAGGTAATTCATTACCAAACGCCAAGATTTAAAATTGCACACTCCTGTGAAAAGGCAACAAACTAAGGTACCTGAAATTGTCCATAGGCCACACACAAAAGCCTTTATAGGTTATCTGATTAGAGTTAAATGTGAGTTCTGGCTTTAGAATTATTGCAATCACTGTGAGGTTCACAGCAATACCACACATGTGTGGTGCAATTATTATTATTTTTTTTATTACTTTTTTTTAACTTTTTTTAAAATTTATTTTTTCATTCAACTTTATTGCTATTGGGCAGTGACAGCCAGGTACACTTCATGGAGAAATCAGGGGTCTGTTGGATCCTTGATCCCTCCTCTGCCCCGCAAGACAGCTGATTAGATACAGGTCTGCTTTTTACTGCACACATTCACACTATAATACACATTTTTTTTTGCTAAATATAAACTATAATGATGTATCAGGTAAATATATACCATACAATGAAAAATTTGAAATTCTAAATGCATGTGAAATAGTGACAAAATACGCTACCTAAAATTGGCCATGGGCAATGATTTAAAAACCTTTACAGGTTATACATTTAGAGTAAAAGGCAGTGGTGGTGTGTCTATAAAGGGCGCAGGAGCGCTGCCCCCCCTCCTGTCACTCTCTAATCACTAATCTCTAATCAGTGGCAGCAATGGGAGCATTGGATGGCACAGTGGGAACATTTGATGGCCCAGTGGCATTATTGGGAGCATTTGATGGCACAGTGACAGCATTGGATGGCACAGTGGGAGCATTTTATGGCACAGTGGCAGCATTGGGAGCATTTGATGGCTCAGTGGCAACATTGGATGGCACAGTGGCAGCATTTGATGTGCACAGTGGCTGTGTTTGATGGCACAGTGGCACCGTTTGAGGGTTACAGTGGCTGCAACTGAGCAGCACAGTGGCTGCGTTTGATGGGAACAGTGGCTGCGTTTGATGGCACAGTGGTGGTATTTGATGGCACAGTGAGGCTGCAATTGATGATTTTTTTTTTAGAATTTTTTAATTTGTTTGCGCCCCCCCAAAATTTTGAGCACCAGCCGCCACTGGTAAAAGGTGAGCTCTGGCATTTAAAATTATTGTTCACAGCAGTACCTCATTGAGTGATGCAATCACAGTCTACATATGTGTGCTAGACCTACATATGCATTTGGGTGTGTGAACAGGGAACAGGGTGGTTTAATTTTTTTTTCATATTTTAAAAATAAATAAAAGTGAATGGGCCGTTGTAAAAATTGATAACAGGATCATGGCTGCTGCTGCACCCATAATCCTAGTATAACCGCTTTTCATTCAGAATGTACAGTATATATACGTATGCTGAATTGCAATTGGTTAACATATCAACTCTAAATAAACAATTTGAAATTGGTAGCAAAATTTAATTATTTAACAAGGGTAGAAAAGGAATGCTTCTCCCCTTTAGCCTAGGTTCACACTGACAGCGGGACAGATTTGACATGTGATTTGACATGTCAAATCGCATGCCAATTCACTGCAATGTGAACCAGGGCTTATGACCATAGTCAACGCCCAATCCTAATTTTGCAACTTTGACATGTGGTGTTCATAAAACTGTGCATATCATCATAACTACTTGTATCCAGATGGATTATACTGTACTTGTTTTTTTTTTTCAGGACAGCTTTCTTTAGGTGGGAAATGTTAAAGGAAATCTCCTGATTTTTATTATTATCAAAGGGAAAACTGGTCCAAAAAAGTAGAAAAAAAATATTTCTTTCACCAATTTGTATCCAGGCCAATTCTGACACTTTGCTCCTACATGTAAAAATCTATTTTTTGTGCTAGAAAATTACTTAGAACCCCCAAACATTATATATATATTTTTAGCAGAGGCCCTATAGAATAAAATTATGGGTGTTGTAATTTTTTATGTTGCACTTTATTTGTGCAGCAGTTTAACAAACTTATTTTTTGGGGCAAATAATAAAATAATAATAATACATTTTTAAAAAAACATAATATTTACTCCAATTTGTATCACGTGAAAGATAAAATTATGCAGAGTAAATAGATACCTAATATGTCACACTTTAAAATTGCATCTGCCCATGGAATGGCAGAAAACTATGGTGCTTTAAATTCTCCATAGGCAATGCTTATCAGTTTAGAGTTACACAGGAGGTCTGGTGCTAGAATTATTGCTCTCACACTGATGTTTGCGACAATATCTCACATGTGTGGAACAATCACCCTTTACATATGCATTCGCATTTGCACGTAAGCACAGTGGGATGGGAGTGCTTTAATTATTCTTTTTTTTATTATTATTATTTATTTTATATAAACTTTTTATATATATATATATATATATATATATATATATATATATATATATATATATGTTTTTTTTACACTTTGCGTTAGGGAAAGGCAGCATAGGGAGGGAGGGGGGACCCCCTTCCACCACCCGCAGAATTTATTGAGTGGCTATTTAGCCACTTGAATCACTTCTGCCATAAACAGCATTGCTGGCTGAAAAAAAACATACTAGAATGAGGCCTGTAGGTGCAGACATCATCCCGGTATGACTACTTCAACCCGAGGACTTCCATGGATGTCCTACAGGCAGGAAGTAGTTACATTGTAATGTCCTAAAATATACAGTTACATTTATCACTACCAAAAAAAACCTGCAGAATACATTCTCCTGTTCCTGACGATCGCAGCGATACCACATATGTGTGTGTGATTTGTTTTTTGTGCCCATAATAGAGCCAAGAAACAATAGTATGTATTGTAAGAACACATATATGGAGCACCCAGGTTTAAAGCCCATTTCCTGGATGCCTCATATATGCGTTATGTGGCCATGAAGGGGTTAATATGGTACAATTGACATACCTGTTGGGTCACGTGGTGGTATGTCACGATTGTTGCGCCTTGGACGTCGGGGCTTCTTGATGGTACTAGATGGTATCGCAGGTGAATGAAGGTTTACCTAAAAATGAATAGTATTAATACTAATAATAATATAGAGCACTATAATAATAAGAGAAATGTAGAATTAATGTAGTTTATGGAGGTAATCGCTGGAGTCTGGCTTCAGAGATGCGTCTCAGTCGAGATCCTCTTCAGTCTGCCTGTCAGGACCCCTAGAGGAGCCCCAAACATCTGCGCCTGTGCAGAGATCAGCTGCCAACCAATCACAGCGCTGGCCTCACAGTAGCTGCCTCGTTCCTTTGCCTGAAATATACTGGCTCATACAACACAGTAACCAAATGAAATTGAGCTTATTCCATTGTTATTAAACAAATAAAGCTTTATTATGGTATTTAATAAACACTGGGTTTGATAATTTCATAATATAAAGGAACTGTGACAGTTGCTCTGGTATCAGGCAGTGATAAGGACAGACTGGGGATCCTCTGTGGGGACTGTAGGGGAACCAGGAAGTGGGTTATGAATGGAGTTGGGTTGAATGTTGATCCAGTCAGTACATATATCTGTGTTTTGTGTGTGTAGTATTGTGTATGGAGGGACCCGGGTCACTTCTGTCTGCAGGCAGGCTTGGCTTTCATATTGTGTGGTGGCTGAGCCCTTCCATGTCTGAGAGAGTGTCACTGGTAACCATAGCAACGGTGTATACCCTTCATCCCTGTGTTTACTACATAACATAACCCTGTGTGTGTATAGAGCCCCCTAAAACATACATACCTACCTGCATACTATGTGTATAGGGCACCCACATCTACCTTCCTGTATACTGTATATATAAAACCTACTCCTGTGTACCTACCTGTAACCTGCGTGTGTAGAGCCTACTCCTGTATAACTACCTATATCCTGTGTGTATAGAGCCTACTCCTGTATACCTACGTATATACGGATTATAATTGGAGCCTACTCATATATATTGAACTTTATACTGTGTATATTGAGCCTACACATATATACTGTACCTAACTGATTATTGCGAAGTCATTGCAAAGCTGTACCCAAATAAAAGTAATGTCCTTTTTCCCCACAAATAGAGCTTTCTTTTGGTGGTATTTGATCAGCTTTGATCATTGATTTTTTTTTGCACTATAAACAAAACAATTCTGACAATTAAAAAAAAAACAATATTTTTTGCTTTCTGCTATAAAACATAGCCAATAAAAAAATGTAAAAATCAAATTTCTTCATTAATGTGGGCCAATATGTATTTTGCTACATATGTTTGTTAAAAAAAAAAAATCCCAGTAAGTGTATATTGATTGGTTTGCACAAAAGTTATAACATCTACACACTATAGGACATTTTTATTTATTTGTTACCAGTAATGGTGGTGATCAGTGATGTATAGTGGATTTTGATCTTGCGCCAGACATTCTGACACTTTTTGGGGACCAGTGACACTAATATTGTGATCAGTGCTAAAAATATGCACTGTCATTGTACTAATGACACTGTCTGGGAAGGGGTTAACATCAGCGGTGATCGAAGGGTTAATTGTGTGCCTCTCCAGTGTTTATGTGAACTGTGTGAGGTGCTTTTACTGAGGGAAGAGAGGGAATGTAGCAGGGACACAAACGCCATGCCTTCCCCCTGTCAAAATGGCAATCTGGCTTGTTTACTACCCGACGATCGACTGGCAGACATCTAGTACCTTTCACCCACCGATTGGCTTCCGCTGTGTATAATGAAGCGAGGTGTTGTATTTATACATGATCCAGCACACAGCTGCCACCCTGTAGCAATAAAGCTGGTATAGGGTAGTCCGGAAACGGTTAAAAGATAAGTCCAGCTTGGGCTCATTCGGTACGGTGCTGCATCTGCCTAGGTAAGTATGAATATGGGATAAAAAAATTCCATACTTCTCTTTTAATATTCAAAGTAAACTCACTCATCCATACGTGTCTCCATGCTTTGTTTTGTTGAGAAATCATTTTGAAAAACATCCCCAGAATTTATAGAAATGACCTTCTTTTGCTGTTGATTCATGTAGCATTTACTTCCTGGAATCCATCTGACCTTAGTTCAGGCATGCAGGTAGAAGTGTGTGCTTAGCTGAGAAAGCCTCTCCTTCCCTCCTCCAGATGAAAGAAGAAAATACCCATGAAGTCTCCTGGGAAGTAAGACATCATTTTAGCCTAGTATAAAAAATTATAAAAAATATCATATATATGTGAAATATAATTCATACAAAAGATCGTGCAAAAAAAAAAAAACGTCCGCACGCCGCTCCTCCCTACGCCGTTTCGTTAGAGATAACATCTTTCAGTGGCACTGGTAGACTTTATCTCTAACGAAACCACGTTGGGACGGCAGAATTCTTTTTACTATTTGATGCGAGTTTCTTATGACATATGTAAGTGTGATTCTTTATTTTTATTAAAAATCCTGGCAATATTATACTACGGCGATTCCCCTTTTTTTTTATCTATGTGATTGGCAATGAGCGGTGTGGCCATAGGAATATACCAACATTGGAACAGAGTGGAAATCACAAGCAAAAAAGATGTTCATTTGGAGTTGGACTATTACTTTGAATTTAAGTTCCAATTATAGTAGTGTATATATTCATTTTTGTACTATTTATTTAATTTTATATATTAAATTTATTTTTTGCACGATCTTTTGTATGAATTATATTACACATCAATTGATCTTTTTTATAATTTTTTATGTTATTATATATTCAGTGATATTGAATTGGATTATTATAGCGCAACTTTTTTCGAAAAATTGGTATTAATATTGTGGGTATCTCACATTTAGGTTGCAGCTTCACTTTCACAAACATTTTTACAGTTTGTCAATTATTTTAACTTTAGATAGCGCTGTATTACATTTTTTTATTAATCATTTTAGCCTAGGCCAGAAGCCAGGAAGCAACTGAAGAAATGTAAAAAAAAAGATTAAAATAAGTAAATATGATATATCTTCTTATCTATTTACTCCATACTAGCAGCATAAACATTTAAAATAGTTAATGTGATTGAGATAGTTTAGTTGCACATTAACGACTTGCTTACTAGGCACCTAAACCTCCCTCCTGCCCAGACCAATTTTCAGCTTTTAGCGCTGTCCCTCTTTGAACGACAATTACGCAGTTATGCAACACTGTACCCAAATTCAATTATCATTTTTTTCCAACAAATAGAGCTTTTTTTGGTGGTATTTGATCACCTCTTTTTTTTTTCTTCTTTGTTAAATTTTTAACAAAAAAGACCAAATGTAAAAAAAAAATACAAAACTATTTAATATTTTGTTAATGCATTTTTGAAACAGGTAATTTTTCTCCTTCATTGATGTACGCAGATGGGGCTACACTAGGGTTGCCACCTGTCCAGGATTTACCCGGACATTTTGGGTTTTGACTCATGCGTCTGGTTTTCAGACTGCCTGAAACCCGGACACATTATTCAGACTGGACTATGGCTTCCCAGCAGGGTTGCTGGCTACAGTTGTCTAAGCTGGGAGTGTCTGTTACACTCTCTTTCATGCTGCCCGAAGCCAGCACTAACAATCCCCCCAAACACACACAGGCGGGAGAGGAGCTCGATCTGCACCTCTTCCTCCTGCCTCTACCCCTCTGTGCCTGCCCACACTCCAGTCCCCAGCGCTGTGCCTCAGAAAAGGAAAGTGGGGGCTGGTTTTTGAAGTCCAGCAGCCTCAGATACATCTGGGTGAGAGGTGCTGACTGCCAAGGGGTGAGTGAGCTCACCATCCATTAGGGTTGTCCCGATATTAGTATTGGTATCGGGACTGATCCCGAGCATTTGTGCGAGTACTTGTACTTGCGCAAATGCTCCCGATGCCAGATCCGATACCTGGGAGAGATGACTAAAGTGACCTGGTGCAAGCGGAAGTCAACGGCTAGGAACAACGGAAGTGACACTGTGTCGACGTCGGTGGTTGGACATCCCGATGCCCATCTTAGTACACCCTACACTTGGCTGCAGCAAGCCAGCAGCAGACATCTTATCACACCCAGCCCATATAGTTCGAGCTGGGTGTAAAAAGATGGCAGTTGCTGCTTTTTATGCGGCCGAGTGCAAGGAGTACCAAGATGGGCGTCACGGGCAACCTTTCCTCATGGTATGACAGTGCCTGACCTGCCCATCAGTGCCCATAAATGCCACCTATTAGTGCCCAATGCACATAAGTTCAGCCTATCAGTGCCAGTCACCTGTCAATGCCATCTATCAGTGCCAGCCACCTGTCAGCGCCATCTATCAGTGCCCGCCATCTATCACTGCTGCATATCTGTGCCACCTAATCTATATTGTGCTTTGAAAACTGTCACATAACATTCAAAAAAAGTATCGGTAATCGGAATCTGCGAGTACTTGGAAAAAAAGTATCGGTACATGTACTCGGTCTTAAAAAAGTGGTATCGGGACAACCCTACCATCCTTCCCTATTGCATCAGAGTGTTCCCTATTACATCAGAGTCCTCTCCATACATCAGAGTTCTCAGTGTCCCCCCTTAATACGGGGCTCCCAGAGGATCCCTTATGTTAGAGTCCCTGGAGTTCTCCAGTGTGAGGGAACTCAGCGGGTTTAGATGTATAAGGGGAACTCTGTGGACTCTGATGTAAAAGGGGAACTCTGTGGACTCTGATGTAAAAGGGGAACTCTGTGGACTCTGATGTAAAGGGGGAACTCTATGGGTTTAGATGTCAAAGGGGAACTCTGGGTTTAGATGTAAAAGGGGAACTCTGTGGACTCTGAAGTAAAGGGGGGACGATTATTATTACTTCATATGATTAGAAATGTTATTTATTATCAAAATATATGTATAAAAAAAAATTGCTGTGCAACACATAAAGTGTCCAGTTTTGACTTGAAGAAAAGGTGGCAACCTTACGCTGTCGCCGTGAGGAGAAAAAAAACAAAACGATTATCTATTCTCTGTTTACATCACGTAAACACGTAATCGACCCCTTACTCCGATCAGTGATCACCCGAGCCTCACCCCCCTGCAGGGGCACAGCCAGCTTGCAAAGGGAAGGACTTCTATTGATGCCCTCCCAGCAAAACAGATCCGCGCTGTAGCCATCATTCGGCTATAGAGCAGATCTGAAGGAATTAAGACCCCTTTCACGCTGAGTTGGTTTTCAGGCATTTTAGCAATAGAAATAGCCTCTAATTAGCACTTGAAAACTGCCGCCCAATCATTTCAGTGTGTCTGTTCACACTGGGGCGGTGCGTTTGGGGGATGTTAGGAAAAGTCCTGCAAGCAGCATCTTTGGGGCAGTGTGGGAGCGATGTATACATTGAAATGAATGGGCAGCGCTTGCAAAGCACCTGAAAAGCGATTCGGAAGAGCAGAAACATGGATGGTTTTTAACCCCTTCTTTGGGGTTAAAAGTGCCCCGCTAGCGGCCGAAATGTGCCACTAAAACAAGTGGCGCTTTAGCGCTAACATGGATGCAGCCCCAGTGTGAAAGGGGTCTAATGTATTTATCTTTGATTGATTGACAACACCTCCTCACCACCATCCCATATAAGAGAGTGGAGAGTCTGGCCATCTTATATGAGAACACAGCGCACCTGGCACTATGATATGGCAATAACAGAACACAGCGCGGTGTACTGCAGCTTTTATTGTATGTACACTTTGGACTGTAAATCTAGCCTTTTTTTCCTTTCTGTTTTTAGTTTGAATATTAGTTCAAAACTTTGTTGTGTTTTTTTATTGCTCACTTTGTCACATTTATGACTAATGCCCTGTACACACGGTCGGACATTCCGACGACAAAATCCATTGGACGGATTTTGGCCCAAACTTGTCTTGCATACACACGGTCGCATAAAGTTGTCGGAAAATCAGACTGTTCAGAACGCGGTGACGTATAACAAGTACGACGGGATTATAAAGAGGGCAGTAGCCAATCGCTTTTGTCTCGTAAATTATTCTGAGCATGCGTGGCACTTTGTCCGTTGGAATTGTCTACACACGATCAGAATTTAAACAATCGGATTTTGTTGTTGGAAAATTTTAGATCCTGCTCTTAAACTTTGTGTCGGAAATTCCAACCGAAAAAAGTTAGATGGAGCCCACACATGATCAGATTTTCCGACAACAAGATCCAATTGCACATTTTCCATCGGAAAGTCCGGCCGTGTGTACAGGGCATTATTCTGTCCCAGTTCCAGCTACCACAGCACCATTATGCTATCATCGCCATGCCAATTCATGTTTTTTTTAACTCTTTATTTATTCCAGATATGCCAGGAAATAGACATAAAACTGGTCACACGTTAGACTGACTACAGATTGTTTCACAATTGAAAACAAGATCCACAATCATGAGAGATCTTCCCCTGAAACAAGGTGGTAGAGAATTGACTTTCCAGGTCATTTCAGCAAATAGAGAGGAAGCCCCAGCAAATACAGACATGATTATGAATTGTGTCATAACACTTGACCACCATTAGGAGACGCTAATGACATGACATGACATTACATTCCTTATTTTAGATGTCATTATATTACATTGTTGTGTTTCTGTGCTTCTTTATGCAATGCAGGCAGATCATGGTTGGTGCGAGGTGCTGGCATGGAGCTGTACATAGCTTCCTGAAAGCATCTTTATAAATATAAGCATTAACAGGGAAAAGGGAATTGTGGAGAAAAATAAAAAATATGAATAAAAGAACCTTCACATAAAAGACCTCAAAAGAAAAATTGTGGGTTCAGTTGGACTTTTTAGGCATAAAAGAAGTTGTGAACACAACCAATATATTCAAGAGGAATTATTTCTATTTATTATTAAGACAAAAGTAGAAACAAAAAAAAACAAAAAAAAATTCTTTTTACAAAAAAGAATTATTTCCTCCTTATAACTACACATTTGAGACCTAATTGACATCCTATCAAAGGTAGTAAAATCCACTTAAAATTTCCAAAGGGGAAAAAACGGCGTCGAGGCCGGTCGGACGCATCGTAGGAGACGCTGGTCGGGTAGCTGAACGTCACTTCCGCCTAGTGCGGAGTGACGTCACTACCGGGACGGACACACATAAAAGGACACACATGGCTGGTGTCCATGAATAGCGGCCATTTTTTACAAAAATAAATACGATAGGGGTGAACGGGCTGAATAGCCTGCCTGCTTGATTCCCCCTCTGCCTTCCCCCTTTACCCAGTGGGAATTCGGTTCGCTTCACTGCACTTAAAGATAATTGGTCTGCATAATTGTATGTATCTTTCTTTACTTTTATTGGATGTACTTCCTAATCCTCTCCAAACTATCACGGTGGGTTTCTCCTAGAGCACTGGTAATATAATATTCTATTTTTAGTTTCTACTGTATAATATTCTCTGCTGGCTCTTTTTCTAATTCTCCTTGGTGTTGCTCAAACAATTGGTGTTTCACCTGACTAATGGGTTCCAATTTATCTCACTCTGAGGGACACTTTTTATGTTTGGACATTCTTTATACCAAATTCTAAAACCCCCCCTTTTTCATTATGCTTTTTTATACAGCTCAGGGGATACTCAGAGTACCCATCATCATTTAACTTCTGGCTACCCACATTTTAAGAACACCCACTAAAAATTAAATGTTCGAAGCCCCACGGGCTCAACACATTTTTGAAGTGATTCCACCAACTTTAAATTCATATCTGCATTTATTGCTCAACGTCTACTCCTCCTCCCCCCCCTTTTTCCTTTTTGGAGAAATGGGTGTTTGAAAATCGTGCCAACTTCCCTACTCTCCTCCGGGAACGGTGGTCTCCCTATTTGGGACACACTTTATGAAGGAATGTAAGTATTTATGGCTTGATATAAGATATGAAATAAGAATGTTGTATCCGCCCCCACACTGTGCCCCCCCCCCCCCTTATTTTTATTATTTTTTTTTTTTTCCCAATCTTATGGAACACCTTAGCATCTTGATAGGTGGTATAATGAAATATGTTATGTGTATCTGGATACATGTAGTTTATATTTATGTTTGTATATGTTTTTAGTATTTTATATATATATATATATATGTTTTCTTTTTATTTATTTATTCTTTCTCCTTACAATATAGAACACTGTTATCAGCTCCTGAAGAAGCGTCATCTCCAGACGCGAAACATGTAGAGCACCAGAATATATGTAACTGTCGACTGTATGGTTGATATCCTTGATTCTATATTTATATAGATATGCACTTTGTTTTTTCCCCTTTGGAAATTTTAAGTGGATTTTACTACCTTTGATAGGATGTCAATTAGGTCTCAAATGTGTAGTTATAAGGAGGAAATAATTCTTTTTTTGTAAAAAGAATTTTTTTTTTATTTTTATTTTTTTTGTTTCTACTTTTGTCTTAATAATAAATAGAAATAATTCCTCTTGAATATATTGGTTGTGTTCACAACTTCTTTTATGCCTAAAAAGTCCAACTGAACCCACAATTTTTCTTTTGAGGTCTTTTATGTGAAGGTTCTTTTATTCATATTTTTTATTTTTCTCCCCAATTCCCCTTTCCCTGTTAATGCTTACATTTATAAAGTGATAACCAGGACGTGGCATTCTGTTTAAACTTTTCAGTGTATCCACAGACACCACCCTATGACAGATACACATTTTTTCATTTAAATATTCCTGAAAGCATCACCACACCCTCCCTCAGTGCTCTTCCTAACAACCCTCAGCCCTGATGTAAGCAGTGTGTTGGCTCTTGAATGAGTTATGCAAAAATGCCTTGGTGCACGGATGGCAATCTGGAGGAGTGGGTCTTCCTAGGCAGACTTTAGGGAGGAAGGAAAGTCTACTTTTTTAACTTGTCCCTGTAATAAGGCTTACCTGTAGGTACAGTGAATATCTTCTAAACTTGCATTGTTTAGGAGAAATTCACATGGGATGCAGCCAGTGATGTCACCGGTGCATGCGCTCTGAAGGGATGGCAAACCCTACCCAGAGCATCTATACAACCCACAAACCTAGACGGGTGAGGATGGAAGCACAGAGGAGCTGGGACAGCACTGCGCTAGAGGACTCCATGTGCGGGTAAGTCTGTCATAATGTGCTAGTATGCAGAGCCTACTAATACATAATGACTTAAACCTGTAGGTGGCCCTTTTTTATATATATTTGTGGTGGTTTACTATCACTTTAATTAGCTGAGGTTTTTCTTTAATTTGTTAGTCAGGTCCATCTAAATCTGCTAGTACATCTAACACTACCCTTTTCCCAGATTTACAATGCTGTTGTCCAAACGTGGAGATGCCCTTAAGCTGTACAAAAGTTCTTTGTACATTCAATCAAAAAACGCAAAAAAAATAGAACAGAAACCTTTTTTCAAATTGGTGTGACACCGCAAAGTAGGAGCCGCACCAATTTGAACCATTGCCGTCAGTAGGCAGAGACATTTCATGCGATTTTGAACCGCATGACAAGAAGCACCGGTGTGAACAGGGGGCTTAATGATTTGTATTTCTGCCAGTCCTGAGAATTGCACAGTTCTGCACAACACAGCCAGGCTTGAAGTATAGTAGATCTGATTTTTCTCTGCTGCCTGGATACTGAAAAGATATGCTGTAGTCTGATGAGCTTGTTTCTCTGTTACTTTGCTCTCTCCTCCCAAAACTGACTGGCTCCCTATGCTGCCTCTCCCTCCCTGATCTGAGTTCTGCTGTACAGGGACTATAAGTGGCTGATACCAGATTGAATAGAGGTGTTAGCCAAAACTAGTCTGCTGCTGACTGTACTCACTGAGAAGGCTTGAAAATAAATATGCTTGATGTTATGGAGTTGCCGGCTGCTTCTTTTTTTAGATTCATTTATGTAGTTTAAAGTAGCTAAAGGCAAAAACCTTTCATTTGTGACAGAGTAAGGGAGGGTTATAATCCCTGTTGTATTTTATTATTTTTTTGCCATTTGTGCCCTATTGGGGAGCTTTTCCTTCACTTCATACCGCATAGCCAAGACAGGAAGTGAAAGGAAATCCCTCCAAAATGAGGGAACCCCTGGTTGTCACCAGGGCCACCAGAACTAGTGTCCTCATTGGAAAATGTCCCCTCTATTACTGCTTTAACTGCTTCCTGACCAGCCAACACAGTTATACAAGGGCAGGTTGGCTCCCCTGCATGAGCCGTCGTAGCTACACGTCGGCTCGCGGGGTCAGGATAACTGCCAATGCTTGTGGCCGACAGTCGCGATGACCGCACCCACGAGCGATCATGAGCAGGAGACACAGAACAGGGACGAGTGTGTGCAAACACACACTTCCCTGTTCTGTTCTGACAGGAGTGACAGATTGTGTGTTCCTATTAGGTAGAAACCACGATCACTCACTTCCTCTAGTCAGTCCCCTCCCCCTTCAGTTAGAATCACCTCCCAGGGAACACAGTTAACCCCTTGATTGCCCCCTAGTGTTAACCTCTTCATTGCCAGTGACATTTTTACAGTAATCAATGCATTTTTATAGCACTGATCGTTGTATTAATGCCAATGGTCCCAAAAATATGTCAAAATTGTCCGATGTGTCCACCATAATGTTGCACTCATGATAAAAATTGCAGATCGCCGCCATTACTAGTAAAAAAAAAAAATAATAATAAAAATGCTATAAATCTATTTCCTATTTTGTAGACGCTATAACTTTTTTTTTTTTTTTTTTTAACAATCTTTTTATTGAAAGTTTCACAAATTAACAATCAACAAATACATGTGCAAGGTCAATTAAACAAAAAGGAGTACATATCCTGTGCAGTATCATGAAAGTAAGGTAGCCGAAAATACTAGTAATTCCTTTTTTCCTATACAAATGATATACATTAATGGTCGAGTGTTTGATAAACGGCTAGATAATGTCAACGTAGGAATGAGATATTTGCAATATTTCAAACAAGTCACAACTATTTTAGCAAATAAATTTAACAATTAAATTTAAGAACGACTTCTATATTTGTCCCATAAGGCCCATTTCCGAAGAAAGGGTTGTAGTCTATCTTCCTGATACGCTACCGTTCTTTCATATTCAAACGAGTGGTCAACTAGGGCCACTACTTCTGACACCAAAGGGGAAGCAGTAGATTTCCATTTTCGTGTAATGCTCAGCCGAGCTGAAAATAAAATGTGTCACTAATGTGCGCTCTGGGGTGGGATAAATATCCAAATCTACACCTAGAAGAGCTTGTTCTACTCTGAGGGGATTTAAGATTCCTGTTAACATAGCTATTACCTTACTTATTTCCCCCCAGAAGCTTCGTAAAGATACACAACCAAAATATGTGTGCCAGATTTCCCACCTGGCCACATTCTCTCCAGCACGCGTTCGTACCCTCTCCTGCGTATTTCGCTATTATGTAAGGCGTCCTGTACCATCGAAATCGTAACTTATGTGCGCCTTCCCTAAAATTGGAACAACGAGTGGAATTGTAACTGCTCTTAATAGCTCTGACCCATTGGTCTGGGGATATAGTGATATTTAGATCCTCTTCCCACTTGGTTAACTGATTGTACATCTCAAAATGCAGTTTACCGTGAAGGAGATTGTATATGGCCGTAATACCTTTCTTTTGTGCTGAGGTTGGCTGCCACAGCTCCCAAATACATTCCGGGAGGCTAAAGTACTGTGTACAATCGTAAGGGATCATGCTAGTCAATCTGGCAAATGTCAGAAATTCAGTCTTAGGAATGTCCTGAGTGGCCTTCAAGTTTTCAAATGACCGTATATTACCCTGCGTTAAAAGTTGGTGAAGAAAACAGAGTCCATAGTTTGCCCAATGTGTCACTTGTAAGTCAAGGGTAAGGAAGGACAGGGCCGAGAGGGGATAGGGAGATGTTTAAGGTCGGTGTTGGCTGGTTGGTGTTTGCGTAGGTAAGCCCAGGCCTGCAGTGTCGCGTTTATAGTAGGGTGGTGTTTATATCTTCTGGGGTCCCCTATCGCTGTGGCATTTAGAAGCCCTGAGAGATCCTTCTGTTGTGTCTGTTCTAATTCACATATGTGCCACCGCTTCTGTTCAGGTGTATAGAACCAGACTCTAAGTTGGTCCAATATAGCTGCCATATGATAATCTCTCAGCTCTGGAACTCCCATTCCTCCCACCTGTCCATGTTTGATTAGAATTCTAAAGCCGCATCTGGCAGGCTTCCCTTCCCATAGGTATCTACCCAGTTGGCGTTGTAATGTTCTATAAAAAGAAGCTGGCAACGCAATTGGAAGTGCTCTGAAGAGATACAAGAGCTTTGGTAGTAGAAACATCTTCTACGCGGCCAATCTGCCGGACCAGGAAAGATAAAACTTTTTAAATCTGGACAGCTCACCCTCAAAGCTCGATGGGATAGATTCGAAGTTGCATTTGTAAAGTTGAGATAGGGAGCTGGTTAACCTTATGCCCAAGTATTGAATGGATTCAGATGCCCAAGCATAAGGTAAGGAGTTTTGAATTCGGTTCTGTATATCCGATGGAACATTTATACCCAATATGCTCAACTTAGTTGCATTAATTTTGTAATAAGAAATCTCATTTAAATTTTCCAACACCTCGTGCACAGTTTTCAGGGATTCCTCTGGATCAACAAGAGACAGGATCACATCATCTGCATATAGAGTGATAGAGTGCTTAGTCGATCCAGAGCTAATACCTCTAATATTCGGGTGAGTCCTAATCCTCTCCGCCAATGGCTCCATTAAAAGGGCAAAGATCAGGGGTGATAAAGGACACCCCTGTCTTATTCCATTGGTAATGTAAAACTGTTCAGAGAAAAGGCCCTCTGTGAAAACTTGCGCTGACGGTTTGGAGTACAGAGCAGAGATGGCGGAGAGGACCGGGCCCGAAAAGCCAAACTTCAACAAAACCGCCGAGAGGTACCCCCAATGAACCCTGTCGAAAGCTTTCTCGGCGGCCAGTGAGAGGAGGACCACTGCCCCCCCCCCACCGGACGCCGAGTGAATCAAGTTCAGCACCCTCCTGGTGGCATCCGGGGCCTGTCTCCCCACAACAAACCCCACCTGATTGGGCTGTACCAGTTGAGGTAGAACCTTAGTTAAAGCGGGAGTCCACCGGGACTCCGCGTTTTTTTTTTTTTTAAAAGCCAGCAGCTACAAATACTGCAGCTGCTGACTTTTAAAATAGTGACACTTACCTGTCCAGCGCGCCCGCGATGTCCGCACCCGAAGCCGATCTCTAGGTCGCCTGTCGGGTCCTGCCGCCGCCATCTTGGGTATGGGAATCAGGAAATTGAGCCTTTCGGCTTCATTTCCCGGTTCCCTACTGCGCATGCGCGAATCGCTCTGTGCAATAAGGATGCTCCCCGCTGCCTCTGGGATCTGTGTGTTTCCCAGCAGGCAGCGGGGCACTTGCGGGAAGGGGCGGGCACTTGCGGAAAGGGGCGTACGTTACGCCCCTTTCTGCAGAGAGCTATCCCGGAAGTGGGTGCAGTTACCTGGATTATCCAGGTAACTGCACCCCCCTCCCCCCTGAAAGGTGCCGATTGTGGCACCGGAGGGGGGGAGGGTTCCGATGAGCGGAAGGTCCACTTTAGGGTGGACCTCCGCTTTAACCTATTGGCAAAAATCTTGGCATATATCTTCAGGTCCACATTTAATAAAGATATGGGCCTGAAGTTCTGTACCCTGTCTGAATCCTTTCCCGGTTTAGGCAGTGTTACTATAGTAGCCGATAACATCTCGGGTGGGAAGGAGGCTGAGGAGGCAGCTGCATGAAACACCCTCTGCATATAGGTAGTCAGAATACTGGAAAATGTCCTATAATACTCCGAGGAGTATCCATCTGGACCGGGCGATTTGTTTTTAGGGAGGGCTTCTATGGTCTTTTGTATTTCGGCTAATGAAAATGGGGCGTTCAACTTCTCTAAGTGCAGTGGTTGCAACTTTGGGAGGTTAAGTATCTGAAGAAAACGTTCTATGGCATCAGGTGTGGGCTGTGCAGAAGAGGCATCTTCCTTCAAGTTGTACAGGCTGCTGTAATACCAGCCGAATGCATCTGCTATTTCTTTAGGGTTAGTAAGTCTAGAGCCATTTTGTGGATGTACTATGTACGGTATTCTTTGCTTGAGTACTTTGTCCTTAAGCTGCATTGCTAAGAGCTTCCCTGCCTTATTGCCATGTGTATAATGGTTAGCTTTGAGTTTATGAATGTTCCTGGCATGTTGGGCCACCAGTAGAGTACGTAGGTCATTGCGGGCTTTTGCTAGATTATTACTTATTGAGAAAGAGGGTGTCGCTTTATTCACGATTTCTAAGTCATTTATCTCCTTCAAAAGGCTATCCATGCGCTGCCTCCTCCTCCTGTTCACCCCCGCACTAATCTTAATCAGGAGACCTCTAGTAAATGCTTTGTGAGTGTTCCATAAAATGAACGGGTCTACATTCTCAACATCATTAATTGTAAAAAATTCTTGCAATGCGGCTGTAACCTCATTTATAACCTCTGGGTTTTTAAACAACTGGGGATCGCACCTCCACCGGTTCGCCCGGGTAGAGAAGGTGCCATCCCCAACCGCTATTGACACCGGTGCATGATCAGTCCATGAAATGGTACCGATCTCCGACCTAAAGATACGCTGTAATAAAAACGTATCAACTAGAAACATGTCAATCCTGGAATAGGACATGTGTACCTGTGAGAAAAAAGAAAAGTCACGTTCAGTGGAGTGCTGACACCTCCACACATCATACAGGCCAGCTGCTCCCATAAATTTTGCGATCGCAGGCCTGCAGGAGAGCCTCGGGGAGGGACTGGACACGTCTAATACTTTATCTGGAACTGCGTTTAGATCCCCACATAAAATAACATGTCCCTTAGCTGTCTTTTGTATTCTCCCCCATAGCTTGTTAAGAAAATGCACTTGTCGAGCATTGGGGGCATAAGCGTTAACTATGGTATAGGCCACATTATTCATTTCGCAGTTAAGAATTAAATACCTCCCTTCTTTGTCTTGTTGATGGGATATATACTTATATGCAACTGATTGCTTAATGAGGATTGCAACTCCCCTTTTTTTTGTTGGGGCATTACACAGAAATATCGTGGGGAAGTGTTTGTTGGATAATTTAGGGTGGTTGCTTTCTTTAAAGTGAGTCTCCTGCAGGCAGAGGACATCGCTGCGTAGTAGCTGGGCCTCCCTCCATAACATGTGCCGCTTTTGCGGGCTATTCAAACCGTTAACGTTTAAAGGCGATATTTTGAATACCATAACTAGTGAGCTTGTGACTTATCCAATAGCTGAGAATAAATACTTCTAAACACAAAAATAAATTTCTATCCTCTCTCATGCACAACACCAACCAAATGGCTAGATGAACACTATAGTGACCGTGTATAGGAAGTCTTGTTTCCACAAAAGGAAAAGGCAAAAAGAAAAACGGAAAAGGAGAATACAGGAAACGTTGTAAAAAGAGTGAAACGTAAAAATTTATAAAAAAAATGTAGGAACTGATTCCTAGGAATCTGAGCCAACAGTGGCTGTTGATAACTGGGGGAAACACAAGTCTCGATGCCGATGGGGTCATCCAGGTTTAGGTGCAATTGGATGTAAGCCAAGCACGATACTCAGGTGTGACTGTCTCAGCCGTCAGGAGTGTCCTTTGTTGCTTGATGAGCCTTAGGGGCCGACAGCTCTGGGGTGATGATTTCCCATTTTTCCAGTAGACGCAGGCCGTCCTCCAGCGTACTGATACGATAATCCCGGTCTCCTTTGGAGATGACTAAGGTGGCTGGGTGGTTCCACTTGTATGGAATTTTGTGGTTTCTGAGTGGTTTGGTAATAGTCAGAATATTACGCCTCTGCTGCATGGTGTGGGCTGACAGGTCCGCAAAGAAGGTGAGCCCCTGTATGCAGTCTGGGGGATGGACTGCTTGCCTTATAGCAGACATCAGCTTCTCCTTCACTCTGTAGTAGTGTATCCTGGCTATGGTGTCTCTGGGAAGTTTCGCCTGAATGTGTTGTGGCTTAGGTAGCCTATGGATACGGTCAATGGTTAGTTCCTCTAGCGAAACATCCGGCAGAAGTTTGTGCATAATAGTAGTGAGGTGTGCCATCAAATCTTGGGGCTTGACTGTCTCAGGAATACCTCTAATTTTCACATTATTCCTTCTCGAGCGGTCTTCCAGGTCCGCTACTTTAGCTTTAAGCCAAGAGATGTCCTCATCATGTTCATTATGAGCGTCCACCATATTGTTGAATGTGTCTGTGAATTCCCCCATCTTATGCTCAATATGGTAGACCCTGTCACTGACCGCTATCACTTCAGTTTTGCATTGTGTCACTAACTGCAGCATGTCAGTATGAATCACCCCTCTGTGTGACCAACATGTCTTTTAAAGTGGAGTCCATAACTGGCTGGTTGTTTGTAGGGAACGCTGCAATTGCATCCTGAAACTCCAGCGTATCATCAATAGCAGCAGCCATATTTCTGTCCCCTCTGTCTGCCAGCTCCTGTGTCAGCTTAGGCTTAGATTTAGCTGGGCTGTTCGTGCTGGAGGAGGATGGGGATACGGCCTATGGTGCTTTATGTTTGTGCCTGTTTCTACTCACAGTTTCCCAGCCGTCCTCAGGGTCCTCCATGCAGGCCTTCTCTGCGGCCTGTGAGCCTCGTGCGCCGGGTGCGCCATCTTGCCCGCCTGTGCGGCCAGACCGGCCGAAAAAGTCCGTCATTTTCCCGGGCTGTGAGCGCTCCCTTCTCCTCCTCGACATGACCGGACACTTCCCTGGACCTTCCGGAACAAAGATCTGCCACTCGTCCGTGCTTTTCGTCGCTGTGATCGGTACTGGATGTCCCGTGTGGCGAGGAGCTCAGGACTCACGCGTCCATGCTCCTTGCGCGCCGGCTCCGCCCCCAACGCTATAACTTTTGCGCAAACCAATCAATATATGCTTATTGTGATTTTTGTTTTACCAAAAATATATAGAATACATATCAGCCTAAGCTGAGAAAACATTAGCTTTTTTTTACAAAAAAAAGGGGATATTTATTATAGCAAAAAGTACAAAATATTGTGTTTTTTTTTTTCAAAATTGTCGCTTTTTTTGTTTATTGCGCAAAAAATAAAAACCGCAGAGGCAATCAAATACCACCAAAAGAAAGCTCTATTTGTGGGAAAAAGAGTACATCAATTTTGTTTGAGTGCAATATCGCACGACCGCGTAATTGTCAGTTAAAGCAACTCGGTGCCAAATCGCAAAAAGTTCTCTGGTCAGGAAGGGGGTCCATTTTTCCAGGGCTGAAGTGGTTAAGTGTAAATGGGATTTTCTTTAACTTCTATGGGGGCAAAAACAGCAAAATAAACCCATTGGAGTTCTAATACTTCTACACTCTATCCAAAACAAAACAAAAATGTTGTCTTTATTTATACATTAAATCTGCCCGGAGTGCACCATTAAATTTAACATTTAGGAAGGAGTTAAACATAGCTAAAGTAAAAACATTTTAGTTTTGGATAGAGTGGAGAGGGATGAGAACACCCGTCCGGTTTTTATCGCTGTCTGTGCCCGTTGGGCCCTATTTACACCTGTGCATTCTGGAAATGAACACAGAACACAAAACATGCGTTATGCTTGCAGTGGCATTACTTTTTAATGGCACCCCAAATGCAGACAGCATACAAGCAATTTGTGCATAGCAAAGCAGGACACAAATACGCCAAAATGTAATGTAAAAAACTAATAAAATGTGAAACTTCTTTGGCATGTTTGCCACGCATAGGGCAGCCCATTTAAGTGAATGGGCTGCCCTATGTGTGTTGAGTGAAAAGACGTGAGGTGTGAATGGGGCCTTAGGGAGATTCACCATCTCTATTTGTCCCTTTTAGGTTACCAAGCGTGAAAGTAAAAAAATCCCACATTTTATGCTATCACCAAGAAATAGCGGGGAAATCTTTACATGGAGACACTAGCTCTAGAATACCCCCAATATGGAGGTTTTTTTTCTCGCTTCCTCTTTCAGCTATTGAATAGGGATGAGCTTCGTGTTCGAGTCGAACGTACGTTCGACTCAAACATCGGCTGTTCGGGCGTTCGGCAAAATCCGAACTCTTGGTCCGTTCGCGTCAAAATTCGTATGGCGCGCGCGGACCACAATGCACTGCAGTGGCGCAGTGCATTGCTGGCTCGTGATTGGCCAAGCATGCACTGTGACCCCCGCATGCTTGGCCAATCGCAGCGCCAGCAGCGAGGAGAGCCATGATTGGCCACAGGCATCCTGCCTGTGGCCAATCATAGCTCAGGCTGTGTAGTGCACGCCCCACACTATATAAGGCCGCCTTTGAGGCGGCCTCGTGTAGTGTGTTGGCATCTGAAGCAGTGGGTGTTCTGTGTACCTTCAACACAGTTACACACCAATCGTTTTTGGCTGATTTCCTATCTTGCTCTTGTGTAGTGGTTATTGTCTGTGCCCTGACCGCAGTATACACCACTACACTATATTCACCTCACCTATATAGCTAGCTAGTGATCTATCTTTAACCACTTAACAACCGCCCATTGCCAATTAACGACTTCAGGGCGGTTGTTTAACTCTGAGAGGCCGTTAATTAACGGCCTCCCAGAATTCTGCTCTCGCGCGCCCCCTAGGGCGCGCACTCGAGAGCATCCGTGACCGCCGGGTCCACAGGACCCGGCGCATCACGGATCACGGTAAACGGCCGCTCGTCGCGGCCGTTTACCACGTGGTCGCTCCGTCAAATGACGGAGTGATCACTTGTAAACAAACCGGCATCATGTTATGACGCCGGTTCCTCCCTCCCCTCTCTGTACCGATCGGTACAGCGGAGGGGAAAGAGATCGGTGTCAGCAGCGATGTGGGCTGCATCTGCAGTGCCCACATCGCTGCTCACCGAATTTAACCCCTCAATTCCCTGCCAATACTCTGCAATACCAGTGCATACTCTGCAGTACCCTGCCATTACTCTGCAGTACCCCCCATTACTCTGCAGTACCCTGCCTTTACTCTGCAGTACCCCCATTACTCTGCAGAAACCCCCATTACTCTGCAGTACCCTGCCATTACTCTGCAGTACCCTGCCATTACTCTGCAGTACCCCCCAATACTCTGCAGTACCCCGCCATTACTCTGCAGTACCCCGCCATTACTCTGCAGTGCAGTACCCTGCCATTACTCTGCAGTACCCTGCCATTACTCTGCAGTACCCTGCCTTTACTCTGCAGTACCCTGCCATTACTCTGTAGTACTCCCCAATACTCTGCAGTACCCTGCCATTACTCTGCAGTACCCCCCAATACTCTGCAGTACCCCCCAATACTCTGCAGTACCCTGCCATTACTCTGCAGTACCCCCCAATACTCTGCAGTACCCGCCATTACTCTGCAGTACCCCGCCATTACTCTGCAGTGCAGTACCCTGCCATTACTCTGCAGTACCCTGCCATTACTCTGCAGTACCCTGCCTTTACTCTGCAGTACCCTGCCATTACTCTGTAGTACTCCCCAATACTCTGCAGTACCCTGCCATTACTCTGCAGTACCCCCCAATACTCTGCAGTACCCTGCCATTACTCTGCAGTGCAGTACCCTGCCATTACTCTGCAGTACCCTGCCATTACTCTGCAGTACCCTGCCATTACTCTGCAGTACTCCCCAATACTCTGCAGTACCCTGCCATTACTCTGCAGTACCCCCCAATACTCTGCAGTACCCCGCCATTACTCTGCAGTGCAGTACCCTGCCATTACTCTGCAGTACCCCCCATTACTCTGCAGTACCCTGCCTTTACTCTGCAGTACCCTGCCATTACTCTGTAGTACTCCCCAATACTCTGCAGTACCCTGCTATTACTCTGTAGTACCCCGCCAATACCCCGCCAATACTCTGCAATACCCTGCCATAAATTGCCATACCCAGCCATACTCGGAGATACCCAGCCATACTCGGTGATACCCTGAAATACCCAGCCATAGACTCCCCCCACCCCTCACCGCCCTCCGGTGCTTCTACCAACTCGCCAGTACGATCAAAGCCAGAATCTTTTTTTTATTTTTTATTTCAGGCTTCCCAGCCTAGAGGTGAGATGTGGGGTCATATTGACCCCCAGATTTCACTGTAAAGAGGACCTGTCACCCCATATTCCTATTACAAGGGATGTTTACATTCCTTGTAATAGGAATAAAAGTGATCAAAAATATATTTTTGGGGAAAAAAATATCAAACTAAAATAAATAAAGTAAAATGAACAATAAAAAAAAAAAAAAAAAATTAAAGCGCCCATGTCCCCATGTGCTCGCATGCAGAAGCGAACGCATGCGTAAGCCCCGCCCACATATGAAAACGGTGTTCAAACCACACATGTGAGGTATCGCCGAGAACGTTGGAGCGAGAGCAATAATTCTAGTCCTAGACCTCCTCTGCAACTCAAAACATGTAACCAGTAAAAAAAAATGTATGAAGAAAAAATTACTAATCTGCTAAATTTTATAACAGAAACAAAGAAAAATTCTTTTTTTCGCAGAATTTCCGGTCTTTTTTCTTTTATAGCACAAAAAATAAAAAAACTGAGAGGTGATTAAATACCACCAAAAGAAAGCTCTATTTGTGTGAAAAAAGGACAAACATTTCATATAGGTCCAGTGTTGCATGACTGAGTAATTGTCATTCAAAATGTGAGAGCACCAAAAGCTGAAAATTGGTCTGGTTATTAAGGGTGTTTAAGGGCCCAGTGGTCAAGTGGTTAATAATAGAGCTTGCAGTCAGTAGTGTTAGGAGATAGTGCGTGCTGTCTGCGTGCTCTGTACCCAGTACATACCGCTATAATATAGGGCAGGCCCCTACTTTCAAACATCCAACTTACAAACATCTCCTACTTGCAAACGCAAGGAGACAGCAGCAAGTGAGATGAAAAAAGACGGACGACAAAACAAATTATACAGGGGTGATAACCCTTCCCTATGTTTTCCAAAAAGCTTAAAAATAGTTTTTTTGACTGGAGCTACACTTTAAAAATGTACCAGTTGAAAATTACAAACAGATTCAACTTAAAACAACAAACCTACACAGTCCCTGTCTTGTTTGCACCGCATGTATACTGCTGTTCTGAGTATATAGGGCCTGGGGGCCACACGCATTTCCTTTTTTTAATATGGGTACAGGGTTCCCCTTAATATGCGTACAAGACCCAAATAGGCTGGTAATGGGCAGGGAGGGCTACCCATGCCATTTTTCTCAATGATTTTCAACCATATTGCAGGAACCAGATATAACATTAAAACCGCAAGCAGTTTTAAATGGTGTTATTTCCGTTTAATGTCATTTGGGGCAGGGACTGTTCTAAACACGGGAAACACGTGGCACTTCACAGGCATACTACAGACACCCCCCAGGCACCATATTTAAAGGAATATTTCACTTTTTTTTTTCAATTTAATCGTCATTAAAATCAGTGCTCCCGCCAAAACGTCCGTTTTTAAAACTTTTTTTTGCATTGACCCATGTCCCCTGAGGCAGGAGTCAGGTCCCCAACCCCTTTTTAGGACAGTATCTTGCATATTAGCCATTAAAATTAGCACTTTCCATTTCGAACGTTCGAGTCCCATAGACTTCAATGGGGTTCTAACGTTCGTAACGAACGTGGGGGCCGTTCGCAAGTTCTGGTGCGAACCGAACCGGGGGGTGTTCGGCTCATCCCTACTATTGAACAGTAAGTGAAGGGAAATCTCCCCAATTGGTAATGGCAAAAAAATCCTGACAGCCACTGCACCAATGCAAGTAACCTACGGTACTGTGTGGTAATATTCATTCACTATTGTCACACAAGTGGGTGGACTCGGGGCACAGTGCTCGGAGCCCTGAGCCCACCCTTTTTTGAAGCCTATGAGAGACTCTTTAACCACTTGGCGCCCATACTACATCTATTGACGTCATGGGCTTTCAGTGGTTATATCTAAATGATGCCTGAGGCCACAGACATCATTCAGATATTGCCATTTTCAGCTGGCGATTCCCTGCACCATAAGAATGATCATATCGGCTGTTCCGCCGCTTGATCGTTCTTACGGGTGGCGGGAGGGGACACCCCCCCTCCCGCCACCCTCCGGTGCTTCTACCAACTCACCGTTTCCATTGGTGAGTCAGTCACAGGATCCGCCGGCCCCAGCAAGTAACCATAGAGATTTCCGGCGGACTAGATCGTCCCCGGAGTCTCTATGATCGTTCGGAGGCCAGGCGCGATGTTATGACATCACGCCCGGCCTCTGTATTCAAATTAACGGCGCCGATTTGGCTAGGAAGCCAGGATCGTTTTTTTTTTGTTTTTTTTATTCTTCCCAGCCTAGAGGTGAGTTATGGGGTCTTATTGACCCCATATATCACTGTAAATATGTCCGATCATGCCATATTCCTATTACAAGGGATGTTTACATTCCTTGTAATAGGAATAAAAGTCATCAATTTTTTTTTTTTAAGTGTAAAACAAAAAAAAAAAATTAACAATAAGAAAAAAAAAAAATTCAAAGCGCCCCTGTCCCTGTGAGCTCGCACACAGAAGCGAACGCATACGTAAGTCCCGCCCACATATGAAAACGGTGTTCAAACCACACATGTGAGGTATCGCCGTGAATGTTAGAGCGAGAGCAATAATTCTAGCCCTAGACCTCCTCTGTAACCCAAAATATGTAACCAGTAAAAAAATTTCAAGCGTCGCCTATGGGGATTTTTAAATACCAAAGTTTGGCGCCATTCCACGAGCGCGTGCAATTTTGAAGCGTGACATGTTGGGTATCTATTTACTCGGCATATCCTCCTCTTTCACATCAAAAAAAATGGGCTAACTTTACTGTTTTTTTTTTTTTTTTTTAAATACAAGTACAGTAAAAATACACTACTACGAAGTTGTAAGTTCTCGCTAAAGGTGAACCTTCTCACACAGCTATATACCCTTCTAGAAAACTTTACATAAAAATAGGGATTTTTAGTTCACATGCATTGCAATGCATGTTTAAGCTGGCCAACTGCGTCAAAGTAATCCCTCTCTGGCCAGGCCCTACACTACACTGTACTAATCTACACTACACTACATTACACTAATTTACTCTACCCTAATCTGCTCCACCCTGCCCTTATGCTCTCCACCCTGCCGTAATTCACTCCACCCTGCCCTGTAACCCTGCCCTAATTCACTCCACCCTGCCCTCTAACCCTTCTGTAGTCTGCTCCACCCTGCCGTAGTCTGCTCCACCCTGACCTATAACCTAGCCCAAATCCACCCTGCCTTAATCCCCTCCACCCTTCCCTAACCCAGCCCTAATCCACCCTGCCTTAATCCCCTACACCCTGCCCTAATCCACCCTGCCTTAATACCCTCCACCCTGCTCTATAACCCAACCCTAATCCTCCCTGCCTTAATACCCTCCACCCTGCCCTATAACCCATCCCAAATCCCCCCCTGCCTTAATACCCTCCACCCTGCCCTATAACCCAGCCCAAATCCACCCTGCTTTAATCCCCTTCACTCTGCCCAATGACCCAGCCCAAATTTACCCTGCCTTCTAACCCTGCCCTAATCCACCTGGCCTTAATCCCCTCCACCCTGCGTTATAACCCAGCCCAAATTCACCCTGCCTTAATCCCCTCCACCCTGCCCTATAACTCAGCCAAAATCCACCCCGTCTTAATCCCCTTCACCCTGCCCTTTAACCCAGCCCAAATCCACCCTGCGTTAATCCTAATAAATATACATTTTTATAGATATAAGCAAATTCTTTTTTTTGTGTTTTTGTACACTATACTATTATTGGCTCCTCCCTGCCCTAATCCACATACACCATTTTTTAATAACTGCAAGCAAATATACAGTTATGTTTTTTTTTTTAATAGTGTACACCAGGCATCACTAAATGGCGGGCCGATTGCAGACCGAATCATTGTCACATCCGGACCTCCACGGTTCCACCATTTAGGAGCCAGTTGTTTATTGCCGCTGTCATCACTTCATGGCAGGCTTGGGGACAATCCTAGACAGAGGTTGGGAGACAAAGCAACTTTCTAGAAAAGAGGCTGGGACTGCTGGAGTTACAATTTTAAGTGTCCCAGCAAGTGATTGGTTGTTAGGATTAAGGGCGGCTCTAGCAACCAATCACCTGCTAGGACACTTGAAAAGTTAACTCTGTCAGTGCCTGCCCATGCCCTCCATCCAAAGCTGCGGTGTCTTCTGCTATATAGAGCTGAGATGGTTTGCACTGTGAATGAGGGGGAGTTATCTGTAATGTGAATGGGCGGGACAGAGCTGTAGTGGGGGGCAAAGCTGAAGAGGGCTTCCCTGTGAATGGGAGAAGCAGAGCTGAGGGAGAGCTGAGGAAGCCTGTAATGGGAAATAGGGTAGCAGAGCTTAGAGGGGCTGCATTGTAAAGGGGGCAGAGCTGAGGAGCTGAAATGTGACTGAGTGGAGCAAAGCTTAGGGGGTCTGCAATGTGAATAATAAGAGCAGAGCTGAGGGGGCTGCAATGTGATAGGGGCAGAGCTGAGGGGCGCTGCAGTGTAAATGGAGGAAGCAGAGCTGAGGGGGGCTACACGTCAATGAGGGGCTGAAGAGCTAAGGGGGGCTGCAATGTAAATGGGGGGCAGAGCTTAGGGGCTGTAATGTGAATGGGAGCAGTGGACATTGCTATGGGGGGGATGTGAAGGTGGGAGCAGAGGACACTACTGGAGTGGGTTATGTAAAGGGGGACAGAGGTCACTACTTTTGGTGGGGAAGTGATGTGATGGACACAGGGGACACCATTGTCAAGGGAAAACTCTGGTGTAAAAATTAGATTGTGATTTCAAAAGAGGGGACTGCGATGTGAATAATCTTAGTCATTGCACAACAGGCAATTTTTTTTAACCTCAGCTAGAAGAACATTTTATTAATTGTACCGCCGTGAATTTTAATGGAATTCCCCTGGTGTACACTATAATATAGTCCGCTCAACCTGCCCTAATCTGCTCCATCCTGCCCTAATACACTCTGTTATAACAAATATACAATTTTATAAAGATAAGTAAATATAAATTTTTATAGAAATAAGTAGATATACATTTTTTTGCCATGCTCCATCCACCTATTGTCTCGACGGGCCTGGCTCTATCCGCCTATTGCCTCGACGGGCCTGGCTCTATCCGCCTATTGCCTCGACGGGCCTGGCTCCATCCGCCTATTGCCTCGACGGGCCCGGCTCCATCCGCCTATTGCCTCGACGGGCCCGGCTCCATCTGCCTAGTGCCTCTACGGGCCTGGCTCCATCCGCCTAGTGCCTCTACGGGCCTGGCATCATCCGTCTAGTGCCTCTATGGGACTGGCTTCATCTGCCTAGTCCCTCTAGGGGCCTGCCTCCATCTGCCTTGTGTCCCGCCTAGCCTGGATCCATTTGCCTCGTGCCTCTATGGTCCTGGCTCTGTCCACCTAATGCCCCGCTGAGCCTGCCTCATCCATCTAGTGCCTCTACAAGTATGGCTCCATCCGCCTAGTGCTTGTGCGGGCCTGGCTCCATCCGCCTAGTGCTTGTGCGGGCCTGGCTCCATCCGCCTATTGCCTCTGCGGGCCTGGCTTCATCCGCCTAGTGCCTCTGCGGGCCTGGCTCCATCCGCCTATTGCCTCTGCGGGCCTGGCTCCATCCGCCTAGTGCCTCCGCGGGCCTGGCTCCATCCGCCTAGTGCCTCTGCGGGCCTGGCTCCATCCGCCTAGTGCCTATGTGGGCCTGGCTCCATCCGCCTAGTGCTTCCACGGGCCTGGCTCGATCCGCCAAGTGCCGCTACGGGCCTGGCTCCATCCACCTAGTGCCTCTACGGGCCTAGCTCCATCCGTCTAGTGCCTCTACGGGCCTAGCTCCATCCGCCTAATGCCGCTACGGGCCTGGCTCCATCCGCCTAATGCCGGTACGGGCCTGGCTCCATCCACCTAATGCCGCTACGGGCCTGGCTCCATCCGCCTAATGCCTCGACGGGCCCGGCTCCCTCCGCCTATTGCCTCGACGGGCCCGGCTCCATCCGCCTAGTGCCTCTACGGGCCTGGCTCCATCCACCTAGTGCCTCTACGGGCCTGGCATCATCCATCTAGTGCCTATATGGGACTGGTTTCATCCGCCTAGTCCCTCTAGGGGCCTACCTCCATCCGCCTTGTGACCCACCTAGCCTGGATCCATTTGCCTTGTGCCTCTATGGTCCTGGCTCCTTCCACCTAATGCCCCGCTGGGCCTGCCTCATCCATCTAGTGCCTCTACAAGTATGGCTCCATCCACCTAGTGCTTGTGCGGGCCTGGCTCCATCCGCCTAGTGCTTGTGCGGGCCTGGCTCCATCCGCCTAGTGCTTGTGCGGGCCTGGCTCCATCCGCCTAGTGCTTGTGCGGGCCTGGCTCCATCCGCCTATTGCCTCTGCGGGCCTGGCTTCATCCGCCTAGTGCCTCTGCGGGCCTGGCTCCATCCGCCTATTGCCTCTGCGGGCCTGGCTCCATCCGCCTAGTGCCTCCGCGGGCCTGGCTCCATCCGCCTAGTGCCTCTGCGGGCCTGGCTCCATCCGCCTAGTGCCTATGTGGGCCTGGCTCCATCCACCTAGTGCTTCCACGGGCCTGGCTCGATACGCCAAGTGCCGCTACGGGCCTGGCTCCATCCACCTAGTGCCTCTACGGGCCTAGCTCCATCCGTCTAGTGCCTCTACGGGCCTGGCTCCATCCGCCTAATGCCGCTACGGGCCTGGCTCCATCCGCCTAAGGCCGCTACGGGCCTGGCTCCATCCACCTAATGCCGCTACGGGCCTGGCTCCATCCGCCTATTGCCTCGACGGGCCCGGCTCCCTCCGCCTATTGCCTCGACGGGCCCGGCTCCATCCGCCTATTGCCTCGACGGGCCCGGCTCCATCCGCCTAGTGCCTCTACGGGCCTGGCTCCATCCACCTAGTGCCTCTACGGGCCTGGCATCATCCGTCTAGTGCCTATATGGGACTGGTTTCATCCGCCTAGTCCCTCTAGGGGCCTACCTCCATCCGCCTTGTGACCCACCTAGCCTGGATCCATTTGCCTTGTGCCTCTATGGTCCTGGCTCCTTCCACCTAATGCCCCGCTGGGCCTGCCTCATCCATCTAGTGCCTCTACAAGTATGGCTCCATCCGCCTAGTGCTTGTGCGGGCCTGGCTCCATCCGCCTAGTGCTTGTGCGGGCCTGGCCCCATCCGCCTAGTGCTTGTGCGGGCCTGGCTCCATCCGCCTAGTGCTTGTGCGGGCCTGGCTCCATCCGCCTATTGCCTCTGCGGGCCTGGCTTCATCCGCCTAGTGCCTCTGCAGGCCTGGCTCCATCTGCCTATTGCCTCTGCAGGCCTGGCTCCATCCGCCTAGTGCCTCCGCGGGCCTGGCTCCATCCGGCTAGTGCCTCTGCGGGCCTGGCTCCATCCGCCTAGTGCCTATGTGGGCCTGGCTCCATCCGCCTAGTGCTTCCACGGGCCTGGCTCGATCCGCCTATTGCCTCTGCGGGCCTGGCTGCATCCGCCTAGTGCCTCTGCGGGCCTGGCTCCATCCGCCTAGTGCCTCTGCGGGCCTGGCTCCATCCGCCTAGTGCCTCTGCGGGTCTGGCTTCATCCGCCTAGTGCCTCTGCGGGCCTTGCTCCATCCGCCTATTGCCTCTGCGGGCCTGGCTCCATCCGCCTATTGCCTCTGCGGGCCTGGCTCCATCCGCCTAGTGCCTCTGCGGGCCTGGCTCCATCCGCCTAGTGCCTCTGCGGGCCTGGCTCCATCCGCCTAGTGCCTCTGCGGGCCTGGCTCCATCCGCCTAGTGCCTCTGCGGGCCTGGCTGCATCCGCCTAGTGCCTATGCGGGCCTGGCTCCATCCGCCTAGTGCCTCCACGGGCCTGGCTTGATCCGCCTAGTGCCGCTACGGGCCTGGCTCGATCCGCCAAGTGCCGCTACGGGCCTGGCTCAATCCGCCAAGTGCCGCTACGGGCCTAGCTCCATCCGCCTAGTGCCTCTACGGGCCTAGCTCCATCCGCCTAATGCCGCTACGGGCCTGGCTCCATCCGCCTAATGCCGCTACGGGCCTGGCTCCATCCGCCTAATGCCGCTACGGGCCTGGCTCCATCCGCCTAATGGCGCTACGGGCCTGGCTCAATCCGCCAAGTGCCGCTACGGGCCTAGCTCCATCCGCCTAGTGCCTCTACGGGCCTAGCTCCATCCGCCTAATGCCGCTACGGGCCTGGCTCCATCCGCCTAATGCCGCTACGGGCCTGGCTCCATCCGCCTAATGCCGCTACGGGCCTGGCTCCATCCGCCTAGTGCCGCTACGGGCCTGGCTCCATCCGCCTAGTGCCTCTACGGGCCTGGCTCCATCCGCCTAGTGCCTCTACGGGCCTGGCTCCATCCGCCTAGTGCCTCTACGGGCCTGGCTCCATCCGCCTAGTGCCTCTACGGGCCTGGCTCCATCCGCCTAGTGCCTCTACGGGCCTGACTCCATCCGCCTAGTGCCTCTACGGGCCTGGCCCCATCCACGTAGTGCCTCTATGGGCCTGGGTATTCATATCTGCCTAGTGCCCGGAGGGGCCTGGCTCCAACTGCCTAGTGCCCCGGCAGGCCTGGCTCTATCGCCTAGTGCCCCAACAGGCCTGGCTCCATCCGCCTAGTGCCCTGTACTGTAGTTTTTATATATATATATATATATATATATATATATATATATATATATATATATACACACACAAATATAATTTTTATACATTTAACAACAATATACATTTTTATGCATTTAAAACATTTTTTTTTTTTTTATTTTTTTTTTTTTTTTAACAACATTACTTTTCACTATCCTGCTTTAAATGTGAAACAAAAAAAATGGTGTTACACATACATGACAATACGGTTATGACCAAATTCATCAATTTCATGCACAAAATGAAGGTTGATGAAGTCATCTAGAGTTAGGTTGTCGATTTCCCAGAACTCGACCCTCCGGGGCACTCTTCGGTTTCCATCCTGTGGAGGAAAGAAAACAATTACAGCTCTGCAAAGGGGGCATGTATTGCTTTGTGCCATCCATGTTCCGATGCAGGTCGAGTGAAATAGGTGGGAGCAGGGTAGAGTTGTATTGTCCTCTCCCACATCCATTTCACTCAAACAGATGGAACAGGTGGGCACCACCTGATACTCCCTGGCCGGTGGTCTGGCTGGTGCAGGCTGGTCCTCAGCAACAATGCGGTCCCTTGGAGATCGACTTCTATTGGGCCTGGCATTCTGTCGCTGCTGTCGAAGAGCTGCTCTTGTTCGATGAGCAATGGGTGAATCCATGCCTATAATAACAATGACGGAGATTTCAGCATTTCTGTCATGTAACTCTATCACACTTTTAAACTTAAATGACAAGGGCAAGTGTCTTATTTATGTCTCATAAGTAAACCTAAAAATAGAAGATAATTTAACTACTAAAGCCTCCGTGATGTACCCATACATCGCCAGATTGAAGTGTTCATACCTGCAGCTACAGGCATCATTCCAGTATCTATTCTTTTTGCCAGCAATGCTCTTTAATGTAAAAGTGATCCTAGGGGCTACTTTAGTGATAACTAGCCGCTGGATCGCTTTTACAGGCAGTGGAAGAGGCAAACCCCCCACTCCACCACAGTCTGAAAACTGAGGATAGGAACATCCCCAGATCTCTCCATAAAGATCTTTCACTCTTCTGGCTATCACAAGAGATATTGTTTATCCCTTGTAGTAGCCATAAACGTGAACATAAAAACTAAGAAGTGTAAAAATTAGGAAGTCAAAAATAAATAATTCTTAACATAGAAAAAAAATTGAAAGCGCCCATGGCATTGCCACCACACATCACACATGAGATGTATCGCCACAAATGTTATAGGGAGAGCAATAATGTTAGCACCAGAGCTCCTGTGTAACTCTAAACTTGTAACCTGTAAAGGCTTTTAAAGCATCGTCTACAGATAATTTAATGTACTGTTTGTCATCAGTCCATGAGCATCCTCAATTTTAAAGCATGAGATGTTAGGAATCTATTTACTATGCGTAACGCTATCATTTATATTTGACCAAACAATTAGATATTCTATTGTGTTTTTGTGCTTTAAGATTAATTAAAGTGGATCCCCCTCCAAAATTGCATTTGAAAAACCACTGCGCAAATACTATGTGGCATAAAAAAATTGCATCCCCCACTATTTTTATCCTCTAGAACCCCTTGTTTTTGAAAAATATATTATGTTTTGGGGGTTCCAAGTAGTTTTATAGCAAAAAAATGCAGATTTTTACAAGTAGGAGAGGAATGTCAGAATTGGCCAGAGGATGAAGTGGTTAAAACGAAGCTCCACCCAAAAGGGGAAGCTATGCCACATTTTGGTACTTTTTGGGGGGCGGGTACCTGGTTTTGACAGGTACCTATTTCCACTTCTGGGTGAGATAACTGTGGCAATCTGAGGAGCTTTGGCCCCTCCTCTCTCCCCCTGCAGCCTTCTGGGACACACACAGGTCCCTGAAGACTGTGGGACCATTCACAAAGAGCAGCACCTGTATGCGCAGTAGGAAACCGGCTGTGAAGAACTGTCTCAGGTGCCGACATCGCTGGATCCCTGGACGGTAACTGTCCTTATATTACAAGTCAGCAGCTAAAATACTTGTAGCTGTTGACTTTTTCGCTTTTTTTGGCAAATTAGAGTTCCTATTTAAGAAAGTAGTTCTAAAGGCAGAAGTTATATACCCTCACATGGTCAGTTTGGAATCAATTCGGACATTCTCCAAAGTTTGCCTCTTCTGTATAATTTGTTGCTCTACTGTCTGCCAGTCTCGATTAGATGCCCTGGCTTCATTCCTCCTTGGCGCTCGAGTCCCAGCCACCCCACCCCCCCATTTTTCACCTTCCCTCTTCCCCCTTTCTACCTTAACTCACACTGTATACCCTTTCTCTCTCCTATATAGGTTACTTGCATATTGATTGATTTTCGGATGTCTATATACTGATTACTTAGATTACATCTACCATTTTACTACTTACCACATATTTATGACTACATAGATGGCAGAATTGATAATTGTGTCATTCAAGATATTGGCAGAGGCTCCTTATATACTTGTTTTAATACTGTTTCTATATTGTATTTTTTGCAGTTATTAAAGTATTGTGTTTACGCCCATAAGCTCGCCCTTTTAGGTGATTACAATAACCTGGTACACAGCCTCTATTTGGTCCAGAGTGTGCTTACATTCTTTTTCCTATTAAATGCACCAGCATTCTCTTTGTATTGCCTGTAATGTACCGGTGGTGGAAAGTGCATTCTTTGTGATCTACAATTTCTTATTATTTATTAGTTATGTAAGGTTGCTCTCAGCCTCTCATAATCTAGGGACTGCGGTACAGAAAATCCTTGGAAGAATAGGATCCAAAATAATTGTGAAACATGAATAGTGTGCTGTCTAACAGTGACATTGAAAAAATAGTATATCATATGTGCATCAAAGTATAAATAAAAATCCAAAGTAATCAACCTTGTAAATATATAAATCAGTATAGAATTTAACGCATGCAGCACTAAAACCTTAGTGAGTTAATAATGCATAGAACTTTACATACAGTTAAGATGAAAAACCTTCTGTAGTGCTGTAGCCCCCCAGCCCCCCTTTTTTACTTACCTGAACACAGTCCGCCTCCGGTTGGAAATGAGCACACCAGATCTAGCTGGTGTCTTGTGCCCTGATTAGATAGATTAAAAGCGCAGCCATTGGCTTCATCTGCTGTCAATCAAATCCAATGACGTGGCGCCAGGGGGTGGGCCAAGTCCTGTATTCTGTGTGAATGAATACAGATGCAGGACTCAGGAGCACGCCCACATGGGTGTTCACCAAGGAGAGCCTTCTCCAACGTGGACACTCGATGTGGGGAGGAGCCACCAGCGCTGCTGAGGGACCCCAGAAAAGGAAGACCGGGGCCTCTCAAAATTAACTTCACAGTGGAGGTAAGTATGACATGTTAACCACTTAACAACCGCCCATTGCCGATTAACGGCTTCAGGGCGGTTGTTTAACTCTGAGAGGCCGTTAATTAATGGCCTCCCAGAATTCTGCTCTCGCGCGCCCCCTGGGGCGCGCACTCGAGAGCATCCGTGACCGCCGGGTCCACAGGACCCGTTGCATCACGAATCACGGTAAACGGCCGCTCAGCGCGGCCGTTTACCACGTGATCGCTCCGTCAAATGACGGAGTGATCACTTGTAAACAAACCGGCGTCATGTTATGACGCCGGTTCCTCCCTCCCCCTCTCTGTACCGATCGGTACAGCGGAGGGGGAAGAGATCGGTGTCAGCAGCGATGTGGGGTGCATCTGCAGTGCCCACATCGCTGCGCACCGAAATTTAACCCCTCAATTCCCTGCCAACACTCTGCAATAGCCTGCCATTACTCTGCATTACTCTGCAATACCCCCATTACTCTGCATTACTCTGCAATACCCCCATTACTCTGCATTACTCTGCAATACCCCCATTACTCTGCAATACCCCCATTACTCTGCATTACCCTGCAACACTCTGTATTACCCTGCAGCACTCTGCATTACCCTGCAGCACTCTGCATTACCCTGCAGCACTCTGCATTACCCTGCAACACTCTGCATTACCCTGCATTGCCCTGCAACACTCTGCATTGCCCTGCAACACTCCGCAATGCCCTGCAACACTCCGCAATGCCCTGCAACACTCCGCAATGCCCTGCAACGCTCCGCAATGCCCTGCAACGCTCCGCAATGCCCTGCAACGCTCCAACACCTTGCAACACTCCGCAACACCTTGCAACACTCTGCAATACCCTGCAACACTCCGCAACACCTTGCAACACTCCGCAATACCCTGCAACACTCCGCAACACCTTGCAACACTCCGCAATACCCTGCAACACTCTGCAATACCCTGCAACACTCTGCAATACCCTGCAACACTCTGCAATACCTTGCAATACCCTGCAACGCTCTGCAATACCCTGCAACACTCCGCAACGCCCTGCAACACTCCAACGCCCTGCAACACTCCGCAACGCCCTGCAGCACTCCGCAACGCCCTGCAACACTCCGCAACGCCCTGCAACACTCCGCAACGCCCTGCAACACTCCGCAACGCCCTGCAACACTCCGCAACGCCCTGCAACACTCCGCAATACCCTGCAACACTCCGCAATACCCTGCAACACTCTGCAATACCCTGCAACACTCTGCAATACTCTGCAACACTCTGCAACGCTTTGCAATACCCTGCAACACTCTGCAATACCCTGCAACACTCTGCAATACCCTGCAACACTCTGCAATACCCTGCAACACCCGCCAATACCCTGCAACACTCTGCAATGCTCTGCAACACCCGCTAATACTCTGCAACACTCTGCAATGCTCTGCAACACCCGCCAATACCCTGCAATGCAATACTCTGCAACGCCATACTCTGAGATACCCAGCCATAGTCGGTGATACCCTGCAATACCCAGCCATAGACATCCCCCCTCCCGCCGCCCTCCGGTGCTTCTATCGAATCACTAATACGATCAAAGACAATCTTTTTTTTTTTATTTTTTTTTTTTTCAGGCTTCCCAGCTTAGAGGTGAGATGCGGGGTCTTATTGACCCCACATCTCACTGTAAAGAGGACCTGTCATGCCATATTCCTATTACAAGGGATGTTTACATTCCTTGTAATAGGAATAAAAGTGATCAAAAAAATTATTTTTGGGGAAAAAAATGTCAAACTAAAATAAATAAAGTAAAATGAACAATAAAAAAAAATGTTTTTTTTTTAAAGCGCCCCTGTCCCCATGTGCTCGCATGCAGAAGCGAACGCATACGTAAGTCCCGCCCACATATGAAAACGGTGTTCAAACCACACATGTGAGGTATCGCTGCGAACGTTAGAGCGAGAGCAATAATTCTAGCCCTAGACCTCCTCTGTAACTCAAAACATATAACCAGTAAAAAAAAAAATAATTGTCGCCTATGGGGATTTTTAAGTAGCGACGTTTGGCGCCATTCCACGAGCGTGTGCAATTTTGAAGAGTGACATATTAGGTATCTATTTACTCAGCGTAACTTCATCTTTCGCATTATGGAAAAATTGGGCTAACTTTACTGTTTTTTTTTTTTTTTAAGCCCAAAACTGTTTTTTTTTCCAAAAAAAAGCATTCGAAAAATTACTGCGCAAATACCGTGCGAGATAAAAAGTTGCAAAGACCACCATTGTATTCTCCAGGGTGTTTTCTAAAAAAACATATATAATGTTTTGGAGTTCTATGTAATTTTCTAGCAAATAAATTATGATTTTTACATGTAGGAGAGAAATGTCAGAATTGTCCTGGATGCTCCAGAACGCCTGATGGCTAGTGATGGACGAACTTCCGACGGGACGTTTCGCGAACGCGAAATGCGAACGGACCCAAACGTTCGCGAAACCGAACGTTCGCCGCGGGCCCCATTGACTTCAATGGGAGGCGAACTTTGCAAACCTTCATGTCGAATTTGCGGCCACGTGGTAATTATTAGGGGGTAAAACGTAGTCCCACCATCTGGACAATGACATAATACATGTATGAGGTGAATTTGGGATCGATAACTACAAGCATTTTTATTTTATTTGGGAAATTGTTCTAACAATTCAGGACTATGGAGCTAATGAAGGCAATGGAGGAGAGGGAAGGTCAGGGACCAGGGTAGGCAAAGAAGAGGGTGCAGGAGATGATCACCAGCAGCGTGACATACCGGAATGACACATGCACCGTGATAGAGGCATCTGACAGCAGCACCGTAATACAGAGCACTGACAGCAGCACCGTGACATACAGCGCTGACAGCAGCACCGTGACATACAGCGCTGACAGCAGCACCGTGACATACAGCGCTGACAGCAGCACCGTGACATACAGCGCTGACAGCAGCACCGTGACATACAGCGCTGACAGCAGCACCGTGACATACAGCGCTGACAGCAGCACCGTGACATACAGCGCTGACAGCAGCACCGTGACATACAGCGCTGACAGCAGCACCGTGACATACAGCGCTGACAGCAGCACCGTGACATACAGCGCTGACAGCAGCACCGTGACATACAGCACTGACAGCAGCACCGTAAGCAGCCCCAGGAGGAAGTCAGCACAGCACAGGGATGGTGTGATCCCCTCATAATAAGAACCCCCAGGAGGAAGTCAGCACAGCACAGGGATAGTGTGATCCCTTCATAATAAGAACCCCCAGGAGGAAGTCAGCACAGCACAGGGATATCATAAGCAGCCCCAGTAGAAATATGACACCGCTCAACCTCTTCAAAGAGGAGGGTAGGGGCATATAGTACGGTGTGCTTTTTTGGGTCAAGGAAGTGAGCCAAATGAATTAAGAAGGTCTGTGTGCTTGATTAAAAAAATAGTTTATAGACATATACATGGTCTACTGGTCACATGTGTTGAATTCCTCCGAGATCCATGCCTCATTCATTTTTAGAAATGTGAGGTAGTTAACACTGTGGTGAGCTAGGCGAGTACGCTTATCGGTCACAATCCCCCCTGCTGCGCTGAACGTCCTTTCGGACAGGACACTGGATGAGGGGCAAGCCAACAGTTCGATTGCAAATTGGGCAAGCTCTGGCCAGAGGTCAAGCCTGCCCACCCAGTAGTCTAGGGGTTCATCACTCCTCAGAGCGTCCACATCGGCCGTTAACCCAATGTAGTCGGACACCTGACGGTCTAGGCGTTCCCTGATGCTGGATCCGGATGACACCTGTCGATGGGTCGGCTGAAAGAATGACCTCATATCCGAAGTCACCAACACATCTTCAAACCGGCCTCTTCTTGCAGGCGCTGTTGGATTGGTACCCGCAAATCCTTCTCTGGGAGTGGGAATTGCTCCTCTGCCAGCGCACGCAAAAGCAGAATGCAGCATTTCTCGAAGCAAGGCCTGGAAGTGCTGCATTCTGACAGCCCTCTGCGACGGCGGTAACATTTCCGCCATTTTGTGTTTGTACCGGGGGTCTAAGTACGTTGCCACCCAGTACTGGTCCTTGACCCTCATGCTTTTTATACGGGGGTCCCTATTAAAACACTGGAGCATGAAGGCCCCCATTTGCACTAAAGTGGAAGCGGTGTGGTGGCCTGGCTCCTGCTCATCATCCAGGATAATGTCGTCCTCTTCATTCTCCTCTCCCCATCCTCGCACAACAGGGATCCCAGAAAGGTTTAAAGCATGCTCTTCTTGCTCCTGCTCATCCGCCCCGGCACCATCCTCCTCTGACTCCTCATCAGACTCCTGTTGTTGACTTGTCTCAGATAGAGTAGCCCCCCTGGGAATTCATCCAGCATTGCGACTTCCTCATCTTCCCGCTCCTGCTCCTCCACAGCCTGATCAATGACACGACGCAATGCACGCTCCAGAAAGAAGGCATAAGGTACCATGTCACTGATGGCGCCATGGCTGCGACTGACCAGTTTGGTGATCTCCTCAAATGGCCGCAGAAGTCTGCATGTGTCGCGCATGAGCAGCCACTGGCGCGGTGAAAAAAAACCCAGCTCCCCAGAACCGTTTCTTTCGCAGAGTTCATACAGGTAGACGTTAACTGCACGTTTCTGCTGGAGCAGCCTATCAAGCATATAGAAGGTTGAGTTCCATCGCGTCGGGCAATCGCAAATAAGACGTCTGACCGGCAGATGGTGTCGCCGCTGAATGTCAGCAAGGCGAGCCATGGCCGTGTAAGATCTTCTGAAATGGGCCGAGATTTTCCTTGCCTGCCGCAAGATGTCCTGGACCCCAGGGTATTTGACAAGGAATCGCTGCACGACCAAGTTTAAGACGTGTGCCATGCACGGCACGTGCGTGATTTTGCCCTGTTTCAATGCGCTAAGCAGATTGGCACCGTTGTCACACACCACTTTACCAACTGTCAAATTGAGCGGTGTTAGCCACTCATCTGCCTGTGAACGCAAAGCTGAAAGGAGTGCCGGGCCAGTGTGGCTCTTTGCTTCCAGGCACAACAGACGCAGCACGGCATGGCAACGTCTCACCTGGCATGTGGAATAGGTTCTGGGGAGCTTGGGCGGTGCAGTGGAAGAGACGCTAGCAGCGGAAAAGGAGGAGGCAGCTGAGGAGGAGAGGGAGGAGGATGGAGTAGGAGGAGGAGAAGAAGAGTCAGGCCTGCATGCAATCCGTGGCGGTAAAACCAAATCTACACGGGTGCCACGGGTTACATGCTTGACGGCCGTCAGAAGGTTCACCCAGTGGGCAGTAAAACTGATATACCTTCCCTGCCCGTGTTTGCTAGACCACGTGTCTGTGGTCAGATGTATCTTGGCACCGACACTGTGTGCCAGAGATACATTCACTTGCCGCTGAACATGGCCATATAGCTCTGGGATGCCCTTCTCTGAGAAATACTTCCTTCCTGGGACCTTCCATTGTGGTGTTCCAATGGCCACAAATTTGCGAAAGGCCTCCGAGTCCACCAGTTTATATGGCAGTAGTTGGCGGGCTATGAGTTCTGACAAGCCAGCCGCCAACCGTTGGGCAAGAGGGTTATCCGGCATCATCATTTTTTTACGCTCAAACATTAGGCCCACGGAAGCCTGCCTTTTTGCAGAAAAATGTGAGCTTGGCGTGATGGAAGGTGGAGTGGAGGACAATTGTGAGGAGAGAGGAGAAGGAGAAGTAGAAGACGAGGCTGGACGGTGAGAGCCTGCAGTGTGGCTTTGTGTGTTCCGTTGCTCCCACTGGGCTCGGTGATGGCTGCTCATGTGCCTTCTTAAGGCGGTCGTCCCTAGGTGAGTATTGGGCTTACCGCGACTAACGCGTTGACTGCAAAGATTGCAGATGGCAACGCTATTGTCAGCAGCGGACACGTTAAAAAAAGCCCACACTGCGGAGCCATGTGCCGGTGTCCTGGGAGCGCCAGATGTGACCGTACATGGTCGATGACTCGCTCCTGATACATTTGCAGTCTGCTTTGTCCCTGCTGTGCAATGTAAGTCATTGCTGCTTCTCCTCCCTATCTGCTGGTCCATATCTCCCTCTGAACTCCCCTCCTCTTCCTCTCTTGTGGGCACCCACGTGACATCACTAGACACGTCATCATCAACGTCACCTTCCCCACCGCTATAAGTAGAGATCTCGGAGTAGGCAGCAACACCGGGGACCAACCTCCTCCTTGGGCTGATCTGGGTACTGGCGTCAGACTGCTGAGTAGCGCTTGTTGCTACCTCCTCTTCCTGATCCAATACCAAGAGTGGCTGCGCATCAGAAATGTCCTCTTGATATGGATCGGAAAATAATTCCAGTGACTCAAGCGGAAGGTATGTGGTGGTGGTGGTGGTGGTCGTGTTGTTGGTGGTAGTGTCTTTGGGGGTGCACATAGCAGAGAGTGAAGAAGAGGGTGCAGATCGAGAGGATGAGGAGGGTGCAGAAGAGTAAGGCTGAGCGAGCCACTCAACCAAGTCTGGTGCATCCTTTAAAGTAATTGAACGCACCTTCTGCAACTTCCCACTTTGGCTCAAGCCTGTTGCTCCTGCCCTACCCCTACCACCCCTGCGGAAGGGCCTGCCTCTTCCTCTGCATGTCATTTTTTAAATGACCCTGTGACAAAACTCTTAGTCCCTATACCGCTGAAGGACTGCTGCAGTATAGGTGAGCGGTCAGCAGTGGTGCACGTCAACCCTATCTATTGTGGACCGATAGCGGTCCTTACAGAACAGCAGACTGTACCGCACTCAAGCCTATGTACCGTAGCACCCTATACCAAGTTACCAGTCCTTATAAGAACTTTTGTGGAACAAGCAGGTTGTGTGTTAGTGATTAGCAGACTGTACGTCAGTCCCTATACCGCTGAAGGACTGCTGCAGTATAGGTGAGCGGTCAGCAGTGGTGCACGTCAACCCTATCTATTGTGGACCGATAGCGGTCCTTACAGAACAGCAGACTGTACCGCACTCAAGCCTATGTACCGTAGCACCCTATACCAAGTTACCAGTCCTTATAAGAACTTTTGTGGAACAAGCAGGTTGTGTATTAGTGTTTAGCAGACTGTACGTCAGTCCCTATACCGCTGAAGGACTGCTGCAGTATAGGGCAGCGGTCAGCAGTGGTGCACGTCAACCCTATCTATTGTGGACCGATAGCGGTCCTTACAGAACAGCAGACTGTACCGCACTCAAGCCTATGTACCGTAGCACCCTATACCAAGTTACCAGTCCTTATAAGAACTTTTGTGGAACAAGCAGGTTGTGTGTTAGTGATTAGCAGACTGTACGTCAGTCCCTATACCGCTGAAGGACTGCTGCAGTATAGGTGAGCGGTCAGCAGTGGTGCACGTCAACCCTATCTATTGTGGACCGATAGCGGTCCTTACAGAACAGCAGACTGTACCGCACTCAAGCCTATGTACCGTAGCACCCTATACCAAGTTACCAGTCCTTATAAGAACTTTTGTGGAACAAGCAGGTTGTGTATTAGTGTTTAGCAGACTGTACGTCAGTCCCTATACCGCTGAAGGACTGCTGCAGTATAGGGCAGCGGTCAGCAGTGGTGCACGTCAACCCTATCTATTGTGGACCGATAGCGGTCCTTACAGAACAGCAGACTGTACCGCACTCAAGCCTATGTACCGTAGCACCCTATACCAAGTTACCAGTCCTTATAAGAACTTTTGTGGAACAAGCAGGTTGTGTGTTAGTGATTAGCAGACTGTACGTCAGTCCCTATACCGCTGAAGGACTGCTGCAGTATAGGTGAGCGGTCAGCAGTGGTGCACGTCAACCCTATCTATTGTGGACCGATAGCGGTCCTTACAGAACAGCAGACTGTACCGCACTCAAGCCTATGTACCGTAGCACCCTATACCAAGTTACCAGTCCTTATAAGAACTTTTGTGGAACAAGCAGGTTGTGTGTTAGTGATTAGCAGACTGTACGTCAGTCCCTATACCGCTGAAGGACTGCTGCAGTATAGGGCAGCGGTCAGCAGTGGTGCACGTCAACCCTATCTATTGTGGACCGATAGCGGTCCTTACAGAACAGCAGACTGTACCGCACTCAAGCCTATGTACCGTAGCACCCTATACCAAGTTACCAGTCCTTATAAGAACTTTTGTGGAACAAGCAGGTTGTGTGTTAGTGATTAGCAGACTGTACGTCAGTCCCTATACCGCTGAAGGACTGCTGCAGTATAGGTGAGCGGTCAGCAGTGGTGCACGTCAACCCTATCTATTGTGGACCGATAGCGGTCCTTACAGAACAGCAGACTGTACCGCACTCAAGCCTATGTACCGTAGCACCCTATACCAAGTTACCAGTCCTTATAAGAACTTTTGTGGACCAAGCAGGTTGTGTATTAGTGTTTAGCAGACTGTACGTCAGTCCCTATACCGCTGAAGGACTGCTGCAGTATAGGGCAGCGGTCAGCAGTGGTGCACGTCAACCCTATCTATTGTGGACCGATAGCGGTCCTTACAGAACAGCAGACTGTACCGCACTCAAGCCTATGTACCGTAGCACCCTATACCAAGTTACCAGTCCTTATAAGAACTTTTGTGGACCAAGCAGGTTGTGTATTAGTGTTTAGCAGACTGTACGTCAGTCCCTATACCGCTGAAGGACTGCTGCAGTATAGGGCAGCGGTCAGCAGTGGTGCACGTCAACCCTATCTATTGTGGACCGATAGCGGTCCTTACAGAACAGCAGACTGTACCGCACTCAAGCCTATGTACCGTAGCACCCTATACCAAGTTACCAGTCCTTATAAGAACTTTTGTGGAACAAGCAGGTTGTGTGTTAGTGATTAGCAGACTGTACGTCAGTCCCTATACCGCTGAAGGACTGCTGCAGTATAGGGCAGCGGTCAGCAGTGGTGCACGTCAACCCTATCTATTGTGGACCGATAGCGGTCCTTACAGAACAGCAGACTGTACCGCACTCAAGCCTATGTACCGTAGCACCCTATACCAAGTTACCAGTCCTTATAAGAACTTTTGTGGAACAAGCAGGTTGTGTGTTAGTGATTAGCAGACTGTACGTCAGTCCCTATACCGCTGAAGGACTGCTGCAGTATAGGTGAGCGGTCAGCAGTGGTGCACGTCAACCCTATCTATTGTGGACCGATAGCGGTCCTTACAGAACAGCAGACTGTACCGCACTCAAGCCTATGTACCGTAGCACCCTATACCAAGTTACCAGTCCTTATAAGAACTTTTGTGGACCAAGCAGGTTGTGTATTAGTGTTTAGCAGACTGTACGTCAGTCCCTATACCGCTGAAGGACTGCTGCAGTATAGGGCAGCGGTCAGCAGTGGTGCACGTCAACCCTATCTATTGTGGACCGATAGCGGTCCTTACAGAACAGCAGACTGTACCGCACTCAAGCCTATGTACCGTAGCACCCTATACCAAGTTACCAGTCCTTATAAGAACTTTTGTGGACCAAGCAGGTTGTGTATTAGTGTTTAGCAGACTGTACGTCAGTCCCTATACCGCTGAAGGACTGCTGCAGTATAGGGCAGCGGTCAGCAGTGGTGCACGTCAACCCTATCTATTGTGGACCGATAGCGGTCCTTACAGAACAGCAGACTGTACCGCACTCAAGCCTATGTACCGTAGCACCCTATACCAAGTTACCAGTCCTTATAAGAACTTTTGTGGAACAAGCAGGTTGTGTGTTAGTGATTAGCAGACTGTACGTCAGTCCCTATACCGCTGAAGGACTGCTGCAGTATAGGGCAGCGGTCAGCAGTGGTGCACGTCAACCCTATCTATTGTGGACCGATAGCGGTCCTTACAGAACAGCAGACTGTACCGCACTCAAGCCTATGTACCGTAGCACCCTATACCAAGTTACCAGTCCTTATAAGAACTTTTGTGGAACAAGTGAGTTGTGAATGTTTAGCAGACTGCAGCAGAAGGGCAGCAGTCAAGTATAATATCCTTTCTATATTTGGAAGAAAGAATATTATACATGTACAAGCCTATTACTGTACCACTGATACCAGTCCTGAAAAGAACCTTTGTGGAACTAATAATAACAGCAAGTCTTTAAAATTACCCTCACTGCCTGACAACACTGCTTCCTTCCTGTCCCTATACAAATTGGCAAAAAAAGAGAACGATTAGTGGTTACTGGAACAGCTCTTTTGTGGACCTTGATAGTAACAGCTAATGATGATGATGATGATGATGATGATGAAAGACTAATCTGGCTGTCCCTGTAGCATACACCGTCCTTTCCCTTTCTCTAAACTAACAAAAGACACTCAGGCTGCTGCAAGAATCAGCAGCACAGCAAACCTATCAACACCTAACACCTATACCAGTCCTGAAAAGAACTTTTGTGTACCAAATAGCTAGTGGTTTATCTCTCCCTACTCCACACAGGAACCTGTCCCTATCGTAACAGAAGAAAGAATGTAAAATGGCCACCGGATCGGGTGTATTTATAGGTTAGGGGGAATGTACAAGTGTCCATGTGCTGTCATGTCTCAATTGGCTGTCCTGTATCACATGATAAACGTGTCACCAAAGGTTAAAGTTCTTGTATACATTAAACACGTAAGTCCGCCGCGGCGAACGACGGAAAAAGGCGTTCGAACGTGCGGACCGCGAATGTCGGAAATTCGCCGCGAAACGACCGCCGGGCGAACCGTTCGGCCATCACTACTGATGGCGCTCCCTGCATGTTGGGCCTCTGTATGTGGCCACACTGTGTAAAAGTCTCACACATGTGGTATCGCCATACTCGGGAGTAATAGCAGAATGTGTTTTGGGGTGTAATTTGTGGTATGCATATGCTGTGTGTGAGAAATAACCTGATAATATGACAATTTTGTGAAAAAAAAAAAAGTAAAAAAAATCTTGATTTTGCAAAGAATTGTGGGAAAAAATGACAACTTCAAAAAACTCATCATGCCTCTTACTAAATACCTTGGAATGTCTTCTTTCCAAAAAGGGGTAATTTGGGGGGTATTTGTACTTTTCTGGCATGTTAGGGTCTCAAGAATTGAAATAGGCCGTCAGTACTTCAGGTGTGATCAATTTTCAGATATTGGCACCATAGCTTGTGGACTCTATAACTTTCACAAAGAACAAATAATATCCACCAATTTGTACTTATTTTTACCAAAGATATGTAGTAGTATAAATTTTGGCCAAAATTTATGAAGAAAAAATTACTAATCTGCTAAATTTTCTAACAGAAACAAAGAAAAATTCATTTTTTTACAGAATTTTCGGTATTTTTTCCTTTATAGCACAAAAAATAAAAAACCCAGCGGTGATTAAATACCACCAAAAGAAAGCTCTATTTGTGTGAAAAAAAGGACAAAAATTTCATATAGGTCCAGTGTTGCATGACTGAGTAATTGTCATTCAAAATGTGAGAGCACCGAAAGCTGAAAATTGGTCTGGTTATTAAGGGTGTTTAAGTGCCCAGTGGTCAAGTGGTTAAACACCCCTTTTTTTTTTTTTTTTTTTTACGACCCCTTTAACCACTTCCCATCCAGGCCAATTCTGACATTTGTCTCCTACATGTAAAATTCATAATTTTTTTGCTAGAAAATTACATAGAACCCCCAAACATTATATATATTTTTTTTAGAAAAAGCCCCTAGAGAATACAATGGCAGTTCTTGCAACTTATTATCTCGCACGGTATTTGCGCAGCAATTTTTCGACGCGTTTTTTTCAGAAATAAAACAGTTTCATGCTTAAAAAAAAAACATTAAAGTTAGCCCAATTTTTTTGCATAATTGGATAGATGAAGATACGCCGAGTAAATAGATACCCAACATGTCATGCTTCAAAATTGCACGCGCTCGTGGAATGGCTTCAAACTTTGGTATTAAAAAATTCCCATAGGAGACGCTTTAAATTTTTTTACTGGTTACATGTTTTGCATTACAGAGGAGGTCTAGTGCTAGAATTATTGCTCTCGCTCTAATGTTTGCGGCGATACTGCACACCGTTTTCATACGTGGGCGGGACTTACGTATGCGTTCGATTGTGCGTACGAGCTCACGGGGACAGGGGCGCTTTAATTTTTATTGTTTTTTATTGTTAATTTTACTTTTATTTTTTTAGTTTGACACTTAAAAAAAATGAATTGATTACTTTTATTCCTATTACAAGGAATGTAAACATCCCTTGTAATAGGAATATGGCACGATCGGACCTATTTACAGTGAGATATAGGGTCAATAAGAACCCATATCTCACTTCAAGGCTGGGAAGACTAAAATAAAAAAAAAATAATAAAAAAAAGATCACGGCTTCCCAGCCAAATCGGCACCATTATTTTTAATGCAGAGGCCGGGTGTGACGTCATAACATCGCGCCCGGCCTCCGAACGATCATAGAGACTCCGAGGACCATCTGGTCCACCGGAAATCTCTATGGTATCATCCGGGAGCCAGCGGATCGTGTGACCGACTCACCGATGTAAGTGGTGAGTCGGTAGAAGCGGCGGGAGGGGGGTACGTCCCATCCCGCCACCCGTAAGAATGATCAAGCGCCGGAACAGCCACTATGATCATTCTTATGGTGCAGGGAATCGCCGGCTGAAAATGCCGATATCTGAACAATGTCTGTGGCCTCGGGCATCATTCAGATATAACCACCGAAAGACGAGGCCGTCCCTGGACGTCCTACCGGAGCAAAGTGGTAAGTGGTTAAAAAGTAGTTCATAAATAAACAAGCACATTCGGTGTGAAATTACTATTAAGCCCCATACACATGTAGCACTGGCTACTGAGGAGCACGCGCTATGTTTTTGAAATTTAAGGTTAAACCTGAACTACAGTTTGGTTTGGGTATAATTTTCAAAATTTTGACTTCGGCATCAGTCTGACTGGACTATAGGGTGTTCAGCCTGGCCACCGGGGGCACTGTCTTTTCTGGTAGGCATGGAACCACAGTCTGGTTGGGTGCTTTAAGGTTACTTTCTCTCGGAGCCCGCCCAGTGGGAGTGTCACTCTTGCTGTGCTTTCTGGGAGAGGGTACTTAAGATGCGGATGTCACATGGTTTGGGGTTCCAGTCCAGAAAGTATGTTCTGACTCAATGGTCCTGGTCCTCCTGACCAGCCCCCCAGGAAGGCTATGGCCTGGGGTGTGGATCCACCTGAATTTATGTCTTGGGGGGCTGGCTAGCCCGAAGCAAAGAAATAAAAGGAAGGATTCTGAGGTGGTCTGGTGCCGTCTCCTGTTGTGGATAGGCCCAGCAATATCCAGGGGAGGACTCTTCAGAAGAAGGCCATGTACGAGTTGGCTTCTTAGCAAGAGCCTGCTGAGGGACCTAAGTGAATCCAATCTCGTGGGTATCGCCAAACTGGCTGAAAGATCCAGGTATTACACGAGTGTTCTGCAAGTCCTAGTTTCCTACATGTTCTACAACAACGTCTGTGGCAGAGACTTATTCCTACATGTCCTACAACAATGTCTGTGGCAGAGTCTTGTTCCTGATTTGAGCACCTTGTTGGCTGCTAGGCCTTGTGAGAGAGGGACTATCCAACTTGAGTGAACATCCAGCTGTGAATGGCTATTCTCTGGATTTAGTCAAAGTAAGAGAGTTCTTTATTGTTGACTTTGACACTAATGCCACGTACACACATAGCAGACTATCCGACGGACTTAGTCTGGCGGACTTCCCGCCAGACTGTCCGTCGGACTTTCCGAACGGGCTACTTGCCCACACACGGCATTTTTTCAGCGGACTAATACGGCTTACTAAGTCCGCCGTACTATCCGCCCTACTTTTGAAATGAATGGACTCGCCCACGCACACGAAGGAAAGTCCGCTCATTTGATCGCCGTGGGCATACCCGCGATCGTCTCACGGGGCGGCTGAACGGAGAAATGCCGTTGTAAACAGAATTTCCCCGTTCTGCCTAGCAACTAGTGACACTGATCTCTGCTCTGTGATTGGAGCAGAGATCAGTTTTCGCTAAATGAAAGCCCAGCCCCCAACAGTTAGTAACACACCCTAGGAACACTTAACCCCTACACTGCCACCCACTGGTTAACCCCTTCACTGCCAGTGTCATTTACACAGAAATCACTGCATTTATATAGCAGTGATTGCTGTATAAATGACAATGGTCCGAAAAATGTGTCAAAAATGTCCGATGTGTCCGCTGTAATGTCGCAGTCGCAATAAAAATCGCTGATCGCCACCATTAGTAGTAAAAAAAAAAATATTAATAAAAATGGCATAAAACTATCCCCTATTTTGTAAACGCTATAACTTTTGCGCAAACCAATCAATAATCGCTTATTGCGATTTTTTTTTTACCAAAAATATGTAGAAGAATACGTATCGGCCTAAACTGAGGGAAATTTTTTTTTTTATATATTTTTGGGGGATATTTATTATAACAAAAAGTAAAAAATAATGCCTTTTTTTTTCAAATTGTCGCTCTATTTTTGTTTATAGCGCAAAAAATAAAAACCGCAGGGGTGATCAAATAACACCAAAAGAAAGCTCTATTTGAAAAAAAGGACGCCAATTTTGTTTGGGAGTCACGTCGCACGACCGCGCAATTATTCGTTAAAGGGACGCAGTGCCGAATCGCAAAAAGTGGTCTGGTCTTTGACCAGCAAAATGGTCTAGGGCTGAAGTGGTTAATGGTCAGATTCATGCATAAGTCCAATGATGACTAGTTGAATTGAAATTAAAGCTTCTTAATCTTCTATTCACAGAGAACAGAGCCATCTATAATACATCATACTGCACATTTTTATGAAAAATACACTTAAATGAATTTTAGTGCACAACATAATACCCAATATTGCTGATAAAATATAAAAGACAATTTTGTGTCAGGTAATTCATTACCAAACGCCAAGATTTAAAATTGCACACTCCTGTGAAAAGGCAACAAACTAAGGTACCTGAAATTGTCCATAGGCCACACACAAAAGCCTTTATAGGTTATCTGATTAGAGTTAAATGTGAGTTCTGGCCTTAGAATTATTGCAATCACTGTGAGGTTCACAGCAATACCACACATGTGTGGTGCAATTATTATTATTTTTTTTATTACTTTTTTTTTACTTTTTTTAAAATTTATTTTTTCATTCAACTTTATTGCTATTACAAGGGGTGGACAAAACCCCTTGTGATAGCTTTGGGCAGTGACAGCCAGGTACACTTCATGGAGAAATCAGGGGTCTGTTGGATCCTTGATCCCTCCTCTGCCCCGCAAGACAGCTGATTAGATAGAGGTCTGCTTTTTACTGCACACATACACACTATAATACACATTTTTTTTTGCTAAATATAAACTATAATGATGCATCAGGTAAATATATACCATACAATGAAAAATTTGAAATTCTAAATGCATGTGAAATAGTGACAAAATACGCTACCTAAAATTGGCCATGGGCAATGATTTAAAAACCTTTACAGGTTATACATTTAGAGTAAAAGGCAGTGGTGGTGTGTCTATAAAGGGCGCAGGAGCGCTGCCCCCCTCCTGTCACTCTCTAATCACTAATCTCTAATCAGTGGCAGCATTGGGAGCATTGGATGGCACAGTGGGAACATTTGATGGCACAGTGGCATTATTGGGAGCATTTGATGGCACAGTGACAGCATTGGATGGCACAGTGGGAGCATTTTATGGCACAGTGGCAGCATTGGGAGCATTTGATGGCTCAGTGGCAACATTGGATGGCACAGTGGCAGCATTTGATGTGCACAGTGGCTGTGTTTGATGGCACAGTGGCACCGTTTGAGGGTTACAGTGGCTGCAACTGAGCAGCACAGTGGCTGCGTTTGATGGGAACAGTGGCTGTGTTTGATGGCACAGTGGTGGTATTTGATGGCACAGTGAGGCTGCAATTGATGTTTTTTTTTTAGAATTTTTTTAATTTGTTTGCGCCCCCCCAAAATTTTGAGCACCAGCTGCCACTGGTAAAAGGTGAGCTCTGGCATTTAAAATTATTGTTCACAGCAGTACCTCTTTGAGTGATGCAATCACTGTCTACATATGTGTGCAAGACCTACATATGCATTTGGGTGTGTGAAATAAATAAAAGTGAATGGGCGGTTGTAAAAATTGATAACAGGATCATGGCTGCTGCTGCACCCATAATCCTAGTATAACCGCTTTTCATTCAGAATGTACAGTATATATACGTATGCTGAATGGCAATTGGTTAACATATCAACTCTAAATAAACAATTTGAAACTGGTAGCAAAATTAAATTATTTAACAAGGGTAGAAAAGGAATGCTTCTCCCCTTTAGCCTAGGTTCACACTGACAGCGGGACAGATTTGACATGTGATTTGACATGTCAAATCGCATGCCAATTCACTGCAATGTGAACCAGGGCTTATGACCATAGTCAACGCCCAATCCTAATTTTGCAACTTTGACATGTGGTGTTCATAAAACTGTGCATATCATCATAACTACTTGTATCCAGATGGATTATACTGTACTTGTTTTTTTTTTTTCCAGGACAGCTTTCTTTAGGTGGGAAATGTTAAAGGAAATCTCCTGATTTTTATTATTATCAAAGGGAAAACTGGTCCAAAAAAGTAGAAAAAAAATAATTCTTTGACCAATTTGTATCCAGGCCAATTCTGACACTTTGCTCCTACATGTAAAAATCTATTTTTTGTGCTAGAAAATTACTTAGAACCCCAAACATTATATATATATATTTTTAGCAGAGGCCCTATAGAATAAAATTATGGGTGTTGTAATTTTTTATGTTGCACTTTATTTGTGCAGCAGTTTAACAAACTTATTTTTTGGGGCAAATAATAAAATAATAATAATACATTTAAAAAAAAACATAATATTTACTCCAATTTGTATCACGTGAAAGATAAAATTATGCAGAGTAAATAGATACCTAATATGTCACACTTTAAAATTGCATCTGCCCATGGAATGGCAGAAAACTATGGTGCTTTAAATTCTCCATAGGCAATGCTTATCAGTTTAGAGTTACACAGGAGGTCTGGTGCTAGAATTATTGCTCTCACACTGATGTTTGCGACAATATCTCACATGTGTGGAACAATCACCCTTTACATATGCATTCGCATTTGCACGTAAGCACAGTGGGATGGGAGTGCTTTAATTATTCTTTTTTTTATTATTATTATTTATTTTATATAAACTTTTTTTATATATATATATGTTTTTTTTACACTTTGCGTTAGGGAAAGGCAGCATAGGGAGGGAGGGGGGACCCCCTTCCACCACCCGCAGAATTTATTGAGTGGCTATTTAGCCACTTGAATCACTTCTGCCATAAACAGCATTGCTGGCTGAAAAAAAACATACTAGAATGAGGCCTGTAGGTGCAGACATCATCCCGGTATGACTACTTCAACCCGAGGACTTCCATGGATGTCCTACAGGCAGGAAGTAATTACATTGTAATGTCCTAAAATATACAGTTACATTTATCACTACCAAAAAAAACCTGCAGAATAAATTCTCCTGTTCCTGACGATCGCAGCGATACCACATATGTGTGTGTGATTTGTTTTTTGTGCCCATAGTAGAGCCAAGAAACAATAGTATGTATTGTAAGAACACATATATGGAGCACCCAGGTTTAAAGCCCATTTCCTGGATGCCTCATATATGCGTTATGTGGCCATGAAGGGGTTAATATGGTACAATTGACATACCTGTTGGGTCACGTGGTGGTATGTCACGATTGTTGCGCCTTGGACGTCGGGGCATCTTGATGGTACTAGATGGTATCGCAGGTGAATGAAGGTTTACCTAAAAATGAATAGTATTAATACTAATAATAATATAGAGCACTATAATAATAAGAGAAATGTAGAATTAATGTAGTTTATGGAGTCTGGCTTCAGAGATGCGTCTCAGTCGAGATCCTCTTCAGTCTGCCTGTCAGGACCCCTAGAGGAGCCCCAAACATCTGCACCTGTGCAGAGATCAGCTGCCAACCAATCACAGCGCTGGCCTCACAGTAGCTGCCCCGTTCCTTTGCCTGAAATATACTGGCTCATACAACACAGTAACCAAATGAAATTGAGCTTATTCCATTGTTATTAAACAAATAAAGCTTTATTATGGTATTTAATAAACACTGGGTTTGATAATTTCATAATATAAAGGAACTGTGACAGTTGCTCTGGTATCAGGCAGTGATAAGGACAGACTGGGGATCCTCTGTGGGGACTGTAGGGGAACCAGGAAGTGGGTTATGAATGGAGTTGGGTTGAATGTTGATCCAGTCAGTACATATATCTGTGTTCTGTGTGTGTGTAGTATTGTGTATGGAGGGACCCGGGTCACTTCTGTCTGCAGGCAGGCTTGGCTTTCATATTGTGTGGTGGCTGAGCCCTTCCATGTCTGAGAGAGTGTCACTGGTAACCATAGCAACGGTGTATACCCTTCATCCCTGTGTTTACTACATAACATAACCCTGTGTGTGTATAGAGCCCCCTAAAACATACCTACCTGCATACTATGTGTATAGGGCGCCCACATCTACCTGCTTGTATACTGTATATATAAAACCTACTCCTGTGTACCTACCTGTAACCTGCGTGTGTAGAGCCTACTCCTGTATAACTACCTATATCCTGTGTGTATAGAGCCTACTCCTGTATACCTACGTATATACGGTTTATAATTGGAGCCTACTCGTATATATTGAACTTTTTACTGTGTATATTGAGCCTACACATATATACTGTACTTACCTGTATACTCTATAACTGATTATTGCGAAGTCATTGCAAAGCTGTACCCAAATAAAAGTAATGTCCTTTTCCCCCACAAATAGAGCTTTCTTTTGGTGGTATTTGATCAGCTTTGATCATTGATTTTTTTTTTGCACTATAAACAAAACAATTCTGACAATTAAAAAAAAAAACAATATTTTTTGCTTTCTGCTATAAAACATAGCCAATAAAAAAATGTAAAAATCAAATTTCTTCATTAATGTGGGCCAATATGTATTTTACTACATATGTTTGTTAAAAAAAAAAATCCCAGTAAGTGTATATTGATTGGTTTGCACAAAAGTTATAACATCTACAAACTATAGGACATTTTTATTTATTTGTTACTAGTAATGGTGGTGATCAGTGATGTATAGTGGATTTTGATCTTGCGCCAGACATTCTGACACTTTTTGGGGACCAGTGACACTAATATTGTGATCAGTGCTAAAAATATGCACTGTCATTGTACTAATGACACTGGCTGGGAAGGGGTTAACATCAGCGGTGATCGAAGGGTTAATTGTGTGCCTCTCCAGTGTTTATGTGAACTGTGTGAGGTGCTTTTACTGAGGGAAGAGAGGGAATGTAGCAGGGACACAAACGCCATGCCTTCCCCCTGTCAAAATGGCAATCTGGCTTGTTTACTACCCGACGATCGACTGGCAGACATCTAGTACCTTTCACCCACCGATTGGCTTCCGCTGTGTATAATGAAGCGAGGTGTTGTATTTATACATGATCCAGCACACAGCTGCCACCCTGTAGCAATAAAGCTGGTATAGGGTAGTCCGGAAACGGTTAAAAGATAAGTCCAGCTTGGGCTCATTCGGTACGGTGCTGCATCTGCCTAGGTAAGTATGAATATGGGATAAAAAAATTCCATACTTCTCTTTTAATATTCAAAGTAAACTCACTCATCCATACGTGTCTCCATGCTTTATTTTGTTGAGAAATCATTTTGAAAAACATCCCCAGAATTTTTAGAAATGAACATCTTTTGCTGTTGATTCATGTAGCATTTACTTCCTGGAATCCATCTGACCTTAGTTCAGGCATGCAGGTAGGAGTGTGTGCTTAGCTGAGAAAGCCTCTCCTTCCCTCCTCCAGATGAAAGAAGAAAATACCCATGAAGTCTCCTGGGAAGTATGACATCATTTTAGCCTAGTATAAAAAATGATAAAAAAATATCATATATATGTGTAATATAATTCATACAAAAGATTGTGTCTCTAACGAAACGGCGTAGGGAGGAGCGGCGCGCTGACGTCACCGCGATCTATGCTGAACCTGGAAGCGACGGAAAGCGTTACATGAGCCGGCCGGCAGAATTCTTTTTACTATTTGATGCGAGTTTCTTATGACATATGTAAGTGTGATTCTTTATTTTTATTAAAAATCCTGGCAATATCATACTATGGCGATTTCCCCTTTTTTTATCTATGTGATTGGCAATGAGCGGTGTGGCCGTAGGAATATAACAACATTGGAACAGAGTGGAAATCACAAGCAAAAAGATTTTCGTTTGGAGATGGACTATTACTTTGAATTTAAGTTCCAATTATAGTAGTGTATATATTCATTTTTTCACTATTTATTTATTTAATTTTATATATTACATTTTTTTTTTTGCACGATCTTTTGTATGAATTATATTACATATCAATTGATATTTTTTATAATTTTTTATATTATTACATATTCAGTGATATTGAATTTGATCATTATAGCGCAACTTTTTTCGAAAAATTGGTATTAATATTGTGGGTATCTCACATTTAGGTTGCAGCTTCACTTTCACAAATATTTTTACAGTTTGTCAATTATTCGAACTTTAGATAGCGCTGTATTACATTTTTTTATTAATCATTTTAGCCTAGGCCAGAAGCCAGGAAGCAACTGTAGAAATGTAAAAAAAAAGATTAAAATAAGTAAATATGATATATCTTCTTATCTATTTACTCATACTAGCAGCATAAACATTTAAAATAGTTAATGTGATTGAGATAGTTTAGTTGCACATTAACGACTTGCTTACTAGGCACCTAAACCCCCCTCCTGCCCAGACCAATTTTCAGCTTTTAGCGCTGTCCCTCTTTGAACGACAATTACGCAGTTATGCAACACTGTACCCAAATTCAATTATCATTTTTTTCCAACAAATAGAGCTTTTTTTGGTGGTAATCACCTCTTTTTTTTTTTTTTTTTTTTTGTTAAATTTTTAACAAAAAGGCCAAATGTAAAAAAAAAATACAAAACTGTTTTATATTTTGTTAATACATTTTTGAAACATGTAATTTTTCTCCTTCATTGATGTACTCGGATGAAGCTACACTAGGGTTGCCACCTGTCCAGGATTTACCCGGACATTTTGGGTTTTGACTCATGCGTCTGGGTTTCAGACTGCCTGAAACCCGGACACATTATTCAGACTGGACTATGGCTTCCCAGCAGGGTTGCTGGCTACAGTTGTCTAAGCTGGGAGTGTCTGTTACACTCTCATGCCGCCCGAAGCCAGCACTAACAATCCCCCCAAACACACACAGGTGGGAGAGGAGCGAGGGCTCGATCTATACCTCTTCCTCCTGCCTCTACCCCTCTGTGCCTGCCCACACACCAGTCCCTGGCGCTGTGCCTCAGAAAAGGAAAGTGGGGGCTGGTTTTTGAAGTCCAGCAGCCTCAGATACATCTGAATGAGAGGTGCTGACTGCCAAGGGGTGAGTGAGCTCACCATCCATTAGGGTTGTCCCGATATTAGTATTGGTATCGGGACTGATCCCGAGCATTTGTGCGAGTACTTGTACTTGCGCAAATGCTCCCGATGCCAGATCCGATACCTGGGAGAGAGGACTAAAGCGGCCTGGTGCAAGCGGAAGTCAACGGCTAGGAACAACGGAAGTGACACTGTGTCGACGTCGGTGGTTGGACATCCCGATGCCCATCTTAGTACACCCTACACTTGGCTGCAGCAAACCAGCAGCGGACATCTTATTACACCCAGCCCATATAGTTCGAGCTGGGTGTAACAAGATTGCGGCTGCTGCTTTTAATGCGGCCGAGTGCAAGGAGTACCAAGATGGGCTTCACAGGCAGCATTTCCTCATGGCATGACAGTGCCTGGCCTGCCCATCAGTGCCCATAAATGCCACCTATCAGTGCCCAATGCACATAAGTTCAGCATATCAGTGCCAGCCACCTGACAATGCCATCTATCAGTGCCAGCCACCTGTCACCGCCATCTATCAGTGCCCGCCATCTATCACTGCTGCATATCTGTGCCACCTAATCTATATTGTGCTTTGAAAACTGTCACATAACATTCAAAAAAAGTATCGGTAATCGGAATCTGCGAGTACTTGGAAAAAAAGTATCGGTACTTGTACTCGGTCTTAAAAAAGTGGTATTGGGACAACCCTACCATCCTCCCCTATTGCATCAGAGTGTTCCCTATTACATCAGAGTCCTCTCCATACATCAGAGTTCTCAGTGTCCCCCCCTTAAATCAGGGCTCCCAGAGGATCCCTTATGTTAGAGTCCCCGGAGTTCTCCAGTGTGAGGGAACTCTGCGGGTTTAGATGTAAAAGGGGAACTCTGTGGACTCTGATGTAAAAGGGGAACTCTGTGGACTCTGATGTAAAAGGGGAACTCTGTGGACTCTGATGTAAAAGGGGAACTCTGTGGACTCTGATGTAAAAGGGGAACTCTGTGGACTCTGAAGTAAAGGGGGAACTCTATGGGTTTAGATGTCAAAGGGGAACTTTGGGTTTAGATGTAAAAGGGGAACTCTGTGGACTCTGATGTAAAGGGGCGACTATTATTATTACTTCATATGATTAGAAATGTTATTTATTATCAAAATATATGTATAAAAAAAAATTGCTGTGCGATGCATAAAGTGTCCGGTTTTGACTTGAAGAAAATGTGGCAACCTTACACTGTCACCGTGAGAAGAAAAAAAAACGATTACCGATTCTCTGTTTACATCACGTGATCACCTGTCATTGGCTGACAGCTGATTACATGACAAGGGTTCGGGATCGACCCCTTACTCGGATCTGTGATCACCCGAGCCTCACCCCCTGCAGGGGCACAGCCAGCTTGCAAAGGGAAGGACTTCTATTGACGCCCTCCCAGCAAAACAGATCCGCGCTGTAGCCATCATTCGGCTATAGAGCAGATCTGAAGGAATTAAGACCCCTTTCACGCTGAGGCGGTTTTCAGGCATTTTAGCAATAGAAATAGCCTCTAATTAGCACTTGAAAACTGCCTCCCAATCATTTCAGTGTGTCTGTTCACACTGGGGCAGTGCGTTTGGGGGATGTTAGGAAAAGTCCTGCAAGCAGCATCTTTGGGGCAGTGTGGGAGCGATGTATACATTGAAATGAATGGGCAGCGCTTCCAAAGCACCTGAAAAGCGATTCGGAAGCGCAGAAACATGGATGGTTTTTAACCCCTTCTTTGGGGTTAAAAGTGCCCCGCTAGCGGCTGAAATGTGCCACTAAAACAAGTGGCGCTTTAGCTCTAACGTGGATGCAGCCCCAGTGTGAAAGGGGTCTAATGTATTTATCTTTGATTGATTGACAACACCTCCTCACCACCATCCCATATAAGAGAGAGGAGAGTCTGGCTATCTTATATGAGAACACAGCGCACCTGGCACTATGATATGGCAATAACAGAACACAGCGCGGTGTACTGCAGCTTTTATTGTATGTACACTTTGGACTGTAAATCTAGCCTTTTTTTCCTTTCTGTTTTTAGTTTGAATATTAGTTCAAAACTTTGTTGTGTTTTTTTATTGCTCACTTTGTCACATTTATGACTAATGCCCTGTACACACGGTCGGACATTCCGACGACAAAATCCATTGGACGGATTTTGGCCCAAACTTGTCTTGCATACACACAGTCGCATAAAGTTGTCGGAAAATCAGACTGTTCAGAACGCGGTGACGTATAACAAGTACAACGGGATTATAAAGAGGGCAGTAGCCAATTGCTTTTGTCTCGTAAATTATTCTGAGCATGCGTGGCACTTTGTCCGTTGGAATTGTCTACACACGATCGGAATTTAAACAATCGGATTTTGTTGTTGGAAAATTTTAGATCCTGCTCTTAAACTTTGTGTCGGAAATTCCAACCGAAAAAGTAAAGGCCCATACACACGATCAGACTTTTTGACAACAAACATGCAAATTAGCTGTTTTGGAGCAACATCCGACCGTGTGTACGCTCTATCGGACAAACTTTTTTGGTTTTCATATGACTTTTGTTGGCTGTGCGAACGGACAAACTTTCTGGCAACAAAAGTCTGATGGAGCAAAGTCTGATCGTGTGTACAGAAAACCATAGGACTTTTGTACAAAGTACAAACAGGCATGCTCAGAACCAATGCAAAAGATCAGACAACAATACAGAAGTTGACCAAAGGTGGCGGTAAAGAGCAGAAAAACCACGTGATTTGGTGAAAGTTGGCTGAAAAAGTCCTGCTGTGTGTATGCAATACAAGTTCAGGGCCGACGCCCTTTGTACAAAAATCCAAGGGAAAGTTTGTACAAAGTCCTATCGTGTGTATGAGGCTTTAGATGGAGCCCACACATGATCAGATTTTCCAACAACAACATCCAATTGCACATTTTCCATCGGAAAGTCCAGCCGTGTGTACAGGGCATTATTCTGTCCCAGTTCCAGCTACCACAGCACCATTATGCTATCATCGCCATGCCAATTCATGTTTTTTTTAACTCTTTATTTATTCCAGATATGCCAGGAAATAGACATAAAACTGGTCACACGTTAGACTGACTACAGATTGTTTCACAATTGAAAACAAGATCCACAATCATGAGAGATCTTCCCCTGAAACAAGGTGGTAGAGAATTGACTTTCCAGGTCATTTCAGCAAATAGAGAGGAAGCCCCAGCAAATACAGACATGATTATGAATTGTGTCATAACACTTGACCACCATTAGGAGACGCTAATGAAATGACATTACATTCCTTATTTTAGATGTCATTATATTACATTGTTGTGTTTCTGTGCTTCTTTATGCAATGCAGGCAGATCATGGTTGGTGCGAGGTGCTGGCATGGAGCTGTACATAGCTTCCTGAAAGCATCACCACACCCTCCCTCAGTGCTCTTCCTAACAACCCTCAGCCCTGATGTAAGCAGTGTGTTGGCTCTTGAATGAGTTATGCAAAAATGCCTTGGTGCACGGATGGCAATCTGGAGGAGTGGGTCTTCCTAGGCAGACTTTAGGGAGGAAGGAAAGTCTACTTTTTTAACTTGTCCCTGTAATAAGGCTTACCTGTAGGTACAGTGAATATCTTCTAAACTTGCATTGTTTAGGAGAAATTCACATGGGATGCAGCCAGTGATGTCACCGCGCATGCGCTCTGAAGGGATGGCAAACCCTACCCAGAGCATCTATACAACCCACAAACCTAGACGGGTGAGGATGGAAGTACAGAGGAGCTGGGACAGCACTGCGCTAGAGGACTCCATGTGCGGGTAAGTCTGTCATAATGTGCTAGTATGCAGAGCCTACTAATACATAATGACTTAAACCTGTAGGTGGCCCTTTTTTATATATATTTGTGGTGGTTTACTATCACTTTAATTAGCTGAGGTTTTTCTTTAATTTTTTAGTCAGGTCCATCCAAATCTGCTAGTACATCTAACACTACCCTTTTCCCTGATTGACAATGCTGTTGTCCAAACGTGGAGATGCCCTTAAGCTGTACAAAAGTTCTTTGTACATTCAATCAAAAAACGCAAAAAAAATAGTGCAGAAACCTTTTTTCAAATTGGTGTGACACCGCAAATTAGGAGCCGCACCAATTTGAACCATTGCCGTCAGTAGGCAGAGACTTTTCATGCGATTTTGAACCGCATGGCCAGAAGCACCGGTGTGAACAGGGGGCTTAATGATTTGTATTTCTGCGAGTCCTGAGAATTGCACAGTTCTGCACAACACAGCCAGGCTTGAAGTATAGTAGATCTGATTTTTCTCTGCTGCCTGGATACTGAAAAGATATGCTGTAGTCTGATGAGCTTGTTTCTCTGTTACTTTGCTCTCTCCTCCCAAAACTGACTGGCTCCCTATGCTGCTTCTCCCTCCCTGATCTGAGCTCTGCTGTACAGGGACTATAAGTGGCTGATACCAGATTGAATAGAGGTGTTCGCCAAAACTAGTCTGCTGCTGACTGTACTCACTGAGAAGGCTTGAAAATAAATATGCTTGATGTTATGGAGTTGCCAGCTGCTTCTTTTTTTAGATTGATTTATGTAGTTTAAAGTAGCTAAAGGCAAAAACCTTTCATTTGTGACAGAGTAAGGGAGGGTTATAATCCCTATTGTATTTTATTATTTTTTTGCCATTTGTGCCCTATTGGGGAGCTTTTCCTTCACTTCATGCCGCATAGCCAAGACAGGAAGTGAAAGGAAATCCCTCCAAAATGAGGGAACCACTGGTTGTCACCAGGGCCACCAGAACTAGTGTCCTCATTGGAAAATGTCCCCTCTATTACTGCTTTAACTGCTTCCCGACCAGCCAACACAGTTATACAAGGGCAGGTTGGCTCCCCTGCATGAGCCGTCGTAGCTACACGTCGGCTCGCGGGGTCAGGATAACTGCCAATGCTCGTGGCCGACAGTCGCGATGACCACACCCACGAGCGATCATGAGCAGGAGACACAGAACAGGGACGAGTGTGTGCAAACACACACTTCCCTGTTCTGTTCTGACAGGAGTGACAGATTGTGTGTTCCTATTAGGTAGAAACCATGATCACTCACTTCCTCTAGTCAGTCCCCTCCCCCTTCAGTTAGAATCACCTCCCAGGGAACACAGTTAACCCCTTGATTGCCCCCTAGTGTTAACCTCTTCATTGCCAGTGACATTTTTACAGTAATCAATGCATTTTTATAGCACTGATCGTTGTATTAATGCCAATGGTCCCAAAAATATGTCAAAATTGTCCGCTGTGTCCACCATAATGTTGCACTCATGATAAAAATTGCAGATCGCCGCCATTACTAGTAAAAAAAAAAATAATAATAAAAATGCTATAAATCTATTTCCTATTTTGTAGACGCTATAACTTTTTTTTTTTTTTTTTAACAATCTTTTTATTGAAAGTTTCACAAATTAACAATCAACAAATACATGAGCAAGGTCAATTAAACAAAAAGGAGTACATATCCTGTGCAGTATCATGAAAGTAAGGTAGCCGAAAATACTAGTAATTCCTTTTCCTATACAAATGATATACATTAATGGTCGAGTGTTTGATAAAGATAAGATAATGTCAACGTAGGAATGAGATATTTGCAATATTTCAAACAAGTCACAACTATTTTAGCAAATAAATTTAACAATTAAATTTAAGAACGTCTTCTATATTTGTCCCATAAGGCCCATTTCCGAAGAAAGGGTTGTAGTCTATCTTCCTGATACGCTACCGTTCTTTCATATTCAAACAAGTGGTCAACTAGGGCCACTACTTCTGACACCAAAGGGGAAGCAGTAGATTTCCATTTTCGTGTAATGCTCAGCCGAGCTGAAAATAACATATGTGTCACTAATGTGCGCTCTGGGGTGGGATAAATATCCAAATCTACACCTAGAAGAGCTTGTTCTACTCTGAGGGGATTTAAGATTCCTGTTAACATAGCTATTACCTTACTTATTTCCCCCCAGAAGCTTCGTACAGATACACAACCAAAATATGTGTGCCAGATTTCCCACCTGGCCACATTCTCTCCAGCACGCGTTCGTACCCTCTCCTGCGTATTTCGCTATTATGTAAGGCGTCTTGTACCATCGAAATCTTAACTTATGTGCGCCTTCCCTAAAATTGGAACAACGAGTGGAATTGTAACTGCTCTTAATAGCTCTGACCCATTGGTCTGGGGATATAGTGATATTTAGATCCTCTTCCCACTTGGTTAACTGATTGTACATCTCAAAATGCAGTTTACCGTGAAGGAGATTGTATATGGCCGTAATACCTTTCTTTTGTGCTGAGGTTGGCTGCCACAGCTCCCAAATACATTCCGGGAGGCTAAAGTACTGTGTACAATCGTAAGGGATCATGCTAGTCAATCTGGCAAATGTCAGAAATTCAGTCTTAGGAATGTCCTGAGTGGCCTTCAAGTTTTTAAATGACCGTATATTACCCTGCGTTAAAAGTTGGTGAAGAAAACAGAGTCCATAGTTTGCCCAATGTGTCACTTGTAAGTCAGGGGTAAGGAAGGACAGGGCCGAGAGGGGGATAGGGAGATGTTTAAGGTCGGTGTTGGCTGGTTGGTGTTTGCGTAGGTAAGCCCAGTCCTGCAGTGTCGCGTTCATAGTAGGGTGGTGTTTATATCTTCTGGGGTGCCCTATCGCTGTGGCATATAGAAGCCCTGAGAGATCCTTCTGTTGTGTCTGTTCTAATTCACATATGTGCCACTGCTTCTGTTCAGGTGTATAGAACCAGACTCTAAGTTGGTCCAATATAGCTGCCATATGATAATCTCTCAGCTCTGGAACTCCCATTCCTCCCACCTGTCCATGTTTGATTAGAATTCTAAAGCCGCATCTGGCAGGCTTCCCTTCCCATAGGTATCTACCCAGTTGGCGTTGTAATGTTCTATAAAAAGAAGCTGGCAACGCAATTGGAAGTGCTCTGAAGAGATACAAGAGCTTTGGTAGTAGAAACATCTTCTACGCGGCCAATCTGCCGGACCAGGAAAGATAAAACTTTTTAAATCTGGACAGCTCACCCTCAAAGCTCAATGGGATAGATTCGAAGTTGCATTTGTAAAGTTGAGATAGGGAGCTGGTTAACCTTATGCCCAAGTATTGAATGGATTCAGATGCCCAAGCATAAGGTAAGGAGTAGGGATGAGCCGAACACCCCCCGGTTCGGTTCGCACCAGAACTTTCGAACGGACCCCGCGTTCGTAACGAACGTTAGAACCCCATTGAAGTCTATGGGACTCGAACGTTCAAAATGGAAAGTGCTAATTTTAACTGCTGATATGCAAGATACTGTCCTAAAAAGGGTTTGGGGACCTGACTCCTGCCTCAGGGGACATGGGTCAATGCAATAAAAAGTTTTAAAAGCGGCCGTTTTGGCGGGAACACTGATTTTAATGACGATTAAAGTGAAAAAAAATATGAAATATTCCTTTAAATATGGTGCCTGGGGGGTGTCTGTAGTATGCCTGTGAAGTGCCACGTGTTTCCCGTGTTTAGAACAGTCCCTGCACAAAATGACATTAAACGGAAATAACACCATTTAAAACTGCTTGCGGTTTTAATGTTATATCTGGTTCCTGCAATATGGTTGAAAATCATTGAGAAAAATGGCATGGGTAGCCCTCCCTGCCCATTCCCAGCCTATTTGGGTCTTGTACGCATATTAAGGGGAACCCCGTACCCATATTAAAAAAAGGAAATGTGTGTGGCCCCCAGGCCCTATATACTCAGAACAGCAGTATACAGGTGGTGCAAACAAGACAGGGACTGTGTAGGTTTGTTGTGTTAAGTTGAATCTGTTTGTAATTTTCAACTGGTACATTTTTAAAGTGTAGCTCCAGTCAAAAAAACTATTTTTAAGCTTTTTGGAAAACATAGGGAAGGGTTATCACCCCTGTATAATTTGTTTTGTCGTCCATCTTTTTTCATCTCACTTGCTGTTGTCTCCTTCCGTTTGCAAGTAGGAGATGTTTGTAAATTGGATGTTTGAAAGTAGGGGCCTGCCCTATATGCTCTGCAGAAATGGCGGAACAAGGTGTTGGTTTTGCCACAACATTGTAAGCCCTCAAAGTGACTCTTGGTGGGCGCTGGAGCGCCCTGCTGTGAACGATTATATCAAGAATTGTAATTACATGCCATTGTTGAACAGTGGTAGAAAAATTGACCTTTGGTGGTTGTGGTGCTGGTGCCACAACACTATAAGTCCTCACCGTTACTCTGGGTGGGCACAGGAAGGGGCCCTCCTGTGAAATATTATATCAAGAATTGTAATTACATGTCCCTGTTAAACAGGGGCAGAAAAATTGGGCCTTAGGCACTGGTGCCATCACACTGCAACCTCTGCCATATACTGTAGTTTTATTGCAGGAATTAGCCCTGCTGCAAAGCATTGCATCAAAAATTGTACTTAAACGCCCCTGTTAAACAGGGGCAGAAAAATTGGGCCTTAGGCACTGGTGCCATCACACTGCAACCTCTGCCATATACTGTAGTTTTATTGCAGGAATTAGTCCTGCTGCAAAGCATTGCATCAAAAATTGTACTTAAACGCCCCTGTTAAACAGGGGCAGAAAAATTGGGCTGCTGGCACTGGTGCCATCACACTGCAACCTCTGCCATATACTCTAGTTTTATTGCAGGAATTAGTCCTGCTGCAAAGCATTGCATCAAAAATTGTACTTAAACGCCCCTGTTAAACAGGGGCAGAAAAATTGGGCTGCTGGCATCACCCAGAACCAAAAATGTTCTTCCAACATATCAGCGGAGGAGGAAGAGGATAGACAATCAACATAACAGGACAGTCACTCAGCATCAGCATAGGCAGTCTTGAAGGGATGTGGTATTTCAAAAAAAATTATTCGGTTACATCAGCTTCAGGTGCTTGGTAGCTGTGGGTGATCCAAGACTGATTCATCTTGATGAAGGTCAGTCGATCAACTGATTCGGTGGACAGGCGCACCCTGTGATCGGTAACGAAGCCACCAGCAGCACTGAAGGTGCGTTCCGAAAGAACGCTGGATGCAGGACAGGCCAGTAGCTCAATTGCATACTGTGCAAGCTCTGGCCAGTGATCCATCCTCAAGACCCAGTAAGCCAGAGGATTTCCAGTGGGAAAGGTGTCCAAGTCTGACATTGCCCCTAGGTATTCCTGCACCATGTAAATTAGACGCTGGCGATGGGTGCTGGAACCAATCATACCTTGGGGCTGCGGACTAAAAAATTGTCTGAAAGCATCAGTCAGACGGCCACCTTCTCCACCGCTCCTTCTGACTGATGCCTCAGCAACACGTTGTCCAGGACCAGGAGTTTGTGACCTCCCAGTCTCTGGGAACGCGTTGCACAGAGCTTTCTGCAAGGCCTCCCGGAGATGTCTCATCCTCTGCTCCCTCTGCGATGGCAAGATAAGGTCGGCAACCTTACCCTTGTACCGTGGATCAAGGAGAGTGGCCAGCCAGTAATGGTCCCTCTCCTTGATCCGAAGAATACGAGGATCCTTCCGCAGGCTTTGCAGGATCAGGGAGGCCATGCAGCGTAGGTTAGCTGAGGCATTCGGTCCGGAGTCCTCTGGGTCACTAAGGACAACATGATCCGCAGCTACCTCCTCCCAGCCACGTACAAGTCCACGTGTTTCTTGGGACTGTAAATCATCCCTATAAGACTGCTGCTGCTGATGCTGAGTGCCAGCCTCCACCTCCATGCTGACACAATCATCCTCCTCCTCCTCTTCCTCCTCCTCACCCTCTTCCTGTGTGATGGGTGGCACAGCAGGAACACTGTCTGGATAAAGGGGGCCTTGAGAGGCAAGGAAGTCCTCCTCTTCCTGCCTCTGTTCTGCCTCAAGTGCCCTGTCCATTATTCTACGCAGCGTATGCTCCAAGAGGTGGACAAGAGGTATAGTGTCACTGATGCATGCACTGTCACTGCTCACCATCCTTGTGGCCTCCTCAAACGGTGACAGGACAGTGCATGCATCCCTGATCATGCCCCACTGGCGTGGTGAGAAAAAACCAAGCTCCCCTGACCCTGTCCTGGTGCCGTAGTCACACAGGTACTCATTGATGGCCCTCTGCTGCGTGTGCAGCCGCTGCAGCATGGCCAATGTTGAGTTCCATCTGGTGGGCATGTCACATATAAGGCGGTTCTTGGGCAGGTTCAACTCCTTTTGGAGCTCAGCCAGCCGAGCACAGGCATTAAATGATCGGCGGAAATGCACACAGACTCTCCTGGCCTGTTTCAGGACATCCTGTAAGCCGGGGTACCTGCCCAAGAACCCCTGCACCACCAGGTTAAGGACGTGAGCTACACAGGGCACATGGGTCAGTTGTCCCTGTCGGAGGGCGGAGAGGAGGTTGGTGCCATTGTCGCAAACCACCATTCCTGGCTTAAGCTGGCGTGGCGTCAACCACCTCTTGGCCTGCCCCTGCAGAGCTGACAAAACATCCGCCCCAGTGTGGCTCCTGTCCCCCAAACAAACCAGCGCAAGCACGGCATGGCATCGTTTTGCCTGCGTACTTGCGTAGCCCCTGCAACGCCTACGGAGCACCGCTGGTTCTGAGGACAGAGCACTGGAAGAGGCCATGGAGGAAGAAGAAGAGGAGGGGGTGGAGGAGAGAGGTGTGTCACAACCAATAGTAGCATTTTGGAGGCGTGGTGGCGGAACAACCTCCAACACTACTGCACCTTGTCCTGCATCCTTCCCAGCAGCCAGAAGAGTGACCCAATGGGCCGTGAAAGACAGGTAACGTCCCTGTCCATGCCTGCTGGACCATGAGTCAGCGGTAATATGCACCTTACCGCTGACCGCCCTGTCCAGCGAGGCAAGGACATTGTCTTCCACATGCCGGTAGAGAGCTGGAATCGCCTTCCGTGAGAAAAAGTGGCGTTTGGGGACCTGCCACTGAGGAACCGCACATTGTACAAACTCACGGAAGGGGGCCGAGTCTACCAACTGAAAAGGCAGCAGTTGAAGTGCTAGCAATTTAGCCAAGCTAGCATTCAACCGCTGGGCATGTGGATGGCTGGGAGTAAATTTCTTCCGCCGGTCCAGCAGCTGGGGCAGGGACATCTGCCTGCTATAATCGGACGTGGATGTACCACTAGCAGAGTTCCCGGAAGCACTTGGCTGTGACACACCTAATTCTACACCTTCATTCCTCTCAGAGCAGGTTTCAGAGAGGACTGAAGGTCTAGTGGGGTTGGAGATGCCAGCTGATGAGGAGCAAGGAGAGGTCCGCTTTGTTCTTTGGTGTGGGTCTTTGAGGTATGCTTGCCAACGAGCTGCATGGCAGGTCAACATATGTCTGGTCAAGCATGTGGTGCCCAAGCGGCTGATGTTTTGGCCACGTGAGATACGCTTGAGACATATGTTGCAAATAGCAGCGGTGCGATCTGATGCACCCGTCTCAAAAAAGGCCCACACCAAAGAACTTTTAGAATAACGCGCAGAGGAAGCGCTCTGCGCAGGCGGAGCTCTGCGGTGTGATTCAGTCGGTGTGCTGCCCCTAAGCTGGCCCCCGGAGGGCATCCTGCCTCGTTGGACATGTGCCTCCTCCTCCTCCCTCCTTTCAGGCACCCACGTGGAGTCAGTGCCCTCATCATCCCCTCCCTCTTCATCGCTGTAGCAAACCTGGCAGTATGCTGCAGCTTGTGGAACATGACTGCCAGATTGCTGTGCTTCTTGAGCATCCTCTCTCTCTGCGCTCACGCTACTGCCTTCCTCTAGCTGAGTGTCATCATCAGAGCCCACCAAACACTGGGCATCCTCCTGGAGCATGTACCCAACACTGTGCTCAAAGAGTTCAGGAGACTCCTCAGGAGGACGTGGTGGGTCTAGGGAAGGAGTCACTGATGATGACATTGAGAGGAGGGACGACGATGTGTTGGCAGCTGCTTTTCTACTACCCTGAGACTGGGTGAGAGAGGATGAGGAGGATGAAGAGGGCTTGGTCATCCACTCTACCAAGTCGTTGGCATGTTGCGGTTCAACATGTCCAGCTGCAGAAAAGAAGGACAAGCATGTCCCATGGCCACATGCTGATGACAATGCACCGCGTCCACGACCAGCACTGTTGTCTCTAGACACAGAGCCTGCTTGCCCTCTTTTATCGGCTCGCGCCTGTCTGCCTCTCCTTGCTGGCCTTCCAGACATGGTAATGGCCTGAAGGGAGTTGGGTAAAACAGTAGTTGGGTAGTTTATATTGTGCTGGAGGCACACAACACCCACTAACTCCTGCAGATGCCTTTTTTATAGAACAGCAGAGTTAAAGGGGTATATACAGATGTATACTGTGCTGTGCTGGAAGCACACACAACTTCCAATAACTCCTGCAGATGACAATCGGGCCCAAATAGAGAACAGCTATGTAGGTGGATTATAGCGGTATGTACTGGGTACAGAGCACGCACACAGCACGCACTATCTCCTGAGTGACACTACTGACTGCAAGCTCTATTGTTAAAGATGGACCACTAGCTATATAGGTGAGGTGAATATCACGGTGTATACTGCGGTCAGGGCACGCAGACAATAACCAGAAAACAGCAGAGTTAAAGGGGTATATACAGATGTATACTGTGCTGTGCTGGAAGCACACACAACTTCCTATAACTCCTGCAGATGACAATCGGGCCCAAATAGAGAACAGCTATGTAGGTGGATTATAGCGGTATGTACTGGGTACAGAGCACGCACACAGCACGCACTATCTCCTGAGTGACACTACTGACTGCAAGCTCTATTGTTAAAGATGGACCACTAGCTATATAGGTGAGGTGAATATCACGGTGTATACTGCGGTCAGGGCACGCAGACAATAACCAGAAAACAGCAGAGTTAAAGGGGTATATACAGATGTATACTGTGCTGTGCTGGAAGCACACACAACTTCCAATAACTCCTGCAGATGACAATCGGGCCCAAATAGAGAACAGCTATGTAGGTGGATTATAGCGGTATGTACTGGGTACAGAGCACGCACACAGCACGCACTATCTCCTGAGTGACACTACTGACTGCAAGCTCTATTGTTAAAGATGGACCACTAGCTATATAGGTGAGGTGAATATCACGGTGTATACTGCGGTCAGGGCACGCAGACAATAACCAGAAAACAGCAGAGTTAAAGGGGTATATACAGATGTATACTGTGCTGTGCTGGAAGCACACACAACTTCCAATAACTCCTGCAGATGACAATCGGGCTCAAATAGAGAACAGCTATGTAGGTGTATATAGTGGTATGTACTGGGTACAGAGCACGCAGACAGCACACACTAACACTACTGACTGCAAGCTCTATTATTAAAGCTAGATCACTAGCTATATAGGTGAGGTGAATATAGTGGTGTATACTGCGGTCAGGGCACAGACAGTAACCACTACACAAGAGCAAGATAGTAAATCAGCCAAAAACGTTTGGTGTGTAACTGTGTTGAAGGTACACAGAACACCCACTGCTTCAGACGCCAACACACTGCACGAGGCTGCCTTAATGGCGGCCTTATATAGTGTGGGGCGTGCACTACACAGCCTGAGCTATGATTGGCTACAGGCAGGATGCCTGTGGCCAACCATGGCTCTCCTCGCTGCTGGCGCTGCGATTGGCCAAGCATGCGGGGTCACAGTGCATGCTTGGCCAATCGTGAGACAGCAATGCATTGCGCCATCGCAGTGCATTGTGGGCCACACGAATTTTGCCGCGAACGGCCCAAACGTTCGGAATTCGGCGAACACACGAACGACCGATGTTCGAGTCGAACATGCGTTCGACTCGAACACGAAGCTCATCCCTAGTAAGGAGTTTTGAATTCGGTTCTGCATATCCGATGGAACATTTATACCCAATATGCTCAACTTAGTTGCATTAATTTTGTAATAAGACACCTCGTACACAGTTTTCAGGGATTCCTCTGGATCAACAAGAGACAGGATCACATCATCTGCATATAGAGTGATAGAGTGCTTAGTCGATCCAGAGCTAATACCTCTAATATTCGGGTGAGTCCTAATCCTCTCCGCCAATGGCTCCATTAAAAGGGCAAAGATCAGGGGTGATAAAGGACACCCCTGTCTTATTCCATTGGTAATGTAAAACTGTTCAGAGAAAAGGCCCTCTGTGAAAACTTGCGCTGACGGTTTGGAGTACAGAGCAGAGATGGCGGAGAGGACCGGGCCCGAAAAGCCAAACTTCGACAAAACCGCCGAGAGGTACCCCCAATGAACCCTGTCGAAAGCTTTCTCGGCGGCCAGCGAGAGGAGAACCACTGCCCCCCCCCCCCACCGGACGCCGAGTGAATCAAGTTCAGCACCCTCCTGGTGGCATCTGGGGCCTGTCTCCCCGCAACAAACCCCACCTGATCGGGCTGTACCAGTTGAGGTAGAACCTTAGTTAACCTATTGGCAAAAATCTTGGCATATATATTCAGGTCCACATTTAATAAAGATATGGGCCTGAAGTTCTGTACCCTGTCTGAATCCTTTCCCGGTTTAGGCAGTGTTACTATAGTGGCCGATAACATCTCAGGTGGGAAGGAGGCTGAGGAGGCAGCTGCATGGAACACCCTCTGCATATTGGTAGTCAGAATACTGGAAAATGTCCTATAATACTCCGAGGAGTATCCATCTGGACCGGGCGATTTGTTTTTAGGGAGGGCTTCTATGGTCTTTTGTATTTCGGCTAATGAAAATGGGGCGTTCAACTCCTCTAAGTGCAGTGGTTGCAACTTCGGGAGGTTAAGTATCTGAAGAAAACGTTCTATGGCATCAGGTGTGGGCTGTGCAGAAGAGGCATCTTCCTTCAAGTTGTACAGGCTGCTGTAATACCAGCCGAATGCATCTGCTATTTCTTTAGGGTTAGTAAGTCTAGAGCCATTTTGTGGATGTACTATGTACGGTTTTCTTTGCTTGAGTACTTTGTCCTTAAGCTGCATTGCTAAGAGCTTCCCTGCCTTATTGCCATGTGTATAATGGTTAGCTTTGAGTTTATGAATGTTCCTGGCATGTTGGGCCACCAGTAGAGTACGTAGGTCATTGCGGGCTTTTGCTAGATTATTACTTATTGAGAAAGAGGGTGTCGCTTTATTCACGATTTCTAAGTCATTTATCTCCTTCAAAAGGCTATCCATGCGCTGCCTCCTCCTCCTGTTCACCCCCGCACTAATCTTAATCAGGAGACCTCTAGTAAATGCTTTGTGAGTGTTCCATAAAATGAACGGGTCTACATTCTCAACATCATTAATTGTAAAAAATTCTTGCAATGCGGCTGTAACCTCATTTATAACCTCTGGGTTTTTAAACAACTGGGGATCGCACCTCCACCGGTTCGCCTGGTTAGAGAAGGTGCCATCCCCAACCGCTATTGACACCGGTGCATGATCAGTCCATGAAATGGTACCGATCTCCGACCTAAAGATACGCTGTAATAAAAACGTATCAACTAGAAACATGTCAATCCTGGAATAGGACATGTGTACCTGTGAGAAAAAAGAAAAGTCACGTTCAGTGGAGTGCTGACACCTCCACACATCATACAGGCCAGCTGCTCCCATAAATTTTGCGATCTCAGGTCTGCAGGAGAGCCTCGGGGAGGGACTGGACACGTCTAATACTTTATCTGGAACTGCGTTTAGATCCCCACATAAAATAACATGTCCCTTAGCTGTCTTTTGTATTCTCCCCCATAGCTTGTTAAGAAAATGCACTTGTCGAGCATTGGGGGCATAAGCGTTAACTATGGTATAGGCCACATTATTAATTTTGCAGTTAAGAATTAAATACCTCCCTTCTTTGTCTTGTTGATGGGATATATACTTATATGCAACTGATTGCTTAATGAGGATTGCAACTCCCCTTTTTTTTGTTGGGGCATTACACAGAAATATCGTGGGGAAGTGTTTGTTGGATAATTTAGGGTGGTTGCTTTCTTTAAAGTGAGTCTCCTGCAGGCAGAGGACATCGCTGCGTAGTAGCTGGGCCTCCCTCCATAACATGTGCCGCTTTTGCGGGCTATTCAAACCGTTAACAATATTTTGAATACCATAACTAGTGAGCTTGTGACTTATCCAATAGCTGAGAATAAATACTTTTAAACACAAAAATAAATTTCTATCCTCTCTCATGCACAACACCAACCAAATGGCTAGATGAACACTATAGTGACCGTGTATAGGAAGTCTTGTTTCCACAAAAGGAAAAGGCAAAAAGAAAAACAGAAAAGGAGAATACAGGAAACGTTGTAAAAAGAGTGAAACGTAAAAATTAATAAAAAAATTTAGGAACTGATTCCTAGGAATCTGAGCCAACAGTGGCTGTTGATAACGGGGGGAAACACAAGTCTCGATGCCGATGGGGTCATCCAGGTTTAGGTGCAATTGGATGTAAGCCAAGCACGGTACTCAGGTGTGACTGTCTCAGCCGTCAGGAGTGTCCTTTGTTGCTTGATGAGCCTTAGGGGCCGACAGCTCTGGGGTGATGATTTCCCATTTTTCCAGTAGACGCAGGCCGTCCTCCAGCGTACTGATACGATAATCCCGGTCTCCTTTGGAGATGACTAAGGTGGCTGGGTGGTTCCACTTGTATGGAATTTTGTGGTTTCTGAGTGGTTTGGTAATAGTCAGAATATTACGCCTCCGCTGCATGGTGTGGGCTGACAGGTCCGCAAAGAAGGTGAGCCCCTGGATGCAGTCTGGGGGGTGGACTGCTTGCCTTATAGCAGACATCAGCTTCTCCTTCACTCTGTAGTAGTGTATCCTGGCTATGGTGTCTCTGGGAAGTTTCGCCTGAATGTGTTGTGGCTTAGGTAGCCTATGGATACGGTCAATGGTTAGTTCCTCTAGCGAAACATCCGGCAGAAGTTTGCGCATAATAGTAGTGAGGTGTGCCATCAAATCTTGGGGCTTGACTGTCTCAGGAATGCCTCTAATTTTCACATTATTCCTTCTCGAGCGGTCTTCCAGGTCCGCTACTTTAGCTTTAAGCCAAGAGATGTCCTCATCATGTTCATTATGAGCGTCCACCATATTGTTGAATGTGTCTGTGACTTCCCCCATCTTATGCTCAATAGGGGAGACCCTGTCACTGACCGCGTTCACTTCAGTTTTGCATTGTGTCACTAACTGCAGCATGTCAGTATGAATCGCCCCTCTCAGTGTGACCGACGTGTCTTTTAAAGTGGAGTCCATAACTGGCTGGTTGTTTGTAGGGAACGCTGCAATTGCATCCTGAAACTCCAGCGTATCATCAATAGCAGCAGCCATATTTCTGTCCCCTCTGTCTGCCAGCTCCTGTGTCAGCTTAGGCTTAGATTTAGCTGGGCTGTTCGTGCTGGAGGAGGATGGGGATACGGCCTATGGTGCTTTATGTTTGTGCCTGTTTCTACTCACAGTTTCCCAGCCGTCCTCAGGGTCCTCCATGCAGGTGTTCTCTGCGGCCTGTGAGCCTCGTGCGCCGGGTGCGCCATCTTGCCCGCCTGTGCGGCCAGACCGGCCGAAAAAGTCCGTCATTTTCCCGGGCTGTGAGCGCTCACTTCTCCTCCTCGACATGACCGGGCACTTCCCTGGACCTTGCGGAACAAAGATCTGCCACTCGTCCGTGCTTTTCATCGCTGTGATCGGTACTGGATGTCCCGTGTGGCGAGGAGCTCAGGACTCACGTGTCCATGCTCCTTGCGCGCCGGCTCCGCCCCCGACGCTATAACTTTTGCGCAAACCAATCAATATATGCTTATTGTGATTTTTGTTTTACCAAAAATATATAGAATACATATCAGCCTAAGCTGAGAAAACATTAGCTTTTTTTTACAAAAAAAAGGGGATATTTATTATAGCAAAAAGTACAAAATATTGTGTTTATTTTTTTTCAAAATTGTCGCTTTTTTTGTTTATAGCGCAAAAAATAAAAACCGCAGAGGCAATCAAATACCACCAAAAGAAAGCTCTATTTGTGGGAAAAAAAGTACATCAATTTTGTTTGAGTGCAACATCGCACGACCGCGCAATTGTCAGTTAAAGCAACTCGGTGCCAAATCACAAAAAGTTCTCTGGTCAGGAAGGGGGTCAATTTTTCCAGGGCTGAAGTGGTTAAGTGTAAATGGGATTTTCTTTAACTTCTATAGGGGCAAAAACAGCAAAATAAACCCATTGGAGTTCTAATACTTCTACACTCTATCCAAAACAAAACAAAAATGTTGTCTTTATTTATACATTAAATCTGCCCGGAGTGCACCATTAAATTTAACATTTAGGAAGGAGTTAAACATAGCTAAAGTAAAAACATTTTAGTTTTGGATAGAGTGGAGAGGGATGAGAACACCCGTCCGGTTTTTATCGCTGTCTGTGCCCGTTGGGCCCTATTTACACCCGTGCATTCTGGAAATGAACACAGAACACAAAACATGCGTTATGCTTGCAGTGGCATTACTTTTTAATGGCACCCCAAATGCAGACAGCATACAAGCAATTTGTGCATAGCAAAGCAGGACACAAATACACCAAAATGTAATGTAAAAAACTAATAAAATGTGAAACTTCTTTGGCATGTTTGCCACGCATAGGGCAGCCCATACTACATCTATTGACGTCATGGGTTTTCAGTGGTTATATCTAAATGATGCCTGAGGCCACAGACATTATTCAGATATTGCCATTTTTAGCTGGCGATTCCCTGCACCATAAGAATGATCATATCGACTGTTCCGCCGCTTGATCTTTCTTACGGGTGGCGGGAGGGGACGCCCCCCCTCCCGCCACCCTCCGGTGCTTCTACCGACTCACCGTTTCCATTGGTGAGTCAGTCACAGGATCCGCCGGCCCCAGCAAGTAACCATAGAGATTTCCGGCGGACTAGATCGTCCCCGGAGTCTCTATGATCGTTCGGAGGCCAGGCGCGATGTTATGACATCACGCCCGGCCTCTGTATTCAAATTAACGGCGCCGATTTGGCTAGGAAGCCAGGATCGTTTTTTTTTTTTTTTTTTTTTATTCTTCCCAGCCTAGAGGTGAGTTATGGGGTCTTATTGACCCCATATCTCACTGTAAATATGTCCGATCATGCCATATTCCTATTACAAGGGATGTTTACATTCCTTGTAATAGGAATAAAAGTCATCAATTTTTTTTTTTTTAAGTGTAAAACTAAAAAAAAAAAATTAACAATAAGAAGAAAAATTTTTTTTTAAAGCGCCCCTGTCCCCGTGAGCTCGCACACAGAAGCGAACGCATACGTAAGTCCCGCCCACATATGAAAACGGTGTTCAAACCACACATGTGAGGTATCGGCGCGAATGTTAGAGAGAGAGCAATAATTTTAGCCCTAGACCTCCTCTGTAACCCAAAATATGTAACCAGTAAAAAAATTTAAAGCGTCGCCTATGGGGATTTTTAAATACCAAAGTCTGGCGCCATTCCACGAGCGCGTGCAATTTTGAAGCGTGACATGTTGGGTATCTATTTACTCGGCGTATCCGCCTCTTTCACATCAAAAAAATTGGGCTAACTTTACTGTTTTTTTTGTTTTGTTTTTTAAATACAAGTACAGTAAAAATACACTGCTACGAAGTTAAAAGTAAGTTCTCACTAAAGGTGAACCTTCTCACACAGCTATATACCCTTCTAGAAAACTTTACATAAAAATAGGGATTTTTAGTTCACATGCATTGCAATGCATGTTTAAGCTGGCCAACTGCGTCAAAGTAATCCCTCTTTGGCCAGGCCCTACACTACACTGTACTAATCTACACTACACTACATTACACTAATTTACTCTACCCTAATCTGCTCCACCCTGCCCTTATGCTCTCCACCCTGCCGTAATTCACTCCACCCTGCCCTGTAACCCTGCCCTAATTCACTCCACCCTGCCCTCTAACCCTTCTGTAGTCTGCTCCACCCTGCCGTAGTCTGCTCCACCCTGCCGTAGTCTGCTCCACCCTGACCTATAACCTAGCCCAAATCCACCCTGCCTTAATCCCCTCCACCCTTCCCTAACCCAGCCCTAATCCACCCTGCCTTAATCCCCTACACCCGGCCCTAATCCACCCTGCCTTAATACCCTCCACCCTGCTCTATAACCCAACCCTAATCCTCCCTGCCTTAATATCCTCCACCCTGCCCTATAACCCATCCCAAATCCCCCCCTGCCTTAATACCCTCCACCCTGCCCTATAACCCAGCCCAAATCCACCCTGCTTTAATCCCCTTCACCCTGCCCAATGACCCAGCCCAAATTTACCCTGCCTTCTAACCCTGCCCTAATCCACCTGGCCTTAATCCCCTCCACCCTGCGTTATAACCCAGCCCAAATTCACCCTGCCTTAATCCCCTCCACCCTGCCCTATAACTCAGCCAAAATCCACCCCGTCTTAATCCCCTTCACCCTGCCCTTTAACCCAGCCCAAATCCACCCTGCGTTAATCCTAATAAATATAAATTTTTATAGATAAAAGCAAATTCTTTTTTTTGTGTTTTTGTACACTATACTATTATTGGCTCCTCCCTGCCCTAATCCACATACACCATTTTTTAATAGATGCAAGCAAATATACAGTTGTGTTTTTTTTTTTTTATAGTGTACACCAGGCATCACTAAATGGCGGGCCGATTGCAGACCGAATCATTGTCACATCCGGACCTCCACTGTTCCACCATTTAGGAGCCAGTTGTTTATTGCCGCTGTCATCACTTCATGGCAGGCTTGGGGACAATCCTAGACAGAGGTTGGGAGACAAAGCAACTTTCTAGAAAAGAGGCTGGGACTGCTGGAGTTACAATTTTAAGTGTCCCAGCAAGTGATTGGTTGTTAGGATTAAGGGCGGCTCTAGCAACCAATCACCTGCTAGGACACTTGAAAAGTTAACTCTGTCAGTGCCTGCCCATGCCCTCCATCCAAAGCTGCGGTGTCTTCTGCTATATAGAGCTGAGATGGTTTGCACTGTGAATGAGGGGGAGTTATCTGTAATGTGAATGGGCGGGACAGAGCTGTAGTGGGGGGCAAAGCTGAAGAGGGCTTCCCTGTGAATGGGAGAAGCAGAGCTGAGGGCGAGCTGAGGGAGCCTGTAATGGGAAATAGGGTAGCAGAGCTTAGAGGGGCTGCATTGTAAAGGGGGCAGAGCTGAGGAGCTGAAATGTGACTGAGTGGAGCAAAGCTTAGGGGGTCTGCAATGTGAATAATAAGAGCAGAGCTGAGGGGGCTGTAATGTGATAGGGGCAGAGCTGAGGAGCGCTGCAGTGTAAATGAAGGAAGCAGAGCTGAGGGGGGCTACACGTCAAGGAGGGGCTGAAGAGCTAAGGGGGGCTGCAATGTAAATGGGGGGCAGAGCTTAGGGGCTGTAATGTGAATGGGAGCAGAGGACATTGCTATGGGGGGATGTGAAGGTGGGAGCAGAGGACACTACTGGAGTGGTTTATGTAAAGGGGGACAGAGGTCACTACTTTTGGTGGGGAAGTGATGTGATGGGCACAGGGGACACCATTGTCAAGGGAGAACTCTGGTGTAAAAATTAGATTGTGATTTCAAAAGAGGGGACTGCGATGTGAATAATCTTAGTCATTGCACAACAGGCAATTTTTTTTTAACCTCAGCTAGAAGAACATTTTATTAATTGTACCGCCGTGAATTTTAATGGAATTCCCCTGGTGTACACTATAATATAGTCCGCTCAACCTGCCCTAATCTGCTCCATCCTGCCCTAATACACTCTGTTATGACAAATATACAATTTTATAAAGATAAGTAAATATTAATTTTTATAGAAATAAGTAGATTTACATTTTTTTGCCATGCTCCATCCACCTATTGTCTTGACGGGCCTGGCTCTATCCGCCTATTGCCTCGACGGGCCTGGCTCTATCCGCCTATTGCCTTGACTGGCCTGGCTCCATCCGCCTATTGCCTCGACGGGCCTGGCTCCATCCGCCTAGTGCCTCTACGGGCCTGGCTCCATCCGCCTAGTGCCTCTACGGGCCTGGCTCCATCCGCCTAGTGCCTCTACGGGCCTGGCATCATCCGTCTAGTGCCTCTATGGGACTGGCTTCATCTGCCTAGTCCCTCTAGGGGCCTGCCTCCATCCGCCTTGTGTCCCGCCTAGCCTGGATCCATTTCCCTCGTGCCTCTATGGTCCTGGCTCTGTCCACCTAATGCCCCGCTTTGCCTGCCTCATCCATCTAGTGCCTCTACAAGTATGGCTCCATCCGCCTAGTGCTTGTGCGGGCCTGTCTCCATCCGCCTAGTGCCTCCGCGGGCCTGGCTCCATCCGCCTAGTGCCTCTGCGGGCCTGGCTCCATCCACCTAGTGCCTATGCGGACCTGGCTCCATCCGCCTAGTGCCTCCATGGGCCTGGCTTGATCCGCCTAGTGCCGCTACGGGCCTGGCTCGATCCGCCAAGTGCCGCTACGGGCCTGGCTCCATCCACCTAGTGCCTCTACGGGCCTAGCTCCATCCGCCTAGTGCCTCTACGAGCCTAGCTCCATCCGCCTAATGCCGCTACGGGCCTGGCTCCATCCGCCTAATGCCGCTACGGGCCTGGCTCCATCCGCCTAATGCCTCGACAGGCCCGGCTCCATCCGCCTATTGCCTCGACGGGCCCGGCTCCATCCGCCTATTGCCTCGACGGGCCCGGCTCCATCCGCCTATTGCCTCGACGGGCCCGGCTCCATCCGCCTATTGCCTCGACGGGCCCGGCTCCATCCGCCTATTGCCTCGACGGGCCCGGCTCCATCCGCCTATTGCCTCGACGGGCCCGGCTCCATCCGCCTAGTGCCTCTACGGGCCTGGCATCATCCGTCTAGTGCCTCTATGGGACTGGCTTCATCCGCCTAGTCCCTGTAGGGGCCTGCCTCCATCCGCCTTGTGACCCACCTAGCCTGGATCCATTTGCCTTGTGCCTCTATGGTCCTGGCTCTGTCCACTTAATGCCCCGCTGGGCCTGCCTCATCCATCTAGTGCCTCTACAAGTATGGCTCCATCCGCCTAGTGCTTGTGCGGGCCTGGCTCCATCCGCCTAGTCCCTCTAGGGGCCTGCCTCCATCCGCCTTGTGTCCCGCCTAGCCTGGATCCATTTCCCTCGTGCCTCTATGGTCCTGGCTCTGTCCACCTAATGCCCCGCTTTGCCTGCCTCATCCATCTAGTGCCTCTACAAGTATGGCTCCATCCGCCTAGTGCTTGTGCGGGCCTGTCTCCATCCGCCTAGTGCCTCCGCGGGCCTGGCTCCATCCGCCTAGTGCCTCTGCGGGCCTGGCTCCATCCACCTAGTGCCTATGCGGACCTGGCTCCATCCGCCTAGTGCCTCCATGGGCCTGGCTTGATCCGCCTAGTGCCGCTACGGGCCTGGCTCGATCCGCCAAGTGCCGCTACGGGCCTGGCTCCATCCACCTAGTGCCTCTACGGGCCTAGCTCCATCCGCCTAGTGCCTCTACGAGCCTAGCTCCATCCGCCTAATGCCGCTACGGGCCTGGCTCCATCCGCCTAATGCCGCTACGGGCCTGGCTCCATCCGCCTAATGCCTCGACAGGCCCGGCTCCATCCGCCTATTGCCTCGACGGGCCCGGCTCCATCCGCCTATTGCCTCGACGGGCCCGGCTCCATCCGCCTATTGCCTCGACGGGCCCGGCTCCATCCGCCTATTGCCTCGACGGGCCCGGCTCCATCCGCCTATTGCCTCGACGGGCCCGGCTCCATCCGCCTATTGCCTCGACGGGCCCGGCTCCATCCGCCTAGTGCCTCTACGGGCCTGGCATCATCCGTCTAGTGCCTCTATGGGACTGGCTTCATCCGCCTAGTCCCTGTAGGGGCCTGCCTCCATCCGCCTTGTGACCCACCTAGCCTGGATCCATTTGCCTTGTGCCTCTATGGTCCTGGCTCTGTCCACTTAATGCCCCGCTGGGCCTGCCTCATCCATCTAGTGCCTCTACAAGTATGGCTCCATCCGCCTAGTGCTTGTGCGGGCCTGGCTCCATCCGCCTAGTGCCTCTGCGGGCCTGGCTCCATCCGCCTAGTGCCTCTGCGGGCCTGGCTCCATCCGCCTAGTGCCTCTGCGGGCCTGGCTCCATCCGCCTAGTGCCTCTGCGGGCCTGGCTCCATCCGCCTAGTGCCTCTGCGGGCCTGGCTGCATCCGCCTATTGCCTCTGCGGGCCTGGCTCCATCCGCCTAGTGCCTCTGCATGCCTGGCTCCATCCGCCTAGTGCCTCCGCGGGCCTGGCTCCATCCGCCTAGTGCCTCTGCGGGCCTGGCTCCATCCGCCTAGTGCCTATGTGGGCCTGGCTCCATCCACCTAGTGCCTCCACGGGCCTGGCTTGATCCGCCTAGTGCCGCTATGGGCCTGGCTCAATCCGCCAAGTCCCGCTAAGGGCCTGGCTCCATCCGCCTAGTGCCTATGCGGACCTGGCTCCATCCGCCTAGTGCCTCCGCGGGCCTGGCTTGATCCGCCTAGTGCCGCTACGGGCCTGGCTCCATCCGCCTAGTGCCTCTACGGGCCTAGCTCCATCCGCCTAGTGCCTCTACGGGCCTAGCTCCATCCGCCTAGTGCCTCTACGAGCCTAGCTCCATCCGCCTAATGCCGCTACGGGCCTGGCTCCATCCGCCTAATGCCGCTACGGGCCTGGCTCCATCCGCCTAATGCCGCTACGGGCCTGGCTCCATCCGCCTAATGCCTCGACGGGCCCGGCTCCATCCGCCTATTGCCTCGACGGGCCCGGCTCCATCCGCCTATTGCCTCGACGGGCCCGGCTCCATCCGCCTATTGCCTCGACGGGCCCGGCTCCATCCGCCTATTGCCTCGACGGGCCCGGCTCCATCCGCCTAGTGCCTCTACGGGCCTGGCATCATCCGTCTAGTGCCTCTATGGGACTGGCTTCATCCGCCTAGTGCCTATGTGGGCCTGGCTCCATCCGCCTAGTGCCTCTGCGGGCCTGGCTCCATCCGCCTAGTGCCTATGTGGGCCTGGCTCCATCCACCTAGTGCCTCCATGGGCCTGGCTTCATCCGCCTAGTCCCTGTAGGGGCCTGCCTCCATCCGCCTTGTGACCCACCTAGCCTGGATCCATTTGCCTTGTGCCTCTATGGTCCTGGCTCTGTCCACTTAATGCCCCGCTGGGCCTGCCTCATCCATCTAGTGCCTCTACAAGTATGGCTCCATCCGCCTAGTGCTTGTGCGGGCCTGGCTCCATCCGCCTAGTGCCTCTGCGGGCCTGGCTCCATCCGCCTAGTGCCTCTGCGGGCCTGGCTCCATCCGCCTAGTGCCTCTGCGGGCCTGGCTGCATCCGCCTATTGCCTCTGCGGGCCTGGCTCCATCCGCCTAGTGCCTCTGCGTGCCTGGCTCCATCCGCCTAATGCCTCGACAGGCCCGGCTCCATCCGCCTATTGCCTCGACGGGCCCGGCTCCATCCGCCTATTGCCTCGACGGGCCCGGCTCCATCCGCCTATTGCCTCGACGGGCCCGGCTCCATCCGCCTATTGCCTCGACGGGCCCGGCTCCATCCGCCTATTGCCTCGACGGGCCTGGCTCAATCCGCCAAGTCCCGCTAAGGGCCTGGCTCCATCCGCCTAGTGCCTCTACGGGCCTAGCTCCATCCGCCTAGTGCCTCTACGGGCCTAGCTCCATCCGCCTAATGCCGCTACGGGCCTGGCTCCATCCGCCTAATGCCTCTACGGGCCTGGCTCCATCCGCCTAGTGCCTCTGCGGGCCTGGCTCCATCCGCCTAGTGCCTCTACGGGCCTGGCTCCATCCGCCTAGTGCCTCTACGGGCCTGGCTCCACTCGTCTAGTGCCTCTACGGGCCTGGCTCCACTCGTCTAGTGCCTCTACGGGCCTGGCTCCATCCGCCTGGTGCCTCTACGGGCCTGGCCCCATCCACATAGTGCCTCTATGGGCCTGGGTATTCATATGTGCCTAGTGCCCTGAGGGGCCTGGCTCCATCCGCCTAGTGCCCTGTACTGTAGTTTTTATATATATATATATATATATATATATATATATATATATATATATATATATACACACAAATATAATTTTTATACATTTAACAACAATATACATTTTTATGCATTTAAAACATTTTTTTTGATTTTTTTTTTTGATTTTTTTTTGTTTTTAACAACATTACTTTTCACTATCCGGCTGTAAATGTGAAACAAAAAAAATGGTGTTACACATACATGACATAGCTCCATCCGCCTAGTGCCTCTACGAGCCTAGCTCCATCCGCCTAATGCCGCTACGGGCCTGGCTCCATCCGCCTAATGCCGCTACGAGCCTGGCTCCATCCGCCTAATGCCTCGACAGGCCCGGCTCCATCCGCCTATTGCCTCGACGGGCCCGGCTCCATCCACCTAGTGCCTCTACGGGCCTGGCTCCATCCGCCTAGTGCCTCTACGGGCCTGGCTCCATCCGCCTAGTGCCTCTACGGGCCTGGCTCCATCCGCCTAGTGCCTCCGCGGGCCTGGCTCCATCCGCCTAGTGCCTCTGCGGGCCTGGCTCCATCCACCTAGTGCCTATGCGGGCCTGGCTCCATCCGCCTAGTGCCTCCATGGGCCTGGCTTGATCCGCCAAGTGCCGCTACGGGCCTGGCTCGATCCGCCAAGTGCCGCTACGGGCCTGGCTCCATCCACCTAGTGCCTCTACGGGCCTAGCTCCATCCGCCTAGTGCCTCTACGAGCCTAGCTCCATCCGCCTAATGCCGCTACGGGCCTGGCTCCATCCGCCTAATGCCGCTACGGGCCTGGCTCCATCCGCCTAATGCCGCTACGGGCCTGGCTCCATCCGCCTAATGCCTCGACAGGCCCGGCTCCATCCGCCTATTGCCTCGACGGGCCCGGCTCCATCCGCCTATTGCCTCGACGGGCCCGGCTCCATCCGCCTATTGCCTCGACGGGCCCGGCTCCATCCGCCTATTGCCTCGACGGGCCCGGCTCCATCCGCCTATTGCCTCGACGGGCCCGGCTCCATCCGCTTATTGCCTCGACGGGCCCGGCTCCATCCGCCTAGTGCCTCTACGGGCCTGGCATCATCCGTCTAGTGCCTCTATGGGACTGGCTTCATCCGCCTAGTCCCTGTAGGGGCCTGCCTCCATCCGCCTTGTGACCCACCTAGCCTGGATCCATTTGCCTTGTGCCTCTATGGTACTGGCTCTGTCCACTTAATGCCCCGCTGGGCCTGCCTCATCCATCTAGTGCCTCTACAAGTATGGCTCCATCCGCCTAGTGCTTGTGCGGGCCTGGCTCCATCCGCCTAGTGCCTCTGCGGGCCTGGCTCCATCCGCCTAGTGCCTCTGCGGGCCTGGCTCCATCCGCCTAGTGCCTCTGCGGGCCTGGCTGCATCCGCCTATTGCCTCTGCGGGCCTGGCTCCATCCGCCTAGTGCCTCTGCGTGCCTGGCTCCATCCGCCTAGTGCCTCTGCGTGCCTGGCTCCATCCGCCTAGTGCCTCTGCGGGCCTGGCTCCATCCGCCTAGTGCCTCTGCGGGCCTGGCTCCATCCGCCTAGTGCCTCTGCGGGCCTGGCTCCATCCGCCTAGTGCCTATGTGGGCCTGGCTCCATCCACCTAGTGCCTCCACGGGCCTGGCTTGATCCGCCTAGTGCCGCTACGGGCCTGGCTCAATCCGCCAAGTCCCGCTAAGGGCCTGGCTCCATCCGCCTAGTGCCTCTACGGGCCTAGCTCCATCCGCCTAGTGCCTCTACGGGCCTAGCTCCATCCGCCTAATGCCGCTACGGGCCTGGCTCCATCCGCCTAATGCCGCTACGGGCTTGGCTCTATCCGCCTAATGCCGCTACGGGCCTGGCTCCATCTACCTAATGCCGCTACGGGCCTGGCTCCATCCGCCTAGTGCCTCTACGGGCCTGGCTCCATCCGCCTAGTGCCTCTACGGGCCTGGCTCCATCCGCCTAGTGCCTCTACGGGCCTGGCTCCATCCGCCTAGTGCCTCTACGGGCCTGGCTCCATCCGCCTAGTGCCTCTACGGGCCTGGCTCCATCCGCCTAGTGCCTCTACGGGCCTGGCTCCATCCGCCTAGTGCCTCTACGGGCCTGGCTCCACTCGTCTAGTGCCTCTACGGGCCTGGCTCCACTCGTCTAGTGCCTCTACGGGCCTGGCTCCATCCGCCTAGTGCCTCTACGGGCCTGGCCCCATCCACATAGTGCCTCTATGGGCCTGGGTATTCATATCTGCCTAGTGCCCTGAGGGGCCTGGCTCCATCCGCCTAGTGCCCTGTACTGTAGTTTTTATATATATATATATATATATATATATATATATATATATATATACACACACAAATATAATTTTTATACATTTAACAACAATATACATTTTTATGCATTTAAAACATTTTTTTTGATTTTTTTTTTTTTTTTGATTTTTTTTGTTTTTAACAACATTACTTTTCACTATCCTGCTGTAAATGTGAAACAAAAAAAATGGTGTTACACATACATGACAATACGGTTATGACCAAATTCATCAATTTCATGTACAAAATGAAGGTTGATGAAGTCATCTAGAGTTAGGTTGTCTATTTCCCAGAACTCGACCCTCCGGGGCACTCTTCGGTTTCCATCCTGTGGAGGAAAGAAAACAATTACAGCTCTGCAAAGGGGGCATGTATTGCTTTGTGCCATCCATGTTCCGATGCAGGTCGAGTGAAATAGGTGGGAGCAGGGTAGAGTTGTATTGTCCTCTCCCACATCCATTTCACTCAAACAGATGGAACAGGTGGGCACCACCTGATACTCCCTGGCCGGTGGTCTGGCTGGTGCAGGCTGGTCCTCAGCAACAATGCGGTCCCTTGGAGATCGACTTCTATTGGGCCTGGCATTCTGTCGCTGCTGTCGAAGAGCTGCTCTTGTTCGATGAGCAATGGGTGAATCCATGCCTATAATAACAATGACGGAGATTTCAGCATTTCTGTCATGTAACTCTATCACACTTTTAAACTTAAATGACAAGGGCAAGTGTAATATTTATGTCTCATAAGTAAACCTAAAAATAGGAGATAATTTAACTACTAAAGCCTCCGTGATGTACCCATATATCGCCAGATTGAAGTGTTTATACCTGCAGCTACAGGCATCATTCCAGTATCTATTCTTTTTTGCCAGCAATGCTCTTTAATGTAAAAGTGATCCTAGGGGCTACTTTAGTGATAACTAGCCGCTGGATCGCTTTTACAGGCAGTGGAAGAGGCAAACCCCCCACTCCACCACAGTCTGAAAACTGAGGATAGGAACATCCCCAGATCTCTCCATAAAGAAGATCTTTCACTCTTCTGGCTATCACAAGGGATATTGTTTATCCCTTGTAGTAGCCATAAACGTGAACATGAAAACTAAGAAGTGTAAAAATTAACCACTTCAATACAGGGCACTTAAACACCTTCCTGCCCAGACCAATTTTGAGCTTTCAGCGCTGTCGCACTTTGAATGACAATTGCGCGGTCATGCTACACTGTACCCAAATGAAATTTTTATCATTTTTTTCCCACAAATAGAGCTTTCTTTTGGTGGTATTTGATCACCTCTGCGGTTTTTATTTTTTGTGCTACAAATAAAAAAATACCGAAAATTTTGAAAAAAAAAAATTTTTTTTTTGTTTCAGTTTCAAAACTTTGTAAATAAGTACGTTTTCTCCTTCACGGATGGGCACTGATGGGGCTACACTGATGGGCACTGATAAGGCGGCACTGATGGGCACCAATGAAGTGGCACTGATGAGGTGGCATTGATGGACACTGATAGGCGGCACTGATAGCTGGCACGGATTGGCATGGATGGGCGGCACAGATGGGCATGGGTAGACGGCACAGATGGGCATTGGTAGGCGGCACAGATGGGCATGGGTGGGCACTGATAGGCGGCACAGGTGGGCACTGATAGGTGGCACAGGTGGGCACTCATTAGCGGCACAGGTGGGCACTCATTAGCAGCACAGGTGGGCACTCATTAGCAACACAGGTGTTATACTGTACTAATGGATGCCAATCAGTGCCAAACAATAATGCATGCCAATCAGTGATGCCCATTGTGGGCACTGATTGCCATCCATTATGGGCACTGATTGGCATCCATTGTGCCTGACTGGCATCCCTGGTGGTCTAGGGAGGATTACCTCTGCTGGGCATCCCTGGTGGTCTGGTGGCGTCCCTGGTGGTCCAGTGTGGGCATCCTCGGGGGGGCTGTGCTGATAATCGATCAGCACAGACCCCCCTGTCAGAGGATCAGCCGATCGGCTCTCCTCTACTCGCGTCTGACAGACGCGAGTGAGGAAAAGCCGATCACCGGCTCTTCCCATTTACACTGTGATCAGCCGTGATTGGACACGGCTGATCACGTGGTAAAGAGTCTCCGTCGGAGACTCTTTACCGAGATCATAGTTGCCGGGTGTCAGATTGACACCCCGCAACAACGATCGCCGCGATGCGCGCCCCGGGGGCGCGCAGCGGCTCATAATCCTGATCACGTCATATGACGTCCGGTTAGGATTATGAAACCACTTTGCCGCCGTCTATTTGTAATAGGGCGGGCGGCAAGTGGTTAAGAAAGTCAAAAATAAATAATTCTTAACATAGAAAAAAAATTGAAAGCGCCCACCCCCCATGCTCATGCACTAAGGCAAACGCGTACATAGGTAACAAACACATGTAAATGGCATTGCCACCACACATCACACATGAGATGTATCGCCACAAATGTTATAGGGAGAGCAATAATGTTAGCACCAGAGCTCCTGTGTAACTCTAAACTTTTAACCTGTAAAGGCTTTTAAAGCATCGTCTACGGATAATTTAATGTACTGTTTGTCATCAGTCCATGAGCATCCTCAATTTTAAAGCATGAGATGTTAGGAATCTATTTACTATGCGTAACGCTATCATTTATATTTGACCAAACAATTAGATATTCTATTGTGTTTTTGTGCTTTAAGATTAATTAAAGTGGATCCCCCTCCAAAATTGCATTTGAAAAACCACTGCGCAAATACTATGTGGCATAAAAAAATTGCATCCCCCACTATTTTTATCCTCTAGAGCCCCTTGTTTTTGAAAAATATATTATGTTTTGGGGGTTCCAAGTAGTTTTATAGCAAAAAAATGCAGATTTTTACAAGTAGGAGAGGAATGTCAGAATTGGCCAGAGGATGAAGTGGTTAAAACGAAGCTCCACTCAAAAGGGGAAGCTATGCCACATTTTGGTACTTTTTGGGGGGCGGGTACCTGGTTTTGACAGGTACCTATTTCCACTTCTGGGTGAGATCACTGCGGCAATCTGAGGAGCTTTGGCCCCTCCTCTCTCCCCCTGCAGCCTTCTGGGACACACACAGGTCCCTGAAGACTGTGGGACCATTCACAAAGAGTAGCACCTGTATGCGCAGTAGGAAACCGGCTGTGAAGAACTGTCTCAGGTGCCGACATCGCTGGATCCCTGGACGGGTAACTGTCCTTATATTATAAGTCAGCAGCTAAAATACTTGTAGCTGTTGACTTTTCGCTTTTTTGGCAAATTAGAGTTCCTATTTAAGAAAGTAGTTCTAAAGGCAGAAGTTATATACCCTCACATGGTCAATTTGGAATCAATTCGGACAATCTCCAAAGTTTGCCTCTTCTGTATAATTTGTTGCTCTACTGTCTGCCAGTCTCGATTAGATGCCCTGGCTTCATTCCTCCTTAGCGCTCGAGTCCCAGCCACCCCACCCCCCCATTTTTTCACCTCCCTCTCTACCTCTCCCTCTCTACCTTAACTCACACTGTATACCCTTTCTCTCTCCTATATAGGTTACTTGCCTATTGATTGATTTCCGGATGTCTATATACTGATTACTTAGATTACATCTACCATTTTACTACTTACCACATATTTATGACTACATAGATGGCAGAATTGATAATTGTGTCATTCAAGATATTGGCAGAGGCTCCTTATATACTTGTTTTAATACTGTTTCTATATTGTATTTTTTACAGTTATTAAAGTATTGTGTTTACGCCCATAAGCTTGCCCTTATAGGTGATTACAATAACCTGGTACACACCCTCTATTTGGTCCAGAGTGTGCTTACATTCTTTTTCCTATTAAATGCACCAGCATTCTCTTTGTATTGCCTGTAATGTACCGGTGGTGGAAAGTGCATTCTTTGTGATCTACAATTTCTTATTATTTATTAGTTATATAAGGTTGCTCTCAGCCTCTCATAATCTAGGGACTGCAGTACAGAAAATCCTTGGAAGAATAGGATCCAAAATAATTGTGAAACATGAATAGTGTGCTGTTTAACAGTGACATTGAAAAAATAGTATATCATATGTGCATCAAAGTATAAATAAAAATCCAAAGTAATCAACCTTGTAAATATATAAATCAGTATAGAATTTAACGCATGCAGCACTAAAACCTTAGTGAGTTAATAATGCATAGAACTTTACATACAGTTAAGATGAAAAACCTTCTGTAGTGCTGTAGCCCCCCAGCCCCCCTTTTTTACTTACCTGAACACAGTCCTCCTCCGGTTGGAAATGAGCACACCAGATCTATCTGGTGTCTTGTGCCCTGATTAGATAGATTAAAAGCGCAGCCATTGGCTTCATCTGCTGTCAATCAAATCCAATGACGTGGCGCCAGGGGGTGGGCCAAGTCCTGTATTCTGTGTGAATGAATACAGATGCAGGACTCAGGAGCACGCCCACATGGGTGTTCACCAAGGAGAGCCTTCTCCAACGTGGACACTCGATGTGGGGAGGAGCCACCAGCGCTGCTGAGGGACCCCAGAAAAGGAAGACCGGGGCCTCTCAAAATTAACTTCACAGTGGAGGTAAGTATGACATGTTAAACACCCCTTTTTTTTTTTTTTTTTTTTTTTACGACCCCTTTAACCACTTCCCATCCAGGCCAATTCTGACATTTGTCTCCTACATGTAAAATTCATAATTTTTTTGCTAGAAAATTACATAGAACCCCCAAACATTATATATATATTTTTTAGAAAAAGCCCCTAGAGAATACAATGGCAGTTCTTGCAACTTATTATCTCGCACGGTATTTGCGCAGCAATTTTTCGACGCGTTTTTTTCAGAAATAAAACAGTTTCATGCTTAAAAAAAAAACAGTAAAGTTAGCCCAATTTTTTTGCATAATAGGATAGATGAAGATACGCCGAGTAAATAGATACCCAACATGTCATGCTTCAAAATTGCACGCGCTCGTGGAATGGCGCCAAACTTTGGTATTAAAAAATTCCCATAGGTGACGCTTTCAATTTTTTTACTGGTTACATGTTTTGCATTACAGAGGAGGTCTAGTGCTAGAATTATTGCTCTCGCTCTAATGCTTGCGGCGATACTGCACACCGTTTTCATACGTGGGTGGGACTTACGTATGCGTTCGATTGTGCGTACGAGCTCACAGGGACAGGGGCGCTTTAATTTTTATTGTTTTTTATTGTTAATTTTACTTTTATTTTTTTAGTTTGACACTTAAAAAAAATGAATTGATTACTTTTATTCCTATTACAAGGAATGTAAACATCCCTTGTAATAGGAATATGGCACGATCGGACCTATTTACAGTGAGATATAGGGTCAATAAGAACCCATATCTCACTTCAAGGCTGGGAAGACTAAAATAAAAAAAAAATAAAAAAAAAAAGATCACGGCTTCCCAGCCAAATCGGCACCATTATTTTTAATGCAGAGGCCGGGTGTGACGTCATAACATCGCGCCCGGCCTCCGAACGATCATAGAGACTCCGAGGACCATCTGGTCCACCGGAAATCTCTATGGTATCATCCGGGAGCCAGCGGATCCTGTGACCGACTCACCGATGTAAGTGGTGAGTCGGTAGAAGCGGCGGGAGGGGGGTACGTCCCATCCCGCCACCCGTAAGAATGATCAAGGGCCGGAACAGCCACTATGATCATTCTTATGGTGCAGGGAATCGCCGGCTGAAAATGCCGACATCTGAACAATGTCTGTGGCCTCGGGCATCATTCAGATATAACCACCGAAAGACGAGGCCGTCCCTGGACGTCCTACCGGAGCAAAGTGGTAAGTGGTTAAAAAGTAGTTCATAAATAAACAAGCACATTCGGTGTGAAATTACTATTAAGCCCCATACACATGTAGCACCCTGCTACTGAGGAGCACGCGCTATGTTTTTGAAATTTAAGGTTAAACCTGAACTACAGTTTGGTTTGGGTATAATTTTTCAAAATTTTGACTTCGGCATCAGTCTGACTGGACTATAGGGTGTTCAGCCTGGCCACCGGGGGCACTGTCTTTTCTGGTAGGCATGGAACCACAGTCTGGTTGGGTGCTTTAAGGTTACTTTCTCTCGGAGCCCGCCCAGTGGGAGTGTCACTCTTGCTGTGCTTTCTGGGAGAGGGTACTTAAGATGCGGATGTCACATGGTTTGGGGTTCCAGTCCAGAAAGTATGTTCTGACTCAATGGTCCTGGTCCTCCTGACCAGCCCCCCAGGAAGGCTATGGCCTGGGGTGTGGATCCACCTGAATTTATGTCTCGGGGGGCTGGCTAGCCCGAAGCAAAGAAACAAAAGGAAGGATTCTGAGGTGGTCTGGTGCCGTCTCCTGTTGTGGATAGGCCCAGCAATATCCAGGGGAGGACTCTTCAGAAGAAGGCCATGTACGAGTTGGCTTCTTAGCAAGAGCCTGCTGAGGGACCTAAGTGAATCCAATCTCGTGGGTATCGCCAAACTGGCTGAAAGATCCAGGTATTACACGAGTGTTCTGCAAGTCCTAGTTTCCTACATGTTCTACAACAACGTCTGTAGCAGAGACTTATTCCTACATGTCCTACAACAAAGTCTGTGGCAGAGTCTTGTTCCTGATTTGAGCACCTTGTTGGCTGCTACGCCTTGTGAGAGAGGGACTATCCAACTTGAGTGAACATCCAGCTGTGAATGGCTATTCTCTGGATTTAGTCAAAGTAAGAGAGTTCTTCATTGTTGACTTTGACACTAATGCCACGTACACACATAGCAGACTATCCGACGGACTTAGTCTGGCGGACTTCCCGCCAGACTGTCCGTCGGACTTTCCGAACGGGCTACTTGCCCACACACGGCATTTTTTCAGCGGACTAATTCGGCTTACTAAGTCCGCCGTACTATCCGCCCTACTTTTGAAATGAACGGACTCGCCTACGCACACGAAGGAAAGTCCGCTCATTTCGAGCGCGTCTCCGGGTAGGCGGGGCCCGCGATAGAGATGTCGCTGGCCCCGCGACCTGGTATGGACTTAAAGGGGAACCCCAAAGCCGAAAAATATTGGCGTGGGGTTCCCCCCAGGTCCACATCAGACCCTTGTCCGAGCACTCAACCCGGCCAGCCAGGAAAGGGGGGGACGAGCGAGTGCCCCCCTGAACTGTACCAGGCCGCGTGCCCTCAACATGGGGGGAGCCTTGGGGAAGGGGGGGCCGTGCGCCCCCCCACCCCAAAACACCTTGTCCCCATGTTGAAGAGGACAAGGGCCGCTTCCCGACAACCCTGGCCGTTGGTTGTTGGGGTCTACGGGCGAGGGGCTTATCAGAATCCGGGAGCCCCCTTTAATAAGGGGGACCCCGGATACCGGCCCCCCACCCTATGTGAATGAGTATGAGGTACAATGTACCCCTACCCATTCACCTGTGAAAAAAAAAGTTAAAAAAAAACACAACACAAGGTAAAAATAGTTTATTGCACAGCTCCGGGGTCTTCCGTCTTCAGGGGTCTTCTCGCCGGACTCCTCCGCTATCTTCTTTTAGCTCTTTTACTTGCGGAGGAGCCCGGCTTTCTTCCTCGCCGCGGCCCCTTCTTCAGACTTCGGGGGTCTTGTCCCCCTCTTCCGGTCTTCTGTCGCGGCAGACCCCGACAACCAACGACCAGGGTTGTCGGGAAGAGGCCCTTGTCCTCATCAACATGTGGACAAGGTGCTTTGGGGTGGGGTGGGACGCGCGGCCCCCCCTTCCCCAAGGCACCCCCCATGTTAAGGGCATGCGGCCTGGTACGGCTCGGGGGGGGGGGCGCTCGATCGTCCCCCCTTTCCTGGCCGGCCGGGTCGCGTGCTCGGACAAGGGTCTGATGTGGACCTGGGGGGACCCCCACGCCAATTTTTTTTTGGCGTTGGGGTTCCCCTTTAAGTCCATACCAGGTGGCGGGGCCAGCGACTTCTCCTTCGCGGGCCCCGCCTACCTGGAGACCCACTCGAAATGAGCAGACTTTTCTCCGGGCGGGAAAAGTCCGCTCATTTCAAAAGTACGGCGAACTGGCACACACACGGCATGATTGTCCGCCGAAATGTGAGTCCGGCAGGAAGATTGGAGTGCAAAACTACTTTCTAAGTCCGCTGTACTTTCCGATCAAAAAAGTGTGCCGGAGGCTACACACAGGGGGATTGTCCGGCGGACTTCAGTTTGCCGGACTTTTCCACCCGATTGTTTGATCGTGTGTACGCGGCATAAGTGTACCTGAACTTTCCTCCTAATCCTCTGATCCCATTTTAAGAGACTGTTCGTTAACTGGTTGCTGACCGCCGGCTGTCACATGATGACCAGGCGGCGCACCTATTGTGGCGGGAGGCCGGTATATGACGTCCTCCCATTTAAACAGGGAATGCGTGTGATCGTGTGCGCGCATCCCTGTTCCTTCAGTGGCGGCGTGTCACGGAGACACCGCTCGCCACCCAGGGGGGTGAACAGCCATTGGGCATGGGTGTTTACCACGTGATCGTTCATAGATGGTTACACCCCCACTGTGCACGTGATCGGCTGTGATCCTTTCACAGCCGATCACTAAATGTAAACAAACCGCGTTAACGAGATGTTACCTGTTTCTCCTCCTCACACACCGATCGTGTAGCCCATCAGAGTACCCGAGTACCTGTCACAGTCCATCCGAGTACCTGTCATAGTCCATCCGAGTACCTGTCATAGTCCATCCGAGTACCTGTCACAGTCCATCCGAGTACCCGAGTACCTGTCACAGCCCATCAGAGTACCCCAGTACCTGTCACAGCCCATCAGAGTACCCCAGTACCTGTCACCAGCCTATCAGAGTACCTATTTGCCGCCCATGCCACATAGATTATACGTTGGGGTGTTTGCTTTCCAAAATGGGGTCATTTTATGGGCAATTCCATTGTCCTGCTACTCCAGTGCCTTCAAAAGTGTAATAGGTGGTTGTGAAATGAGATGTCATTTTTGCTTGTAGAACGCCTGAAGATGCCACTTCAATGTTAGTGCTCTGTATGTAGCCATGCTGTGTAAAAGTCTCACACATGTGGTATCGCCGTACTCGGGAAGAGTAGCAGAATGTATTTTGGGGTGTAATTTGTTGTATGCATATGCTGTGTGTGAGAAATAACCTGATAATATGACAATTTTGTAAAAAATAATAAAAAAAATCTTCATTTTGCAAAGAATTGTGGGAAAAAATTACAATTTAAAAAACTCACCATGCTACTTACTTAATACCTTGGAATGTCTACTTTCTAAAAAGGGGTAATTTGGGGGGTATTTATACTTTCCTGACTTTTTAGTGTCTCAAGAAATGAGATACACCTGATGTACTGAAGGCCTGATCAGATGTGATCAATTTTCAGTGATTGGCACCATAGTTTGTAGACTCTATAACTTTCACAAAGACCAAATAATATACACTAATGTGGGTTATTTTTACCAAAGATATGTAGCAGTATAAATTTTGGCCAAAATTTATGAAGAAAAATTACTAATTAGCAAAATTTTATTACAGAAACAAAGAAAAAGGCATTTTTTCACAAAATGTAAATTTTTTTTATTTATAGCACAAAAAATAAACAACACACTAGTGATTAAATACTACTAAAAGAAAGCTCTATTTGTGTGGAAAAAAGGACGCACGTTTCATATGGGTACAGTGTTGCATGACTAAGTAATTGTCATTCAAACTGTGAGAGCGCTGAAAGCTGAAAATTGGTCTGGTCAGGAAGGGGGTGTAAGTGCACTGTATTGAGGTGGTTAACTAAGTTTTTGCAAATAAAAATCCCTTTATGCGGATCTGTCATCAGGCTCTAACGTTACAGGGCCATCTACCACGGGAAACCCCTAGACTTAAATCGAGGAGAAGAAGGTAACGGTAAGCCCAATCAAACCAGCAGCTCGTTCGGGAGTTAGTGCTACACACACAATCGAAATTCTGCCAGCAAAAGTCAGATGTGAGCTTTTGGTCAGAAAATCCGACTGTGTGTATGCTCCATCAGACTTTTGCTGGCAGAATTCCAGCCAGGAAAAGATTGAGAGCGGGTTCTCTATTTTTCAGTCTGAAAAAGTTCAGATCGTAAATTACGATCGTCTGTACAAATTCCGACATGCAAAATTCCTAGGCATGCTTGGAAACAATTTGACGCATGCTTGGAAGCATTGAATTTAATTTTCTCGGTTTGTCGTAGTGTTGTACGTCACCGCATTCATTCTCGTAGTGTTGTACGTCACATGGTCGAAAGTTCAGAGGACTTTTGTGTGACTGTGTATGCAAGCCAAGCTTGAGCGGAATTCCATCGGAAAAACCATCCAAGTCTTCTCCAATAGAAAATCCACTTGTATGTATGGGGCATTACACTCAGAACCTCTATTCAAAGGGATTATGTGAATAAAAAATGTAACAACAAATCAAACAAAGATTATAGTGAAATCAAAAATGTTCATAAACAGGTGAGTAAAAGTCCACTAAAGGTGTCCATCCAAATCCATGGTATTGCAGTGTCCTCGTGCAGAACAAATGCAAAGCATCAGTGCTCCACCACCTTGTTCTAAGCAAACTAAATGGCCGCTTACCAGAAGTTTAGATCCACAAGCGATCATATGCAAATATCAAGTGTACTAATAGAATGGATACCAGTTTATATTTTTGATCTCATTATAGTCTTTGTTTGATTTGTTTTTAAATGTTTTATCACATAATGCCTTTTAATTGTGGTTCTGAGTAGAATAGTCACTTCACACTGTTAAATTCAATACTTACATTTATGACATACTGTTTTTTTAAAGATCACTGTTTTCTTGTGTAAAATTTTAAAATGCAATAAAAACAGACTAAACATAAAGTCAGAAGGTTTTTTACCTTAATGCATTTTCTACATTAGTGTTAAAAAAGTTCTGCATGCAGCTCTCCCCCTTACACTTGAGCCTGAACTTGATCCAGTGCTATGCACGAGAGCAGAGGCTCTCTCTTCATTAGCTTAGAGACAGCAGCGGGAGCCATTGTTTCTTGGCTGCGGTCAATCCCAGCCAGTGAGAAGGAAGCAGGGGGCAGGGTCATATGGACACACTTAGGAGCGAGCCCACACGAGTGCAATCATAGGAAGTGTATTGCTGTGGGGGTACTCTGCAGAGAGGAGCAACCAGGAGAACTGAAAGGGGGACCTAAGAAGCGGAGGATCTGGGTTGCTCTGTGCAAAACCATGGCACATAGCAGGTAAGTATGACTTGCTTGTTATTTCAAAGATAATAAATTTGGTTTAGAATCGCCGGGTTCCCGACCGGCGCATGCCGATGTATGTCGGCAGAATGGCACGGGCAGGCATATTGGCGTACAGGTACGTCCAATCTTTAATGCCGCCCTGCCATCGCGAGCGCGCCGCCAGCGATGCACTCGCATGCCGGTCGGGACCCCCGTGAGTCCGATCGCGGGTCCCATGGACTCGATCGCCGTGGGCATACCCGTGATCGTCTCACGGGGCGGCTGAACGGAGAAATGCGGTTGTAAACAGAATTTCCCCGTTCTGCCTAGCAACTAGTGACACTGATCTCTGCTCTGTGATTGGAGCAGAGATCAGTTTTCGCTAAATGAAAGCCCAGCCCCCAACAGTTAGTAACACACCCTAGGAACACTTAACCCCTACACTGCCACCCACTGGTTAACCCCTTCACTGCCAGTGTCATTTACACAGAAATCACTGCATTTATATAGCAGTGATTGCTGTATAAATGACAATGGTCCGAAAAATGTGTCAAAAATGTCCGATGTGTCCGCCGTAATGTCGCAGTCGCAATAAAAATCGCTGATCGCCACCATTAGTAGTAAAAAAAAAATATTAATAAAAATGGCATAAAACTATCCCCTATTTTGTAAACGCTATAACTTTTGCGCAAACCAATCAATAATCGCTTATTGCGATTTTTTTTTTTACCAAAAATATGTAGAAGAATACCTATCGGCCTAAACTGAGGGAATTTTTTTTTTTTATATATTTTTGGGGGATATTTATTATAACAAAAAGTAAAAAATAATGCCTTTTTTTTTTTCAAATTGTCGCTCTATTTTTGTTTATAGCGCAAAAAATAAAAACCGCAGGGGTGATCAAATAACACCAAAAGAATTATTTGAAAAAAATTTGAAAAATGTATTTTTCTCTATTTGAAAAAAAGGACGCCAATTTTGTTTGGGAGTCACGTCGCACGACCGCGCAATTATTCGTTAAAGGGACGCAGTGCCGAATCGCAAAAAGTGGTCTGGTCTTTGACCAGCAAAATGGTCTAGGGCTGAAGTGGTTAATGGTCAGATTCATGCATAAGTCCAATGATGACTAGTTGAATTGAAATTAAAGCTTCTTAATCTTCTATTCACAGAGAACAGAGCCATCTATAATACATCATACTGCACATTTTTATGAAAAATACACTTAAATGAATTTTAGTGCACAACATAATACCCAATATTGCTGATAAAATATAAAAGACAATTTTGTGTCAGGTAATTCATTACCAAACGCCAAGATTTAAAATTGCACACTCCTGTGAAAAGGCAACAAACTAAGGTACCTGAAATTGTCCATAGGCCACACACAAAAGCCTTTATAGGTTATCTGATTAGAGTTAAATGTGAGTTCTGGCTTTAGAATTATTGCAATCACTGTGAGGTTCACAGCAATACCACACATGTGTGGTGCAATTATTATAATTTTTTTTATTACTTTTTTTTTACTTTTTTTAAAATACATTTTTTCATTCAACTTTATTGCTATTACAAGGGGTGGACAAAACCCCTTATGATAGCTTTGGGCAGTGACAGCCAGGTACACTTCATGGAGAAATCAGGGGTCTGTTGGATCCTTGATCCCTCCTCTGCCCCGCAAGACAGCTGATTAGATAGAGGTCTGCTTTTTACTGCACACATACACACTATAATACACATTTTTTTTTGCTAAATATAAACTATAATGATGCATCAGGTAAATATATACCATACAATGAAAAATTTGAAATTCTAAATGCATGTGAAATAGTGACAAAATACGCTACCTAAAATTGGCCATGGGCAATGATTTAAAAACCTTTACAGGTTATACATTTAGAGTAAAAGGCAGTGGTGGTGTGTCTATAAAGGGCGCAGGAGCGCTGCCCCCCCTCCTGTCACTCTCTAATCACTAATCTCTAATCAGTGGCAGCATTGGGAGCATTGGATGGCACAGTGGGAACATTTGATGGCACAGTGGCATTATTGGGAGCATTTGATGGCACAGTGACAGCATTGGATGGCACAGTGGGAGCATTTTATGGCACAGTGGCAGCATTGGGAGCATTTGATGGCTCAGTGGCAACATTGGATGGCACAGTGGCAGCATTTGATGTGCACAGTGGCTGTGTTTGATGGCACAGTGGCACCGTTTGAGGGTTACAGTGGCTGCAACTGAGCAGCACAGTGGCTGCGTTTGATGGGAACAGTGGCTGCGTTTGATGGCACAGTGGTGGTATTTGATGGCACAGTGAGGCTGCAATTGATGTTTTTTTTTTTCGAATTTTTTTAATTTGTTTGCGCCCCCCCCAAAATTTTGAGCACCAGCCGCCACTGGTAAAAGGTGAGCTCTGGCATTTAAAATTATTGTTCACAGCAGTACCTCATTGAGTGATGCAATCACTGTCTACATATGTGTGCAAGACCTACATATGCATTTGGGTGTGTGAACAGGGAACAGGGTGGTTTAAATTTTTTTTCATATTTTAAAAATAAATAAAAGTGAATGGGCGGTTGTAAAAATTGATAACAGGATCATGGCTGCTGCTGCACCCATAATCCTAGTATAACCGCTTTTCATTCAGAATGTACAGTATATATACGTATACTGAATGGCAATTGGTTAACATATCAACTCTAAATAAACAATTTGAAACTGGTAGCAAAATTAAATTATTTAACAAGGGTAGAAAAGGAATGCTTCTCCCCTTTAGCCTAGGTTCACACTGACAGCGGGACAGATTGGACATGTAATTTGACATGTCAAATCGCATGCCAATTCACTGCAATGTGAACCAGGGCTTATGACCATAGTCAACGCCCAATCCTAATTTTGCAACTTTGACATGTGGTGTTCATAAAACTGTGCATATCATCATAACTACTTGTATCCAGATGGATTATACTGTACTTGTTTTTTTTTTTTCAGGACAGCTTTCTTTAGGTGGGAAATGTTAAAGGAAATCTCCTGATTTTTATTATTATCAAAGGGAAAACTGGTCCAAAAAAGTAGAAAAAAAATAATTCTTTGACCAATTTGTATCCAGTCCAATTCTGACACTTTGCTCCTACATGTAAAAATCTATTTTTTGTGCTAGAAAATTACTTAGAACCCCCAAACATTATATATATATTTTTAGCAGAGGCCCTATAGAATAAAATTATGGGTGTTGTAATTTTTTATGTTGCACTTTATTTGTGCAGCAGTTTAACAAACTTATTTTTTGGGGCAAATAATAAAATAATAATAATACATTTTAAAAAAAACATAATATTTACTCCAATTTGTATCACGTGAAAGATAAAATTATGCAGAGTAAATAGATACCTAATATGTCACACTTTAAAATTGCATCTGCCCATGGAATGGCAGAAAACTATGGTGCTTTAAATTCTCCATAGGCAATGCTTATCAGTTTAGAGTTACACAGGAGGTCTGGTGCTAGAATTATTGCCCTCACACTGATGTTTGCGACAATATCTCACATGTGTGGAACAATCACCCTTTACATATGCATTCGCATTTGCACGTAAGCACAGTGGGATGGGAGTGCTTTAATTATTCTTTTTTTTATTATTATTATTTATTTTATATAAACTTTTTATATATATATATATATGTTTTTTTTACACTTTGCGTTAGGGAAAGGCAGCATAGGGAGGGAGGGGGGAATTTATTGAGTGGCTATTTAGCCACTTGAATCACTTCTGCCATAAACAGCATTGCTGGCTGAAAAAAAACATACTAGAATGAGGCCTGTAGGTGCAGACATCATCCCGGTATGACTACTTCAACCCGAGGACTTCCATGGATGTCCTACAGGCAGGAAGTAGTTACATTGTAATGTCCTAAAATATACAGTTACATTTATCACTACCAAAAAAAACCTGCAGAATAAATTCTCCTGTTCCTGACGATCGCAGCGATACCACATATGTGGGTGTGATTTGTTTTTTGTGCCCATAATAGAGCCAAGAAACAATAGTATGTATTGTAAGAACACATATATGGAGCACCCAGGTTTAAAGCCCATTTCCTGGATGCCTCATATATGCATTATGTGGCCATGAAGGGGTTAATATGGTACAATTGACATACCTGTTGGGTCACGTGGTGGTATGTCACGATTGTTGCGCCTTGGACGTCGGGGCATCTTGATGGTACTAGATGGTATCGCAGGTGAATGAAGGTTTACCTAAAAAATGAATAGTATTAATACTAATAATAATATAGAGCACTATAATAATAAGAGAAATGTAGAATTAATGTAGTTTATGGAGGTAATCGCTGGAGTCTGGCTTCAGAGATGCGTCTCAGTCGAGATCCTCTTCAGTCTGCCTGTCAGGACCCCTAGAGGAGCCCCAAACATCTGCGCCTGTGCAGAGATCAGCTGCCAACCAATCACAGCGCTGGCCTCACAGTAGCTGCCCCGTTCCTTTGCCTGAAATATACTGGCTCATACAACACAGTAACCAAATGAAATTGAGCTTATTCCATTGTTATTAAACAAATAAAGCTTTATTATGGTATTTAATAAACACTGGGTTTGATAATTTCATAATATAAAGGAACTGTGACAGTTGCTCTGGTATCAGGCAGTGATAAGGACAGACTGGGGATCCTCTGTGGGGACTGTAGGGGAACCAGGAAGTGGGTTATGAATGGAGTTGGGTTGAATGTTGATCCAGTCAGTACATATATCTGTGTTCTGTGTGTGTAGTATTGTGTATGGAGGGACCCGGGTCACTTCTGTCTGCAGGCAGGCTTGGCTTTCATATTGTGTGGTGGCTGAGCCCTTCCATGTCTGAGAGAGTGTCACTGGTAACCATAGCAACGGTGTATACCCTTCATCCCTGTGTTTACTACATAACATAACCCTGTGTGTGTATAGAGCCCCCTAAAACATACATACCTACCTGCATACTATGTGTATAGGGCGCCCACATCTACCTTCCTGTATACTGTATATATAAAACCTACTCCTGTGTACCTACCTGTAACCTGCGTGTGTAGAGCCTACTCCTGTATAACTACCTATATCCTGTGTGTATAGAGCCTACTCCTGTATACCTACGTATATACGGTTTATAATTGGAGCCCACTCATATATATTGAACTTTATACTGTGTATATTGAGCCTACATATATATACTGTACCTACCTGTATACTCTATAACTGATTATTGCGAAGTCATTGCAAAGCTGTACCCAAATAAAAGTAATGTCCTTTTTCCCCACAAATAGAGCTTTCTTTTGGTGGTATTTGATCAGCTTTGATCATTGATTTTTTTTTGCACTATAAACAATTCTGACAATTAAAAAAAAAAACAATATTTTTTGCTTTCTGCTATAAAACATAGCCAATAAAAAAATGTAAAAATCTAATTTCTTCATTTATGTGGGCCAATATGTATTTAGCTACATATGTTTGTTAAAGAAAAAAATCGCAGTAAGTGTATATTGATTGGTTTGCACAAAAGTTATAACATCTACACACTATAGGACATTTTTATTTATTTGTTACCAGTAATGGTGGTGATCAGTGATGTATAGTGGATTTTGATCTTGCGCCAGACATTCTGACACTTTTTGGGGACCAGTGACACTAATATTGTGATCAGTGCTAAAAATATGCACTGTCATTGTACTAATGACACTGTCTGGGAAGGGGTTAACATCAGCGGTGATCGAAGGGTTAATTGTGTGCCTCTCCAGTGTTTATGTGAACTGTGTGAGGTGCTTTTACTGAGGGAAGAGAGGGAATGTAGCAGGGACACAAACGCCATGCCTTCCCCCTGTCAAAATGGCAATCTGGCTTGTTTACTACCCGACGATCGACTGGCGGACATCTAGTACCTTGCACCCACCGATTGGCTTCCGCTGTGTATAATGAAGCGAGGTGTTGTATTTATACATGATCCAGCACACAGCTGCCACCCTGTAGCAATAAAGCTGGTATAGGGTAGTCCGGAAACGGTTAAAAGATAAGTCCAGCTTGGGCTCATTCGGTACGGTGCTGCATCTGCCTAGGTAAGTATGAATATGGGATAAAAAAATTCCATACTTCTCTTTTAATATTCAAAGTAAACTCACTCATCCATACGTGTCTCCATGCTTTATTTTGTTGAGAAATCATTTTGAAAAACATCCCCAGAATTTTTAGAAATGAACATCTTTTGCTGTTGATTTATGTAGCATTTACTTCCTGGAATCCATCTGACCTTAGTTCAGGCATGCAGGTAGGAGTGTGTGCTTAGCTGAGAAAGCCTCTCCTTCCCTCCTCCAGATGAAAGAAGAAAATACCCATGAAGTCTCCTGGGAAGTATGACATCATTTTAGCCTAGTATAAAAAATGATAAAAAAATATCATATATATGTGTAATATAATTCATACAAAAGATCGTGCAAAAAAAAAAAAAACGTCCGCACGCCGCTCCTCCCTACGCCGTTTCGTTAGAGATAACATCTTTCAGTGGCACTGGTAGACTTTATCTCTAACGAAACGACGTTGGGACGCTGAACCTGGAAGCGACTGGCAGCGTTACATGAGCCGGCCGGCAGAATTCTTTTTACTATTTGATGCGAGTTTCTTATGACATATGTAAGTGTGATTCTTTATTTTTATTAAAAATCCTGGCAATATTATACTACGGTGATTCCCCTTTTTTTTTTATCTATGTGATTGGCAATGAGCGGTGTGGCCGTAGGAATATACCAACATTGGAACAGAGTGGAAATCACAAGCAAAAAAGATGTTCATTTGGAGTTGGACTATTACTTTGAATTTAAGTTCCAATTATAGTAGTGTATATATTAATTTTTGTACTATTTATTTAATTTTATATATTAAATTTATTTTTTGCACGATCTTTTGTATGAATTATATTACACATGAATTGATCTTTTTTATAATTTTTTATGTTATTATATATTCAGTGATATTGAATTGGATTATTATAGCGCAGCTTTTTTCGAAAAATTGGTATTAATATTATGGGCATCTCACATTTAGGTTGCAGCTTCACTTTCACAAACATTTTTACAGTTTTTTTTTTTATATACTCTTTATTTCTTTTCTCATTTACAAAACATCATAAGTGCATTTCAATTACATACATTATTTTAATACCAATACTAATATACCCCACCCCTTAACAAAAAAAAAAAAAAAAAAAAAAAAAAGAAAGAAAAAAAAGGGGAAAAAACCCCCAATCCCCCACATCACTCCCCTCGTTCCTCTCCTTCCCTTCCCACCCATGTATGTTGCTCTTTTTCCAGAAATGCTCCCAATTGTTGCCATTTACTTAGATGTTTTTGGCCTGAGTCCTCCAGTCTCTGTATGGACTCCTCCATTACCCTTATATGTTCTACTTTCCGGATCCACTCTGATACTGTCGGTACCTGCACGGACTTCCAATGACACGGAATCAGGGATTTAGCCACGTTCAATAAGACTGGGGTCATTGTACCTCTGTATTGCACAATCCCTTTCTTTGTATCATGGAACAGGCATTCCCATGGAGAATTTCCCACTCTTTCCCCTGTCACTAAAAATGTCAATTCTCTTATTTGCTCCCAGAAAGGGGTTATTTTGGGGCAGTCCCACCATATGTGCTTGAAAGAACCTAGTCCCCCACATTCCCTCCAACATAGCTTCTGATTTTCCTCACTGAACCTCTGTATTCTCTGTGGCGTCAAGTGCCACCTCGCTATTAATTTAAAGGACATTTCGATCGTTTGCACATCTCTTGCCAAGGAATAAGTCATTTTAATTATTTTGCTCCTCTGCTCCTGATTTCTCAAAGGCCCTATTTCTTCCTCCCATTTCCTCAAGTAGTCTGGAAGCTCCACGTCTCCCTCTTGCTTTAATATCTTGTATATTTTGGAAATCCTTTTCTGTAGACATTGTGGTTCTTTAAATAATTTTTCAAGTGGGTTAAGTTGTGTCTTTCCTCTTAATGGTTGTGGTAATCCTTGGATAAAGTGAACCATTTGCGTGTATCTCCAATAATCAAGTGGCCTAAAACCCCATTCTTGTGTGATTTCCCTAAAAGTGATTATCCTATTCCCTTTCATTACTTCTAAAAGTGTTATATCATCCCTTTTTGCCCACCTACTGAAATATAAACGCTCCTCTTTCCCTGGGGGGAAATAATTTGTGTCCAGGAGTGACATTAAAGGTGAGTTATAGTGCCACTTGTGTCTCTTATTTATTTTGTCCCAAATTTTTAACGTGTGCCTAGTTAAAGTGCAAGTGCTCGTCCCTAAGTCCCTATATTGAGGGGGAATCCATATCATTTTAGCTAACTCTGTATTACTTAGTGTGACTTCCAAATCTACCCAACTCTTCTCTTGTTTGTTATGACACCAGTCCGCTACCCTTGAGATTATTATCGCCTCATAATATTTAGTGAGATCTGGTAGTGCTACCCCTCCCCTCTCTTTCTCCTTCACTAGGACCTTATAGGCTATTCGCGGCCTCTTTCGAGCCCATATAAACAACAAAATCATTGATTTGACCTTTCCCAGGTAGCTTACGGGCAGGGGGATCGGGATCATTTGGAGCGTATAAATTACCAATGGTAATATGAATATCTTTATTGTATTTATCCTCCCCATCCAAGTGAGAGCTTTATATCTCATTTTATTTAACTTGTCCTTAATTTTGTTCAATAGAGGTAAATAGTTAGCCCCGTAGAGGTTAACCGTTTGTGCCGTCAACTTTATACCCAGGTAGGTCAGCTCTCCTTTACACCATTTAAATGGTAGCTGGGAGCTTAGCGCTGTCTGTTCTACCTGCGTTAAATTTACGTTTAGGATTTCCGATTTGGTCGCATTTATTTTAAAGTTTGATAAGTGGCCAAACTGTTCGAACTCTTTAAGGAGGGGTGGAATTGTTGTAATTGGATTGACTATGTACACCAGTACATCATCTGCAAATGCAGAGATTTTATATTCCCTCCCACCTACCCGAAGGCCCCATATATCCTGGTTCCTCCTTATTGCAACCAACAGTGGTTCCAATGAGATCACGAACAGAATCGGTGAAAGGGGGCATCCCTGCCTCGTCCCATTGAACAGTTGCAGGGGGCGAGACAGGGATCCGTTCACTCTAATTCTCGCTGTTGGCTGCAAGTATAGAGATTTAAGCCATCTCAGCATCTTTTCTCCCAGTCCTAGATATTCTAATATCCTATCTATAAACTCCCACTCTACTCTGTCGAAGGCCTTTTCGGCATCTACTGACAGAAGTACTGTGGGAGTCTTTCTCCTAGTAGCTTCCTGGATTAATGCTATGGACTTTAGGGAATTATCTCTCCCTTCTCGCCCCTGGACAAACCCCACCTGATCCGGATGGATCCATTCCGGAAGGAGGGTTTTTAGTCTTTCTGCCAGTATTTTCGAGAAGATCTTTATGTCCGTGTTTAGTAGGGAGATCGGTCGATAACTCTCCACGGCTGCTGGGTCCTTACCCTCTTTCAAAATCAGGGTTATGTGTGCGCACAGAGCTTCCTCCCGGAACCTCTCTCCTACTCCCACCGCATTGAAGTAATCACAGAGTTTTGGAATCAGGAACTTCTGGAACTTCTTATAGTACAAAATCGAATATCCATCGGGGCCTGGACTCCCCCCGAGTGCTGTATTGTTAATTATTCTTCTCACTTCCTCCGGTGTTATCGGAGATTCTAATGTCTCCATCTCCTCCTTTACTCCTCTGGGGAAGTCCATGTCCCGAAGATACTCCTCTATTTTTCCTTTCCTTGTCTCCTTATCTCCCCCTTTCCCTCTTATATTATACAACTCACTATAGTACGTGTGGAAATTTTCTGCAATTTTTGGAGTGGAGTATTGAATCTCTCCTCTTTTGTCTTTAATCATTGAGATATGGGTCCTATTCTTATGATCCTTGACTCTTTTTGCTATCCATTTTCCCGACCAATTCCCCCATTGATATCTCTCTCTATTTATTTTATAGAATGCCGACTCCCTTTCTTGTTCCAGAATTTTTTCCAGTTCTCTTTTTTTTTCCCTTAACTCCTGTCTCTCCCTTAGTCCCTTTGGTCTAGTTTCCTGTTCTAATTTGTTAATCTCCCTGTATAGGTGAACTTTTTGTTGTTCCCTTTCCTTTTTCTTCCCTGCTCCAATCCCGATCAAAACCCCTCTAATGACTACTTTGTGTGTTTCCCACAGGGTAGCTCTCGTTATATCTGATGTATCGTTTAGTTCATAGAAACTAATCAGTTCCTGTTCTATCTTGGCTGTAACTTCCGGATCCTGTAGTAGAGAATCGTTTAATTTCCATGTCCTCCCTGTTCCACTCTCTCCCTGTACTTCGAACTGGATTACTACTGGGGCATGGTCCGAAAGGGTAATTGATTTAATTTCTGCTTTTTTCAGGTTTGGGACTAATTGGTGGTCAAGTAGGATATAATCTAATCTTGCGAAGGAATTATGTGGAGCTGAGTAGTGAGTGTAATCTCTCTCTTTTGGGTGGGAAATTCTCCATGCGTCTATAATCTGTGCATTGGCTAAAGTTCTCTTTAAAGCTCTATATCTCCCCTCTGCCGCCCTACTACCGCCCCCCGAGTTGTCCAGTTTAGGATTTAGAGTCCAGTTCAAGTCCCCTGCAATGATTAATTTACCCGCTTTGAAACCCTCCAGCTTCTCAAGTACACTCCTTAAGAATCTGTCTGGGTTTCTGTTGGGTGCATATACATTCACTATAGTACATTTCATATCAAACAACTTGCCCCTAAGAAATAAGTATCTACCTTCCGGGTCAGCCAATCGCTCCTCTATTTCAAATCTGGTTGTTCTATCGAACCCCGTAGCTACGCCTCTTGAGTGGGCTGAAGGTGTGTCCCCGTAGAACCATAATGGAAATTGAAATGATAGCAGCTTTACGGGGGATGCATTAGTAATATATGTCTCTTGGAGACAAACCACATTCCCACCTAGGAATTGGAGTTCTTTATCTATCTTGAATCTTTTTTCTTTTATATTTAATCCCCTTACGTTATATGATATTACATTAATTGCAACCATCAAATACTTTCAGTATCACTCGGAGTCTCACATAGGCTGATCCGGGGGCGCGCCCCCTTTGAGACCCAGGGGGATAGGACATTGGGGGAATGAAAAAAAAAAAAAAAAAAAAAAAACAGAAAAACAATAATGGGGGGACTCTACCCCCAAACCCACTAATCCCTCCCTCCCTCCTCCCCTCTTTTCCCTCCCCTTCTCCGCAACAGTACCCCTGAAAAGGGTGGTCGGAGTTCCCCCCAAACTTTGTTGATCATATGGGTTAGATACCTTCCTAGAAGGGACCTTCTTCTTCCCATATATACCCAGGGGCTCCCACCAGAGACTCCCCGAAGACCTCCTCCCTCCCTCCCTCCCTTTACCCCCCCAACGCAACCGTCCTCTCCCTGCCCCATTCACCCCCTCTTTGAGTCTTTACTTTGCTCTTGGCTCGGCTACTCTCATTCCTCTCCATCTAGGGATCCTTGGAGTAAGTCCGGTCTTTTCTTCAACACCCCACCCCGGTAACCGGGGGGGGGGGGATGTCCAGCCTTTCGCAGAACCCCTGTAAATCTTCGGGGAATCGTAGAACTGCAGACCGGCCGTCTTTTTTCCCAATTAAACAGGCGGGGAATCCCCATTGGTAGGATACACCCGAGGCCATCATCTGTTGTGTGAGGGGCTTCAACAACCTCCTTCTCACTAATGTTTCTATAGCGAGGTCCGGGAAAACCTGCAGTTCTACCCCCTCGAAGATCAATCCTGCAGATGTTCTCAGTTTCTCCATAATGAGGCCTCTCTCTTCTACATAGTGGAACCTCACTATCACGTCTCTGGGTTGCTCTTCTCTTAGCCCTGTCCGTCTTGCTATCCTATGAGCTCTGTCTATCCTAAGGGTATCTCCGGGTTCTCTTCCCAATACTGGGTTGAATAACTGCTTTATTATACTGCCCAATTCCTTGCTACTATATTTCTCTGGGAGGCCCTTGATGCGCACATTCTTCCTTCTCCCTCGGTTGTCCTGGTCCTCCAGTTTGTATTGGAGGCTCCTGTTAACTAACTGCAGGGATGTGATTTGTTCTGTTATCTCATCTAATCTTTGGTCCTGGTTGTCTAATCTCCCCTCTATCTCTTCCACCCTCCCCAGGACTAATCCTATATCTGACCTTACTCCTGCTATTTCCATTTTTAGTGAGTCCTCCATTTTTGTGAACATCTCCATTAGCATCTCCTTAATTGGGGGGCCTTCCCTCTCCTGGGGTATAACTGGCGCATTACCTCCTCCCCTTGTACCCTCCACCTCCTGTCTTATTTCCTCCCTCGCATTTACTTCCTTTGGGGGCCCCGTATTAGCTCCATTTTCCTTTCCCCTTTTCCTTCCTCTAACATCCTTTGCTTATTTGGGCCGGATCTCCGTGTTGTTCCTAATTTTGGGCTACAGGGGCCTTCCTCCGTTATACTAGAGTTGCTTGCCATGTAACGCTGGATTCCCCCTGGGCTGGAGGCCAGTGGGGTTTTTTTACCTGTTTTTACCTTCCCTCTCATCTTTCCCTATGGCTACACTCCCCTTGTTTTTAATCCTTTCTTGACTAACCGCTAGAAAGGGGTGAGAGAGTGAGAGGAAACCCCCCGAGCCAAGACCCTTCTCCCAGGCTCTAGGAGTTAACTCTCTCTCTTCTCCCTTCCACCCTTACCCGGGATCCTTTACTTGAAGACAATGCAGTAACCCCCCTACCAAACTGCATAACATAAACAGAGATCCACAGGTACACAAGCTGTAATCATGCTATAAGTCCCATCAATATCTATGCAATATTTATACAGTCTCTTTATCAGCTTTTGTCCTAAAAACTTCTTCTTCTTCTTGGCCAGCGCCTGATCCTTATGATTACGGCTATTCGATAGAGGCTCAAAATTGGGCGCAGCTTAATTGGTAAAAGTCCCTTCCTCTGCAGACGGTGACCTTGATTCTTGAGTACTCCTCTGAATGACCCCTCAACTCTGCGTTGCATAAAAAAAACAGTATCCGCTTCAGTAGAGAGGTGGAGGGGGGTACTGTTATAAGTACTCTAAGCTTGCAAATTATCTCCCATGCCCAGCTATCCTCCCTGCCCAGGGGGCCACCCCGGAAAGGCCTTAAAGCATAGCCATGGGCCGTATACAGTTTGTTACCTCCGTAGTCGCCAGTCGTCCCCCAATCTTCTCGGTGAGGCGAAAAAAAAAAAAGAAAAGAAAGGGGGGAGGAGGAAAAAAACAAAAAAAACAAAGCAGAAGTTTTATGATCTTTGAACACTCTTTACTTATCTCCACCGGGATTCCAGTATCCTGTTTCCCTTTCCTTTCTCTCTCCCTTCCCCCCTATTGACATTGCTTGGGGCTGGGATTCTTTAAATGTCCTGCTAATTTCAGCATGGGAACTGGGGTGATGATCCAAATGAGAGCCTGCCTTTAAGCATTTTCTTCATTAAATGGGCCCCCCCCCAGTGTTGTATTTGTGTTTAATATGTTTAATATATTAAGTCCTCCTCCGGATGAATTACATAGACTCCGACAAAATATACAGCACTTAACGCGGGGGAAGGGACTTGGTCTCTATGTCTTTATCTTTGCTGTTCTCTTCGTGATCCTACCAGCCCCCTCCTCATGCCTGCACAGGATTTAGGGGGATGATGGGGGGGAGTCCTAAAGAAACCAAAGCAGGAAGCCAGCAGCGAATCTATACCCAGCCTTAGCAGTTTTCAGAGCTCATCTACTTATGACACAGTTCTCACATGGCTCAATATGCAGCTCTGTCCTGCCTTTCCACATTCCACCCTTAGCTCCTACTTATTGCTTAATTACTGTACCACACTCCAGTGTCCGTGACCGAGGACTTCCTCCGCTGTGATATACGTGGATGGTCCGGTGAGCCCTCTAGTATAGGCTTCTGGCTTCACGCCAGTAAATCGAGGCTCCCGCCGAGACTGCCGTCTCCTGCTTGTCTCCTGTGTGGGTTCCGTAGACTGGGTTCACCTACTGCTTGCGGCTTCGGGTCTGCGGCTGGTCCCGGGTATCTGCGGCTGGTCCCGGGTATCCGACATCCGGGTCGGGGGGAGCACGGAGCAATTCCAAAGCCGCGTCAGGCTGAGGGGAGGCTGCGTGGCGAACGAGAGCGAGCCGGCTCTCCTCGGACTGCCCACATGCCTGATCAGATCAGATCACCGCTCTGCCTCACGCCGCGCGTTAGAGAGGGGCGGAGTACGCCGTGGGGATTCCAGGTAGAGAGGGAGGGGTGGAGGAGCTCCGGACGAGCCTATCTTCTGGTGCTCTGCCCCATCCTTTTTACAGTTTGTCAATTATTTTAACTTTAGATAGCGCTGTATTACATTTTTTTATTAATCATTTTAGCCTAGGCCAGAAGCCAGGAAGCAACTGAAGAAATGTAAAAAAAAAGATTAAAATAAGTAAATATGATATATCTTCTTATCTATTTACTCCATACTAGCAGCATAAACATTTAAAATAGTTAATGTGATTGAGATAGTTTAGTTGCACATTAACGACTTGCTTACTAGGCACCTAAACCCCCCTCCTGCCCAGACCAATCTTCAGCTTTTAGCGCTGTCCCTCTTTGAACGACAATTACGCAGTTATGCAACACTGTACCCAAATTCAATTATCATTTTTTTCCAACAAATAGAGCTTTTTTTGGTGGTATTTGATCACCTCTTTTTTTTTTTTTTCTTTGTTAAATTTTTAACAAAAAAGACCAAATGTAAAAAAAAAATACAAAACTATTTAATATTTTGTTAATGCATTTTTGAAACATGTAATTTTTCTCCTTCATTGATGTACGCAGATGAAGCTACACTAGGGTTACCACCTGTCCAGGATTTACCCGGACATTTTGGGTTTTGACTCATGCGTCTGGGTTTCAGACTGCCTGAAACCCGGACACATTATTCAGACTGGACTATGGCTTCCCAGCAGGGTTGCTGGCTACAGTTGTCTAAGCTGGGAGTGTCTGTTACACTCTCTTTCATGCTGCCCGAAGCCAGCACTAACAATCCCCCCAAACACACACAGGCGGGAGAGGAGCTCGATCTGCACCTCTTCCTCCTGCCTCTACCCCTCTGTGCCTGCCCACACTCCAGTCCCCAGCGCTGTGCCTCAGAAAAGGAAAGTGGGGGCTGGTTTTTGAAGTCCAGCAGCCTCAGATACATCTGGATGAGAGGTGCTGACTGCCAAGGGGTGAGTGAGCTCACCATCCATTAGGGTTGTCCCGATATTCGTATTGGTATCGGGACTGATCCCGAGCATTTGTGCGAGTACTTGTACTTGCGCAAATGCTCCCGATGCCAGATCCGATACCTGGGAGAGATGACTAAAGTGACCTGGTGCAAGCGGAAGTCAACGGCTAGGAACAATGGAAGTGACACTGTGTCGACGTCGGTGGTTGGACATCCCGATGCCCATCTTAGTACACCCTACACTTGGCTGCAGCAAGCCAGCAGCAGACATCTTATCACACCCAGCCCATATAGTTCGAGCTGGGTGTAAAAAGATGGCAGTTGCTGCTTTTAATGCGGCCGAGTGCAAGGAGTACCAAGATGGGCGTCACGGGCAACCTTTCCTCATGGTATGACAGTGCCTGACCTGCCCATCAGTGCCCATAAATGCCACCTATCAGTGCCCAATGCACATAAGTTCAGCCTATCAGTGCCAGCCACCTGTCAATGCCATCTATCAGTGCCAGCCACCTGTCAGCGCCATCTATCAGTGCCCGCCATCTATCACTGCTGCATATCTGTGCCACCTAATCTATATTGTGCTTTGAAAACTGTCACATAACATTCAAAAAAAGTATCGGTAATCGGAATCTGCGAGTACTTGGAAAAAAAGTATCGGTACATGTACTCAGTCTTAAAAAAGTGGTATCGGGACAACCCTACCATCCTTCCCTATTGCATCAGAGTGTTCCCTATTACATCAGAGTCCTCTCCATACATCAGAGTTCTCAGTGTCCCCCCTTAATATGGGGCTCCCAGAGGATCCCTTATGTTAGAGTCCCCGGAGTTCTCCAGTGTGAGGGAACTCAGCGGGTTTAGATGTATAAGGGGAACTCTGTGGACTCTGATGTAAAAGGGGAACTCTGTGGACTCTGATGTAAAAGGGGAACTCTGTGGACTCTGATTTAAAAGGGGAACTCTGTGGACTCTGATGTAAAGGGGGAACTCTATGGGTTTAGATGTCAAAGGGGAACTCTGGGTTTAGATGTAAAAGGGGAACTCTGTGGACTCTGAAGTAAAGGGGGGACGATTATTATTACTTCATATGATTAGAAATGTTATTTATTATCAAAATATATGTATAAAAAAAAATTGCTGTGCAACACATAAAGTGTCCAGTTTTGACTTGAAGAAAAGGTGGCAACCTTACGCTGTCGCCGTGAGGAGAAAAAAAAAAAACGATTATCTATTCTCTGTTTACATCACGTAAACACGTAATCGACCCCTTACTCCGATCAGTGATCACCCGAGCCTCACCCCCCTGCAGGGGCACAGCCAGCTTGCAAAGGGAAGGACTTCTATTGATGCCCTCCCAGTAAAACAGATCCGCGCTGTAGCCATCATTCGGCTATAGAGCAGATCTGAAGGAATTAAGGCCCCTTTCACGCTGAGGCGGTTTTCAGGCATTTTAGCAATAGAAATAGCCTCTAATTAGCACTTGAAAACTGCCTCCCAATCATTTTAGTGTGTCTGTTCACACTGGGGCAGTGCGTTTGGGGGATGTTAGGAAAAGTCCTGCAAGCAGCATCTTTGGGGCAGTGTGGGAGTGATGTATACATTGAAATGAATGGGCAGCGCTTCCAAAGCACCTGAAAAGCGATTCGGAAGCGCAGAAACATGGATGGTTTTTAACCCCTTCTTTGGGGTTAAAAGTGCCCCGCTAGCGGCCGAAATGTGCCACTAAAACAAGTGGCACTTTAGCGCTAACATGGATGCAGCCCCAGTGTGAAAGGGGTCTAATGTATTTATCTTTGATTGATTGACAACACCTGCTCACCACCATCCCATATAAGAGAGTGGAGAGACTGGCCATCTTATATGAGAACACAGTGCACCTGGCACTATGATATGGCAATAACAGAACACAACGCGGTGTACTGCAGCTTTTATTGTATGTACACTTTGGACTGTAAATCTAGCCTTTTTTTCCTTTCTGTTTTTAGTTTGAATATTAGTTCAAAACTTTGTTGTGTTTTTTTATTGCTCACTTTGTCACATTTATGACTAATGCCCTGTACACACGGTCGGACATTCCGACGACAAAATCCATTGGACGGATTTTGGCCCAAACTTGTCTTGCATACACACGGTCGCATAAAGTTGTCGGAAAATCAGACTGTTCAGAACGCGGTGACGTATAACAAGTACGACGGGATTATAAAGAGGGCAGTAGCCAATCGCTTTTGTCTCGTAAATTATTCTGAGCATGCGTGGCACTTTGTCCGTTGGAATTGTCTACACACGATCGGAATTTAAACAATCGGATTTTGTTGTTGGAAAATTTTAGATCCTGCTCTTAAACTTTGTGTCGGAAATTCCAACCGAAAAAGTTAGATGGAGCCCACACATGATCAGATTTTCCGACAACAAGATCCAATTGCACATTTTTCATCGGAAAGTCCGGCCGTGTGTACAGGGCATTATTCTGTCCCAGTTCCAGCTACCACAGCACCATTATGCTATCATCGCCATGCCAATTCATGTTTTTTTTAACTCTTTATTTATTCCAGATATGCCAGGAAATAGACATAAAACTGGTCACACGTTAGACTGACTACAGATTGTTTCACAATTGAAAACAAGACCCACAATCATGAGAGATCTTCCCCTGAAACAAGGTGGTAGAGAATTGACTTTCCAGGTCATTTCAGCAAATAGAGAGGAAGCCCCAGCAAATACAGACATGATTATGAATTGTGTCATAACACTTGACCACCATTAGGAGACGCTAATGACATGACATGACATTACATTCCTTATTTTAGATGTCATTATATTACATTGTTGTGTTTCTGTGCTTCTTTATGCAATGCAGGCAGATCATGGTTGGTGCGAGGTGCTGGCATGGAGCTGTACATAGCTTCCTGAAAGCATCTTTATAAATATAAGCATTAACAGGGAAAGGGGAATTGGGGAGAAAAATAAAAAATATGAATAAAAGAACCTTCACATAAAAGACCTCAAAAGAAAAATTGTGGGTTCAGTTGGACTTTTTAGGCATAAAAGAAGTTGTGAACACAACCAATATATTCAAGAGGAATTATTTCTATTTATTATTAAGACAAAAGTAGAAACAAAAAATAAAAAAAATAAAAAAAATAATCTTTTTACAAAAAAAGAATTATTTCCTCCTTATAACTACACATTTGAGACCTAATTGACATCCTATCAAAGGTAGTAAAATCCACTTAAAATTTCCAAAGGGGAAAAAACGGCGTCGAGGCCGGTCGGACGCATCGTGGGAGACGCTGGTCGGGTAGCTGAACGTCACTTCCGCCTAGTGCGGAGTGACGTCACTACCGGGACGGACACACATAAAAGGTCACACATGGCTGGTGTCCATGAATAGCGGCCATTTTTTACAAAAATAAATACAATAGGGGTGAACGGGCTGAATAGCCTGCCTGCTTGATTCCCCCTCTGCCTTCCCCCTTTACCCAGTGGGAATTCGGTTCGCTTCACTGCACTTAAAGATAATTGGTCTGCATAATTGTATGTATCTTTCTTTACTTTTATTGGATGTACTTCCTAATCCCCTCCAAACTATCACGGTGGGTTTCTCCTAGAGCACTGGTAATATAATATTCTATTTTTAGTTTCTACTGTATAATATTCTCTGCTGGCTCTTTTTCTAATTCTCCTTGGTGTTGCTCAAACAATTGGTGTTTCACCTGACTAATGGGTTCCAATTTATCTCACTCTGAGGGACACTTTTTATGTTTGGACATTCTTTATACCAAATTCTAAAACACCCCCTTTTTCATTATGCTTTTTTATACAGCTCAGGGGATACTCAGAGTACCCATCATCATTTAACTTCTGGCTACCCACATTTTAAGAACACCCACTAAAAATTAAATGTTCGAAGCCCCACGGGCTGAACACATTTTTGAAGTGATTCCACCAACTTTAAATTCATATCTGCATTTATTGCTCAACGTCTACTCCTCCTCCCCCCCCCTTTTTCCTTTTTGGAGAAATGGGTGTTTGAAAATCGTGCCAACTTCCCTACTCTCCTCCGGGAACGGTGGTCTCCCTATTTGGGACACACTTTATGAAGGAATGTAAGTATTTATGGCTTGATATAAGATATGAAATAAGAATGTTGTATCCGCCCCCACACTGTGGCCCCCCCCCCCCCTTATTTTTATTATTATTATATTTTTTCCCAATCTTATGGAACACCTTAGCATCTTGATAGGTGGTATAATGAAATATGTTATGTGTATCTGGATACATGTAGTTTATATTTATGTTTGTATATGTTTTTAGTATTTTATATATATATATATATGTTTTCTTTTTATTTATTTATTCTTTCTCCTTACAATATAGAACACTGTTATCAGCTCCTGAAGAAGCGTCATCTCCAGACGCGAAACATGTAGAGCACCAGAATATATGTAACTGTCGACTGTATGGTTGATATCCTTGATTCTATATTTATATAGATATGCACTTTGTTTTTTCCCCTTTGAAAATTTTAAGTGGATTTTACTACCTTTGATAGGATGTCAATTAGGTCTCAAATGTGTAGTTATAAGGAGGAAATAATTCTTTTTTTGTAAAAATAATTTTTTTTTTATTTTTATTTTTTTTTGTTTCTACTTTTGTCTTAATAATAAATAGAAATAATTCCTCTTGAATATATTGGTTGTGTTCACAACTTCTTTTATGCCTAAAAAGTCCAACTGAACCCACAATTTTTCTTTTGAGGTCTTTTATGTGAAGGTTCTTTTATTCATATTTTTTATTTTTCTCCCCAATTCCCCTTTCCCTGTTAATGCTTACATTTATAAAGTGATAACCAGGACGTGGCATTCTGTTTAAACTTTTCAGTGTATCCACAGACACCACCCTATGACAGATACACATTTTTTCATTTAAATATTCCTGAAAGCATCACCACATCCTCCCTCAGTGCTCTTCCTAACAACCCTCAGCCCTGATGTAAGCAGTGTGTTGGCTCTTGAATGAGTTATGCAAAAATGCCTTGGTGCACGGATGGCAATCTGGAGGAGTGGGTCTTCCTAGGGAGGCTTTAGGGAGGAAGGAAAGTCCACTTTTTTAACTTGTCCCTATAATAAGGCTTACCTGTAGGTACAGTGAATATCTTCTAAACTTGCATTGTTTAGGAGAAATTCACATGGGATGCAGCCAGTGATGTCACCGGTGCATGCGCTCTGAAGGGATGGCAAACCCTACCCAGAGCATCTATACAACCCACAAACCTAGACGGGTGAGGATGGAAGCACAGAGGAGCTGGGACAGCACTGCGCTAGAGGACTCCATGTGCGGGTAAGTCTGTCATAATGTGCTAGTATGCAGAGCCTACTAATACATAATGACTTAAACCTGTAGGTGGCCCTTTTTTATATATATTTGTGGTGGTTTACTATCACTTTAATTAGCTGAGGTTTTTCTTTAATTTGTTAGTCAGGTCCATCTAAATCTGCTAGTACATCTAACACTACCCTTTTCCCAGATTGACAATGCTGTTGTCCAAACGTGGAGATGCCCCGTAAGCTGTACAAAAGTTCTTTGTACATTCAATCAAAAAACGCAAAAAAAATAGAACAGAAACCTTTTTTCAAATTGGTGTGACACCGCAAAGTAGGAGCCGCACCAATTTGAACCATTGCCGTCAGTAGGCAGAGACATTTCATGCGATTTTGAACCGCATGACAAGAAGCACCGGTGTGAACAGGGGGCTTAATGATTTGTATTTCTGCCAGTCCTGAGAATTGCACAGTTCTGCACAACACAGCCAGGCTTGAAGTATAGTAGATCTGATTTTTCTCTGCTGCCTGGATACTGAAAAGATATGCTGTAGTCTGATGAGCTTGTTTCTCTGTTACTTTGCTCTCTCCTCCCAAAACTGACTGGCTAACTATGCTGCTTCTCCCTCCCTGATCTGAGTTCTGCTGTACAGGGACTATAAGTGGCTGATACCAGATTGAATAGAGGTGTTCGCCAAAACTAGTCTGCTGCTGACTGTACTCACTGAGAAGGCTTGAAAATAAATATGCTTGATGTTATGGAGTTGCCGGCTGCTTCTTTTTTTAGATTCATTTATGTAGTTTAAAGTAGCTAAAGGCAAAAACCTTTCATTTGTGACAGAGTAAGGGAGGGTTATAATCCCTGTTGTATTTTATTATTTTTTTGCCATTTGTGCCCTATTGGGAAGCTTTTCCTTCACTTCATACCGCATAGCCAAGACAGGAAGTGAAAGGAAATCCCTCCAAAATGAGGGAACCCCTGGTTGTCACCAGGGCCACCAGAACTAGTGTCCTCATTGGAAAATGTCCCCTCTATTACTGCTTTAACTGCTTCCTGACCAGCCAACACAGTTATACAAGGGCAGGTTGGCTCCCCTGCATGAGCCGTCGTAGCTACACGTCGGCTCGCGGGGTCAGGATAACTGCCAATGCTTGTGGCCGACAGTCGCGATGACCGCACCCACGAGCGATCATGAGCAGGAGACACAGAACAGGGACGAGTGTGTGCAAACACACACTTCCCTGTTCTGTTCTGACAGGAGTGACAGGCCGCGTACACACGCGCGGACTGTTCGCCCAACTTTGTCCGTCCAACAGTTTCGGCAAACAGTCCGCTCAAACTTAGCATGGACGGACATGGCCACACACGACGGACGAACAGTTTGCTGAAACCGTGCGCGATGACGTGAACGGCACGTACGACGGGACGGAAAATACGACGTCCTATACACTGCATTATAGCTTTCGGCGTGAAAATCCTTTCTGAGCATGCGCGAGACTTAGTTGGCCGAACAAGCCTACACACGAGCGAACAGTCCGCTGAAACCTTGTTTCAGCGGACAGTTTTTCGGAATTTCCGTAAGACCTTGTTCGTCCAACTGTCCGCTGAAACTGTCCGCTGAAGCCCCACACACGAGCGGACTGTCCGCCCAAACACTGTTCAGCGGACAAGGTTGGGCGAACAGTCCGCCCGTGTGTACGCGGCCACAGATTGTGTGTTCCTATTAGGTAGAAACCACGATCACTCACTTCCTCTAGTCAGTCCCCTCCCCCTTCAGTTAGAATCACCTCCCAGGGAACACAGTTAACCCCTTGATTGCCCCCTAGTATTAACCTCTTCATTGCCAGTGACATTTTTACAGTAATCAATGCATTTTTATAGCACTGATCGTTGTATTAATGCCAATGGTCCCAAAAATATGTCAAAATTGTCCGATGTGTCCACCATAATGTTGCACTCATGATAAAAATTGCAGATCGCCGCCATTACTTTTTTTTTTTTTCCCAAAGATTTTTATTGTTTTCCGAAAAAACAACATACAAGGAAAAAATGACATCCTAGAACTGATTAACAGAACAGTGAGTAAGCCGATAGTTCAGGCGAGCAGACAATATGAAGTATCTCACTGGAAACATAGATATCCACAATATAAGTTTATCTGCTCAAGGTACCAGACATATTGACAAAGATCATTAAGTACATGAGGAGGAAAGAAAAAGGTACAACTCCCTTATCAATGATTATGGAATAGGGTTCAACAATGAGCTTAATGTGAGAGTATCAATGCGAGGTAGACAAAAGCAGAAAAAAGGAAAGAGGTAAATTAGGGAAGGGGTGGAAGTAGATAGATAGATAGATAGATAGATAGATAGATAGATAGATAGATAAGTAGAGAGGGGGTTTACGTCTTGTGAAGATAAGTTTATATAAGGCTTGCGGAGGGGGGGGAAGGAAGGGGAGGAGAGAAAGAGAGAATAGGGGGGGAAGAGAGTTACAGGGAGGAGTAGGGGTGAGGGTGGATTCTTCAGCTAAGTGAGTAGGCATGTTAGGCTGTTAGGTGGGGCTATAAGTAGGTACTCCGCCACTCGCCGTCTGTAGGTCCTGCTTAATGGGAAACGCTCTTCCGGAGAGTCATGTGCTAGAAATGACGTTACAATAGATGTTAGGAAACCGGTCCATATAGAAAGGGTCTAGAGAATACTAGGTCATGTGAGTTCCTACTAAATTATGGTGAGTTAGGTAGAAGGTTGTGTCAAACGGTGGAAGTCATCAGTGGTTCTGAAGTGTTGCCAAGGGGCCCATTTCGAGGCATATTTGGTCGGTGTGTCATTATTAATGTGAATGAGTTCCTCCAGTTGTGCTATTTTATCTACTCTCCGGATCCATTCTTTGGTGGAGGGAACAGTAGAAGACTTCCAATGGATTGGGATGCATTGCCTGGCTGCACTGATTAAATGGAGTGTGAGAGACTTACGGTAAGATGTTTGAAGGGAAGCTTCATGGTGCAAGAGATATAGAGCTGGTTGAAAGGGCAGTGTTGTACCTGTAATTTTGTTAATTAGCAAATGTGTGGTTTTCCAAAAAGGTTGGATGGCCGAGCAGAGCCACCATAGGTGTAAGAGAGTGCCACGTTGAGTTTGGCATCTCCAACACATATCAGAAACTTGAGTATCCCAGGAGTGGATCAGAGCAGGGGTTCTATACCAACGGCATTGAAGTTTGAACCCATTCTCCTGAGTGGACACATTTAGAGTGCCTTTATGAATACGGAGAAAAATGTTTTCCCAATCTTCACTAGAAATGGAGAGATCAAGGTCTTTCTCCCAGGCCTTGCAAGCCAAAGAGTCCCCGGGGATGTATCTTTGGTATAGAAGGGAGTGAGTTAAGGATATGAGGTGTGTCAGAGGCGTGGTGGAAGAACAGAGTTTTTCAAAGGGGGTCAGAGGTCTAGTACAGTCCGTTTGTTTGTTACTACAATGAAGGTAATGTCGAATCTGTTGGAAGGTCCACATGGGAATAGGAGGCATTTTCATGACAGCGGCCAATTGCTGAACTGTTAGTAAACGTCCATTTTTGTAGAAAGATGATATCTGTAGTGGTATTTGTGTCCAGTGTTTAAGGAGAAAGGATCCGTGCATACCCGGGGGAAAGTCCGGGTTCATCTTGAGAGGGGTCAGTGGACCGGGTGTGGATGAGATGTCATCCTTAGTACAGGCAGTAAGGAAGCAGAGTAAGGTCGGGGCAATGAGTGGATGGGATTTGATTGCGGGGGAGACGTGTCTGCGTTGGATCCAGGGTAGGGAGCGGAGGGGAGAATCTACGAAGGATGCTTCTAAGTCGACCCAGTCTTTGTACGGTGAATGAATGTTCCAGTCAATTATCCTCGTCAGGTGGGTAGCTTTGTAATAACTGGAAATATCTGGGAGGCCTATACCACCTTTACTCTTGGGTAGGGAGAGTTGGAGATAACTAATTCTTGGTCTATGCATGCCCCAGAGAAATTTTGAGCAGGTCTGCCTGTATGATTTGAAGAAGGCTAAGGGGAGTTTTATTGGAATTGCCTGTAAGAGGTACAACATGCGAGGGAGAATATTCATTTTTAAAATGGAAGCTCTGCCAAACCAGGAGAAAATGGGCTTATCCCATTGTTTTAGGTCCCTTATGATCTTGTGTAAAGTAGGTATATAGTTTTTGCTGTAGAGATCGTTCAGGTTTTTTGTAATCTGTACGCCCAGGTAAGTGATAGCATCATCAGTCCAATTGAAGGGGAAGTTACGTTTACATTGGTCTGTCGTGGTACTGGGAAGGGATATGTTGAGGGCGTAGGATTTATTAAAATTTATTTTTAGGTTGGATAACCGATTGAATAGCTCAAACGATTTCAAGAGGGATGGAAGCGTGATCAGGGGGTTGGTCAGGAACAACAAGATATCGTCCGCATATGCGGCAATTTTGTATTCTTTTAGTTTGGATCGGATTCCAGTGATATCTTGGTTTCGTCTCAAGTGATTCAAAAATGGTTCTAGAGTGAGGACATAAAGGATAGGGGACAGGGGGCAACCCTGTCTGGTCCCGTTTCGGATGGAGAAGGCATTCGATAGGGTATTGTTTACTCTTATTTTCGCTCTCGGGGAAATATACAAGGCATTAATGAAGCGTAACAGTCGGGGTCCCAAACCAATGGATTGCAGAACAGATTGCATGTAATCCCATGCAACCCTATCGAATGCCTTCTCCGCGTCGAGTGACAGAAAGAAGCCCTTCTGTCCAGTGGTATTAATTAAGTGGTGCAAGTTGATAGCTTTGGTCGTATTGTCCCGTGCCTCACGGCCCGGTATGAATCCTACTTGGTCAGGGGAAATTAATGTAGGGATGAGTGGGAGAAGTCTGTTGGCTATAATCTTGGAAAATAGTTTCAGGTCGGCATTGAGTAGCGATATGGGTCGATAATTTCCAGTCTTAGTCGGGTCCTTGTCTCCTTTCGGAATGACTACAATGTGAGCCTCTAGCATGTCTTGGTGAAGGGGTGTGGCGTCGGAAATGGAGTTAAAGGCTCTCCTAAAGGGGTCTTGTAGGACGTCTGGAAAGGTCTTATAATAGACCGCGGGCAGTCCGTCCGGGCCAGGACTTTTGCCGGTTTTCGTCTGCTTAAGGGCTTTAGCCCATTCCAAGGAAGTGATAGGACTATCCAGGTCAGAGATAGTGTTGGGGTTTTGAATGGACGGGCAAAATTTATCCAGGAAATGTTTTATCGACAGTTGTCTGGAAAGAGCGGCGGACGAGGAGGTGTCAGATTGTTCAATATTATAGAGATTAGAGTAGAAGTTTTCGAACTCTTTAGCTATGTCCGCGTTAGAAGTGAGTGTTTTACCAGAGGAGGTATGCAAAGAGTGTACGGTATTTTTTGACTGTTTGGCTCTCAAGGCTCGGGCCAAAAGATGACCACTTTTGTTGCCGAACTCATAAAAGAGTTTCTGGGAAAGCATATATTTTTTCTTAATGGATTTTCCAAGCTCCTCTTGAATGGAGAAGCGAACGTTTTGTAATTCTTGGAGGGTCTGCTCGGCCAACGTACGTTTGTGTGCAGTTTCGAGAGTTTTAAGTTTCGAGTAAAGATCAGATAAATGGCGTTTTCGTTCCCTATTAAGTTGGGCGGAAATAGACATCATTTTCCCGCGTATTACACTTTTATGTGCGGCCCACTGAGTAATAAAGGATGTGTCTTGTGTGTTGTTTTCTGTGAAATAGTCATTGAGACATTGTCGGATCTGCGAAGCTCGTGTAATATCAGTTAAGATGTTCGGATCTAGTCTCCAGACGTGTGTTCGTTCGTGTGGTACAGGGAAGGTCAAAGTGATCGACGTGGGGTGGTGGTTAGAGAGAACCATGGGTTCAATAGTCGCATGTGTGAGAAATGGGAGATCAGTCTGTGTCAAGAAAATATAGTCAATTCTAGAATATCTGTCATGGGGATTGGAATAAAATGTGAAATCCCTTTCCATAGGGTGGAGGGTTCTCCAGGAGTCGTGTAGGAGGAGGGATTGGAGAGAGAGTTTGATTTGTCTGAGGGCTCTATAGGGGAGGCGGGAGGAACCCGTAGAAGTGTCCATTTGAGGATTCAAGGGGACATTAAAATCACCCCCTAGGATCAACATACCAGATTGAAACGTCGCCAATTGATTCGTAATCGACCTAAAGAAGGGGACTTGCGCCGTGTTGGGGCTGTATACGCTGGCTAATGTGATAGGTTTGTTGTGTACCGAACCTCTAAGGAAGACATATCTGCCTTGGTCATCGATCACCGTATCTGTAATATGAAGAGGGGTCTTTTTAGAGACTAAGATGGAAACACCTTTTGTTTTAGAATTCGGGTTGGTAGAGTGATATCCGGTTGGGTAATGGTAGTTAGAAAATTTGGGAACCGTTTGAGAGCAGAAGTGTGTCTCTTGGACGAAGACGACATCTGCTTTCATAGCTTTCATAAGAGTTAAAAGTTGAGAGCGTTTTTCAGGGGTGTTTAGACCTTTTGCGTTTAAGGACACTATCTTGAGGGAGTCAGAGTCCAGGGAGCGTCGAATGTTACGAGGGTGCATGATGATGAGGGTGTGGTTGGGGTTAAAGAAGCGTAGACGACGAGTGGCGGAGTCACAGACGGAGTAGCGGGAGAAGGGGTAAGGAAGGGAAGGAGATCACAGAAGGGGGAGGGGGAGGGGGAGGGGGGCTCGGGGCTACACAGAAGAAATAGATGGAAACAGGTAGGAGGGAGGAAGGTGAGTAGAGAAAGAGAAGAGGGGGAGGGGGGAGAGAGGGAAAGGATGGGGTGAAGTGAGGTGAGTACTGGGGTCAGGAGGTCTAATTAGAACCTACCTGACAGAACACAGAACCAGTGTAGGTCAGGGATATCTCACAGAGATTCCTGTGGTGGAGGGTGATTGGTGGTCGAGCGAGGATGAGAGTGAACTCTATGTCCCTTGAGGTCAAGAAAAGGGATTGTGGAGGATACCCGCAATGCAGGAGCTTGATGACTCGAGGATGGGGAGTGAATGGGCAGAAAGGCAGGGCGAAATTATGGAGGCAGCTGCGCACCCGCGTGTATGCAGGGGGAGGGGATCGTGATATTAGAGGAAGCCGGGCTGTCAGTGTGAGAATGGACAGGGGCCAGTTGGTGAAAGCAAGGGTAAATCAAGGGGACCCAGGGTGACTTGTGTGAAGGGGGGTGTGGGGCAGCATTAACCCCAGCTGAGTGGCAAGCATTGTGTATAATTGGGGGGAGGATTAGAAAGGACCCCAATAGAGTGACTACGTAACCCCAGGGTAGTGACATTAACACAGTCTATACGTACAGTAATAACATCTGAATCTGAAACCTAAACATGTCATCAAAGAACTATGGAGAACCGTATCGGATCTGTATTACAGAAGCATAACAAGAAAAAGAAAACTGTGGGATCGTCATGTAAGCAATTATTCCACCACACAAATAAAACGTAATGAAACATTCTGAAACATTGGTAGGACAGATCCTGAGCGTCAACATAGACATGAGGATAGTAAGCTTTGTAGCCAAGGTATTGGCCCGGATAAGTCCAACGTTCCTTCCAATAATGCTAGAGAGGGGATCTAGCTGACAGAATGGGTTTAGTAACAGTACATATAGTATAACGCATTGTTATTATGGCTGCCGGCTATAGGACTAAGCAGAGCTAGAGAAATGGGAGAAAGCACAATTCAGAGCAGGAGTACAATACCTTCACCCGTGGCGTATGTCCCATTAGGCGAGCAGGTGCTAAAAAAAAAAAAGAAAAAATAGAAAGGAACACAAAGGAACACAAAAATAAAAATAAAAAAGAAGATAGACAAGGGAAGGCAGCAAAGGATGGCAAGACACTCAAAGTAAACTTGTGCGCATCTGGGATATGAAGTTGTTCATGCCATCGTTGGTAGTAGGATGGGGATATACGTTCCGCAGGCATGGAGCAAGGGCGTGAGCCAAGGATTGAGGCAGAGGCAAAGGAGTAGAGTGTCACATTAACCAGTATCGATTGGGCAGCAGGTAACATGTCACTGTCAGACCTTAATAACAGGAAGATCCCCCTCTCAGGATGCTAGCAGGGAGAGGTAGCTAGGGGTGGACGGCTTCAAGGTAACAGTAAAACAAAGTGGGAACAAGTTTAAACGTGGTTCAGGTGGTGACGGCAACGTTGCACCAAGTGCAGCTTACTGTGATCCGAAATACAGGGATGGCAGTAGAAGGACCTTTATGAGCGTCTCGGTTTTCTATGGTCGGGAGAAGCGGTGGGGCTGTGATTGCGTAGGTTGCCCTGGGCCCTCGGGGGAGAGGCAAGGGGGTGAGCTCTCCTGCGCCTGCCGATGTTGAAGTTGCCAGCTTCAGCTATTCCATCCATGGAGTCAACTCTGCGGAGCAGGGGAAGGCGGAAGTCACTATACCAATCAGGAACTTCCATAGGTGGCAAGTTGAGAGTGTGGCAAAAATGTTCTAAGTCCTCAGGGACCCTGAGATTCACAGTATGGCCATTATGTGTAACAGACAGGCAAAGAGGGAACTTCCACCTGTATGGGATTGCGCGGGCTCTTAGTAGGTCTAGTATAGGTTTTAATTCCCTCCTTCTCTGCAAGGTGATTGCTGACAGATCCTGAAACAGTTTAATTTCAGTACCTTGATGGTGTATCCGACCCCCGTTTCTGGCCTTTCTCATTATTTCTTCCTTTAGGAGGTAGTCAGCAACACAGCATATGACATCCCTAGGGGGGTCTGTGTCCCTTCCCCTAGGTCTCAGGGCCCTGTGTATGCGCTCCAGCACAATAGGAGTGTCAGGGGGTCTTTCCAAAAGGCCATTAAAGATGGCCGTAACTGAGTGAGAGAGTTGTGTGGGTTCAATAGATTCTGGAAGACCTCTTACCCTCACATTATGTCTCCGTCCACGGTTGTCGAGGTCTTCCAGATGGCGGTTGACGTCCCTGAGGTGAATCGCGTGGGATTCGGTGACTTGCTGAACGTGGCAGAGAGTGGTATCATGGCGGGTTTGCGTCTCCTCAATGTCTTCTACCCTTAAGACCATGGATTGAAAATCGGCGCGTAATTCCGATACTGCAGCCGCCAGGGCCCCTTTGATATCCGCGGTCATGGCTCGTAGGTCTGCCAAACTGAGAGCCTGTGAGGGTGGTGGGTCCAGGGAGTGATCCTGCGGACTGCGGCTTCTGGATCGGAGGGCACCTCTGCCATGTGGAGAGGCCTCGCGGTGAGTTCCGTGCGTGTCAGGCGCCGGGCCTCTAGGCCGCGCCCGGAAGATCTCCGGAATTTGCGGGCTGGTGTGTACGTCTGGGCCCCTGGAAGAGCGGGGGTTAAGCCGGAGGGGTTTTGCGTCATGCTCCCCATGGTTGTCGTAGTACGGGTATCCGAAAGAGTGAGCGCTGGACCTCCGGGAGAGAGAGCGTGCGTCCATCTTCCTCGGACACCAAGCCACGCCCCCCCGCCATTACTAGTAAAAAAAAATAATAATAATAAAAATGCTATAAATCTATTTCCTATTTTGTAGACGCTATAACTTTTTTTTTTTTTTAACAATCTTTTTATTGAAAGTTTCACAAATTAACAATCAACAAATACATGTGCAAGGTCAATTAAACAAAAAGGAGTACATATCCTGTGCAGTATCATGAAAGTAAGGTAGCCGAAAATACTAGTAATTCCTTTTTTCCTATACAAATGATATACATTAATGGTCGAGTGTTTGATAAACGGCTAGATAATGTCAACGTAGGAATGAGATATTTGCAATATTTCAAACAAGTCACAACTATTTTAGCAAATAAATTTAACAATTAAATTTAAGAACGACTTCTATATTTGTCCCATAAGGCCCATTTCCGAAGAAAGGGTTGTAGTCTATCTTCCTGATACGCTACCGTTCTTTCATATTCAAACGAGTGGTCAACTAGGGCCACTACTTCTGACACCAAAGGGGAAGCAGTAGATTTCCATTTTCGTGTAATGCTCAGCCGAGCTGCAAATAAAATATGTGTCACTAATGTGCGCTCTGGGGTGGGATAAATATCCAAATCTACACCTAGAAGAGCTTGTTCTACTCTGAGGGGATTTAAGATTCCTGTTAACATAGCTATTACCTTACTTATTTCCCCCCAGAAGCTTCGTAAAGATACACAACCAAAATATGTGTGCCAGATTTCCCACCTGGCCACATTCTCTCCAGCACGCGTTCGTACCCTCTCCTGCGTATTTCGCTATTATGTAAGGCGTCCTGTACCATTGAAATCGTAACTTATGTGCGCCTTCCCTAAAATTGGAACAACGAGTGGAATTGTAACTGCTCTTAATAGCTCTGACCCATTGGTCTGGGGATATAGTGATATTTAGATCCTCTTCCCACTTGGTTAACTGATTGTACATCTCAAAATGCAGTTTACCGTGAAGGAGATTGTATATGGCCGTAATACCTTTCTTTTGTGCTGAGGTTGGCTGCCACAGCTCCCAAATACATTCCGGGAGGCTAAAGTACTGTGTACAATCGTAAGGGATCATGCTAGTCAATCTGGCAAATGTCAGAAATTCAGTCTTAGGAATGTCCTGAGTGGCCTTCAAGTTTTCAAATGACCGTATATTACCCTGCGTTAAAAGTTGGTGAAGAAAACAGAGTCCATAGTTTGCCCAATGTGTCACTTGTAAGTCAGGGGTAAGGAAGGACAGGGCCGAGAGGGGATAGGGAGATGTTTAAGGTCGGTGGTGGCTGGTTGGTGTTTGCGTAGGTAAGCCCAGGCCTGCAGTGTCGCGTTTATAGTAGGGTGGTGTTTATATCTTCTGGGGTCCCCTATCGCTGTGGCATATAGAAGCCCTGAGAGATCCTTCTGTTGTGTCTGTTCTAATTCACATATGTGCCACCGCTTCTGTTCAGGTGTATAGAACCAGACTCTAAGTTGGTCCAATATAGCTGCCATATGATAATCTCTCAGCTCTGGAACTCCCATTCCTCCCACCTGTCCATGTTTGATTAGAATTCTAAAGCCGCATCTGGCAGGCTTCCCTTCCCATAGGTATCTACCCAGTTGGCGTTGTAATGTTCTATAAAAAGAAGCTGGCAACGCAATTGGAAGTGCTCTGAAGAGATACAAGAGCTTTGGTAGTAGAAACATCTTCTACGCGGCCAATCTGCCGGACCAGGAAAGATAAAACTTTTTAAATCTGGACAGCTCACCCTCAAAGCTCGATGGGATAGATTCGAAGTTGCATTTGTAAAGTTGAGATAGGGAGCTGGTTAACCTTATGCCCAAGTATTGAATGGATTCAGATGCCCAAGCATAAGGTAAGGAGTTTTGAATTCGGTTCTGTATATCCGATGGAACATTTATACCCAATATGCTCAACTTAGTTGCATTAATTTTGTAATAAGAAATCTCATTTCAATTTTCCAACACCTCGTACACAGTTTTCAGGGATTCCTCTGGATCAACAAGAGACAGGATCACATCATCTGCATATAGAGTGATAGAGTGCTTAGTCGATCCAGAGCTAATACCTCTAATATTCGGGTGAGTCCTAATCCTCTCCGCCAATGGCTCCATTAAAAGGGCAAAGATCAGGGGTGATAAAGGACACCCCTGTCTTATTCCATTGGTAATGTAAAACTGTTCAGAGAAAAGGCCCTCTGTGAAAACTTGCGCTGACGGTTTGGAGTACAGAGCAGAGATGGCGGAGAGGACCGGGCCCGAAAAGCCAAACTTCAACAAAACCGCCGAGAGGTACCCCCAATGAACCCTGTCGAAAGCTTTCTCGGCGGCCAGCGAGAGGAGGACCACTGCCCCCCCCCCCACCGGACGCCGAGTGAATCAAGTTCAGCACCCTCCTGGTGGCATCCGGGGCCTGTCTCCCCACAACAAACCCCACCTGATTGGGCTGTACCAGTTGAGGTAGAACCTTAGTTAAAGCGGGAGTCCACCGGGACTCCGCGTTTTTTTTTTTTTTTAAAAGCCAGCAGCTACAAATACTGCAGCTGCTGACTTTTAAAATAGTGACACTTACCTGTCCAGCGCGCCCGCGATGTCCGCACCCGAAGCCGATCTCTAGGTCGCCTGTCGGGTCCTGCCGCCGCCATCTTGGGTATGGGAATCAGGAAATTGAGCCTTTCGGCTTCATTTCCCGGTTCCCTACTGCGCATGCTCGAATCGCGCTGCGCAATAAGGACGCTCCCCGCTGCCTCTGGGATCTGTGTGTTTCCCAGCAGGCAGCGGGGCACTTGCGGGAAGGGGCGGGCACTTGCGGAAAGGGGCGTACGTTACGCCCCTTTCTGCAGAGAGCTATCCCGGAAGTGGGTGCAGTTACCTGGATTATCCAGGTAACTGCACCCCCCTCCCCCCTGAAAGGTGCCGATTGTGGCACCGGAGGGGGGGAGGGTTCCGATGAGCGGAAGGTCCACTTTAGGGTGGACCTCCGCTTTAACCTATTGGCAAAAATCTTGGCATATATCTTCAGGTCCACATTTAATAAAGATATGGGCCTGAAGTTCTGTACCCTGTCTGAATCCTTTCCCGGTTTAGGCAGTGTTACTATAGTAGCCGATAACATCTCGGGTGGGAAGGAGGCTGAGGAGGCAGCTGCATGAAACACCCTCTGCATATAGGTAGTCAGAATACTGGAAAATGTCCTATAATACTCCGAGGAGTATCCATCTGGACCGGGCGATTTGTTTTTAGGGAGGGCTTCTATGGTCTTTTGTATTTTGGCTAATGAAAATGGGGCGTTCAACTCCTCTAAGTGCAGTGGTTGCAACTTTGGGAGGTTAAGTATCTGAAGAAAACGTTCTATGGCATCAGGTGTGGGCTGTGCAGAAGAGGCATCTTCCTTCAAGTTGTACAGGCTGCTGTAATACCAGCCGAATGCATCTGCTATTTCTTTAGGGTTAGTAAGTCTAGAGCCATTTTGTGGATGTACTATGTACGGTATTCTTGCTTGAGTACTTTGTCCTTAAGCTGCATTGCTAAGAGCTTCCCTGCCTTATTGCCATGTGTATAATGGTTAGCTTTGAGTTTATGAATGTTCCTGGCATGTTGGGCCACCAGTAGAGTACGTAGGTCATTGCGGGCTTTTGCTAGATTATTACTTATTGAGAAAGAGGGTGTCGCTTTATTCACGATTTCTAAGTCATTTATCTCCTTCAAAAGGCTATCCATGCGCTGCCTCCTCCTCCTGTTCACCCCCGCACTAATCTTAATCAGGAGACCTCTAGTAAATGCTTTGTGAGTGTTCCATAAAATGAACGGGTCTACATTCTCAACATCATTAATTGTAAAAAATTCTTGCAATGCGGCTGTAACCTCATTTATAACCTCTAGGTTTTTAAACAACTTGGGATCGCACCTCCACCGGTTCGCCCGGGTAGAGAAGGTGCCATCCCCAACCGCTATTGACACCGGTGCATGATCAGTCCATGAAATGGTACCGATCTCCGACCTAAAGATACGCTGTAATAAAAACTTATCAACTAGAAACATGTCAATCCTGGAATAGGACATGTGTACCTGTGAGAAAAAAGAAAAGTCACGTTCAGTGGAGTGCTGACACCTCCACACATCATACAGGCCAGCTGCTCCCATAAATTTTGCGATCTCAGGCCTGCAGGAGAGCCTCGGGGAGGGACTGGACACGTCTAATACTTTATCTGGAACTGCGTTTAGATCCCCACATAAAATAACATGTCCCTTAGCTGTCTTTTGTATTCTCCCCCATAGCTTGTTAAGAAAATGCACTTGTCGAGCATTGGGGGCATAAGCGTTAACTATGGTATAGGCCACATTATTCATTTTGCAGTTAAGAACTAAATACCTCCCTTCTTTGTCTTGTTGATGGGATATATACTTATATGCAACTGATTGCTTAATGAGGATTGCAACTCCCCTTTTTTTTGTTGGGGCATTACACAGAAATATCGTGGGGAAGTGTTTGTTGGATAATTTAGGGTGGTTGCTTTCTTTAAAGTGAGTCTCCTGCAGGCAGAGGACATCGCTGCGTAGTAGCTGGGCCTCCCTCCATAACATGTGCCGCTTTTGCGGGCTATTCAAACCGTTAACGTTTAAAGGCGATATTTTGAATACCATAACTAGTGAGCTTGTGACTTATCCAATAGCTGAGAATAAATACTTCTAAACACAAAAATAAATTTCTATCCTCTCTCATGCACAACACCAACCAAATGGCTAGATGAACACTATAGTGACCGTGTATAGGAAGTCTTGTTTCCACAAAAGGAAAAGGCAAAAAGAAAAACGGAAAAGGAGAATACAGGAAACGTTGTAAAAAGAGTGAAACGTAAAAATTTATAAAAAAATGTAGGAACTGATTCCTAGGAATCTGAGCCAACAGTGGCTGTTGATAACTGGGGGAAACACAAGTCTCGATGCCGATGGGGTCATCCAGGTTTAGGTGCAATTGGATGTAAGCCAAGCACGGTACTCAGGTGTGACTGTCTCAGCCGTCAGGAGTGTCCTTTCTTGCTTGATGAGCCTTAGGGGCCGACAGCTCTGGGGTGATGATTTCCCATTTTTCCAGTAGACGCAGGCCGTCCTCCAGCGTACTGATACGATAATCCCAGTCTCCTTTGGAGATGACTAAGGTGGCTGGGTGGTTCCACTTGTATGGAATTTTGTGGTTTCTGAGTGGTTTGGTAATAGTCAGAATATTACGCCTCTGCTGCATGGTGTGGGCTGACAGGTCCGCAAAGAAGGTGAGCCCCTGTATGCAGTCTGGGGGATGGACTGCTTGCCTTATAGCAGACATCAGCTTCTCCTTCACTCTGTAGTAGTGTATCCTGGCTATGGTGTCTCTGGGAAGTTTCGCCTGAATGTGTTGTGGCTTAGGTAGCCTATGGATACGGTCAATGGTTAGTTCCTCTAGCGAAACATCCGGCAGAAGTTTGTGCATAATAGTAGTGAGGTGTGCCATCAAATCTTGGGGCTTGACTGTCTCAGGAATACCTCTAATTTTCACATTATTCCTTCTCGAGCGGTCTTCCAGGTCCGCTACTTTAGCTTTAAGCCAAGAGATGTCCTCATCATGTTCATTATGAGCGTCCACCATATTGTTGAATGTGTCTGTGAATTCCCCCATCTTATGCTCAATATGGTAGACCCTGTCACTGACCGCTATCACTTCAGTTTTGCATTGTGTCACTAACTGCAGCATGTCAGTATGAATCGCCCCTCTCAGTGTGACCAACATGTCTTTTAAAGTGGAGTCCATAACTGGCTGGTTGTTTGTAGGGAACGCTGCAATTGCATCCTGAAACTCCAGCGTATCATCAATAGCAGCAGCCATATTTCTGTCCCCTCTGTCTGCCAGCTCCTGTGTCAGCTTAGGCTTAGATTTAGCTGGGCTGTTCGTGCTGGAGGAGGATGGGGATACGGCCTATGGTGCTTTATGTTTGTGCCTGTTTCTACTCACAGTTTCCCAGCCGTCCTCAGGGTCCTCCATGCAGGCCTTCTCTGCGGCCTGTGAGCCTCGTGCGCCGGGTGCGCCATCTTGCCCGCCTGTGCGGCCAGACCGGCCGAAAAAGTCTGTCATTTTCCCGGGCTGTGAGCGCTCCCTTCTCCTCCTGGACATGACCGGACACTTCCCTGGACCTTCCGGAACAAAGATCTGCCACTCGTCCGTGCTTTTCGTCGCTGTGATCGGTACTGGATGTCCCGTGTGGCGAGGAGCTCAGGACTCACGCGTCCATGCTCCTTGCGCGCCGGCTCCGCCCCCAACGCTATAACTTTTGCGCAAACCAATCAATATATGCTTATTGTGATTTTTGTTTTACCAAAAATATATAGAATACATATCAGCCTAAGCTGAGAAAACATTAGCTTTTTTTTTACAAAAAAAAAAGGGATATTTATTATAGCAAAAAGTACAAAATATTGTGTTTTTTTTTTCAAAATTGTCGCTTTTTTTGTTTATTGCGCAAAAAATAAAAACCGCAGAGGCAATCAAATACCACCAAAAGAAAGCTCTATTTGTGGGAAAAAAAGTACATCAATTTTGTTTGAGTGCAACATCGCACGACCGCGCAATTGTCAGTTAAAGCAACTCGGTGCCAAATCGCAAAAAGTTCTCTGGTCAGGAAGGGGGTCCATTTTTCCAGGGCTGAAGTGCTTAAGTGTAAATGGGATTTTCTTTAACTTCTATGGGGGCAAAAACAGCAAAATAAACCCATTGGAGTTCTAATACTTCTACACTCTATCCAAAACAAAACAAAAATGTTGTCTTTATTTATACATTAAATCTGCCCGGAGTGCACCATTAAATTTAACATTTAGGAAGGAGTTAAACATAGCTAAAGTAAAAACATTTTAGTTTTGGATAGAGTGGAGAGGGATGAGAACACCCGTCCGGTTTTTATCGCTGTCTGTGCCCGTTGGGCCCTATTTACACCTGTGCATTCTGGAAATGAACACAGAACACAAAACATGCGTTATGCTTGCAGTGGCATTACTTTTTAATGGCACCCCAAATGCAGACAGCATACAAGCAATTTGTGCATAGCAAAGCAGGACACAAATACGCCAAAATGTAATGTAAAAAACTAATAAAATGTGAAACTTCTTTGGCATGTTTGCCACGCATAGGGCAGCCCATTTAAGTGAATGGGCTGCCCTATGTGTGTTGAGTGAAAAGACGTGAGGTGTGAATGGGGCCTTAGGGAGATTCACCATCTCTATTTGTCCCTTTTAGGTTACCAAGCGTGAAAGTAAAAAAATCCCACATTGTATGCTATCACCAAGAAATAGCGGGGAAATCTTTACATGGAGACACTAGCTCTAGAATACCCCCAATATGGAGGTTTTTTTTCTCGCTTCCTCTTTCAGCTATTGAATAGGGATGAGCTTCGTGTTCGAGTCGAACGTACGTTCAACTCAAACATCGGCTGTTCGGGCGTTCGGCTCGTCGCGGCCGTTTACCACGTGATCGCTCCGTCAAATGACGGAGTGATCACTTGTAAACAAACCGGCGTCATGTTATGACGCCGGTTCCTCCCTCCCCTCTCTGTACCGATCGGTACAGCGGAGGGGAAAGAGATCGGTGTCAGCAGCGATGTGGGCTGCATCTGCAGTGCCCACATCGCTGCTCACCGAATTTAACCCCTCAATTCCCTGCCAATACTCTGCAATACCAGTGCATACTCTGCAGTACCCTGCCATTACTCTGCAGTACCCCCCATTACTCTGCAGTACCCTGCCTTTACTCTGCAGTACCCCCATTACTCTGCAGTAACCCCCATTACTCTGCAGTACCCTGCCATTACTCTGCAGTACCCCCCAATACTCTGCAGTACCCGCCATTACTCTGCAGTACCCCGCCATTACTCTGCAGTGCAGTACCCTGCCATTACTCTGCAGTACCCTGCCATTACTCTGCAGTACCCTGCCTTTACTCTGCAGTACCCTGCCATTACTCTGTAGTACTCCCCAATACTCTGCAGTACCCTGCCATTACTCTGCAGTACCCCCCAATACTCTGCAGTACCCTGCCATTACTCTGCAGTACCCTGCCATTACTCTGCAGTACCCTGCCTTTACTCTGCAGTACTCCCCAATACTCTGCAGTACCCTGCTATTACTCTGTAGTACCCCGCCAATACCCCGCCAATACTCTGCAATACCCTGCCATAAATTGCCATACCCAGCCATACTCGGAGATACCCAGCCATACTCGGTGATACCCTGAAATACCCAGCCATAGACGCCCCCCACCCCTCACCGCCCTCCGGTGCTTCTACCAACTCGCCAGTACGATCAAAGCCAGAATCTTTTTTTTATTTTTTATTTCAGGCTTCCCAGCCTAGAGGTGAGATGTGGGGTCATATTGACCCCCAGATTTCACTGTAAAGAGGACCTGTCACCCCATATTCCTATTACAAGGGATGTTTACATTCCTTGTAATAGGAATAAAAGTGATCAAAAATATATTTTTGGGGAAAAAAATATCAAACTAAAATAAATAAAGTAAAATGAACAATAAAAAAATAAAATAAAATTAAAGCGCCCATGTCCCCATGTGCTCGCATGCAGAAGCGAACGCATGCGTAAGCCCCGCCCACATATGAAAACGGTGTTCAAACCACACATGTGAGGTATCGCCGAGAACGTTAGAGCGAGAGCAATAATTCTAGTCCTAGACCTCCTCTGCAACTCAAAACATGTAACCAGTAAAAAAAAATGTATGAAGAAAAAATTACTAATCTGCTAAATTTTATAACAGAAACAAAGAAAAATTCATTTTTTCGCAGAATTTCCGGTCTTTTTTCTTTTATAGCACAAAAAATAAAAAAACTGAGAGGTGATTAAATACCACCAAAAGAAAGCTCTATTTGTGTGAAAAAAGGACAAACATTTCATATAGGTCCAGTGTTGCATGACTGAGTAATTGTCATTCAAAATGTGAGAGCACCAAAAGCTGAAAATTGGTCTGGTTATTAAGGGTGTTTAAGGGCCCAGTGGTCAAGTGGTTAATAATAGAGCTTGCAGTCAGTAGTGTTAGGAGATAGTGCGTGCTGTCTGCGTGCTCTGTACCCAGTACATACCGCTATAATATAGGGCAGGCCCCTACTTTCAAACATCCAACTTACAAACATCTCCTACTTGCAAACGCAAGGAGACAGCAGCAAGTGAGATGAAAAAAGACGGACGACAAAACAAATTATACAGGGGTGATAACCCTTCCCTATGTTTTCCAAAAAGCTTAAAAATAGTTTTTTTGACTGGAGCTACACTTTAAAAATGTACCAGTTGAAAATTACAAACAGATTCAACTTAAAACAACAAACCTACACAGTCCCTGTCTTGTTTGCACCGCCTGTATACTGCTGTTCTGAGTATATAGGGCCTGGGGGCCACACGCATTTCCTTTTTTTAATATGGGTACAGGGTTCCCCTTAATATGCGTACAAGACCCAAATAGGCTGGTAATGGGCAGGGAGGGCTACCCATGCCATTTTTCTCAATGATTTTCAACCATATTGCAGGAACCAGATATAACATTAAAACCGCAAGCAGTTTTAAATGGTGTTATTTCCGTTTAATGTCATTTGGGGCAGGGACTGTTCTAAACACGGGAAACACGTGGCACTTCACAGGCATACTACAGACACCCCCCAGGCACCATATTTAAAGTTTTAAAACTTTTTTTTGCATTGACCCATGTCCCCTGAGGCAGGAGTCAGGTCCCCAAACCCTTTTTAGGACAGTATCTTGCATATTAGCCGTTAAAATTAGCACTTTCCATTTCGAACGTTCGAGTCCCATAGACTTCAATGGGGTTCTAACGTTCGTAACAAACGTGGGGGCCGTTCGCAAGTTCTGGTGTTCGGCTCATCCCTACTATTGAACAGTAAGTGAAGGGAAATCTCCCCAATTGGTAATGGCAAAAAAATCCTGACAGCCACTGCACCAATGCAAGTAACCTACGGTACTGTGTGGTAATATTCATTCACTATTGTCACACAAGTGGGTGGACTCGGGGCACAGTGCTCGGAGCCCTGAGCCCACCCTTTTTTGAAGCCTATGAGAGACTCTTTAACCACTTGGCGCCCATACTACATCTATTGACGTCATGGGCTTTCAGTGGTTATATCTAAATGATGCCTGAGGCCACAGACATCATTCAGATATTGCCATTTTCAGCTGGCGATTCCCTGCACCATAAGAATGATCATATCGGCTGTTCCGCCGCTTGATCGTTCTTACGGGTGGCGGGAGGGGACACCCCCCCCTCCCGCCACCCTCCGGTGCTTCTACCGACTCACCGTTTCCATTGGTGAGTCAGTCACAGGATCCGCCGGCCCCAGCAAGTAACCATAGAGATTTCCGGCGGACTAGATCGTCCCCGGAGTCTCTATGATCGTTCGGAGGCCAGGCGCGATGTTATGACATCACGCCCGGCCTCTGTATTCAAATTAACGGCGCCGATTTGGCTAGGAAGCCAGGATCGTTTTTTTTTTTGTTTTTTTTATTCTTCCCAGCCTAGAGGTGAGTTATGGGGTCTTATTGACCCCATATCTCACTGTAAATATGTCCGATCATGCCATATTCCTATTACAAGGGATGTTTACATTCCTTGTAATAGGAATAAAAGTCATCAATTTTTTTTTTTTTAAGTGTAAAAAAAAAAAAAAAATTAACAATAAGAAAAAAAAAAAATTCAAAGCGCCCCTGTCCCTGTGAGCTCGCACACAGAAGCGAACGCATACGTAAGTCCCGCCCACATATGAAAACGGTGTTCAAACCACACATGTGAGGTATCGCCGTGAATGTTAGAGCGAGAGCAATAATTCTAGCCCTAGACCCCCTCTGTAACCCAAAATATGTAACCAGTAAAAAAATTTCAAGCGTCGCCTATGGGGATTTTTAAATACCAAAGTTTGGCGCCATTCCACGAGCGCGTGCAATTTTGAAGCGTGACATGTTGGGTATCTATTTACTCGGCATATCCTCCTCTTTCACATCAGAAAAAATGGGCTAACTTTACAGTTATTTTAAATTTTTTTTAAATACAAGTACAGTAAAAATACACTACTACGAAGTTAAAAGTAAGTTCTCGCTAAAGGTGAACCTTCTCACACAGCTATATACCCTTCTAGAAAACTTTACATAAAAATAGGGATTTTTAGTTCACATGCATTGCAATGCATGTTTAAGCTGGCCAACTGCGTCAAAGTAATCCCTCTCTGGCCAGGCCCTACACTACACTGTACTAATCTACACTACACTACATTACACTAATTTACTCTACCCTAATCTGCTCCACCCTGCCCTTATGCTCTCCACCCTGCCGTAATTCACTCCACCCTGCCCTGTAACCCTGCCCTAATTCACTCCACCCTGCCCTCTAACCCTTCTGTAGTCTGCTCCACCCTGCCGTAGTCTGCTCCACCCTGACCTATAACCTAGCCCAAATCCACCCTGCCTTAATCCCCTCCACCCTTCCCTAACCCAGCCCTAATCCACCCTGCCTTAATCCCCTACACCCTGCCCTAATCCACCCTGCCTTAATACCCTCCACCCTGCTCTATAACCCAACCCTAATCCTCCCTGCCTTAATACCCTCCACCCTGCCCTATAACCCATCCCAAATCCCCCCCTGCCTTAATACCCTCCACCCTGCCCTATAACCCAGCCCAAATCCACCCTGCTTTAATCCCCTTCACTCTGCCCAATGACCCAGCCCAAATTTACCCTGCCTTCTAACCCTGCCCTAATCCACCTGGCCTTAATCCGCTCCACCCTGCGTTATAACCCAGCCCAAATTCACCCTGCCTTAATCCCCTCCACCCTGCCCTATAACTCAGCCAAAATCCACCCCGTCTTAATCCCCTTCACCCTGCCCTTTAACCCAGCCCAAATCCACCCTGCGTTAATCCTAATAAATATACATTTTTATAGATATAAGCAAATTCTTTTTTTGTGCTTTTGTACACTATACTATTATTGGCTCCTCCCTGCCCTAATCCACATACACCATTTTTTAATAGATGCAAGCAAATATACAGTTATGTTTTTTTTTTTTAATAGTGTACACCAGGCATCACTAAATGGCGGGCCGATTGCAGACCGAATCATTGTCACATCCGGACCTCCACGGTTCCACCATTTAGGAGCCAGTTGTTTATTGCCGCTGTCATCACTTCATGGCAGGCTTGGGGACAATCCTAGACAGAGGTTGGGAGACAAAGCAACTTTCTAGAAAAGAGGCTGGGACTGCTGGAGTTACAATTTTAAGTGTCCCAGCAAGTGATTGGTTGTTAGGATTAAGGGCGGCTCTAGCAACCAATCACCTGCTAGGACACTTGAAAAGTTAACTCTGTCAGTGCCTGCCCATGCCCTCCATCCAAAGCTGCGGTGTCTTCTGCTATATAGAGCTGAGATGGTTTGCACTGTGAATGAGGGGGAGTTATCTGTAATGTGAATGGGCGGGACAGAGCTGTAGTGGGGGGCAAAGCTGAAGAGGGCTTCCCTGTGAATGGGAGAAGCAGAGCTGAGGGAGAGCTGAGGAAGCCTGTAATGGGAAATAGGGTAGCAGAGCTTAGAGGGGCTGCATTGTAAAGGGGGCAGAGCTGAGGAGCTGAAATGTGACTGAGTGGAGCAAAGCTTAGGGGGTCTGCAATGTGAATAATAAGAGCAGAGCTGAGGGGGCTGCAATGTGATAGGGGCAGAGCTGAGGGGCGCTGCAGTGTAAATGGAGGAAGCAGAGCTGAGGGGGGCTACACGTCAATGAGGGGCTGAAGAGCTAAGGGGGGCTGCAATGTAAATGGGGGGCAGAGCTTAGGGGCTGTAATGTGAATGGGAGCAGAGGACATTGCTATGGGGGGGATGTGAAGGTGGGAGCAGAGGACACTACTGGAGTGGTTTATGTAAAGGGGGACAGAGGTCACTACTTTTGGTGGGGAAGTGATGTGATGGACACAGGGGACACCATTGTCAAGGGAAAACTCTGGTGTAAAAATTAGATTGTGATTTCAAAAGAGGGGACTGCGATGTGAATAATCTTAGTCA